>NC_090219.1:11760300-12401967 GCF_033026475.1 Channa argus | reverse complement strand
AATCAGCTTTGAGGTGAGAGATATTTTAGGTGGAGGAGGAAGCAGTTTGACTGATGACGAGCTACAGTTTGTTATTCTGCAGTTGCTGCAGGTCAGTAATTGAGACTTTGTATTAGAGAGATTCTTCAAGTCTGTTTGTTCCTCTTTCACATACGTTTTTAGTTTTTATTCATTGCCGAACAAAGACGAACATAGCATCATAGTTCTCAGGATACAATTTATTTAGTTTCAGTTTAGTTTTCCTCATGAAAAAGTAAAAATTCAGTAAATAATTTAGGGTCACCCTCAGTTTTGTGGGTCCATGAAACTGTTTCATTTCGGTCTCAAACAAAGGGCTGGACTGACATGACTATAGAGGCGGACTAATGGGACAAAAATGACTCAAAAGAGTTTCTGATCTCCCTCAACTATGGATAAGATTCAGGCAGGTTCAGGTGCAAAACTAATGGGTAAACATTCAGGAAAAATTGGGAAACATGAACCGAATTTCATCACATTGTACGTCAATCAGATGTCAATCTGATTGTGGTGCAAAATGTCATACGGATTCAAGATCTTGAGCCAAAACATGTAATTCTGGATGTGTTTTTTTGGAGAAAGTGTCTGTTTTTCTTTATGGTACATGATGTGAATATATGTAGTTTAAGCTTTTGATTTTGAACAGAACAACTTAACTTTAAGAAAAATCCTCTGAAGCTGCTAACAGAATTTGATTCCTTTTTTTTTTTTTGCAGGGATGGAGCCTTTGACTCCTACTCAAGTGGTTCTGGATGAGGATGACCAGGACGTGGACTCTGCTGATGAATCCATAGCTGCAGATCTTGTCATTTCTCCAGAGGACTCAAAGCTCTCCTCTGGAGGAGGCAGGCGGATTCGTCGTTTCAAGCAGGAGTGGCTGAAAAAGTTCTGGTTCCTTCGCTACTCCCCAACATTGAATGAGATGTGGTGCCACGTCTGCCGCCAGTACACTGTGCAGTCATCCCGCACCTCTGCCTTCATCATTGGCTCCAAGCAGTTCAAGATCCATACCATCAAGCTCCACAGCCAAAGCAACCTCCACAAGAAGTGTCTGCAGCTGTACAAACTGCGCATGCATCCTGAGAAGACAGAGGAGATGTGCAAGAACATGATGCTGCTGTTCAACGCAGCTTACCACCTGGCTCTGGAGGGACGGCCCTTCTCAGACCTCCGGCCATTGGCAGAGCTGCTGAAGAAGTGCGAACTTAAAGTGGTGGACCAGTACATGAATGAAGGAGACTGTCAGATCCTCATCCACCACATCACCAGGACTTTAAAAGAAGACCTGGCTGAGAAGATGCGCTTGTCTCCCTTCCTAAGTGTCATAATGGATGCACAAAATGATGACCTGTTCTCAGACATGGTGGCAGTCTATGTCCAATTTATTACCAATGAGGGCTCACCCAACACAGAGTTCCTGTCATTGCAAAGGCTGAGCATGGCCAGTGTGGATGGATATCTCCAGGCTATGGATCGAGCCTTTGGGGTTCTGGGCCTCAGGTTTCAGGACTTGCTTGTTGTAGGTCTCGGGGTGGATGGGACTAACATCTCCTCAGGAATGAGGGCCAACCTGTACATAGCTGTGCAAAAGACTTTTCCGTGGATCCTCTGTCTTCCCATAATGATCCATCGACCTCATCTGGAGGTGCTGGATGCCATCAGTGGGAAGGAGCTCTCTTGCCTGGAAGATCTGGAAAACAACCTCAAGCAGCTCCTTAGCTTCTACCGGTATTCCCCACGCATGATGGCTGAGCTAAGAGCTTCTGCTCCAACGCTGTCAGAGGAGACGGAATTTCTTGGAGACATTCGAGCCATTCGATGGATCATAGGAGAACCAAACGTCCTCAATGCACTCATCAAAGATTACCTGGAGGTAGTGGCCCATCTGAAAGAGATCAGCAGCCAGACACAGAGGGCTGATGCTGCAGCCATCGCACTTACGCTCCTCCAGTTCCTCATGGACTATCAGTCAGTAAAGCTCATCTACTTCCTCCTGGACATTATAGCTGTTCTTTCACGATTAGCCTTCACCTTCCAAGGAGAGTACCTGCTGGTGTCGCAGGTGGAAGCCAAAATTGAGGAGGCCATTCAGGAGATAGGCCAGTTGGCAGACTGTCCTGGAGAGTATCTGCAGGAGTTTGAGGAAAATTTCCGTGAAAACTTTAATGGTGTTGCACTTAACAATCTGCGGGTTGCAGAATCAAAGTTTCAGTCCATCCGAGAAAAAATTTGCAACAAGAGCCAAGGCATCCTGTCTCAGAGGCTGGATCTGCAGAGCCGCTCATTTGCCAAGGCCTGCAAGGTCCTGGATCTGTCCACCTGGCCTCACAGCCGGGAAGACCTACAAGCCTACGGAGAAGAAGAAATGCAGTTTATATCAAAACATCTGGAGTCCATTCCCTCTGCAGGTCAGGAGGGCTCCCAGGCCAGGACAGAGGCCAGAGGCAACCTGGTGGTGGAGTGGAAGGACCTGAAAGCAGACTACTGCAGCATGAATGGTTTCAAAGAGGTCATCAGTCATATCTGCAGGTACAAGCAACGTTTTCCTCTGCTGAACAGAATAGTGCAGGTTGTCAGGGTTCTGCCTAGTTCCACGGCCTGCTGCGACAAAGGCAGAGGGTCTCTACACAAGATGTGTAAGAACAATCGTTCCCGACTGACCCTGGAGCAGATGAATGACCTGTTGACCGTCTCAGTTAACGGACCGCCCATCACTAACTTTGATGGCAAGAGAGCGTTGGACAGCTGGTTTGAGGAGAAGTCCGGCAGCAGTTACTCTCTTTCAGCCGAGGTGTTGAACAGGATGTCGACTGCAGATCAGAAGTCTGTTTTGCACAGCGTTGACGTCAACACAGAGTTTTACCCTGACATCTAATTTGAGACCCAGTGGGTCTCTACACTCTACACTCTATACTAAAGCAGAAAGACAGGATTGCTTCCCTTAATCAGTGATTTCATTTTGATTAGAACTGCAGGACGACTAGATGAAAGACACTGCAAATGGCTGAAACACAGTGTCAAGATGTAAAATTAGAACATAAAGCGTTAAGAACCTATGAAGCATGACCCCATTTCCCTATTAGAAAAATCCACAATGGGCCAAATGAGGCATAAATGTCCCACTAAATATGACTTGAAAGCAACTTGACGAATGCAAAATGTCTATAATGAAACAGTAACTGGTAAAAGTGAAGCAAAGGATCTTTGAAGAGTTGCGTAATGACAATACAGGACTCACAATAACTGCAAACAGTTACAACAGACACAAAACAGTCAAAAGGATTTAAAGGCACAAAGACAAAACATTCACAGTGTTGCTGCAAAGTAGATTCTCCAAAACATGCAGGAACAGACGTACTAAGAAGACGCAGAATGAGGACAAAGACACAGAAACCATAAAGAGACGTGTAGTGACAACAAAGAAAAGAATCATCAAACATATTCAGTCTCAATATGTCCACTGCTAGAGCCAAACAACTTAGGAGATGCAACATAACTCCAAAGACGCACAAAAGGACCCCAAACGCAGCAAAGTGACTTGAACCAGCGGAGTGTGTGTTGTTTTGTGTGTGCAGGGTCCCACTGGATGTGGCTCTGAAATGCTCCTACTCTAAGCAGCGTGGTCAAACAGAGGGCTGCTGTCTGCCTTACACTTGTTTTATATCATAATCAAGCACTTGTTGCCAGAATAACATAGAAACAATGAGTTAGTGTCTGCTATTGAGCTTTTCCAGTGGGACATTCAGTCTTGTTTAGAGACTTTATATTTCTATTAGACGTGCATGGAGCCCTGCTCCACACTGTACATACTGTACAAACTGTATATTCTGTAAATGCTTTTCAGTCTGTTTTTAAAGAAAGTATTTTTCTCTGGAATCTAACGATTGTGCCATAATGAGCGTATGCACGAACCAAAAGAAAAGGGTGCTATCCTGCTATGCCATAATGCATTTTGCCATCTTTGTGTAGATGTTTACTGCAGCAAATTTTATATTTGAAACCTGTTCTTTTTCACTGATGCGTCCGCTTTGTGTTTGGATGTGTTTTGCACGGTTAACTTCAGTCTTGGCCAAAGTTCCTGCGTCAGATATTTCAAATACATTTTAAAAAGTGCATGATGATGTTCAACTATTGCTTATAGCCCAGCCTTAGCATTTTCTAAGGAATATTAACCTGCCTGTAATTAAAGCTGAACTAAATGTGAGATGGTGGGAACAGAGAGGAAGTTAAAGAGTTTATCAAAGTGTACTTCCCTCATACCTTTTAGGTGTGTGCAGCAGCGTGGGCAAAAAACATGTCAGTCTTTCACTGAATTCTGACTCGCACAGCTACAGTCAATCCAGCTGTGAGGCCAAAAGCTCCTGTGGCATCTGCACATTTGACCAAACCATCCAATTAAGAAGTTATTTTGATCACATGTCACAGTTGTGTCAACCTTTTTTTTTTTCTCACACCTTCAGTAAAAGCAGATCCATTTTGAAGTTTTGTTAATACTTCCTCTTTAGCTGGTTGGTGACAGTTCTGTGGTCATTTTCCCTCTTCTGCTGCTCGCACTCCGAGTTAAATGAATGTGACAGAAGCATTGTGAAGTCAGAAACTTTTATTCTTCCATTCTGCTAACATGGCATGAATGCAGTGTTGGTGCAGAGCTAAATTCAGGAGTAAGTCGATAAAGATTGAAGCGGGTGAAGTAGCTAAGTGGGCTGGAGGTTTGTGGATGAGAAGCTAGCAGATTCCCCCTGTTTACAGTCTTTATGCTAAGCTAAGCTAATGGTCTCCTGACTCTGCCTTCACACCTGCTGCACATTTTAAAAATCACAAACTTTTCTTACCAGTTTCTATTCAGTTGGCACAAAGCTCTTGAAACAGGATCCGTTCATCAGAAAAGCCTGTATGCATCTTTTTTATTAAGGTTTTGTGCATGTGTGTATCGTATGCATGCAGCTATTTCTTTGTTTGTTTGCAGGATGACAATGGTTTGTGCTTCGCCTCAGGCCATGTGCACGTCTTTATACGACGTTTGGCTGATTGTAACCTGCTTTTTAACTTGTTGAATGTGAGATGTTCCACTGCTTGGGGTGGATATGAATGTTGGTTACAGACGAACCACAATGAAACTGGTGGTTTCTGGATTTCTCTGTTAACTGTTTTTATGCTTTAAATTACATTTTAAAAGATGTTTTATCACCAACACACAATATTACCGTTGTCCTTCGAAAACGTTAGAAAATGAGAAAAGTTCCATTAAATCTTTGAGGTTCTTTACTTGACTGATTCCATTTTATGACTTTTTGCTACCACAGTGTGTCTTTCTGGTAACATTTTGATTTTTTTGGAGGAAAATGTTGCACAAAACTGTATGAAAAGCATTAAAATCAGCAGCAGCAACATGTGACTGATGAACCTACAAAGAGTTTGGTGAAGAAAGCAGCAAAATGGAGCAACGTTTAGAATGGAATTAAAAAGATTATTAATGTTCCCTTTGACTGTTCTACTGTTTATTAGGTCTGTCAATGTTAACATGATATTAACTTTACCAAGGTTCTGTTATGATGACAAGTTGTCTCACCTGTGCAGAGCTGGACGAGGGACTCGGAGTGCGACTGCTGACCGGTTAACGGCGTTTAATTGGGTGAGAAGCAGATTAGCAGATGTCAAGTGATGGTGTGGTGTTACTGCTGCAGCAGAAGGAAAACAGTCAGGTGGACAAATCATTTACTGTATTGTTATAAACACGTAGAACTTGGCAAAAAATGGGTCCAGAAAAAGTTTATTATAAAACGTCAATTAAGCATCATTTTTATGAGACTTTGCTTTCAAAGGAGCTTAAAACAATTCCCTTTACAGCAAATTCTGAATGGATAACAGTATAATTAACTTTTAATTAAACAAAATTAACTTTGAACAGTCTGTGATTAAAAATGATCATCCATTTTCAGCCCTGCGATGTATTTTACATCTTTGGATTATGATCAGTCATGTATTTATGTGTATGCAGCTGTTTGGCGGCTTCGTTTGTGCAGCTTTTTTAAGGATTAAGTGACTGATTGTTTTGATTTCTGACTTTTCTGAATATTACAGGGATGTGACTATGTTTGTACAATCTAAACCTCAGAAAAAGATCACATTAATTCAATGAAACGGCAACAAATCCTCACATTTTAGTCATTTAGCAGACGCTTTTAGCCAAAGCAACTTACAAGTGAAGTACAAGGCAGAAAAAAGTCAAAGTCAAAGTCCTATCAGAAAAGTGTTCACAGTTCACGAGATGCAAGTGTGAGAAAGAGCAGAAAGGACGTTTTTTTTTTTTTTTTTTAGATTTAAGTGCATAGGTGCAGAACGGTTCTGTTTAGAGCAGTTTATTGAATATTGCGCTAAACAGTTTTGCTTGGTGTAAACTACCACCAGTAATAGACCAAATATCCACTTCACCAGAAGAGCAAAACTTTCTACCTACAGTTCTTAACTCTATTAACAACGGACTAAATCAGCAGACTCAAGAGAAGTTGAGTATATCTCCTGTCCTAGTTTGGTGCTTGAAATATTTCAGTCATTATGAAAATGGTTTTATCTTCATAGATTAATCTACTGATCATTTCAGCTCAGTTTACTTTCTAACAAAGCTTCATGTTTTTTGTAACAAACCTTATGTCAGATAAACGGACTTCATTATTCCCCCCACACACGTACAGAAGTAGAATAGAAGCTTTATTGTCGTCATTGAGCACATTTACTCATTACACTTGACATTTGTCCTTTTGGCAGTAACAGGCAGCGTCCATGGTTCTAGGACTGAGTGGTGGCTGGGATTTGATCCTGGAGAGTTCTGCCTCCCAACCTGCTGCTCTACTCACTGATCCACCAGGCCACAAATATAAAGTAGGTAAACAACAGTACTAGAATAAATGTACCGGGCTGTGTCAGGGCTCAGAGGTGAGGACACTGTTAATTAATGAAGAATTTATGGATCACAGCAGAACACAGCTTCTCTCAAAGTTATTGTGCTGAGAAGGATGTTGGTGTCCAGGAGACAAGTTTGAAAAACGTTTAAACAGAAAACAAAAAGCTGCTTGAATTTGAATTCTGTGGAATAGGAAGGAAATGTGCCCATGGGTCACTGAACATAAATAAAGAGGGGGGGATGTAGTAACACTGGAGTATTTTCACGTTCATGTTATCGAAGCCAAAGCTGCTCTTGACTGTAACGGCCGACTGAGCTGCCGAGCAGTGATGTGCTGCTGCTGTCACTGTGTCACACAGTGAATGGACCCTGGCTGCTGCTCAAACTGTGACCTCTTTGTGCGTCTGTTCTCAGTCCAGGCTCAATGAAATGATCTTTGTCCTCCGGCGTCTGTTCACTTGTCAATCAGAGTCTGCAGCTGCCTGCAGCTGACATCACCCGCTGCTGTGAAGCTGCATTTACACATGTTCACATCACATCCTGCACAAGCCTCCATCCTGCTGCCTGTGGGCTACGTCGGAAAATCGTGTAGGTGAACATTGAAAGCACCACAATGAGGCAAAACACTGTTATTTAAATGGTAGTGGTCCCGTTTTGCACTCTGCTGCACTGACTGTTCCAAGTCTGTTTTCTCGTAGCATCTGCAGTTAAGTAGTGACGAGTCACGACTGTTTGTGCAGAGACAAACATGTGAACCGTGGCTCTTTGTCCTGAACATAGAGGCCTCTGTATGTTAGCACAGTACTTTCTGTAATCCAGCAGCAAGTACTGAAGTACAACTTGTTACTGCACTACATTAATCTGACATCTGTAGTACTTCTCTAACTCAAAAAAATAATTAGCCAATGAATCAGCCACCATTAATCAAACACCTGCTAGAAGAAGTGTTTTGAAGAAAAGCTTAACTTCTCTGTTTCTCTGCTGTGTGGCCTGCAAGATTTACTTTAAATAAAAGTAGATGATTTGACAGGAGTCAGGTATTTGAAGTTGTTTTCTCCTTGAATCAGCATGAATTAAAGCTGAACATTGTAGATTTCTGCAGAAACTTTATTAATGAGGCACATGCCAGACTTGTTCCTTCATGTTTACAGCATCGGGTTCCATAGTGGTTACTACTGCAGTACTGCTACTTTATAACACTGTGTAAAATGTCAGTAAAAACTGAATGCAGAAAGAATTTGATGACTGCAACAAGTTGTGACAGAAGCATCGGCATCAGCAACACGGGCTGTCAGCTGGACACAGAAAGATGCAGGGACGGCTTTTAATGTGGCTTTAAAGTCCTTCACCCTCCTGCAGTAGTTTTTCTCTGACAGTGCACAGAGGTTTAACCAAACCACATCCATTTATGTGAACATTTACATTTAGTCATTTGTCAGACGCTTTTATCCAAAGCAACTTACAAGTGAAGTACAAGGCAGCAAAAATCTAAGTCAAGGAGAAAACATCAAAGCAAAGTCTTATCAGAAAAGAGTTTACATTTCATGAGATGCAAGAAAAAGCAGAAATGAAGTTGTTTTTTGTTTTTAAATAGATTTAAGTGCACAGGAAGTTGTGGAAGACTTCTGTTATCGTAGCTCGTTCCACCATCGTGGGATCATTGGGCTGAAGAGTTTTCCTTGGTGTCTTCTGTGTGGTGCTGGGACCACCAGACGTTCACTGGCAGACCGCAGCAGACAGGAAGGATTGTAGACCTGAATTAGGGAGTTGAGGTAAGCAGGAGCTGTTGAGGTGATCACCCCGCCCCCCCCCGCCCCCGGGTAAACTACCTGTGCGAGAGTGAAAACACATACAAATCTCCCACTGGTTAATCTGTGGTTTTATGGCACGAGACACAAGTTTCACAGTGACGAAATGTCGATTAGAGCAACTGTGACCCACATTGAAAGGTTAGGACTCTGCGTTCCTCTGAGTCATCAAAGTGTTGGAGGCAACCAAAACACTGGAATGCTACACCAACGCTGGTCTCGCCCACAGCAGACGGGCCTAGATGGGTCACTGTGATCAGGCTAAAACCTCACTTTTAGTCTCAGTGCAGTTTCTCTGCTCCTCACACTGATGAAGAAACAACATGCTGTCAGATTTCACTGATTCCACATCACTCAACTCAAGTAGAGTCTTTGTCCACCAATCCTACAGTTGAGGGTTCGATTCCCCGGCTCCTCTGGTCACGTGTCGAAGTGTCCTTGAGCAAGACACTGAACCCCAACTTACTGCATAGCAGCTCCCGCATCGGTGTGTGAGTGTGTGTGTGATTGGGTGAATGAGAAGCAGTGTAAAGCGCTTTGAGTGCTAATAGGTAGAAACGTGCTGTATAAGTGCAGATCATTTACCATTTACATGTCACCATTCATTGCAAAGTCTTCTGGTCTTTCTTTCACATTTGTACTGTGGTGGTTGTTATTTCAGGCACAAAGCTAATATTTGTAAAAGCTATTTTTCCTATATTTCCTCTGGGTGTTGTTTCCACTGGGGAGGTAAAGAGGATCAGCAGTGTGATCAAGGAGAGAGCAGACAGGTTTCCCTCAGTCGGCCTCTCAGCAGAGTGAAGCTGGGCTCCACCAGGCTGAAGGAGATGAAATACCCTCTAGTGAATAGAATATAGAGGTGTACGCACATGAAACACATATTTAGTTGTTAGTTTTACACCCAGGAATTTAACATTCTCTATCACTGATGTGTCTACTTTCAGTTTGGTGTCAATTCACACCAGTGTTGTTCAGTAGTAACATCACCTGTTCAATGTAAATCACCATCAATGGTAAATTGGAAAGACTTAAATATTGGGAACATTGGAACAGGTTTTATGTTTACACCTGATGGTGTGTTCTGGGTTTACTGTAAAATAAATTCTTCACTTAATAAATGATGTGTTCTGTCAGTGGATCAGGATTTTACAGCCAGTAACTAGTCAGAAATCAGGTCTTAATTAAGTCGTTTGCAGTTTACAGCAAAAAACTTAAACAAGCAAATAAGTATTTTCTCCTTTTAAGAAGGTGTATAGACTCCAACATTTATTTGAAATGAAAGTTGATCATGTTTCTGACTAATCTTCAATCTGTACATGAATTAAAGTTATGATTTCTGCAGAAACGTTATTCATTAGGCACATGTGGAACAAATGTGGACCAGACTTTGTCAATCATGTCATCAACAGCATCAAGTTCAGTGTTTAAATACTTCGCTTTTAGGGCTTTGTTCTAAAAGCAAAGTATTTATTTTTTAACTCAGAGAAACCACCTTTTTACTACAGTATTAGTCTGTGTATTACTGTCACCTCCACCCACATCAACCCAAACTAAATCAGACTAAACATGGGGCAGAAAGGAACCAGCTGAGTTGCTCCTGTGGCTGTTGTGAATCAACAAACACCTATGAAAACACATTTTAAACGAACACGAGGATGCACTCATACTGCAGACAGGTTGGTAAAGACCAGATAAAGGAGCTTTTCCTTTTCTGCAGAAACACATTCATAACACACAGAGGAAAACACACCAACCTCTACGCCGCAGTGACAAGTGATTGTTAGAGGAGGAGGAGGAGGAGGGTTTTTGGCCAGACAGGGAGTCTTTGTGGTCCTCTGGACAAAGAGCTGGTCTCAGTCAACTGGCGTCTGCCTCAGGGGGTCACAGTGGAACAGGACCAAACTCCGAATTCAGCAGCACTGATCTGACGCCTTCTCCCGTCTGCTCTGATTCCAGGTTTGTTTTTGGGACGACATGAAGCGCGGCCTCGGACTCTTCCTGCTGCTTTGCTGTGGGATGCTGCATCTGGGTGAGTGGACACATCTGATACTGGAGACTCATGTATTGACTCATGAACTTTCAATTATTCCATCTTTCATTAATACAACAATCACTATTTAGCTTTCAGAAGCAGTTTATAACACTGAATAAATCAATTCTGCTAATAATGAAAGAGGCTGGATTCATTTGATATTTGATTTAGTTGTGGTTTAGTTTTATTTCACGTCAACAGCTACTGTGAAATAACTTTACAATTCACTTTGCCCCAGAAATGAACGTGTCCAGTGTTAGAAAATGTGAGACAGAATGTTTTCATTTTGGAGTCGTGACAGAAAAAAAGTGAAGAGAAACAAATGAATGAATCGTTTTTGAAGCGTAATGGAGCCTGATTAAAGAGAGAGGCCATGAGATTCATTCATATTCTAACTGTTACACTGTAGTTTTCATAGAATCCACTGGGAATAAAAAACCTTTATCGCAGAAATCAATACCAAACTACGGTTTAAGTACATTTAATGAGACAGAACGACATTATAGGAAATTATAAAAGAAACAACCTGTTTCCACAAAAGTTGGGACACTGAGTCACGTGTAAGTACAGAAGATTTCAGTGTCAATAACATTTTGTTATATATAATATATGTATTTATTTATTTGTTCATTTTAAATTTGATTCCAGCAACATGTTTTAAAAAGTTAGGATGGAGGCATTTACATCATCCAAAGTGACTCACAGGCAGTAAACATCTCTCTCTCTCACACACTCACACACACACACACACACACACACACACACACACACACACACACACACACACACACACACACACACACACACTCTGACCTTCCTCACTCTCTTCTTCTTCGCTTTCCCTCCTGTTCACACCCTGCAGCACCTCACTTCCCTTCACCCTCTATCAGACCCTCGTAAACTCTTTAGCTTCTCCTCATTGCTGTTGTCACTTTGTCTTTTAGTCTGAGATTTAGTTTATGTTCAGACTTTCTTCAGGTGTGTCTGTACGTTTACCCAAGTCTTCCTTGTTTAGCTTTTCTACTTTGTCTTGTTCATGTTCAAACCTTCACAGTCCTGCTCATATCTAGTCTTTCTAGTCTTGTGTCATGTATTTAGCACCTGGAGTCTCATTCATTGTTAGCTTCTTTAGTTTTTCCAAGATAGTGGTTGTCAAACCTGGTCCTTAGGGACCCGCGCTTGTTTTCCAACCAACCCTCCACTTCCCACTGCTGATTACCTGCATCAGGTGTGTTCAGTCAATGACCAGCTGGAAGATACCATGTTTGACTGAACACGCCTGGTGCAGGTTATCAGCAGTGGACTGACGAGGGTTAATTGGAAAACAAGCCGAGCAGGACAGAGAACCACTGTGCTAAGTTATGTTCATGTGTAGCTTTAGTTTCTTCTTGTTACAGTTGAGTTAGTTACTGTCTTGGTTTTGTCAATGTAGTGTTTGCCCTCCCTTCTGGTACAAGTCCTCCCCGTCTGTTTGCACTTGGGTCCAACATTCGTACTATAATCATGGCCATTTTTGGACCCAGCAGCCTCCAGCCAATTGCTGATTAACTTTATAATGAAACAGGCTGGGAAGCTTAAATTTCAAGAGTTTATGGACCCAATGAACTCAACCTTGGCCAACCCTACCACACACCACAGCCCCACATCTATCATGCCACATTCTGCCACATTCCTTGCTCTCAAGCCACAGCCCCCCAGCAACTATGAGGCTTATTGCCCCTTGAGTTCAGCAGAGCCCAGAAGCAAGCTGCAGACCACTTTCTAACCTTTGCACAGGACCCTGAGGAATCTTGTAACACACTGCAACAGAGGCCCCACTGCTGTAGATTCCAGCCTACCTAATTACAGCCTTCCTGTACATCCAGGTCCCGATCTTAGTCCTGCAGTGATCCTGAACCTCAGATGCCACCTCCACCTCCATTTCTGACAAAGTTCTTTCTTACGGCTCCTGACTCACATTTAAGCTCAAGAGTTCTTTGGCTCTGACCAGGCCATCTGCAGCCCAGGGACTTATATATCAATGACATCAGGTCCCTGCTCCCAAGCGGGTCGTGTCCTATATCTACCTCTGCAGTTGCTTCAGCTCTAGATCCTTGGTGCTTCACTGGCACATTATCAGTTCTGGCTCCACAGTGTGTAGCTCACACGTCTGCAGTGTCCGTTCCTGCCCCTCAGTGGATCAACAATGCTACTCCTGCTTCTTCCACACCTCTTTCTATCCATGCAACGTCATGACAAATGTATGCGATTCAAGCCATATTTTATCCTAGCAATGCTGCCTCTGGCCCAACCCTCCTCACGATCGGTCTCTCCTGCTTGTCCCCCAGAGAACTCAGCCCCCAGATTAAGCCACCTGCTCGTCCTCCAGGTTTCAAGGTGTCCAAAAGCTCAGGTGACTTCAGGTGACATCCCCAATCTCTGCAATCCTGCCCAAGCCTTATTGCCCCCCATAGCCCCTGCAGTTGGACCCACACACCTGAGGTCATTGACTCTCCCGTTCTGCCAGGCTCCAGCTTCTCTGCTTTACCTTATCGCACGACTCCTTGTTGATGCCTGGCTCACTGGTCAGGGGGAACCATCATCCAACCTTTTCCTTCTAACATACACCGTTAAGATAACAATCAGGTCTCAAGGTCAGCTATATGTCAGCTATATATATATATATATATATATATATATATATATATATATATATATATATATATATGCTGATTGTTGTGGACGGTGTGCACCTGGCTGCAGGGAGGCTCGTGCAGCAAGAATGGTCAGGCCCTTAGTCTTCACTGTTCAGCTACTGTTTAGTATCAGTAAACAGTTTGTTGCAGTGTCATCAAATGCAAGTTAAAATTCTTTCCAGGGTAAAATCTGTAAATTAACATTAGACTTCATACTAATTTAATCAAACAGAGTTGAATGCAGTGATTTACATTTCACACAGCGTCCCAACATTTTTGGGAATGACGTTGTGAAAAGACAGTTTAAAACTGCAAACTATTGTCGACAACACATAAAACACACATGTAAAATAAAGCAGCAAGCAAATGCTTTGAGCCCAGATGGTGAAGAACTGAGTGTTGAAGCACAGCTGACCTTTCCTGATGTGGAGGCGATGCTCCTCCAGGTTGGAGGAAAAAAGCAGACTTTTGTGTCATGTCTTTTAACTCATGACAAAACAACTGATGGTGGATGTTGGTGTCACTGAAAATAGTCCTAAACCTTAAAATACAAACACAGAAAGTTGTCTCTTGATATAAAGTCAGTATTTCCACCTCTTCAAGAGTTTGTAAAGTAAAACCAATTTTTTCCTCAGGTCGTGGACTAAGTTGCTACAAGTGCTCAGATTACACCGGACGCTGTGAGAACGTCCACGAGTGCACGTATGAAGACTCCTGCATATCGCTGAGTGAGAAGGGTAAGTACACCATACTTCGTTGGGCAGCATAACTATAACTAACTATAAGCTTTATCAAAGAGGAAGGTTTTAAGCCAAGACTTAAAAGTAGAGAGGGTGTCTGCTTCCTGAATCTGAACTGGGAGCTGGTTCCACAGGAGAGGAGCTTGATAGCTAAAGGCTCTGCCTCCCATTCTACCTTTGGAAATTCTGGGAACCACAAGTAGGCCTGCATTCTGAGATCGAAGTGGTCTACTGGGATGATATGGTGCTGTGAGGTCTTCTATATATGATGGAGCCTGACCATTCAGAGCTTTATATGTAAGAAGCAGAGTTTTAAATTCTATTCTAAATTTCAGTAGTGTTTAAATGCTTTTTCGTTTTATTGCAGTACTGTAACTTCTCGTCTTTTTAGTGTACTTAGTACTTGAGTGTGAGTCACGAATTTGAAATCGTACTTGTATTTGTAGTGGGTAAATATATACTAAGTACTTACACTTTCGTACTGAGTTTTGTGCACTTGTTCCTTCTCATTCGTCAAACAACTGGGTGACAGAGGTGACGTGGTTTTCTCTCATGTTTGAAAACCTACAATAAATATTCAGACTTGTTCAATCAGTGGTTTTTATTTTTGCATTTCTCACCTTCAGGTGGGAAAACCATCCGTCAGTGCATCAGGTACACAGACTGTCATTACTCTCGTCTCAGCCAGATGTTCCCTGCAGTCTCCGACTTCACTTTCCGCTGCTGCAGCAACAACCTGTGCAACTCCAGCAATGCTATCACCATGGCAACACCCCTTGCGACCCTGGTTGGGATGCTGCTGAGTGTTTGGTGTTGGATCTGAAGTTGCTGAAGTTTGAGGATCATTGTTAACTTGTTAACAAACATCAACAGCTTAAACATTTGTAGTCGCCTGTGGACCCTTACTGTTCTCAGGTCAAAACAAAGAATAACTTTTTTTTGTACCTTTTTTAATTAAAGGAAATCATGAGCTTTGATTGTTGTTGTACCTTTATATCAAATTAAAACTCCTGGTAACACTCGTCTTTTTGTAATGATGATTTAAATCTTAACAAATAAACATCCCCTCACATTATAAACTAGTTTGTGTCTCTCCCTCTAAATCTGTCCTTTTAGTCTTTGACTGAGACAATCTGTGCTTCTCATAACATGGAGGAGCCAGGACACCAGGGGCCTGTTTCATGCATCTTCAGTGGAAATGATGGGGATGTGGGTGGTTTGGTGCTGAAGATTTTCCGAACATTTCTCTGAAACTTCAGAAGCTTCATGTGCAACTAAGCTGGGGATATTTGGACTGTAGCTTCAGCTGGTTTCCTTGGGCAGATCTGAATCCGATCCCAGTCAAGGAGTCAGAGAAGAGACAAATTGTCTGATCAGTTTTATTGTAGGAGATAAAGTGGACACGTGCTGACAGCAGCTGGTGAATAGTAAATACATGAAGCTATTTACAAAAGGTGGGAATGAGGATCCACAGTGTGTGGTGCTTTAACAAACATGATCCTTACGCACAGATACAGCACAATTAACATTCAGTGACAACCAGGTGATTCCAAAAAGGCTAAAACAGAAAATGAACTTATGCTGGAGCGACGTAGAAAAAACCCAGCAGAGGCTGTGGGAACGTGAAGAAAAGTATCGTTACCCACTGTAGGCAGTGAGTGTCAGTCCCCCATTACTAGTACATGTAAATACTGTACATAAGTACAGGTTTGCAGTACTTCCATTTTAGACTACTTTTACTCTCCTACATACCAGAGGCTTTAGTTATTAGTTACTTTTTGGAGAAAAAAACAATTCAATTCACTGATAACATACGTGTGTGTGTGTGTGTGTATATATATATATATATATATATATAAATATATGCAGAACAACCTGATATATATATATATATATATATATGTATGTATGTATGTAGGTATGTGTATAGTGGACCTACCAGCCGTCAGTGCTTGAGTTGGTAGATCAAACCTCGGCAGCTGTGTTGTTTTTCATCCACACAGAGAGTGATGTTCAGTTTTAAATATTGACTATAACTTTTCACCTTTGAATCTGGACCAGACTTGTACATCCATGTAATCGACAGCATCAAATTCAGTACCATTGAAAATACATTGTCTTCTTAGTAAATGTACTTGTACTTTTGTACTTTATATAGTTTATAGTATATGTAGTAGAGTAGTTATACCGTATCAGAATATAATGAACCAGACTGACTGAAAAGAAACAAACCGACCTTCTGCTCATTTCATTCGTTTGTACGACCGTTTACAGCAGAGAGCAGCTCACTCAGCTCTTCTTCCTCCTGCAGCTCTGGCTCTTCTACATGTTTTGCATGTAGCATGTGTGGAGCGTGTCCTGGCTGAACAGAAGAGAGTCCTCGTCTCTGAGAGAACCAAGATGTGGCCTTCAACAACAAGGCCAATCAGTTTCTGTATCTTGGCTTATTTTCAGCCTTTTACCATCCAGAGACTAAAACCAACAACGAATAAATTCACTTCTCTCATGTCTGTAAAAAAAACTACATCTCTCTTCCCTCCCGGCCTGCATCCACCCACCTGCTCCCTCCGTCCCAATCACTCCTCTTACTGTACATACTGGACCTCACTCACTTTGTCAGACTGCTCTGCTTGCTGTAGATCCACAGCCATCCAAGAAAAACTGTTTTTCAATTGTAATCTGACCTTTTTCTTGGTGCCAAATGCAAACTACAGACTAATCGTTCACAGTGCACACAACATCTTAGCACTAACTGTTTTTGTAGACAGACATAAAATCTTTCATAATCACTTACTAATTTCAGACTGAATCGGAATTAGACACATAATTCACCAAACTTTAGCGGGAAAAACAAAACCATTTCACTTTTCATGTTTTTCCAGTTCAGAAATCCAACCTGTTTCTTCTGGACTCAGTGTCACTTTCTGCTTTAAAACCTGCTGGTATTGAAACACAGACCTCTGTCTCCATGATTTCAGTCACTCATGTCTTCCAGGCTGTCCTCTTCATTCTGTCGCCCAATCACCTCCAGCTGCACTGTCTTCTTCTGTCCTTTCTGCTGCACCTCTTTGTCCGGTTTCTCAGCCTGGGCGTACCAGGGCTGAGGAGCAGCGCTGTCGCAGGCCCGACCTCCCCTACGAAAACCCCCTCTGCCGGCTCGGACCAGCCCCCATCCCTGCAGCTGGACATCAGACGTCCCCTCCTGGACTCCCCTGGTCTGGTCCAGCTCTTTGGCGCTGAGAGACGACATCCGGATGGGAATCGTATTTCCAAATTTAGAGTAGTCGACACAGTACCGGCCATCCTCCTCTGTTATGATGGAAACGAAGCGTCTCCCCCACAGGATCTCCTCAGGGATGTAGGAGGTCCGGGCCTGCATGGTGATCCCTGTCGTTTCCACCACACCTGAAGAAAGAGAAAAGAATGAAGCAGTGCAAAACTCTGATGCGTTTATTTCAAACTGTGTTCAGGATGAATCGGCAGGAGAAAATCACGACGACCTAGAAGACCTAAAAACTCAGACTTTAGGAACTACAGTTCAGCAAATCACATTTGATGCATGAGCTAAAAAAATTAACTTGGTCCAAATGTGGTTGTGCAACAAGGGAACAGTTAAACAAAAAATCATCAGGCACAGATCTGTATCAGATGCTCCACATTGTTAGAACTCATCCACATGAACAGAAGTGAGTGGTTCCTGACCTTCCAGGATGACGAGGATCTCCAGGTCCTCTAAGGCCAGCGACTGGGCAGACAGCTCATACAGAGGACTGCCTCTTTCTATGGTGTGGCTGATGATCAGAGGAGAAACCAGGAAGATGCCGTTACTCCTCAGAGGGTTCTCCACCTGGATGTCTAGCTGACACACCGGGATTACCTCGCCCTCTGTCGTCACCGTCCGCCGGATCACCTGCAGAGAAAACATCAGCGCTAACAACCAAACACCTGACAGCTTCCACAACAAGGGCGTCTAAACTAGTATTAAGTAGTACTAGTATTAATTTATATATCTTTCTGATATATGTGTAACATTTTAGTTCTGACAGAACTCGGGGGCTTCAATGGCCTTGGTCAAAAGTTTGTTAAATGTTTTGCACTTTCTCTCTCAGAGTCAGATGTTTAGGTTGAAGACTCTCCTCCCAGACCCTGCCAGCAGCTGCTGAACGACTGGAAACAACTCGTCTGGTTCTGGTTGAGGATGATTCCCGCACTGATCACTGATTAATATCCCCAACAGGAAGAAGACTCCCAGACTGAAAGCAAAACATGGCAGCATTGTTTGTGGTTGTTCTGCATTTCTTTTCTGAGAGAATCTGTCACCGTTTTGTGTTTCTGTCAGTGGCGTTCAGCAGATTACAGACACAGATCAGGTAGATAAGACTGTGTTGTGACTAATGTGCCTGAGCTAAAATTAAACTCTGATCAGGAGCAAAACAACACAGCCTCAGTGACTGTAAACAAGCAATGGTAACAAGCCCTTGAGCAAACACCTGCTGATGACGACTGGATGATACGTCACCTGCAGCTGGATGGTGGCGGAGATGATCATACTTTTCCTCAGGTCTCCGACTCGGAACATGAAGGCCGGGCGGCCATTTCTTGGTGCGATGACAGCATTTCTGGAGAAGATGAGTGTCTCTGCACGGCGGTTGGCCTGAGCGGTCTTCATGAAGACGCAGCCGAGCATCACAGCGTTGATGATGAGTCCTAGGATGTTCTGGATGATCAGGACAGTGATGGCCATGGGACACTCCTCTGTCACCATCCTGCCACCAAAACCGATGGTCACCTGGACAAGACAACGCTCAGAGATAGACAACAACAATCCACTGTACCTGGATCAGTTAGTGACTCGTCAGCACTCACCTGGACTTCAATGGAGAAGAGGAAGGCGGAGGTGAAAGAGTTGATGGCGGTGACGCAAGGGACAGGCCCTGGCTCACCATTGGGGTCGCGAGGCTCCAGGTCTCCGTGAGCGAAGGCCATGAGCCACCAGGCCATAGCAAAGAGCATCCAGGAGCAGAGGAAGGCAGAGGTGAAGATGAGGAGGGAGTGCTGCCACTTCAGGTCCACCATGGTGGTGAAAACATCCTGCAGAAAGCGGCCCTGGAACGCAGCGAGAAGATCAGATATGAAGTGACTGAACCGACCGACAGAGACAGACTATACAGACTATATCAGGTTATTTTCTATTGGAGTTACGATAAAACATGTCTCGGACATTTTTACTCTTCATTGAATCAGCACAGAAGCATTTTCTGTGTTAAGAGATACACGGAAATATACAGTATAACGCAGTAAAAAAACTATCTTTGTCATTTTGTCTCACTTTGTGGTCAGTTTACAGCATTTCATTCTTGTTAGATTATAACTAAACCGTTTGACTCAAGGGGATAAACATGAGTCCAATTTTTTTAAAGTGTAATCTTTTATCAAGCGTTCTAATGATACTTATATTGGTATTAATGAGCGGATTCAGTGATGATGTCTGCAGGTGGAGGAGTCTGATCGAGGCGGTGAAAGAACTGTGATCACTGTGATCAGCCTGTTCACACTGGATATTATAAGATGTGATCATGTGATCATTTCAAATCCTGGTGATGGAGGATCTTGTTCTGTGTAAACATCTAATTTGCAGCTGAGTTGAAGTGAAAAGGAGATTTGAACAGTGTAAGTTAATCAGGGGCTGTTTCTAGTCTGATAAGTTGTGATGTGTAGAGGTTTCAAATAATGAAAAATGGGAAACTGGAGCTCAGTGCAGGTTCTCTCTACCTGTTCCCTGATGTTCTTGTGAGCCACATTACAGGATCCACTCTTGGTGATGAAGCGGGCTCTCTGGGATTTGGAGCGGCTACGGTTCGGCTGGTTCTGGTCCTCTGCCAGACGGGTCAGCAGGAAGCCGTCGGGCAGGAGGCCCTTCCTGGCCAACATGATGCTGCACACACACAACACAAGAGTTTATTTTAAAACCTGACAGATAAATTAGACAGGATGATAAATCAGCTTAGTGTAGAAGCATCAGAACTGCTGGCAACAAATAAAAAATATGAACAAATTTTGTTCAAGATAGTTAAAAAAGGAACATCAGCACCTGTAGGTTGTCTAATTAAAATTGTTCCTGGAGTCACTGTCAGGCAGAAAGACTCGGGGAAATTTTGCAGAGGAAAAAATCCCATCACTCCTCATGGCAGCTGCCAGAACTAGAAAAAGTATTTTCCTTTGTTTTATTTCCCAGGCTCATTTACGTCCATCACATGTATGTCAGTATATGATCACACACTAACAAACCAACAACATCAATATCTATTAATAATATAACAGTAGACAAGAGGACACATCAGAGTGTACTGGAGTCTCTGGCTAGAATGAAGGTTAATACACACATTGGTGCAAGTCGGGTGGATAAAAAATAATAAAAATTACTGTAGGATGTCAATAAAATGATATGTACATGTTTTATGACAGTTTGCTCCCTGTTTGTTCTGCTTTGGTTTTTCTGTGGTCGCTGTGTCTTGAAATTTGGGGTATATTAATAAGTGTATGTAAGCCTTTGAGGTCATTTATGACATCACATAGCTGCCTTTGAAGTTTGTCTTGAGGTTGTCAGGGAAACCATGTTCTGTTTTTACAGCTGTTGGCGCTAAGGGATGGACGTAGACTACAAGCTAGTGGTGGAAAGTTGAGTGTGTAGCTGTGGAGGCAAACGGTGTCTTACATTATTCTGAGGAATTACTTCGTTATCAGCTCAAACGTGGAACGTGGAATTTGATTAATATTCACGTTTTTAATCATACAATGATCTCGGAGTGAATAACTGTTGGACCACAGGACACGAGTACGCCTGCCTCTATACGTGTGCACATGCAGGTTCAGACAGTACACGTCCGATTAGTGTAAAAGATGATCTGCAAACTGTGAACATGCAGGTGAACCGTCACATTATCATTCAGCCACACTGTTGTCTGAGTAGTTTTGATCACACAGCTGGTAAAGGATGTGCGGTCGCTTTGGAGGCTGCAGTTTGTCCACAGAGAGGACAAAATAGCCGAAACACTTTTTTCTCTCTTAGGTTTTTGTTTTAGTTATTTCACATAAAATCCAGCAGCAGTGAAGCAGTATGACCAACAGGACACACTGCACAGATACACAACCGCACATCTCCACCAGCAAAATCTGCAAATGTCTTTTTTTGGAGTCTGTTTCTACGTTTCCTGGTTTGCTCGTTTCTGGATTTACTGTAAACCTGAAGAATAATTGGAATCTTCCCATTTACCTTCGTGCAGCTACCACTCTGACACCAGCGTGTGTGTCTATCAGGGCATTCAGACTAAACGATTTACTGATTTGTACAGAGTCTCGCTGAGGAAATATGTCGTTTCTATGGTTACGGTACACGACATCCCACGGTTTAAAATGTATCATAAATAAACCTTAGACCGACCTTCCTCTCGTTTGTCTGAATTCTTTATTCGGTTAATGAGAGCCGATTACATCAGGTGTATTTTAGTGATTTTTCTGCAGGTTGTTAGAAAAGATACGTTACCTGTTCAACAAGCAGCGGCTCCGCCCGCAGAAGAATCGAATTCCGATCTGAGGATTTTATTTACGTCGACGCGAGAAACAACACTGACTCCATCGTGTACCCATCAGGATGTTCATATGACCCCCACAGCACGACCTGGCTCCAGTTACGATGAAGCACAGGTGCTGCTTCCGGCTAGCACTTCTAAAATAAACGGAATCATGTTACTATAACGATATTTTCATTTTATTAGAATAACATTTTCTAATTTATTTTATTGTTTTGTCTCACTACCGTCGAAGCCACATTTAGAACAGATACCAGATGGAACCAGACATTTAGAGGATTACACCATAAACCACACTCAGTGGTTCTTGCACTTTTTCCTGATAATTCATACCGGTTTCCATGGATCCAAATAAAACCTTACTCAGCTTTAATTTTGACAGCCGGTTTCAGTCGGTTCCGGTTCTGTGCGATGTAAATGAGTTAAATTGCTCTGCTCGGCGGTTTCGTGCTGCAGGATGCTGAGCGTCTTCAGAGTCTGAAGAAGAGAAAAAACACTGACAACCAGCAAATCAACCTGAATTGGAGACTAAAATTAACAAAGGACATACAGTTAGTATAATGTACATGGGTTAGTTCATGGAGGGATTATTGAATGCAGTCTGTGCATAGCGCTTATGGTTATTAATTAAAAATAACTAAATTATGTTGAATTACAAATATATTTTTTATTTTATCGCATTGTTATTTGTATATGTAATGATTGTCCTTTGTATCACCATAATAAGCACACTGTAATTTTCAGATGATATATTTCTTATTAGTGCCGACAATAAACAGACGAAGAAGAATTTCCGGTCCCCGCCGGATGTTTTGACGTTTGGAAAGGAGCCGCTGGAAAAATGGCGAACGCATACAGAAGTAATATCTTTTATTACCGCTTTATTATGATAGTTTTAATGATTATTTGTGACAGCTACACTGAATTGTCACAGTTGCTTCTATGCAAGCTAATAATGATTAAAACGTCAGTTATATAGAGACACATTTGTCATAGTACAAACATTTATTCCGTAAAGCGCAGGTGCTTAATGTTATAACCAGCTGTGGTACAAAGTGTTTGACCCACAAAACTTAAAAAGTATTATATTATGTGGTTAAAGTATCATTAGACAATATAAACAACATTAAAATTACACGAGTATTATTCACGTAGTATCGAAATGTGTTCGCACACTGTTGTTACTGTAGTTAAGGACAAATAAATGTCCTTTTTTAAAAAACATTAATTTAAATTCTAATCCTACTCCATTTAAGTTTTAGAGGGAAATTTAGTACTTTCTATTATCTACTCCACCGCATGATTTTACAGCAATAGTTTTCGGATTTAGCTTTTACTCACAAAACACAGTCAATTTATACTTTTTAGTGGTATTCATTTAAGTCATAATAAATATTTTCTCAAATACTGGCAGTTTTCTCTCTCTGTAATGTTTGTCTTTCTGCTCATTGTTTTGATTTTCTGTTTACTTATATTTTACATTACATTTGATTTATCATTTAAACTTAGTGTTTGTTGTAATTATGTCTTCTTTATTTTACTGGCAAAATTAAAACAGTCAGATATGATAAAAAATGTTTTTTCGGTTTAGACATCAAATAGACACAGTATTCATGTGAATTTATTTTCAGTTATTCGGTCAATCATTTGATATTATGTAACTGAATGGGTGATTTTACTTAGTGATTTTGTGTTTTGTTAATTGAATTTGTATTTTCCTTATTGTACTTGTGTTCACCTGTCCTGGGACTGGAGATCATTTTCCATCATGTTCCCTGATAAATAAATATAATTTTGAAAAATGCAGAACAACAAAAGCATAAACCAGAAAATAGAATCTCTGGATATTTAAATAGCATCTTACAGGTTAAAGTGTCTCTGCAGTGACAGACGGAGACATCAGACTGATGATACAGCTTCGAGCCACTAATGCAGCGATCTTCACTGGGAGAAAAAACTCTGCCATGAGAGGCTGGAGGTCAGTCTGCTTTTCTGTATCACAGGCAAAATGCATATTGATCCACAGATCTTCATTTGGTAACAATCTTATTAAGGTTACTAAAAATATTTAAAGATGAACAATGGCTGAAAAATCTTTCACTTACAATAATTTTAAGTTTCACCGTTTGTGCTGGACTGTTTTAAAGGTAGGCATATGATAGTTTTAAGGTTTCTACTGGTAAGGTTTCTAGAATAATTGTGATAACGGAATATGCTCACAAGAAAACCAGTTTTTGGCACTAACTATCACTTCTTTAGGGCTATAAGAAAAGAGATGGGGCTTCAGGGGATTCTGTCAGCACGTCAGCTGAAGAAGAAATGGGATAACATGAAAGATAAATACAAGGTCAGTCCAACTCAGAAAATTTGTGATTACAGCTCATGTAAAAATGCCATATGGTCGTTTTTGCAGGTAAAACAAATCAGCCACCAGATATATAGCTGGAAAATAAATATAGCTGGAAAATCTGCTGTGTACATGATTTCCCGTCCTTAAGTCAAGCTATTCATCTCTCCCTGTTTCGCTTTCCTGTGTAGGTCCTTAAGAACCCCCCAGAGGGCATGGAAAACTTGACCAAACCCGCCTCGTGGCGCTGGTTCCACCTGATGGACGAGGCCATGAGCGGTCACCTGGTGGGGACCGCCAATATTGTCCAGCCCTCCCTCGTGGACGAGGATGAGGAGGTCACCGCAGCCCTTCCTTCATCTCCAAATTCAGGCAGATGTATTTTTGTTAATTCGGGAACTTTAGATGGTGTCGGGACAATGGAGCAGAATGGGATAGAACCAGGGAACAGAAGGGGATCACCTGCAGAAGCTGTTGGAGCTGGAGGACGCATGAGAAGCCCTGAGTGCCAGCCTGCAATGAATAAAAGCCAGACTGCTGTACTATACGCCACATTACTGCCAGACTGCCCCACCACTATCGCTGGAAACATTGAGACCAGCAAGTCATCCTCTTCCTCCTCCAGAGATTTCGTCAGAGAGGCTGCAGAAGTGGACAGGAACCTGGCAGACCTGCAAAAAGAGAGACAAGCTCTGGAGAGAGAGCAGTCTGAATTTGACAGGGAGTTGATTTCTTTGGAAAGAGACAGAGAGCTGCTAAGTAGAGACATGGACATGTTAGAACAAGACAGAGCGGCAGTTGAAAGAGACAGAGCAGCTGTCGAAAGAGACAGAGCAGCTGTCGAAAGAGACCGAGTGCTTCTGGATCGCGACCGAGCATTTCTGGATAGAGACAGAGCTTTTCTGGATAGAGACAGAGTGTGTCTAGAAAGAGCCAGAGAGGACTTAGAGAGAGAGAGGGCACTGTTTAGGACAGAGAGGGAGAGCGATGCTGAGATGACTAGTCAGAAGGAGGTCACACTACAGACCAGATTCTACCAGAGCTTGATAGCTGCAGATGTAGACCAAGACCAGCAAGAGACCAGACAGAGACTGGTTTCTTTGTTCCAGAAGCTTGTTGAGAAACTGTGAGTGGAGAATGTTCTGTACTGTACAGATAGATTTTATGTGATGAAAGTCTCACAGTTGCAGCACAGTTGTCCCTGTAAAAAAACACTCATATGTTAATAAAGACTGTGTCCTCTCACAAGCTGTGAAGTAAGTGAAGTGGTTTAAATACGTACATTTTGTCCTGTACTGTACTGAAACCTATAATATGCTACGTTTACAAATGTTCCAAAACAATCATAGGAAATATCCTGTTGGGACTTTCCTTCTTTATTTAGTAAAGCCTGACTTAGTGATGAATCAGCTTTTCTCTTAGTGAACAAGTTTGATGTGTAGATCTGTGGTCAATGTTGGTGCCTGATCCTGATCTTTGGTTAAACTCATCCAATTCCTGCAGACTTTGTTAGTCATTTAAAGCCCAATGAGAAAGGCCTTTTTTGCCCATAATAACAATCTATGTTTCCGGCTTTCAAAACGTTCTGCTAGTTAACACGTTCACTGACTTTGATTAATTTCAGTTTGATTTCTGATCAAGAAATTGTGTACAATCTACATGAAGAAATTACATGTAGCAACTTGTTTGTAAATCCACAAACTTTCTGATTATTTTTAGGTTTACATGAAAACATGAATGACACTTCACACAGAGTTGGGTGTTAAGGGCTTTTTTCATATATATTTTGATGCAAATACTTTGTACTTTCACTTAGACGACATGTCCAGGGCTGTGTTTCTGCACTGTTGTATTTGCCACTTCTGAAACTACGAAGGGGATCTGACTTTTTTAGGCCATACAAAATTCTCCTTTTCCTTTGGGCTGTTCCCTTTCAGGGGTCACCACAGCATCTTCATGTCTCCATCTTACCCTGTCCTCTGCATCCTCTTCTCTCACACCAACTAAGTTCATGTCCTCTCTCACTACATCCATAAATCTCCTCTTTGGTCTTCCTCTAGACCTCCTGCCTGGCAGCTCCAACATCAGCATCCTTCTACCGATATATTAACAGTCTCTCCTCTGAACATGTCCAAACCACCTCAATCTGGCCTCTCTGACTTTATCTCCGAAACATCTAACATGAGCTGTCCCTCTGATGTCCTCATTCCTGATCCTGTCCATCCTCGTCACTCCCAAAGAGAACCTCAACATCTTAAACTCTGCTACCTCCAGCTCTGCCTCCTGTCTCTTCTAATAGGCCAAATTAATTTGTTAACGAAACAAATCCAAATCACAGTTAGAATCAATAATTAAAAGAATAACGGTTTGTTGTAGCCGTAATTGTATTAAACTTTAACGGTCTCTGTTTTTGCAATTCTGCAATTCTTTCTATGAAGTCCCGCCCTCCCAAGGTACTGGTCCCATGATAAGGGGCAGTCGCTGGCTGTGTTATCGAACGCACCCTCCTCGGAGCAGCGGAAACGGGATGCAGGCTAGCTCCGGTATCGGTAACGGGCCTTCTTAACGGTTTATGAACTCGTATAGGGGTGTTATAAGCTACCGTTGGCTACGTGGATGTCAGAAAAGCAAAAACTAACTGTAAGCGGTGTCGCTGAGTGGCGGGAAGCACGTCGCTGTTTCCATTTGTTGTTTAGGTTAGCTGCCTATGTTAGCTAGCTGGCTGCTTCTTTCAACGGTTTATCCTCGGAGGAGACAGACAACCACCGCCCGGTTAAAGTTGCGGTAAGTCTGCACCGGGACTGCCTCATATGATGGGAGGAGGGGTGCTGCAGTCGGAGGAGCAAGACTGGTGAGCCTAGGAATGTAGTAAGCATCAGGCCCGAGTACCAGCACTCCTCCACCCGTCCTTGTTTCCTTTTTCCCTTCCTTCCTTCCTCGCTCCCTCGCTGCTCCAGGACCACGGACCGGCTCTTCTTCCATGATCACAATGGATTCAAGCCTAAATTCGCCGCTGCATCACTTTCCAGAAAACTCCTATAAAAGTAAGTATTCGTTGTGTAATTATTCGTGCAGGCTCTTGTTAGCAGAGAAGCTGGTTACCTGTCAGTGACCTTTGACCCCTTCACCTGCAGTGACCGAGGACGATGTGAAGAGGCTGATTGAGTTCAGGGCCTCAAATGAGACCCTGTTCACTGGGAAAAGAAACTCTGCCAAGATCGCATGGAGGTATGAACCAGGCGCTGGTTTCCAATGTCTATCGTGTAAATCCTGTTATCTTATACCTTTATTAGTGAGTTTCCTTTACAGCTGGCTGACTTGTGAACCTCCACTGTGTCCCTCAGCACCATCCTAAAAGGCCTGGGTCTCGAAGGGAAGCTGACAGCAGACCAGATCGCCAAGAAATGGGACAATCTGAGGACTAAATACAAAGTAAATTATTACAGAGCTTTAAAATACACTATTTGTAATGTGTATTGTGTTACCAATTAGTTTCTGTTATTGTCCACCCTATTCATATTATCAGTTACCAAGACTTCTTATTACAGTTAAACAGCAGCGAGAATTACAGCGTCTAAAATGATTTTATAGTTGATTTTTACAGGCCAGTGTTCTTAATAAACCGGACAATCAGTGGACTGTAATTTGTCCTGTGTTCTCCAGGACCTGAAGCAGCCCTACCAAGGTCAGGACAACATTGGGGGCGTTGTAGAGTCATGGCCCTGGTTTCACATCATGGATGAAGCCATGCAAGGCCGTCTCTACAACAGCAACCTGGTGCTGAGTCCGGACACCACTGGGAACACAGGCCACCGTGGCAACAGCCAGCCAAACCAGAACCAGGAGAACACAGATATCCTAGAGTTTCTCATCAAGACGGAGATGGAGGACACGGTGTCAGCAGAGACGGCAGAGGATGATGGGACAGTGCATACAGGGGCTCCACCTGCTGAGGGGGTCCCTATGGGCTGGAGAAGGATGAGCGAGTGCTCCTATAAAAGTAGGCAAATACACCTGACTGAGCACTGACATCAAAGGTTTAGAACAGGGAACCCGGAGGAAACCCATGCAGGCACAGGGAGAACATGCAAACTCCACACAGAAAGTCTGTAGCTGGAAGGTATAAACCAGGGACCTTCTAGCTTTGAGACACAAGTATTAAACACTCCACCATCATGTTGTCAAACATAGCCCAGTGGAATTCATATAGAAATTTAACTAGGAGAGAATCATCATTAGTCATTTGTTGGACATTTTATTTTATTTTGTTTTATTACCGTATGGAGGAGCTGCATCACAGACGGGTCAGATTTCAGAATAATAGTAATCAGATTTTACACTCACAGCTTTGATTCTTAGAATCCAGCATGTAGGTTAATTCTACGTCTGAGCTGCATAAATCATTGTTCTGCTTCCAAGCTGCTTATTTCCCCTCTTTAAGATAATCTCAAATACCTGTGTATCAACACATACCTAAAATATCATTTTTTAATTGCTTCTTAACAGTGACAGAACCTGAAACGGAAAGAATGATCAAACTTCGAGCTGCAAACGAAGCTCTTTTCACTGGCAGAAAACACTCAGCCAAACCAGCCTGGAGGTAAGTAAAGTTTCAGACTGCCTGCACCAGGACTACAGCAGGTTCCAACCAGGATTTCCTGTCTCATTAAGTGAGCAACAACTTTTAGTGAATGTCGAAAGCTGTTGATTTTAAAGTATGAGGTAGTCCATGGAGATTTTGAAACTGAACATGTCAGGATATGTCAGATGAACAATTAATGCCAAGGAGTGATCTAAAAATGATCGTGCTGCCCTGTGACACACCCTGATCTCATGCTGCAGTATGGAGACTCTAATGGTAAATGGCAACACTTACCATCGAAGCACTGACTTTATACTCCATATACGACCAACTGATTTACAGCCGCCTGACTGGTGTCACAGAAGAGAGCAAAGGCTCTGTTGTTTCTGCAGATATTTCACAAATCCTAGACAACAATAATGATGGATAATTAACTTTTGCATCTTTTAATAAACAGGTCTTGCAGTTGTGTTTTCACATCCTGTTAGTCTTGTTTTTGAGGGATTCACACTGAAAGTCATGTCTTGCAGAGCCATTCTGTATGAACTGGGTCTTCAGGGGAAGCTGACAACAGACCAGTTAGCCAAGAAGTGGGACAACCTGAAGAGGAGATATAAGGTAGGTCTGACTGTCATGTCCATAAATGGGACATGTAATTATGCACCTGTTAAGGTAACAGCATTTCAAAAACCACTCTGACAAACACATTTTGTCCTTAGGTTGGACAAATGAGAGAGAAATTTAGAGAACTTGTTTTGCAGTTATTTTTATTCAGTCAATATTCAATTTTCAGTCTTATTATTAACATTAGTAATGCAGGTTTACTTTTAGAAGAGTTTCAGTTCACCTTGAAAAAATGACACTACAATGCATTTTAATCAGAATGTGAAAGAGTCAAAAACGATGATGTCTCAAAGCTAATTGTGACACAACTAACTTGTGAGTTTTTTGAAAAACTGACTAATCTGTGAGCTTAAAAAGCTTCATAATTTAATATATTCAGCAGGTGAAAATTGATAACTTGCAATAACCTTTACCCAGTTTCCAAATAATGTCATTAACTTTTCTGACTCAAACCTGGAGTTAAGTTAGTTTAGTTATTTAACCTGATATTATTCCGTGAACAGTATTTCTTGGATAACTGTAAGAACACTAAAAAAGGCCACAAGCAGATGTAAAACTTTTGACATTTTTTTTTTCCTTACAATTGGGGGGTTTGCCATAAACTGTACTTGTGTACAAAATGTATTTAACAAAAATTAGAGGTTTAGGATAAAACTCTGAAAAGGTTCTTGCACACAATCTGATGTTTATGGATTTTACAGACTGGGGCCAGAAATTGCCTGTTAGCACATTTTATTAATATTAACAATCTTGGGTCATCATTAGGTCAAAGTTTAAATTAAAAAATAATGTAGAAATGCAGTGATGTCCCTGTGATTCATGGTTAACAGGAGTTGGTGTCCCTGTCTCTACCAGGAGCTGAAGTTTCCTGCTCGAGGCGTGGAGACAAACCCCAGCTCCTGGCCCTGGTTTTACCGAATGAACGATGCCATGGAGGGACGATTCATAGGAGCTGCACCCATCCTCACTCCTGTCGTGGAGGATGAAGATGAGGACTGTGAACCGCTGTCGCCAACGCCCAAGAAACGAGCTCGCCGGAGCCGAGGTGGAATGGCTGAGTTTCTGACTGAGTCGGAGATGGACCTGCTGGTTGATAACGAGGAGAAAAATGGATCCGCAGCTCTGGGAGAACTGCAACGGAGTGCAGAGTTCACCTACAAATGTAAGAGTTGTTGGAAAACTATACCTACAGTATATGAAACTTTCTGAAGAGGCATGTGTTTGTGATTCAAATGCTTATATTAGATTGTGCCCTTCAGCGTCTATGCGCTATGTTAAACCACTTCTCTTTTTTAAGACAAAAATACTCTCGGCTGATCATTGAGTGTCCACTGTTACAGTGACAGAAGAAGACACCAGACGGCTGATTGAGCTCCGAGCCGCTAATGAGTCGCTGTTTACTGGGAGGAGAAACACTGCTAAGCCAGCCTGGAGGTAAAATAACTTGGGGAAAAAGTTGATATTGTACGAACAACTTTGTCTGACTCTGTACATTTTGCAAAGGGTTTATATTCATTCTCTGTTTTAAAATTAACAAAAGCAGTAATGACAAAAAAGAATCCTAGATGATAATCTGCACTAAAATGACCATAATGAGACACTGTCCAGCTCTAAACTGAAGCAGAGGTCATTTATACCTGACAGAACATCTTAGTTTTTCTATGAAGTTTGTAATTTATGTTCTTCTTTGTCTCTGACTGAGACATTTCTCTTTACGACATTTATTAGTTTTGTTTTGCCTACAGAGGAATAGTGAAGGAGATGGGCCTGACAGGGAAGATAACCCCTGACCAGGTCGCCAAGAAGTGGGACAACCTGAAGACCAAATTTAAGGTGAGTACCCCAAAAAAGTTTGTCTGGCGATCTGTGGTGACTGTCAGAGAACTTGCATTTATAGTTTAATGATTTCTCTTCCCCGTGTGTCTATGTTTCTACAGGATCTGAAATTTCCTCCTCGGGGGATGGAGAACCAGACTAACCCAGCCTCGTGGCCCTGGTTCCAGCTCATGAATGATGCTCTAGAGGGACGCCTGGCAGGGAAAGCTCCCAGAGTGACACCCATCTGGACCAATGAGGAGGACGGGGTCTTCGGCTCATCTCCTCCTCCCCCCGACAGAGACTGCATAATTGCAGAGAGGAGCAGTGTGTCAGAGCTGGAGAGTATGGTGGGAGGAGACAACGCAGGGGCCGATGGGAGCATCACATACATCGATGCCAGTGGAGAAGAGTGTTCAACACCCTCTGACCTCTCTTATAAAAGTAAGACCGGCTCTTCTAGGTTGTTCAGCTTTACATTAAAATTGTCAGTGGGAAAATGTCAAATACGCACATTTATCACCTTTAAGTGAGCTTGTCTGTACATCTCTCTCTGATGATTTCTCCCTCTCCACTTTTGTGCTACTGTCACAGTGACAGATCAAGACACCAGGAAGATGATTAAACTTCGAGCTGCTAATGAGGCGTTGTTCACTGGCAGGAGAAATGCCGCTAAAGCTGCGTGGAAGTAAGACACACACTGTTATACAGCTGAATGTTGTCCCACAGGGGACCTCTGACTGAAGCCATCCTGACATTTATGGAGTCTGTCCTCACTGTGTGTTAAGGGCAATCCTAAAGGAGCTTGGGCTCCAGGGGAAGGTGTCAACCTACCAGATGGCAAAGAAATGGGACAATCTGAAGAGGAGATACAAGGTGATCTGTTCATTAACATCCACATTCATGCTTTAGATTAGGTAGAAGTCTGGTGTTGGTATATATTGGTCTTCTGTCAGAAAATTCCAACCCAACAAAGTGCAACATCCAGTCTACATGTGGACCCCAGACAGAATATAAAGACAGACGTATTTAGAGCATGTGGGAAGCCTAGAGTTGCACCTTTTCCTCGTAGAGCCAGAAGCTTTTAAATAGGTAGTTGTAGATGTTCCTTTGCCCTGCTACCTCAGAATGAACATTGAAACCAACAGTCACACTTCCATCCTGCTGCATGTAGAATTAACAAATGTTGCATACTGACAAGAGATTTCAGATACTAAACCTGAGGACACAAAGTTGTGTTACATACCAGTGATTAGTCTCATTTATCATCCTTTTGGAAAAATCATATCTGTGTCTGTCATATCTGTCAGATATTAACAAGAACAAATAGTATGTTTATAATTGGGCATTAAACAACACAATGTTGCGACGATAAATAACGAACGAATGTGATAATCTTCAAGGATTTTCAGATGTTTTAGCTGCTGCTTGGCTCATCAGCCTTGTGGAATAGTCCAGGTAAACAGTGAAAATGTCAACACACTGGGCTCCAGTAAATCCTCACAGAGCCATTCTGCAAAATTTTGAGCAGGTTTGGCTGCAAATCATGATCTGACAAGGTGCTTCTACTTTACAGGGTAATAATTTCTGACCGTTTAATCTGTCAGGGGTTATTTCTACTACATGTTTGTTTTGTTTGTTAATTTACCTCATTCATTTTCAGTTTGGTAATATTCTGAAAATATGCGCCCCCCCCAGGACCTGAAGTATCCTCCCGTGGGGATGGAGAATGTAGCAGAAGGTGCGTCCTCCTGGCCGTGGTTTAACCTGATGAATGAAGCCATGGATGGCCGCCTGGCAAACAGTGCCCCCCTCCTCACCCCCGTCACCCAGGATGATGAGCAGCATCCCGACCCTTCGCCCAGAAACAGGCCCCGGCCTGCCCCTCCCCCTCCTCCACCCTCCTCCTCAGAGTACGGACAGGAGGCATTCGGGGATGCTGCGGAGCAGAACCAGCGCGGCTCGGATGCATGTGAGGGGGCATTAGGGGGATTGGAGAGGGAGTGGGATGTGGTGGAGAGGGAAAGAGCGGTGCTAGAGAGGGAGAGGGAGATGGTGGAGAGAGAGAGGGCGGCCGTGGAGAGAGAGCGGGCGGCAGTGCAGGCAGAGAGGCTGTGGTTGGAGAGGGAGAGGGCAGCAGTGGAGCAGGATAGAGCCATGGTGGAGCAGGAAAGGGCAGCTCTAGGCAGAGAGAGGGAGGTGTTGGACCAGAGAGCCTTGATGCTGAACTCTGTAGGACACTCTGGACACCTCAACGCTCTGATGTAGCCCACCATGCTGTGGGGACAGAGATTGTTTCTGTAGAAACATAACTGATGGTCTCTGGTAGAGGTCTAAACCCCTGGGCTATGGAGGACCACAGAGAAAATGAAGACCTGCTACACCACTGAAGAGACACATTTGGTGGCTGTTGGCCTTCCTGTCAGAGCCAGGGAGAAGGACAGAGAGAAGACTTCGCTGGGTGTCTAGTCCTGGAGATATGCACCGCCTGGGGGTGTAGTAGGAAGGCTGCACAATTTAGGCTATGTTCACATCACAGACCTTGAAGACAAGCCCAGTGATTTTCTATATTTTCCTTACTGTTAGCAAATTCTGTATAAAGTCTAAAACAGACTCACTGTAACATCTGTAAATCCAGAACCTGGTTTTCATAGAGCTCAGTGAATTGATGATTCTCAGTTGTCCAGGTTCAAAATTTTGAGTCACAGCAACTCCACTTCTTTTCTTGTTACTTTAAAACATTTCCTCACTTATCCAAGTAGCTTCTTCATTCTGAGGAAAATTGGTTATGAAACTCCATTTTGTTTCCTGTTTTAAAGGGAAAATTAATTGTCCCCTCACTGGTGGACATGTGAAGTAGTCTTCATCAGCTCGACCTTTATCTGGGCCGTCCAGTCGCACTTGAACACACCGCAGAGCCGACATACATGTAGTGGTACATGTTTCATCAGAAGTAGAGAAAAGGGAAGATCTGGGAGCTCGTATGAAAAACCGTAAACAAAGCGTTAGCTCACCAATTTCACACAACTATTGTTCACCACAAAACAACACTTTATAGCTATTTCTAATGAGGATATGTCCAAAAAAGACAAACTGCACTGGCGTTCTTAATACTATGGAGTGGTCTGTTTTACCTACAGGACCAATGGCGATTCAACTTAATGAATCAGCTGAAAAGTCACTGACACGGGTCTGATTAGTGCTGATGGTGCAGGTCTCTCGTTGGCGTGTGGACGGCATCGGGTTGGTGTGTCATGGCTCCACTTCTAGTGAGGGAAGGATCTCAACTTTAGCTCCAACTTTTAAGTACGTCAGTGAGTCCCGCTCCACTCTTTTCCGTGTTTTCCCATCATAAGTTTCCATAAGAAATGGTCTGGAAAGATGTGATGGTGGTTCTGAGTGTTTGGAGCTGCAATTTTAAAAAGTACAACAGTCAATTTGTTTTAACCTCTACAGCACAGAAGAGGAAGAAGTGAAAATCAGGCTCTTGATTCACAGATGTTACAGTGAGTAGGTGTAATTTATTTAGTAATTTTATGGGATTTGTTGATGGCAACAATAATGCAGGAAATTTCTGGACCTATTCTCCAAAGCTCATACCTGATGTTTTTATTGTTGATGGTTCATGTTTTGCAGTGACATGTGGCTCGGGCTTCTCCACTCACATGTCAAAGTGTCCTTGAGCAAGTCACTGAACCCCAACTTTGTTGCTCCCGGTGAGTTCAGGCCAGCTGCATAGCAGCTCCCCCCTCTCTGTGTGTGTGTGTGTGTGTGTGAGTGAATGAGAAGCAGTGAAAAGCACTTTGGGTACCAGTAAGGTGGAAAAGAACTGAACTGGGTCACAAGAACAACAACGGTAACAAATCAGTTTGTTTAGAAGCTGCTGGTTATGATGTGTGTATGTATGTGTGTATCCATAATGTTTCTTTTTCCTGAGTGTGAGGAGTCGACACTGAATGGTGACAACAGGGGAAATGTGCAGAGAAATGCACATGGGAATTGTTATCTGAGCATTGTTATTCCAGAGCCACAGATCAGATATGAAGCAGATCCAGCAGCACACATGGAATTGGACCACATCTGATTTGAGGTAACGTCAGCTGTGATGTGAATTTAGCCCTTATAGGGTCGAGATTTTTCCTTATTGAAGTTTGAACTTCCTGACACGAGCTAATGGGCAGAAGCTAATTTATACAGAACGTGTTTCAACTCTCATGTCTCACATTTTGAATCAGTGCAGCTGTCAACACAGACCATGTCTCCGCTCACTGAGCCACTATTTTAAGTTTATTTTAAAGCTTGATGTCTGCTCTGTCAACACGCACATAGACACCAGTGTGAGCTTCGGTCAGCTCTTCTCCATCTGATGCTTCCAGCTGTCAGGCTAATCTGCATTACTACTCATCCACCCACAAACTTCATCTCCAATCACTCACACAGACAGTGACAAACTTCTTTGTTCTCATAAACCCAAGAGAAGAAACGTAATGATTCATTTCCATGAAATGATCTGCATCTGCATCAAACTCTTTGTATCTTATGGTACTTTTATGTTCTTCTGTTCTTTATTTCATATTTCTTCTATTCAAGTGAATGGACTTTCACTAATCACCTGGTAATTACAAATGTATCATTTTGGATGTAATTGTGCAGCTCTGCCGTTTTTAACCTTGACCCCGGAGATGGACACCAGTGTTCCCAGTAACCCACCGCTATATGTAGACTGACTAATCTGGGTGTAGACCACTGAGGACTGTGGCTGCTCAGCCTGGACCTGAATCTATATTATCACCTACAGAGTTTATTTAGGCAACCTAGCTTAACACAGTCACTCTTAATGCAAAAATACATTTTGTGTTATTTTATTTAAACGTGTTCACATTTCATTCACGGCTCTAAGTGTCTGATTTTCAGAAAAAGAAATTAAAGACTGATGTTCACAATGAATGACCAGAATCCCTGAACTGACTGTGTTGAAAAAACAATTCTCTGCTTCACCATGAAAAAGGTTGTAACATGTTAATTCACTGCTTCCAGTTTCTGCACTGAGAGAATCTGCTCCTGATTTTAAATAATAGGAAAGATAATTGTGTTATTTATTGTCAATTTGAGCTTTTATAGGTTTATTTCGGACTTAAGTGTCACAGACACATTAACTGGTAACGTAATAGACTCTTTAATGTAAAACTAGGCATTTGAATTACATATACCTACTGCAAAATACTGATTTAAAGGAAATGGGCAGAAAAATAAATAAAAAGCACAATGACAAATTGCTTAGTAAAAGACTGATTTATCCTGAGGCCCTGAATCTGCTGCAGCCTCTGCTGTGAATGAAAATAATATAATGATTGAAGAAATTTGTAAACCAAAACTTTGTATTGCTACTAACTAAATGGTCAGTTAGTGAATAGAAAAAATGAACACTAATGATTTTTCATTTCAAAACCAAATAGGTTTTGTGATCTACTAATGAGGCACATATGAAACACATCTGTTATCAACAGCATCAGGTCAAACGTTTAAAGACTTTTTACTGGAACTCAGTGAAATCACGTTCTTCTTCAGCATTGTTAGTTTAGACATTTTACACCCTGCACTTACTACTTCAACTTCAGTAAACATTTTTAAATGGTTATAGGGAAGTGAGTTTTCGGTAGAAGGATGCTGAGGTTGGAGCTGCCAGGCAGGAGGTCTAGAGGAAAACCAAAGAGGAGATTTATGGATGTAGTGAGGGAGGACATGAAGTTAGTTGGTGTGAGTGAAGAGGATGCAGAGGATAGAGTTAGATGGAAGCACATGATTCGCTGTGGCGACCCCTGAAAGGGAGCAGCCGAAAGGAAAAGAAGAAGAGGGAAGTGAGTTTTAAGTTCTTTTCCTGGAGTTTGTGTAGTTCATCCTGCTGTGGTTCTGAGGAGCCTCAGTAAAGGTAAAGACTGACCTGGATACTACTTCACCCTTTAAACAAATGTTAACCCTATTGCAGCAAATGGTAAATATTCATTTGAAAATGCTATCAGCAGGTGGACCCTGACCTTCTGGGTGCAGCTGGTCTGAAGGAGTAATAATCCGGCTGGAGGAGGGGGAGGAACCGGATAAACCTGTTTGTAGTTGATCCGGTGCAAGTGCAGGTGCCAAAATCCTTGCAGGACTTGTCAGTGTCCCTGGAAATCCGAGGAATGCTCACTGTCCGAATAGGTCAGTACAACACTTGTTTTTTTTACTCATTTGATTGTGTTTATTGTTTTATTGTTTTATGCCAGTTCAAACTGTTCGGTGTATCAGTCAGAATGTGTGTGTGCGGGGTAGGGATGCAGGGCCGAAGTGTGTTTTATCACCGTGGTTAACTTTTGCACGCGCTGGAAGAAACTTTTACAGCAGGTCCAATTGTCAGGTTTCTGTTATAAATGGACCCAAGTGAGTGGGTTATAAAAAGAGCTTTAATCCGAATGGAAAGGAAGGAACCTAAGTATCGGAAACTGACCACTCCAATCAAGAACCTGGACATAAACAGGAAAAGGCAAACGGTGAATCTAAGAATATGAACAGAACCTACAGCCCCGAGTGAGGGAACTCGCGGGGGGACAGGCGGAAACTAAGGAACCAGGAGAAAAAGGACGAGGTGACTGAACAAGAGCGGGGATGCTGAGAGGAAAACACGAGGACCGGAGTCCACAAAACAGGAGCCTGCAGGCAGAACAGGTGTTATACCAGCGAAAACCCAACCAACGTTGAAAAATCAATATGATCTATGTTGGAGATGTTAACTGATTGTTACTTTATGAATGAGGCGTCAGTGTTTTCTTAGGCTAAACTCAATAGTAGTGTTTTTATCCAGCGGTCTTTGATGAATTTCTCCAAACATGTTTGTGAAGGTAAATGATTTGGCCTATTAAACGTATAGCAGATTGCAAGTGTTTCATTGAGGTTCGTGTCATACTTTGAAATGACAATTATAATAAAGTCAATAATACGGCTTAAGCTAAAGCAAAGAAACACACCGGAATCTTTCTGTCTTGCTTGTTTAATGGTATGAACTTGTGAGGTTTTCAATAATTACCAGCACGTTTAAGGTTATGTGAACCTGACAATGAGAAAAATCAGGTAATGCAACAGTGTGAATGGCTCAAATCACAACGAAATTGGAGTCAAACGTGTTATTATAAGCTGATACTTTATTAGAGTTGTTCGGGGTTTTAGCTTTAGCTGTGCGCGCTCCCGCTTGGTGAACGCATATCGCGGCAGGCAAGCAAAACTCTGCATAACACCTGGAACCTGCGAATTTAACGGGGAGAATCTTTTTGGCGGGGTTAAATGGAGCTTTTAATGAGTGGATGAGAAGTAGGATTGGGGGACATACCTAAGGACAAACGGCACGTGGAGTGGACACAGTAAAAGCAAAACAGAGAGGGAGAGAGAGATGTGTGAGAGTGGACAGGTCGAGGCAGGATGTCCAAAAGGTGTCGTGGACAGAGACCAAATAGAATCCATGAAACAAAGTCCAGAACCACAACACGGAGACTTGTCAAATAAGGTCTAGACTCTAAAGAATAATTTTTATTATGACATAGTTTCAGATTTGAGAAAACTGAATAAACCATTTTACACACGATTTCTACTTAGAACACGTCTTCTACTTTCTACACTTAGACTCACAAATTCAGGTCTAGATTATCAAGATTCTATGGAATTGTTTTCTTGGATTTTGAAAAATAATGAAACTCTTATTGTCTTGAGGTTGGATACATGGAAAACAGGGTCTATGTGAACATAGGAAGAGGAGAACATTTCTCCCAGGGAGGTGATCAGAAGTTGGCGAAATTCTCTGAACAAAGCACTTTCTTCACCCGCAGGAAAGCTTCATTTAATTCATCTGTCCATCAGCTGCCCCATTTTTCAAGTGTTCATACCAGGCAGGCTCTCACAGCTTCCTCCTCCAAGTTCAACATCAGAGCAGCCCAGTTGGCACAAGTCCTCTTTTAGGAGGTTGTGTTGCTCCATTTTGTTTTGGAGTTCATCTAATCCACGATTTCAAATGAAGGAATTCTCATGAACATGTTATTAATTATGTTGACACATTACTATTCACTTAATGATCACACAGCCTTTGATGCATCAAGGGCAAACAGTGCCATTGTTTTTGCACCCAAGTAAATGTTTATTGTGTAGGAGCAGTCATTCGGGCATCACAGGTTGAGCCACCACCCCCTTCACTATTTCACTTTCCAGCCTAATGCTCGAGCCATAGCTACCTCATAGCCTCATACCTGCCTTCATTATTTTCTCCAATGCATTGTGCAGTACCACAGATACAACATGACACTGACATTGTGCTAAACACTTCATCCGCCCTGGTCTTTGTGTTGTTTTCTTGCAGGGAAAAGAACAATGGCAACACGACAAAACCTCAGACGATGTAAGTTTTTATCCTGTGCCTTGTTTTGTTTTTCATTCGCAGTTACTTCCTTCTTGGTTGTTGACTTAACTGGGTGTTGCTAATGACCAATTCAAAAGTGCTTTCTCTGCTTCAGCTGCCCCCCCATAGTAAATTCCTCCTTTATTCTCTGTAATACTTCACTCTCACCTTAATCAACAAGGCCTACACAGTCAACTTGTGTAAAGGTCTAAATCTTAGAGCAGCTGTACAATGATCTCTCAGTATTTGCGATTCAAAATCAACACAAAGAGATGTAAAAGCACCACATCATGGCCTTTATGCTTAAAAAATGTAAATGAAAACAGTCTAATTTTTATTAAGTAGTAGTTAGATTAATTTCCAGTCGATTGATTATTTGATTAATTGCTAAAAGTTCCACAGTAGAAACAGTCTGGATGTGTAAACTTTGATACATTGGGTCATGTTTATATTGTATTAATTTGTTTTAGTTGTCTATCATCCAGAGATTCCTCATATTATGAATTTTGTTTTGTTTCTCAGGGATTTTGCAGTGCATGTTGGTGTTGGTGCCAGTGGTTATTGTTACCACAGTCATCCTGCAGAAATACAGCAACTCATTCACTGGTAAGAACATTTAATGGAGAACAATGACAGCTACAACCATGCTCCTGGTCAGTTCTGGTAATTAATTCGCCCAGCAGCAGCAGCAGTAACAACATAGATTGTAAAACACTTTTGCCAAGAAAATCCATATTCTAGTATTCCGTGGAAGCTTTTTATGAACAATTAGCAACTTCTCCTTGGAACCAGTGCAGCACATCAAAATATAAAACTAACTGTTCAACAACAAAGGCTATAGTTATTACAAGGTAGGTCATTCTGCAGTCTACCATAACTGAAGTTCACACATTTGTCGTTTTGGAGGTTAGAACAAGTTTTAAATAAGATCTGTAGCTCAGTAGAAACAGCCTGTAATGTAGAGAAGATGTGCCATCAGCATAAGAATTTAGATGCTAAATGAACAACATAAAGAGAAAAAAGCAGTGCAATACTCAGTATTGATCCTTGAGGAACACCTTTGAACAATATAGAGGTACAATTTGACCTGTTGCAGAGGTGGTAAAAGTACACAAACTCAGTACTCCATCAAGGGTGCAAGTGAGGCTGTAAATGCATAATAAGTAATTTGGCGTAGAAAAAAATGACAGAGCTGATACAAAACAGATATTATCCAATTTCAGTTCTGTAGTTAGTTCAGTAGTTAATTCATAATAATTGTGACTTATTGGTTAATTTTGATTTTTAGGAATCTTCATCTAAAAAGTAACTAGTAACTAAGGCTTTACAATAAATGTAACCAAGTGAAAATACAATATTTTCCTTTGATGCGTAGTAAAGTAAAAGGGCCGACTGTAGCTCAGTTGGTAATGCTGTCGTCCAAGGACCACAGGTCCCGTGGTTCGATTCCCAGTGTCGAAGTGTCCTTGGGTAGAACCTGAAACCAAGAGTTATTCTCAGTGGATCAGTTGAGCACCTTGTATGGCAGCCACTGTCATCGATGTGGGTGGGTGTGTGTGTGTGTGTGTGTGTGTGAATGGGTGAATGAAAAGCAACATTGTAAAGTGCTTTGTACAAAAGCGCTGAATGAGTGGAGGTTTACCATTTACAGAAAAAGGGAAAAAAAAACAAGTAAAATATAAGCACTGCTGAATTGTACTTGAGTACAGTCATTTGTAATTTGGAGAAAGCTGATTATTAACCAAATATTTATTTATCTTTATTTTGGTTATTTCTTTGTTTTATTGCATGAATTGATATTAGTTAACAGGACTATGAGACTAATGCACTTATGCACTTAAATCTATTTAAATAAAAAAAAACTACTTTCTGCTGTTTCGCATTTGCATCTCGTGAACTGTGAACATAGATGACTTAGACTTTGCTGCCTTGTACGTCACTTATAATTCACTTTGAATAAAAGAGACTGACAAATTACTAAATGGAAATGTAACGGCCTTTTGCCTACAAAGTGGATTATGTTGTTTCTGTGGATGTTCTCACGCTTGTAAATGCTATTACTTTTGAATGTGTTGTAACTGGCATGACTCCAATGTGATGACAACAGATAAAATCTAATGTAATTTTGATACCCAATATTATTTGGATATACGTTTGCATTCTGTGACTTTACAATCTATACAGCACACAACACCCTCTGTACTTGGACACTGTAGAAAAACACCTCCTAAAAATCTTTAAAAACACATGTCAAGTTCCCAGGTTGTTGATTTCTCCTCCTGTGCATTTGGCGTCCTGTCACTTTAGCGTCTCTATAAATTGTTTTTCCAGGTGACTGGCTTGTTTTATCTAAAAGCTATTATGCATCCAGTCAGATGTCTAAGACATCCTTCAAACAGTCAGGTTAGTGATTGAATCAACCTGATAAGGATGATCCGTGAATTGGCTTCAAATTAAATCTTTTGTCTGTTTTTTCAGCTAGTTCATGCAAAGCACAGAGTGTCTGCGCAGAGGATCACATCAGTTTCTTCATCCAGAGTGGAGCTGCAAACATAGTGGCTCCAAAGATCTGCATCCAGAACAACCTGTTGGTGGTTCTCCCTTTCTGACCTGATTTGTCAAAGTTTACACATCCAGACTGTTTCTATTATAGAATTGAATTAGTAATTAATCAAATAATCAATCGACTGGAAATGGAGCTTACTACTACTACTACTGCTACATATTAATAATTAGATAATTTAAATTTATTTTTTTAAATATAATATTCCATGGTGTGGTGCTTTTACATCTCTTTGTGTCTTTTTGTGTTGATTTTGCATTGGAAATAGATTTTTCCTTTTCCTCTCTTGGGAAACTTTTGCATTTCCCTCGTGATGCTCTCGTCTCTCTGTGGTACTTCTGCATCTCTTGCGGTGCTTTTACATCTCTAAGTGGTAATTTCAGCTTAAATAACAATACATAACTAAACCTTATTAAGTACAGTATTGGAGTAAAAACACTTGACTGCCTCATGGCTTCTAAGACCTTTACAGTATGTTAACTGTCCCCCAGGGTCCTTGGAACAGTATTGAATAACGCTGGCTATGGAATAAACATTGTTATAGTAAATGGTGAGTCCTGAACCAATAGACCATTTTGTTTGTTTGTCATCATGACTGTGACAAAGTGTCTGCAGATACACTCTCTCTGTGGTTAACAGGTAAAACAGGGGAAGTCCTAAAAAACGGTCACTTTGACATGTATGGTGGTGGTAAGCAACAGTGGATATTTAATAGAACTCTACAGTTTTATGCCCAGGTCATTTGAGCTGATATCAGATGAGAGTTTTATAAATCTGTTTGTGTTGCAGAAGTGGAGCCTTTGATTGAATTCCTAAAATCCATTGAGACAGGTTCTGTTGCCCTGATGGCGTCGTTTGATGAACCTTCATCAAAGTAAATGTCTCACACTTCTCCAGATTCCTACTACATGTTCTATAAGCAGAGAAAATGAAAATTCTTACTCACAGCAGAGACACACTTGTTCTAAGTTTTGTTGGTAAAATTTGTCTCACAGACTAAATGATGATGCAAGGAAGCTGATTGCTGACCTGGGAAGCTCTGCAGTGAAGTCACTGGGATTCAGAGATAACTGGGTGTTTGTTGGTGGGAAAGGAGCAGGAAAGAGCAACTTTGAGAAGGTAACTACACTATTTTCTTTAATCGTGCATTGAATCTTCATTTGGTTCATCGCTGTGGTCAAGATTCCAAACATCAAACAATATCTAAACATACAAATGATTCATTTTAAAATCCATCTGTATGTAGATGTTACTATCTTACATTGAGTTGACTATATTGAGCCATCTCTATAATTAATAGTTTAGAATTATTTCATTTCTTCTCAAGAGTTGATGTTGAAGACTGTCATGTCTGTGCAGCAAATGTGAAGCTATAGCCAGCTGTTGGTTGGCTTATATTAGCACAAACACTGATGCATGACAGTTGTATTAATTTAAATCTTATTCTTTCTAACCAAAAAGAACAATACTGCATTTTATTAAATGTTAAACTATTCCTTTAAGGATTATAGGACAACATCATTGATTAGCTTATCCTTTAAGATTGCTTGTTGTACTCAACAGACCAACTCAACTCCAAATGCTATTACATCCTCAGAAGCTTATCGGGTTTCTTGTTGATGTTGTTTGGCCTGTATATGTATCATAACTGTGTTTCTGTCTCTTTGCAGTACATGAAGAATGACAATGCAGTAAATAAATATGAAAACTGGCCAGAGCTCATTGAACTGCAGGGATGCATCCCCAGATACCTGGAGTGACCTGCTGCTGCTGCATCCTGAGAACAACAAATTAGCATCAAGCACCAGAAACTTGTTTGAGGGAATTTGGCTTCTTTTCCTTTGGGCTGGTTCCTTTCAGGGGTCTCCACAGCGAATCATGTGCCTCCATCTAACTCTGTCCTCTGCATCCTCTTCTCTCACACCAACTACCTTCATGTCCTCTCTCACTACATCCATAAATCTCCTCTTTGGTCTTCCTCTAGACCTCCTGCCTGGCAGCTACAACCTCAGCATCCTTCTACCGATATATTCACAGTTTCTCCTCTGAACATGTCCAAACCACCTCAATCTGGCCTCTCTGACTTTATCTCCAAAACATCTAACATGAGCTGTCCCTCTGATGTCCTCATTCCTGATCCTGTCCATCCTCTTCACTCCTAAAGAGAACCTCAACATCTTAAGCTCTGCTACCTACAGCTCTGCCTCCTGTCTTTTGTTAAGTGCCACTGTCTCTAAGCTGAACAACATCTCTGGTCTCACCACCGTCTTGAACATCTTTCCTTTCCTTCTCGCTGATACTCTTATCACACAACACACCTGACACTTTTCTCCACCCATTCCAACCTGCTTGCACTCGCCTCTTCACCTCTTTTTTACACTCTCTGTAAAAAACTGTTGACCCTAAGTACTTAAAGTCCTGCACCTTCTTCACTTCTCAAGTGGTCCAGTTATCTGGAGGCACCTGACCACCCAGAGTCTGTCTCATCTCCTCCCTAAAAACTACACAACATTAATCCTTTTTCAACCTCCACTAGTTTGTCTTCTGCTCTGCCTTAGTCTTCTTCTTCATCTTCCTCACCACCAGAGTCATTTTATATACCACCACACCATGTACTTGTGGGGCATAACCACCAACAACATTGAACATCACAACTCCTGCTCCATTTCTCTTCCTATCTGACCCATGTTAGAACAACTTGAACCCTGCTCCTCAGTTTCTAGCCTTGCTACCTTCCCACCTGGTCTCCTGGACACACAGTATGTCCACCTTCCTTCTCTGCATCATGTCAATCAGCTCTCTAGTCTTCCCTGTCTTAGTACCAACATTAAAAGTCCCTACTGTCAGTCCTACACTCTTAGCTTTCCTCTTCTCTCTCTGCCTACGAACACACCTTCCTCCTCTCCTTCTTCGACCAACAGTGGTCCAATTTTCACCAGCACCCTGTAGGTCAACAGCACCAGTGGTGGTCGTTGTTAACCAGGGCCCCGACCGATCTGGTATGGAAGTCATGATTTGCATTTTTAATTTGGCATGTGTTTCACATCGGATGTCCTTCCTGACACAACCCTCTGCATTTGACTATACTTGGGACTGGCACATGAAGACACTGGCTTGTGCCCCCCTGTGATTGCATTGTTTGAGGGAGTTCATCAATAGTTAATAATCACACAAACAGGAAACTGGAAACAGAAAAAAGGAGATGGTGAACAAGACAGGACAGGGAACTACAACCTGGTGTCCTGCATAGATGCAACAGTTCTTCTCTTTACAATGACACAGCATCAGTAAATGTAAACAGGTTTACTCGTTCTCTGTGCCACTGCATTATTAACAGAAGGAAAAGACTGAAAATTTGTACATTTTTATACATCTGAAGGATGGTTTGTGTCAACAAGGTTGGCTCTGGATCATCTGTCCTCATTGTAGAATGACTCCAGGACTTTATGTTGAAAAACTTGAGAGTCAGTCTAATGCCTGCCCACCCCCCCTCCCGACTAGAAACAGCTGTAAACAATGAGAAACCCTTTCCTTGTTGCTGTGTGTTGTGTATGTGCCAAAATTGCAAATTTGTTCAACTTTGACCCCGCTTGAAACCAGTTACTTTTACCTATTGCTTGAATAGACAAAAAATGTATTTGCCTACTTGTTTCTGAAATTTTCAAACTGTATAATAACATACCCCCCTTATATTAAACCCAGACTAGGCAAAGACAGACAGTTTTACTGGTGAAATATTATTTATTTTTTAAATTTAATTCTTTATTTTTTCCGCGACAATACAACTAAACATTGTTACAACTAAGTGACTGATCTTTGTATAAAATGCTGACTTTATTTGGTTGGTTCAGACTGCAGAAGCCCTTATATTCAACTAGATAAACATTTGCATGCATTTGCCCTCTAGAAGAAGGTCATTATTTGAAATCTTTTGAGAAGTTGCCCTCAAATATTTATACAAACACCTCTGAGCATACAGTATATCAGGCTTCCAAGAAGCACTGTGATATTTAACTTGTTAAGGTCTTTACCTGTTAGTGTAAAACAATTTCAGTTGATCTGTAACTGTGTAAATATGACACGTACACACTGAACAACAGTGGCATTCATGCCTGAGTTTTATTATTTTACTGTCACAGCTTGCAGCATCCCTTTCGTTGGTCTGCCCATGTAGGTTACCACAGTTTAGTTATTTATTGACTTTGTGGATTCACAGGAACCAGCGGGAAATACTGAGTAATTGATGTGGTAATTAAATTGAGGTATCGTTTAAGAAAACAAGACTATGGAAAATGAAAAAGAGGAAAGGGGAAAATAGAAATGATAATCAAGTGCTTTTGTAAATACCGGTACATGTAGAGGGCAATACTGGAAAACAAAGCTAAAGTTTGAGGAAAATGGTGTAAGCCACTTATTTCTTACATAATTTGAGAATTAAAAAGATTAAAAACCGACTCTTACCGATTTTAAGGCTACGCAGGTGAAGTAGTTTGGTGAACTGTTTTATCTTGTGAAGACAGCATTTTGGGGGAACAGAACTGATTGAATGTAAATTGTATGATTCTAATGAAACTTTGTGTATCAGTCTACCTGAGGTTTTGTAAGTACATTAAAAGCCTTAGGTATCATACCGATCAAAATGTATCTAAAAATACCTATTCTACACAAGTGAGCACAATACTAATAAATAAGTGAATGCAGCCTACTTAACGACATCCAACATAGTGTAAAAATATTCAATAATTTGATGTGCAGGGGGCAACCACTAGCCTTTTTTTCTATTATTATTCAATATTTTTTGTATTCACCTAGTGTTTTTTAAATTCCAAGGTGTTTAAAATTCAACAGATTTTATCCAAGGAACTTGGCGAAAGAACAATTGATTGTGTTCCTGTTTCCACCCGGACACTTTTCTAAGAAGACCCAAACCTCGTATCTGATTGGCTATACTAACCGTCAATGTACATAAAGAAAAGAGAATCGAAGACGTGATTGGCTTACTCAGATAATCAACTGTGACGAAAACAGAAAAGAAGAAATTGATTGGCAGAACGACTAATAAAAATAACCGTAATGGCGGCGCCTAGTGTTTTGTGATAGTGTAGCAATGTGTTCTATTTTATCAAACGTGAACTAAAGTTTAGTGATTTATTTAATGTGGGGTTTTCTGTCTATAAGATGGCGACGTTAGTACTGGACAACGGAGCCTGCACCGCGAAAATAGGGTACAGTCAGGAAAAAGTCAGGTAGGTTGAGTTGTGTAAACGTTAAGCTAGGTAACATTAACGTTAATTTAACATGACTGCTAATGTTAGTAAAAAATTATAATTATCATTGTATTTTAATCAGATCAAATATAGATGTTCAATACACATAAAAGGTATATGCAGGAATACTGTGTATGTGAAAAAAAAAATATATATAAAAAACAACGTCTTGCCAAACTATTCAAAAAAACACAAACGCCTTTCGGCTCCTGTTGAACTAATCTCCAAACCTGACGCCTCAGAGCTCAGTCCTGAGCTTTAAAATAAACTATTATACCAGTCACATTTTAGAGGGTTTTGCTTACTTTTAGATTCAAAAGGAATTAAACACTTGAGGGCTTATTAATGCCAAACGTTTGGTGTATTTATTGCCTTTAACATGCAGTTACCAAATTATGAAGCCTTTCTTTTTCTCTCCCTCAGTGTCATTCCAAACTGCCAGTTTCGCTCCAAGACGTCCAGATTAAAAACCTTCACTGCTAATCAGCTTGATGAGATCAAAGATCCTTCAGGTCTCTTTTACATCCTCCCCTTTCAAAAGGTAAGAGGATGCAACCAAATTTTGCAGCTTTAGCGTGTGTAACATCAGGCGCTAACTGAAGTGTTTTTAATCATTTCACTGATTATCCTTTGGTCCCATTTTTGTTTGTTCCAGGGTTATTTGGTCAACTGGGATGTCCAGAGAAAAGTGTGGGATCATCTCTTTGGAAAAGAGATGTTTAAGGTGTTTAATTTGCTTAATTTATGTTTACAGTAAAAATTTTTTGGTTCTTTTGAAATATGCCAAACATTTTGAAATCACATTTTTGCTAATTTGAACAGATCCGATAATCTGCTGCTCTGCCTATTTGTGTGTTTCCTGGTCACAGGTGGAGTTTCCAGACACCAGCATCATCATTACAGAGCCATACTATAACTTCACCTCCATTCAGGAATCGATGAACGAGATCCTTTTTGAGGAGTACCAGTTCCAGTCAGCTCTTAGGATCAATGGTAAGTCGACCCAGACATTTAAAAAAAAATAGATAGAACCAACCAGTCAATCATCTAAAATCCTTTTGGCAAAAAGTAAGTACAAAGGCAGCATCAAAAAACATCTCTGTGATTGATCTCGGCTATGTCTGTGTTAAACCAGCGGGCTCTCTTAGCGCTCACCACTACTTCCAAACAAAACCCTTGCAGCTCTGCTGCTTGGTGGTCGACAGTGGATTCTCCTTCACCCACATCGTCCCGTACTGCCGCAGCAGGAAAATGAAGGAAGGCATCTGCAGGTCAGAGGTTTTTACCGTGAAACAGCATGAACGGTAATCACAACAGCAAGCTGAAAGCCTGTTGCCTTGTATTCGTTTTTCAGGATCAATGTAGGAGGAAAGCTACTGACCAATCATCTGAAGGAGATCATTTCATATCGGTAAAGTCACTTCACTCAGTACTGTCATTTCTATTGTTTTTACCTAATTAGCTGCAGCTTTTCTTTTTTGGTTTGATTGTCAGATGCTGTATTAATACTTAGCCTCTGATACACTCTTCTTGTGCAACAGACTCTGTTCCACACATTGTACATTTCTACAGTTGGGTCCAAAAGTTTGCATGCTCTCATATCAAAAACAATAAAACAACATTAAAACAAAGATTTATTTCATCAACATAATGTTTAATGCACATTAGCAAATACAATTGTTTTTTTATTAGAAATTAATTGGTAAGCTCAAGGTTGATGCAAAAATACATCTTATAAATAAAATGATAAAAACAGTCTATCTCTTCCTTTCAGCCAGTTACATGTCATGGATGAAACTCATGTGATCAACCAGGTGAAAGAAGACGTCTGCTATGTCTCTCAGCAGTTTTACAAGGACATGGAGGTTGCACAGTAAGCCGAGATACACCACACAAACACAAACATATTCCAGGCTGATTGTATTGTTTCTAATTTAAAGACTGAATAAAGGCAATGTTCATATTAGAGCCGGAAACTCTTATTCATGAACATTTCCTAGTTTTTCACAGAATATGTCATATATCCTGTGGTTTAAGTTTCTCAAATAAGAGGTTTTGCTGTTTTCTCTGTCACATGGCGTGTGAATTTGTGCAGTATCAGCACTTGTGTCTGCAGTAAGAGGTGAATTTGAATATTTTTGGATTGTTGGGTAAAACAATTAAAAGATGTTACCATGGTTTCTTCCAAATGAGATAAATGTCATTTTGTCTGTTTTTAAATATTTTAGGGGCTAAACAGTTAATCAAGTTATACAGTTATTGGATTAAATAGTCATTAGTTGCAGCTCTGTGCATATTCTGAAGCCACTAAGAACAGCACCAATGTAGGATGATTAGTGATTATGCAGCTGATTGTCTTCAGTCAGGCTCTGTATTTTACAGTTTATATCCAGTTTCTGGTTTTCTTTAGTATGTGGTGATGCTGTGGCATCTGTTGTACAGTTACAGGTCTTATACTATCTGTGACATGTAGAGCCGTGTGTTTTCTCAGGAAACTATTTATAAAATCTTACTTTTGTTGTGGTTGTGAGTAATTTTTGTGTGGTTTATCAGATTGAAGGGGGAGGAGAACACTGTGATGAGGGATTACGTGCTTCCAGATTTCAGCTCCATCAAAAAAGGCTTCTGCAAGGTTAGAAAACATCAAAACTTTTTTTTTGACATTGTCAATTCTTGTTGTTACACCGACATCACTGCTGTCCTGTTTTTCTCCACCAGCCTCAAGAGGAGATGGTCTTTAGTGGAAAGTATAAGACGGGCGAGCAGATCCTGAGGTTGGCCAATGAGCGCTTTGCTGTTCCCGAGATGCTTTTTCATCCTTCGGATATCGGTATCCAGGAGATGGGCATCCCCGAGGCCATTGTCTACTCCATCCAGTCCCTGCCTGAAGGTCAGCTATGTTTCTTGCTCATTACACCAGAGTAAATGTAAACACAGAGCTCCTTTATTTTGTCTTATGTCCTTATGTGATGGACCTGACAAAGTAAATTGCAGCCACAAAGATCAGATTTGGGGCCACTTTACCTGTGATGTGAACACAGCCATATTTACAGTACCTGTGTATACTCTGGAAATCTAATCTCAGTGTCCTCTGCCATCAGAGATGCAGCCCCACTTCTACCAGAACATTGTCCTGACTGGAGGAAACAGTTTGTTTCCAGGCTTCAGAGAGCGACTGGAGGAAGATCTGCGTTCCCTTGTTCCAGCTCACCTCCCTGTGTCAGTTCTTCTACCTGCAAAGTAAGTTTAAGACATTGGTATTAAGATAGTTTTCATTCTCGCCTACAACTGTCTTTGTGAAATATATATGCAGGCGTATTACTCAGATTTATCAGCATTGTCAGTGGATGTAACAACATGTCTCCTGTTTCTGATAATGTGCTTGTTAATGATGTATTTTGTCCCTTCCTACAGTCCAATCTGTTATTCATGGGAAGGAGGGAAGCTGCTTGCCCACAACCCAGACTATGACGAGATGGTGGTGACAAGAGAGGACTATGAAGAGAACGGACATTGTATTTGTGAAGAAAAGTTTGATATATGACTTCTGAGAGATAGAAGAAACACCAACTTTTAAAATGACTATATATTCTATAATTTTGATAAACAACAAAAAACAACTCATGCCTTCAATGTTGTACTGTTTTTCTACTGTAGTTATAGTTTTATTTCAGTGTGTTCTATTTGGAAAAAGCCAAATTGCCTCTTTGTATACGTGTGTGTGTGTGTGTGTATATATATAAGATTTTTTTCCCCCTGACCTGTTAAAATGGTTTTGTGCAAGCAGATCTTGTGGCCTCAGTTGATTCCTTTATATTGTTGGAGAAATCTGAGATAAAATTTAAGATTACTGGTCAATAAGAATGACTTATGAAGAGTTTGTCCAAAATTCTTCCATATTCACTCATTAACTGCTACCTAAATGGTTTATACCAAGTAGTTTACTTAATAGTGAACAGTTAAATGAGATTTCTTATTATCGTCATCACTGGGAGCATTGCATTGTTTGTGTGTTAGCATCTGTTAGTAGTGTGTACATTCCATGTACAATACTTTTGTTCCCATTGTTGCACTTTTGAGTGAACTATATTTACATACTATGCAGTGAGTAGAGGAAGATTTCAGACTTGGACTTGTTTGAGCACTATAGAGAATTCACTCCACCTTATTGTTCTTTAAAGCAGTAAAAACAAAATGAAATGTTGATGATTAAATGATTAAAAAACATTTATCAAAAAATATCTGTAAAAATGTGAGAAGGCAAATTATTTTAGAACAATTTGAAGTATTTAAAACGCTTGGTTCTGGTTCTGACCAGTGTTGACAGATTGAATATTGTTCAAGCTGTAGACCAGACTAATCCACTGAATCAAGAACAAACGTGGGTCTAATTTCCTACTAGTTTAAGCCTTTTATATTACATGGTATAAGAAGAGGCTTATTGTAACCTCAAAGAAGTAAGATTATTCCAAGACTTTATTTAAAAAAGACAGTTGTACGAGTGTGTTCTACATTTGGATCGAGCTGCTTACTTTTTGTCAGACCTGGCAACACGGTTCTGGCGGGAATTGAGTTGCAAATCAGTGACGCAGAAACTAGTAATGTAGGTTAGCTTTGAAAAGCTGTATTTTATATTAACGTTTTATTGGAGTCCACGGTCGCTCGTATAGGAAAGATAAATTGTGTGAAATAGACTTAAGGTCGTCCGTTGATTAAATTAAAAAAACAAGGCGATCTAGTTTTAGCCTACTGTAACATTAGCAGCTGTTAGCAGGCCACGTTAGCCAACAGCTCCGTTGTCACAGTTACCGACGCGGTTGAAAAGTTTCGGATTAACGAAGTTAGATAAGTGAGTATCGGGAGACCAGGCTGGAATAATGGCAACAGGAAGAAAACAGGCGAAGAAAAAACATGCAGAAGAAAAATCCGATAAAAACGTTTTTGATTTTACTGAAGGAGACAAAAAGAAAGAGCTGAGCGGCTCAGAGGACGATGTTAGAGGAGGTAACCGCTAAGTTTAGTTTGGTTTGACGGTTTTAAAAAAACATTTCTAATATTTTCACTATTTTTATTTCTAGACGAAACTCCAACAGTGGACAAGCTGGCTAAGAAAAGACCCGCAGATGACTTTGAAGTGGACGAAGCAGCCTGTGCTGTTGGGTAATCGCCACATGCTCCAGCTAATACTTGTGAAATGGCAGCATGGACGCTGGGACATATAGATGAGATGCTATGATCCACTTATCCTAAAAACATTCACATATGTGCGAAGGATTAATAAAGAGAAACAAAACTTTTATTTTTTTGCAGAAAGGATTAATACAGGTATAGTTGTTGTACTACAAGTAAAAACACCCTATTCCAAGAAAACGTCTTACATTAAAAATACTATTTATGTAAAAATGCAATTCAATGCAATTGAAATGCTAATTGAGGAGCAGTTTACTAGTTTAGCTTCAGCTACATTAAACATAGTACAGATAGTGATCCATGCTAGATGAGGTACTGGGATCAGAAAAGCAGCAACAACACAGTAGGAAAATCCTGCTAGTGACAGTCCTTCATTCAATTGTAACTTAAATAAAATTAAAGTATTATTAGAAACCCACCCCCCAGGTGGAGCCCAGCCCACGACACCAACGTCCACCCTGGTACCGGTTCCGAGCCCAGCTTTGTCAGTCCACTGACGAAGCTGCTTGGATAAGAGGCGAAACGTTTCTAACCAAAAAAACAAAAACAAAAAAAGTCCAGGTGACATGATTCAGTGTTCAGATACCCAGAACTGGATCCTCACCGATCAATGCTAAATCACTAGCAGAACACGTTCCGCTGTGGTGACTCTAAAGGAACAAACCGAATCTTTGATTTGATCTTGACATTTGACTGAAAAAATCACCAAAAAAACCCCCATCATCTCCCGATTGTTATTGTTAAAATCTCAATGTCAATGAAACTTGTTGCTACAGCTGTCAGACGAATGTAGTGTATTAATGTAGTGCCATAGAGTAGAAGTATAAATAAGCAGTAAATGGAAATATCCAAGTGAGTTTATTACAAAACTATTAGGTAAATGTGTGCTAATTGTGGAATTGTTACTTTTACTAAATGAAAGTGACTTTCTTTGTATTCCGTGCTCTAGAAATGAGGTACAGTCCATGTTGGAGAGATTTGGAGGTAAGCAACCTTGTTACCAGCAGGTGCCCGTTTTATCTGTTATATGTGAATACAACTTTATATCATTTACTATTACATGCATAGGACATACATGCATTTTCTTTTAAGGCTGCTTATGTTAAACCCCTGCTGCATTGAGGCAGGTTGGCCCTAAGATGTTATTAAATTACAAAGTGAGTAAACTTATGAAAAATAACTTGACTTGTGTTACCACAAGTCATCAATCCTTTTTGCAGGGTTTTTATTCATTGTGCTTCTATACCCAGCTCCTCCGTGTGACTGAAATTAATGCTATTCTCTGACTTCTTTGCTGCCAGCTGACATCAGCAAGGTGATGCAAGCTAAGAAGAAACGGCTGGAGTGTCTGACAAAGAGCTATATGAAGGGAAGTCAGCAAAAACTGGAGCAGCTGTGGAACACTTATCACAGCCAGAGGTTTGACTGTCACCTTCCACTTTCAACAGGAAAACCATGATAAAATTGTCTTCACTGTTTAGTGAGATATGTATAAAAATTGCTTAATTTATAAATAAAACAATTACTTGGTCAAAAAAAATGTAACTAACACATTTTATAGTTTCAGAATTACACATTGTTGAAGAAATGCTGGTTGGTATCATGTTGCTGACTAGAAAATTGTTTTTTTTTTCCAGGCAGAAGATGACTCAGCAGTATTCTCAGCAGGTGTCTTCAGCGTTGCAGCAGTGGGAGACTGAAGCACAGCGAGCTGAGGAGCAGGAGGAGAAGCTCAGCGTCAGTTCACTTAATGGGTTGTTTATATAAAACCACGTGTCTGTTGCTCTTTGACCTCTGTGCAGCCCTTCCTGTGTAAATGGCCTTCGAGTTTCATTGTATTCTGAAGTTTCCTCACCTGTATTAAGGTGATGTGTCTCTTTTCCACATGGTACCACAGGGACCAACATTTCCTTTTTTGAAAACTGTACTCTGCCTCTACAGGGTGACAACCACAGCCTGAACAAGTATCCATTGATTTGTTGAAGTTAAGCATAAGAAGTAGTTATTTTCTTACCCTGTGATAGTTTCTAGGAATTCAAACAGTTCAGAAAGTAAAAATGTGAACTAAAAGATGTTTTGGCAATCTGTGTTTTACCTTACATCTGCTGTGTGTCTGTTTGAAAAGCAAAGGCAGATTCCACCACAGCAAGAAAAGTTAGTGTAAATGGACTATTTTCTCCACAGAATCTCTTCAGACAACAGCAAAAGATCCTGCAGCAGGCCAGAGTCGTGCAGAACCAGAAGCTAAAGACTGTCCGAGAGCTGTATGAGCACTTTGTCAAGGTGAAGCCTTTTAAACCCCGATACAGAAACAGGTACCGATATGGATGTGGAGGAGGGGTTTGGTTGATTAATAATAAAAAGTTTTTTCCAGAACACGGAGGACATGGAGAAGAGCCATGAGGCTTTTCTGCAGGGAGCACAACAAGAGCTGAGAAAGGAGATGGCCACCCTGCAGAAGAAGATCCTCATGGACACAGTGAGTTAAGTTAGGTTGGTTCAGATCGACTAACAAAAGGGATTCAATCAGTTTTCCAACTGTTGAGCCCTTTGACAGACAGAGGCTGTAATGCGTCCAGCCACCTTAGGTACTTGGAATCAAAGTGGACTATATAATATCTTACAAGGTTCTGTATGTGGTGAAACACGACTTTAACAACTCAGAACTACAATGAAGCAAATAAAATGGTTTTTGAAAATACATTACACTGTAATATAAAACAATAGTAAAACAGACAAGCATAACGAAGAAAGAACAAGCTAACATTAAAAAAAAGATGTCTTCTTGTTGATGTGTTTCCATAGCAACAGCAAGAGATGGCCACAGTCCGCAAGTCTCTGCAGTCCATGCTGTTCTAAGCCGCTGTTGCGGCTGCAAGTTTAAGGATGCAGTATAGGTTGGTGCTGCTGTAGTTATTGTAGCTCTAAGCCTGCAGGGTGGTTGTGGTCACAGCCCTCCTGATTCCAATTTTTAGTTTCTGATGCGGTGTCTGTGATTTCAGCCACTGTTTTACTTGCTTAATAATTGTATTTTTGGTTCTGTGTTACAGCGTTTATTCTGCAGCTCATACGGTTTCATTTTTATTTTGTGAGAAACATGTTAGAATATGTTTGGAAAGACTTGATATGTCTGGTGCAAATACTTGAATTGTAAATAGTAAATTACTTTAAAAGAAGTGATGATCAAAACTGGAAAGTCATCTTGAGTTTGTTTGAGCAGATAAAGCAATAAATAAGATCCTTTTGTAGAATCCAGTTTTGTGATTGATGTTTTATTTGATTCCAGTTCCACTTCATTTTAGCTCATGAAAAAAATTGATTTGAAAAAAAAAAAGGGAAAACGATCACAGGCCACATCATGAAAAGAGCAGTGGGGGGGACAATGGAGAAGACGGATGCATTGAATTACTTCTTCAACCGCTTTAACCAGCCTACAACCCCCTCACCATCAGCCCTCACATTGTTCTCTCTTAATGCACCCTCCAGGGGGCTCAACACACATTTGCAGCCTCCTTCCTAGAGTCTACCTTCCTTCAATGTCTTCACAAAACTCCTGAGGAGGTTTTATCAGTCTGTGGCTGCCAGCGTTCTTGTGCTGGGGAGGCAGCACATCCAGCAGAGACTCCTGAAGGCTGGATAAACACAGTTCTATTCTGTGCTGTTCTATTCAGAAGGTCCCAGTGTTCTCAGCCTCCAACATGTTGCCAGCGGCTGGCTCCTGCATTTTAACCTAGTTTTGGGTCCCCGTTTTCCAGAAGTCCCTGTGAAGTATTAAGCAATGGGGTTTTCACATAGAATCTCGATGTTTAATAAAAGCTGATGTATTGTCCTGGATAAAGTAGTTAAAAACAGTTCAACCTTTACCTGCTGGTGTCTTGGTTCTGTGGTAACACATCCGTTTTTATTTGTCACTAGAAAAGTCTGTTTTGCCTTATTTTACACTTTTGAATATTTGTTGAAAAATCTTGACTCCGAAACTGATAAAAGTTCTTTTGCACTTTAAGTATAATTTAGAACACGAACTTACTTCAACTTCACTAAAGATTTTGGAGATGTGCTTCTACTTTAGCTTTTGAGTTTCTGTACATCTGCCACCTGTGACTTTTCACATTCGAGTGCAACAATTCGAGATCGTTGTATGACGATAATTCTGCAGTACACGTTCACAACTCAATTCCTCTGAACAAGGTAAGAAACCAGTTAGTCTCCACAGCTGCTCACTGTCACTTCGCCCTTGTACTCGGTTGTTTCTATCAGCTGAAGCTCGTAGCTCCTGTAGCTGAACTCCCTCTCTTCTAACAAACCTTCTATAAAGGCCAGTTATGTGGCGTCATTAATGACATCTTCACTTCGCTTATACATATACTTCTTAATCCAACGTTACAACACGCAATTTAAACAAACAAAGAAAAGCCAGGTTGACAGATGCTTTGATCGAAAGCGACATACAAGTGAGCTACAAAAGCAGCAAAAAATAAGTCAACGATAAAACAAAGTAAAAATTCTATAAGAAATTCATAGGCGGAAGTGCAAAATGGAAGATACTTTTTTTGTCTTTGGGGAGAAGTGAGAGTGCTGAGCGTGTAGAGTTTGGTAGTTTGGCCTCTGTCAGCTTTATGCAAATTTGCAGAGAACTTCTGAAGCACTGGTAGAGTCACCACTGGGTTTTGATTCAACTCCCTGACTAAGGTAAAAAAAAATGCTCTCATGTGCGAAACTGGATTGATCATCAGTTTCTTTTTCTCATATAAACCTACAAGCGGAACCATCAAATGTGAAGATGTGAACTGTCCGTACTTTGTGGTGTGACACATGAAATTCCCGAAAATATCTACTTCCGACGGCTTTTTCACAGCGGTGTCGGAAAGCAAACCAACGAAAGACCACAAAACAAAGGTGAACTTACTAGATATTAAGTTTATTATCGAATTACCTTTATGTTTATTAGTGTTTATTTGTTTTTTGTTACTTTGCCTTCTTCTAATCCAGCTAATAGCTGAGTTTGTTGTGGCTGAAAAATTTTTCTTTGCTGGTTTTTAATTTTCAGACGCCTTCATTAGGACTGATTGTAGTTATGTCGCATCTGTAGTAACGTTTGCTAATTATTTAGCCCAGTGTGAACATCGGTAACGTGTTAAATCTCTGCTGATTCGTGTTAGTTTTCTTCAGTAACTGGGTGATAGTATGAGACCGGATCTGAGTCCAGGTCTTTAACGGCGCCGGAGGAGACTATGGATGAGACATTAGAAACTAGTTCCTGTTCGTCTGAACCGAGCAGTCCTGGAGTTCTGAACCGAGGCTGCCTGCTCGACCCTGCGGACCTCTTCAGCCATGATCTGTCCATCATCGTCCCGGAGACACCCAGGTAACGTGGCTCTTCGTTGGGTGATCCGGACTATAGATACACACGGATTTACAATGTTAGACCGTATTTCTATTTATTCAGATTCATCACATTAAGGTTTGCTACCTCTTTTTCGAGGAAGACCTGTCCAAGCAGCATTGCAATAATACACTTTACAATACAAAATTCTGCAAAACATTACATCATAATAGAACTAGTTGTAAAATACCCACGTATCACATAACATTATGAACAATTACACAGTAAACAAACACAGCATATGTGGCTCTAAGTACAAAGAGTAGTGGTGTTACTAAAGATGGATGGGTAGATACTTTATTAATCCTGATGGGATAGTCACAAATTACAGCAGTTTCCAAAACTTAAAGCACTCAATAAATTTCAATAAATACAAAACAATTTAAAGGAAGTAAATGTAACTGTCGTGTGTAATCGGAGTATTTAGGAAAGCAGTATCAACAAGGCTGAGGATCACTGAGCACTGAGAGCAATGGCTAAAGAATCAACCGTTGAAATAGCCATAAGGATGCTGGGGGATTTAATGTAAATCCTTTTTGGATCTTGTTCCAACTGTCAGGAGCAGAGAAAGAGACGATTTTCCTACCTATTTGTGTCTGTATGCTAAGAAGAGATAGCACATACGAGTTTTGTGATCTAGTATTATTAAAGGGATGTGGGAGTTTCTGGAAATATCGAGGGAGATTAAGAATGGCTTTATAGATATAATATACCAGTAGGAAAGAACAGTACTCTGTAGGCCGGCCCACCCTGGTCTACAAATTACAATGATGATTAAGTGGTTTCAGCAAATCAAATCTTAGTGCACTGTGATAATCAGAGTCCAGCTTATGAAGGCATTGTGCTTTGACATTCATGTACAAAAAGTCACCATAATCAAAGGTTGGTAGGAAGGTGGCAGCAACAAGTCGTTTCCTGGCTCCGCACAAGATTTTCAACATGGTGTTTAAAACCCAGACATTCATTACGCCACACACCAAGATATTCATAACAAGGGAGAACCCCGATTTTTGGACCTGAGTGGTAAAAATAAAAAAAGACAGTTTTCTTTTTGAGAATAGCATCAACCTGGTGCGTCTGTGAGAGAGGATGTGTAGCTGTATGAAACCAGGTCATCCGTGTAACAATGGGTGTAGGTTCCATGAGCATTAACCTAAATGTACAGAGAGAATAATAACGGGTCAAGTACAGACCCCTTTACAGCAGTGAACCAGTTTGAACCAAGTCCATTAACTTTCACACAGTGCGTCCTGTGTGACTTTTGGAAAACGTATCTACTAGTTGCTCAGATAATCCAATATTTAAATGGACTGTGTTGTAACAGGACTTGCTGTTCTTTACTGAAGTCAGACGGACATTGAGACAGGCTGATATTCATAGTATTGTTTGTCTAAAACAGAATTGAAACCCTTTGACACCCCGTACTGTGACTGTCAGTGACCAGTAGCATATGAACCGTTACAGCGTTAGTGTCTTGGGTAAACAGCGTGGTTGAAGCAACAATGTTGTCACTGAAGCATTTAGCTGTGTTTGTTTCCCCAGCGTCAGACACGGCCTCCCTGCATAAATGCTGCAGAGCATTAAATATTTTGGGAACATCTGTTTGTGTTTCTAGGCTGATTGTGGTGGTGTGGAGAAAATAATTAGATTTAGTATTTTTTATTATGAGCTGTAGGCTGATTCCACAGCAGCCTGTAAAGAAGCCGATTCTGCATGTTTGTTTTACTGGCGTTGGCCCAGACTTTTTCTTGTCCCGTAGGTCGGCAGTGAACCACGGTCTTTGCCTTTTTATTTACTTTTTTCTACATGGCACCTGTTTTTCTAGAAAAAAAATATAGAACAGGACATGTGTTATGCCCCTGGTCTAGGGGAACCTAGACACAACAATATGCTCCACCACTGTTACCATTCCCAAGCAAAACCAGACAAACGGTAGCATTTTTATTTGCTTCACATGTGAGCAGTGCACAAAACAACAAACCAAAACCTGCCCTGAGTTTACACTGAAGAAACAGAGGCTCCAACTGTGATTCTGTGTTGTTTTCTCTTTTTGTCTCTTCTCAATATGTTTCTTGTATCTGTGTTTATAGTTCACTCTGCAAAAATGAACCAAAACCACAAACCTGTAATTATGGAAAATATCAATTTTTTTAAACTATGCACTATGTGAATTTACTGATATTTATATCACATTTTTTGCCAGTGTATAACAATCACACATTTAATATGACCTCTATGTGAACAAGAATCAGAAAACCAGTTAATGTAAGATCCACATATTTCTTACACACAAAGTGTTTTCATGTTTATAAGTGTTTCTTTGGTTCAGTCCACAGCTCGGGAAGCGTAGGAGACCCAGTTGCATCAGAGAGGCAACCTGCAGTCCTGTAAGTCTGCAACATATTCACTTTCTTATCACTAGATATTGTGTTGTTCTCCTGGAGGCTGACCGCTGTTTTTATGTCATCAGGTGGCTGTTGCAGCCTCTTCAGGACAACAAGAACTTCGCTCTGGCAGCGAACGAGGTTGCTCACTTAAATCTAAACGCAGGCGGCTGGCGGCAGCGATGGGCGAGCACAGTGTTGGATTGGTCCCTACTTCATCTTTGGCGCCTCCATCTAGGTGTCCAGAGGAAAACCCCGCACTTTGCACACCATCCTGTTCCGCTTCCTCCTCTTCTTCAACTTTAGCCTCCTCTTCATCCTACCTTACACCAATATCAGAGGGGGAAGTCAAAGAGGTGGCATTCACTGTGATGGGGTCCACAGTAGAAGCAAGTCATGGTTGTCTAAATCAGAAGACTACAGTGGTTTCAGGATCACCTTCCCCTTTACCCAGCTCTGACTCTCTGTCCTTCCTCACAACAGAGGAGAGGAGATGGCTGAATGATGAACAAGGAAACAGATCAATAGGTAAATATAGAGCAAAAATATTTATAACATAGAAATAACATGTCTCAGGAGTTTTGTTCGGCTCTATGTTCAGTGTCCTCCTCTGTTTTAACAGCTGACAGTGGAACATCACCTACTGTAGCTGGAACAATTTATATCTCAGTGTCTGTCGTCCTCTTCACACATTATTTGTGGATCCCTCTGCATTTCTGACCTCACCTCGCTTACACATATTAACATCTGATCTTTGTTGTGACTCCTCTGATACGATCACTGACTCTCTTCCATTAATTCTGTTTCAGTTCTGACACTTGAATCTCTGTCACATTCTGCTTTTTACTCTGATTCCAATTTGTTGTAAATGAAACTTTCCTACAGCTGAAGCAGAAGCATTCTAAGGTGACGTTGTGGGAGTTGATTGAGTTAATAGTGAAAGAAGAATGATGAAAAGATTCAGGTGTTTGTTAGTAGCCAGTCGGTTTTTGTGCAGGCACCACTGTGGAGATCGTTATTAGTGATGATGATGAGGCTGTGGTTCGCTCAGCACAGTTGGAGGAAGATGAAGCAATGGCCCGAAGCCTGCAGGTAGGAAACATTTACCTGCTGTTTACACAGATATTGCACCTGTGCAAAATGAATTAAATGGGAAAGTGGTTTGTTCAGGCCCAATTTGACCAAGAGGAGACAGAGTCACGTGGAACAAACCCTCAGCATCATCTTCATCACCTGCAGCATAGTCACTATTCTCGTCATCAACTGCAGCACAACCACCGTCCTCTTCATCAGCTGCAGCACAACCACCATCCTCTTCGTCAGATGGAGCAGAACAACCCCAGGGTAAGAAAGTCACTTCACATTTAAAATAAACCATATTCTGCTTTGTGTGTGTATGTGTCATATGTTGTTGGACGGGAACACATGTTCCTTTATGACCTTAAATAGAAACACTTTGAATTTAACAAAATAAGTTCATAAACACAATTTTCTCTACATTGTGGCTAAATATCTACACTAACATTACATAAATCTCACAGGGTGCATTTTTTGCCATTTTAGCCATTTAGACTCTGTCACTATTCTGCAAATAGAAAGATGAGATTAACAGAAATGTGTTTTATGAAATCAGCATCTTGACTCTAAAGTTAGTCTGAACACGGTGTCGTCCGCAGTATTATTCCTACATGGAGCCCACCTGGATGTCTCATGTACTTGCAGCCCTCTCCACTCCAGTCACCCTTGAGGACGGTAAGAACACAAAGTCTCAGTTGTGATGTCCTGGATGGAAAAGTTCATCATCTATAGTTGATGTCAGGTGTGATTAAGATGATGGTAAAGAATAAGGTAACATCATGATATGCTAATGCTATGCTAATCACGTTTACAAAGGGTCTTACCTCACCATCTTATAAATGATGTTTAAAGTTTATCTTTCAGAGGAAAAGTTCTGAGACACACTTTCAATGTTACTGAGCTAATGGGGGCCTGCACCCGTGTTTCATATATAAAACTTAAACTGTTTACTTTGCCTATAGTGATGGGCTGAGAGTGGACCCAGGCTGTGTCCAGACTGACATTACTGATCCAGGGGTGTGTGTGTGTTTGTGTAGATTTAACTGGACAACATAGACGACGTGGGCGGAGCAGACGGAGGAACGTCCTGCCTGAATTTTTAGAAGACTCTCAGGGAAATGACTATGAGGTGAGGTGATCATGATGTAATGGCTTTTGAAGCTTCTGATAAGTTAATTGACAACATTTGAGTTAATTGGAAGCACCACTTAAACACACTGCTTCCTTTTGTAACATCATGGGACAATCAAAAGAAATCAGCCAAGATATCAGGAAGAGAATTGTGGACCTCCACAAGTCTGGTACAACTTGGGTACAATTTCCAGATGCCTTAAGGTGCCACGTTCATCTGTACAAACTATTACACGCAAATATGAATCCCATGAGAATATCCAGCCATCATACTGCACAGGAAGACGACGGGTTCTTTGTCCCAGAGATAAATGTGCTTTGGTGCGAAATGTGTGTATCAACCCCAGAACAAAAGCAAAACAACTTGTGAGGATGCTGCGTGAAGCTGGTAAGACTGTCATTACCAGGGTGAAAGGAGTCCGATACCGACATGGGCTGAACGGCCACTCAGCGAGGAAGAAGCCATTACTGCAAAAGCAACAGAAAAAAGGGACAAATACTAATTTTTGGAGACATGTCCTGTTCTCTGATGAAACTAAAATTGAACTGCTTGGCAGTTGAGAACAGCATCCCAGCTGTGAAGTGTGGGGGTGTTTTGCTGCAGGAGGGCGCACGTCACATTGTAGAGGGCATCGTGAGGAAAGAACATTTTGTAGAAACATTAAAGCGCTTGGGTGTAATTGGGGTTTTCCAAATGGACGGTGACCCTAAGCATTCTGCCAAATTAGTTACAAAGTGGCTTAAGGACGACAAGGTCAGTGTTTTGGAGCAGCCATCACAAAGCCCTGATCTTCTGTGGAAAATTTGTGGGCCGAGCTGAAAAGGCGTGTGAGCGTGACAGCCTACAAACCTTACACCCGTTCTGTCAGGAAGAATGGGCAAAAATTTCTGAAACTACTACAAGAAGCTTCTGGAAGGATGCACAAAACGTTTGACCCAAGTCCTACAGTTCAAAGGCAAAGCTACCCAATAGTAAAGAAGTGGAAAATGTTAATAATTCTAACTGAGCTTAAACAGGAGAAGTTTAGTCTGATTTAATGTCAGTGGGAAAAAATGTTCTTATGTTATGTATCTTCTTAAACAGTGTATGTAAACATCTGGTTTGAACTCGTTCTGTCTATCTCCGCATCTTTCAGGCTCTCCTAGAGTTCGAGGAACGTCAAGGTGCTGTCATGTCCAATAAGTTGACGTGGGGGGAAATCCAGAGGTTTCCCACCAAATTCTTCCAGTCTGCCAACAGCGTGGGGAACACACAGTAAGTCCAAACAGCCGGTCTGACCTTTACCGCAGTGATTGATGATGTTCTCACTGAATCTCTGGGATTGATTGACAGGTGTCAGATCTGTTTCTGTGACTACACTGACGGGGAGAAGTTGAGGATGTTGCCGTGTTTCCATGACTACCACGTCCAGTGTATTGACCGATGGTTAAAGGTAATTGCTCCACATACACAGACTGACAAAGGTATACTTTTGTGTATTTAAAAATAAAAGCAGGATTTAAATAAATCCAGATGAATCGGGCGTAAAAAGGCAAAGTGTTATGCTGGAGAAGGATTTTCCACAACCTGGCAACTACAAAATTTGAAATATTTGTAAAAGATTGTGATGCCAGTCTCACATCGAACCAGAAAAGTCCAAACAGATAAAACGTTTAACTAGATTTGATGATTAATTTGATGGAAGTCCGTTTTTGATTAACCTGTTGTGGTCAGGGATGATTAATTTTCATCAAATTAATTGATGAAAATGATCGTTAGGTGCTGTGTCTATCTTTTTGTCAATTCACACAACTGAAAATCTCGATTCTACAAAGTATTTTTCTAATTTTCAAAGGCAAAAATCAGTGAAAATACAAAAACTGCAGATAACAATTATATTTACTTACCATTAATCAGATGAATCATTGTTTTTTGTTGTTTTTTGAAGCAGTTTTTATTTGTTTTAAAGACAAATTAATTTTTGCTTTGAATTTTAATTGGTAATAGACCTGCTATAAAGAATTATGCTCATTATTCATTAAACTTACAACTATTTTGATTCATTCATAGCGGGTTCTATTATTTTCTATGTGAGATGCATTTTCACAGTTTATGAACAATAATAAAACTTGGTTATATCTCCACCCCGTTTCCTTCTCTAATAGGACAACACCACCTGTCCACTCTGCAGAGCCAACCTGGCTGACAGGGACTCCATTGCCCCCTCAAACCTCTGACCTCTGACCTCTTACCAGTGTTGATTCTGGAGGACTTTGAGTCTTCCTGCATTTTTGTCTTAAGAAAAACTTCCATCTTTTTTTTGCTTTTTTTATTACTTTGACATCACTTTTTTTCTGTCAGAACTGAAATAACTCAGTTGAACAATCCAGTGAAATAAAATTTTCCTCTTCATATTTTGCAAACATCTTGTTTTTCTTCGGGTCTCCTCTCATTGGACAGGTGACGGCACAGTGAGCGGAGTTTTTCTTCGGTGCTGGTGTTTTATTTGTCGTAGTAGCGTTTCTTCATGGCTCTGTATTTCTTCAGATAGTACAGCGCCTCCAGCTCTCGGGCCACGTACTCCCCTCGAGCGATCAGCTCCTTGATCTTCTCCGGGTCCTGGACCGATTTGTTTTTGGTGAATGCCACTCTCAGGCGTTCTCTGAAGTAGTCCCCTCCTTTGGGGTAGTCCCGCCCGAGGTAGAGGAGCTGAGGAGGAGGTGCATCAGTTAAATGCACAGTACAAAACATTTCTCTGCCAAGTCTTCAAGGTTTCTTTAGTTTGGTCTCTGGTTTCAGGATGTTTGGGTCTGAGTGTTAGCTTACGTTCCAGTCCTTGTTTCATATTATAAATAGCTTTGGTATTTTTGTCATTATTTATGTCAAATCAATTATTTAGTTTCTACAAAAACTAGTTTGTCCACCTTGCCGTTTCTTGTCATTTTAAACTTCAAACTTTTCAAACTCTAGCACAACTGAAGTTAGTTAAATCATTTATTAAAGCAGTCCAGTCCATAATGTAATAGTAATGTAGCAATGTAAGTTTTTTGTTTTTTTTTTTTTTTTTGTGCAGATATGAGTAGTTACATATATTCTCTTCACCAGTGCTTAAAACGGAACAAAAAAATAGATCTGATAGAAACATATAAAGTTGATCATTCAGAAAAATAAAAACATCTTTTAAAAAAAGACATTTTGTTAAATCTGACTAAAGTCTGTCTGACATTTTATCAGTTATTGTCTCAGGTGTCTGTGAACTGGTTTGTAGTCAGTCAATAAGTAGCTTTGTTTTTTTTTTTAAACATACATTTTTATACAGTCGAACCACTTCAGCTCTCAAAGGTGTCGCCATTTTCACCCAGCTGAAAAACAAAAATTAATATTCAGAGTTACGTTTGCAAGAATGGCAGAATAGAAATGACTATTTAGACATGTGAATTTTATATAAGTAGACCTGACATATGTGAATAAAAAGCCAAAATATTCTCTGGCTCGAGCTCCTCAAATCTGTACAGCCTGCTGCTTTTCCTTTGATTCGTTTTGTGGTTTGAAAAAACCCAAACAAATAACCGGTGATGCTTAAAAATCCCAGACGCTCGTATATAAACTCCAAACAAACCGGATGACAGAATCATTAGTCCACTGAATGAAAAGATTTTTGACCTGTTTTCTAAGTTGTCATCCTGTTTACTGAACCGCCAGCTTTGCTGCAATTCAATAATTCGGGAAACGAGAGATTAGGTGGATGAACATTTTATCCTGCGGGTGGTTAGAAGAGGGTCTGCGGATCGGGGCTGCGATCACAACCAGTTTTCAAACGACCTTCTGGGCTTTTACAACTGCACCGGTTACAAATACGATGGTTTTGCTAATAACAACGTGTGTTTTAAGGCTAAAATAATGGAACACTGATAACTGCTGTTTGACAACCAACAGTTCAGTTTAACTAGGTTTTCTCTTCAGGTTAACGTCACTTTCTCACCTGTCGTGCTGATATTCGCAGCTCCTCGACTTTCTCTGGAACAAAGTTCAGCTTGGCTTTAGCTTCAGTTCGCTAACGATAACCTCACATTATCCACTCGCTGCGTTCCATCCCGCAAAAACGTCAATTACCATGAATGAACGATTGTTTTCAACGTTGTTAACAAGGTCAAACCGAAGAGTAACGAACGAGTTGATCTAAGAGGAACAGACGCTGCTATCTTTCACTACCACGCAAGCTTCGTTCCACGCATGCGCAGACCCGCAACACCAAACACCGAAAACCTTCTAAACATGCTGACAATGCAGGACGTTTTCAATCGAGTTAAAGCTGCATTTACCTTTTTATTTTATTTCCGTTGTGGGGTTGTAATAGACTGGAACAATTACAATGACATTTTTGGTAATCACTTTAAAACTCACAATTATCGCTCAACAAAACTGTTTTTATTAATAAAATGCATTTATTTAAATTCATGTACAAATAACCAAGTGTGTCCAAAAACAACTGACAGAGGTGCAACAATAATAAGCGACATTTGTTTTAGTGAATTTTATCTGCTTCAAGTTTCCAGCTTTAAAAAAAAAAACAACTTCCCATTTGTTATAGAAATCTGTTTTATTCTTTAGACAAATGGTTCTTAAGCGTAAAAACATGATACAGGCACATGAACTAACTAACAATGAGAAAAAAAAAGTCCATCTAAAGGTGTAAATCACAACATCCACACACTGGCAGGCTGTAATATTATATTTATGTATTTTACGTTACAATTAACATACTTTTCAAACTTTTGACTGAATAATTTGCACATTTTACCACTCACTCAATCCGAACAAAACAAAACACACACACACAAACCTCACGTACATATGTGCTGCTGCTAACGTCCTCAGCATCAGGAGGCACAGCTGGTGCTTCAAACTGTCTGCCTGAAGAGAGGCAGTGACTAGGACACAAAACAGAATCCATATTTCTGTTAGTCCTCGATGATCAGCACGGATCCGTTACAACAAGCGTTTAAAGGACTTTCCTGCCCTGAGCTGAGACAGTTTCTTTTGCTAGCAGATCAACCCTCCCCTTTTACCTTAAACCATTTCTAACCCTAAACATCACCTTACTGAGGGAGGGACTGTGGAAGAAGGCACTGCCTGAGAGGCTAAATTCGGGGCGAAACACTGAAACAACCGTTTTGGATCAGTAGTTGGTCTTCAGTCTTCGGTTCTCCTCTCTCAGTCTCTCAATCTCCTCCACCAGAGACTCATTCACAGAGTACTTCTCTATCAGACTGTGAATCTCATTCTGAAACAAACAAACAGAAGGTGTCGGACAACTGGACTTGGCTAGACTTTCATCAAAGGAAATGTCTCTGATGGTTCATACCAGCTGGATGTAAAACTGCCGAACCATCTCAACCTGAAGGTTGACGATGTCTCTGTGACAGGTGTCCCTGAGGAGGAAATACATCTGGATCACTTGATGTTTTCTGGTATCAGGCATTAAAAAAAGGAAGAAAAGTTTTCAAGTTTGGATGCTGAAGCAACAACAGATATAAGACCAGGACAGACCTGAAGTCCTCCAGAGTCTCATGGATCATGTTCTGGATGAAGTGGATCTGCAGGGAGGTTAGAGGAGCACCTCCTCCCTGTCCAACCACCTCTGCAATGTTCTGGGAGAGAGAGGAGGACACGGCCACTGACAGAGCTGCACCTGAACAGACAGAACCAGAACCAGCGACAATTAAGAACTCGTGTCTCTGGGCAGGACACTGAACCCCTGACAGCCCATTCCCCTCCCCAGCTGTGCAGTGCCGGTCCAAGCCCGGTAGAAATTGGGGAGGGTTGCGTCAGGAAGGGCATCCGGCGTAAAAACTTTGCCAAATCAACATGCGGACAATGATCCGCTGTGGCGACACTGAACTCACGGGATAAACCGAAAGGATAAAAAATAAAGAGTTAAAATGTGAAGGCATATATCAAACACTGTGGGTTTATTTTCACACCCACATGAGGCTCAGAAAACCAAGAGGTTAACAATCATATTGTCAGTCAGAGCTTTTTCACAGCAGATATTTTGATCTGTCACAGGTGTAATAAATAATTTACACAGTAAAGTTAAGGAATAGTGTTTTAAGAGCCTGTTTTTCTCTGTACTGTTACACTTTATTTTCTCAATATTTGGACCTTTTCTTGGAAGAAATTATTATAAGATTCTAACACTTATTATCTCAGAATCATATTTTTTAATGTCTGTAACTTAGCACAACCTTTAACATCTTGTAAATAAAACGTAAGATTCTGTTGGCAGAAGCAGCAGACTGTGGGAATCAAACCTTTGACTGACACAGTGTGTGTAAGTGCTCTACCTGCTGTTGTGGTGGTGGGTGGGGCTCCCTGGAGAGGTGAGTCATACGTCAGCTGAGCTTGAATCCCATTGGCTCTTCTGAGGCTGGGCTCTGGCGTGAAGAACGGCGGGGCCGGTTTACTGGGAACGGCCTGCTGAGATGAAGTAGGAGTCGTGTGAACGTCCCCCTCCTGGCTCGAACTGCTGGCTTTGTCAGACTGCTGAGAAAGAAGTGATTTTTTTTTAGTAAAGGTAGGAACATTAATCAGTCACAGCACCACAAACTTTTCTTAATGCTTGTGTTTTAAATCTGCTTCCCTGTTGTATTGACAGACATCACAAATGTAAAAGAGAAGCTTAACATCCTTCCATCACACCTTGCTACAATGTTCTTAACACTGAAAAGATGCTTTGTGCCTTTGATGAAAAGTTAAACAAGCTTATGGTTTGAAACAAAGCACAGAAACCACCTTTCTGGAGTCAGCTGGCTCCGCAGCTGCAGCAAGGTTCGGCTCCTCTTCTTTGATTGGTGGGGGGGTCTGGAAGACTGACAGCGGGCTATAGCATCGACCTGCAGAAGCTGCCAGGGGGGTTCCCAGGGGGGTCTTACGATGGGAGCTAGCACCTGAATGAGAGTCTGAAACATCCGGTCAAGACTGAAACAATTCCATCACCACCAGACAGCCACAGTGTTTACATGCACTCAAGTTAGATAATTATTGAAAAGTCATTTCACTAAAAGTGGGGTAGGGGATTAGAGGAAGAGGATTTTTTTTTGACTCGGCAACCGACAAACCTATTAGTGACTACAAGACAGAACTATTACTGCCTAATAGAGATCCACACTGGATGTGGATCCAGTGTTGAGCTTTAGCTCAGTGTATTTCCGTAGCTGTTCTCATACTTAAGACGGTCCAGGAAAAATCCAAAACGCCTTCTTAAGAGCCTGTAAAAGGACTGACTACAATGACAGTCAGCAGGAATTAATATCTGGAAACCCCATATCCCCCCTGTATCCCCAAATCCAGCAACAGTTGACACTTTGTACAAACCTGTACAACCAGTAGATATCTGACCTTCTCTGACTGGGGAGAAAATGTCCAGACTGGCCCGACCGATGACCTGCTGACCCTCCCCTTCTCTGGACAGCATCTCCATACTGGTAACTATGGAAACACAGCATCAAAGTTAGTCTAGAACCAGCAGCATCTGTCTGATTTAGTGGTGATGTCCTGGTGTACCGAGTGCTTTTCCAAACAGTGCGTCTCCTGTCCCCCCTGGTGTCTTCAAATCTGGGAGAGAAAGAAGCGACTGGGGTTAGTGTTGTGTTTAAGTGCAGACTTCTAGGAAAACAACACAAGGTCTAACAGACATTAACTTTAGAAACCAACCCCCCATGATGTCTGTCATCACTTATAAGTTAATAAAGTTCAGTTTTGTTGACATCAGAAATGTCCTTTAGTCTGCTTAGTACTACTTGCACTTTGACCTCTTTATATCAGTTACACATTTTGTTTTTGTAGTTTTCTTCCAGTGTGCACTGATTATTGTCAATGAAGACAAAGATGGAAAATGCTGCCTGACCTTCCCGAGCAGGAGAGAAAATGTCCAGGCTGTTTCGTCCCACACTGCTGAACTTGTCCACAGCAGGAAGCTGCTCTGTCCCCTGCTGACCCTCAGCCTCTCGGGACAGCCCCTCTGCACCAGTGCCCCCTGCTGGAGAACAAACAGTGCTTTTAGTTTGAGTGGCTGTATATTGTCACGCTGTTGACACCTATAGTTAAGATGGTAATACTGTATGTGTAGTGTGGCTTGCTGATGGGGACCAATCAGATGAATTCAGCTGTACCTGTCACCTGTCTGTTGGGGTTGGGCCCTGTGCTGGGTTCTTGCTGGTTGCTGGACAGTTTGATTGAGGCCCTTTTAGCACTGGCAGTCTTGGTGTTGCCCAGTTTACTGGACTGTGGTGGAGGGAGGAAAAGCACAATTATACCCAGTTTCTACCTGCAGCTTTACTGGCCATCAGTATTTCTGCTAATGTGATACTTTAGTAACACAGGAACATCACATGGTTACATGTACGTAACTCATGACATGCAGTATTCAGCTGTAAATAAGGTTTTCTTAAAAAAAGTGAAGTTTCTCTGGCCACTTAATGTTCACTTACTGAGCTGTACCTGGATGTTTGATAGTTAAAGACACAAGTCTCCAAGCAACAAAAAGGTGACGCGGTTTTTTTAACCCCTCTTGTAACTAAAAGCAGCATTTTTAATTGAGCTAATGCAGCTAGTAGCTGTGTAGGTGGTGGAAGATGCTTGGCTTTTATAGCAGCTGAGGCTGTGAGTAGGATGCCTCTGTGTCTGGGGGGTCTGCGTGAGAGCTCTGGAGCTCACAATGTTGTTGACCAATCATGAAAACCAGGAGAAAGATCTTTGAGAAGTGGAGGTGACATCTGGTGACTAGTTTGGTAATTGCAGCCTAATCACTTTAGTTCTTATCAAACCAAATCTGACCCATTGCAAGAGTAACTATTTACTGTAACTGTAACTTAACAGTAAAAAGTAACAGGTAATATAACAACCCGTAACACTGTTGGCCAGCAATGACCCTTCTTTATGACAACTTTTCTTGTTTCCATTAATGCAAACGCAGCTGCCAGAACGCATCCACAATGTTCAGTGGTAGAGACTTGGTAAAGTAAGAGTTTTTACTGAAGGTGCTCGTGTAATAATGAAGTATGAAAACAGACATTTTCATAAGGTGATTGGTTTGCTGGCACCTTGTGTCTGCTGGTGTTGCTCTGAAAGCGCAGGCAGGTGACTGAGGTTTTATGTGCCACAGTGACCCTGGTGGGGGCACTGGAGTTCCTCAGATCATAGTGATAGATCTTCCCCTGAGTGGATCCGACTACCAGGCCTGTTCCATCCAGGGTAAAGTCCACAGAGGTCAGAGGACTTTCCACTCGGATTGATCTAAGGATGCTGCAGACATTCACATGAAACATGGGAACAGAGTACATGCTATACACGTTACAACTGATTTTAACTTGGGTCATGTTTCCATTTAATACACAATATCTTGTGCTTAAGTCTTGAACACACTTTAAACACATCTGAGTGTTTTTTGTATTGGTGAATATTTGGATAAATGTGAAACTACACACTGTACTCTATAGGGGACACAGTGTGGTGTGTTGAGTCTTACATCTTGCTGGCCGTGTCGTAGCAGATGATCTTCTTGTCTAAACCCACAGTGACCACCAGCAGCTCACTGGCAGGGGAGAAAGCCAGACCAGAGCCAGGAGCCTTGTGGGCGCTGTCAAAAACATGGAGCTCCTTCTGGGTGTTTGAGTCCCACAGCACCGTGGTGCCACTGTCAGAAACACTGCCCAGCAGGGAGCGTTTGAGCACAGACAGCCTCAGGTCATGGATGGGCTGAAGATAAAACACAACTTCTGTTAGTCTTCACAGTAAAAGTAATACAATAATAATATGTCTTTTCAAAAAACAGCGAGATACAGGAGCAGCAGAGCTTTCTTCAATATTCCTGTGAGCTTGTGATTCACTTGAGGAAATGTGTTCCAGTTCAGACTACAGAACCCGGAGCAGCTGCCCCATCAACAACAACAAAACTTTGTCCGTTGGTGCCTTTGTCTTGACCAGTTCTTTCAATAGGGTCTTAACCTGGTTAAGCCTAGTTTTAAAAAAAAGGTCTCCTCACTGTGCCCAGAGTCAAACCTAAACCTGGAGAAGCAGCATTCAGTGTTAGCTCTCCAAGTTTATGAACTAACTCCTAAAAACATTGAATTATACTCTAATAAACTCTGTCAGTATTTGTCAGTGCTAATCACGACTGTTACTACATGATCCAAGGTGACAGTTCAAAGGCAGGTCAAAATCTGGAGAAAAAGACAAACTAAAGTTCGCTACTGCATTCATATCACGAGGTGCTGTGTTTCTCACAGTTCACAAGAAATTATGTGACATAAAACCAACATCTTTATACTATACTTTGTGACAACTCTGTAATACCATCTATTCAAAAACATTGCAAGGCTTTACAGTATTTATCCAGTGCTGTGATGGTCTGACCTGGTTGTTGCCATGACCAAAGGCTTTACTGGACATGTTGGTGGTGATACTGTGGAGGACCAGATCTCCACTGGTGGAGCCAGAGGCGATGTAGCTGTCGTTGGCATTGAAGGACACACAGGTCACCTCTTCTTTATGATCCTAACCGACAGAGAGAAACAGGTAACTGCTGCAAGAGCACTTTCTACTATCGTCAAGTAAACAGTCACATCAGGAAGCATATGGACCCCCCCTCACTTTATGTAAAGTCCTTCTTGAGCCATATCCTTTAAATGCTGCCAAAGGGGCTTTTACACAGCACTGAATGATGAAACTGTGAATGGTTTCCATTCATCCATTATTTTTAACCTGTTCAGGGTTGTGGGGCTTTTACCAGATGTCTTTGGGTGAGAGGTGGGTTACACCTCTCATTGAGCTGTCCTGTTCATGATTTCAGTTTTCAATTTAAATAATATTCAGTTCTTTCCACTGTGAACTCAATTTCTGATTATAGGTTATTGTGTGTAGATTTATGCCAAACATTTCAAATTAAATGTACAACACAGTGAAGTGTGCATAAAGTGAACGCTCTGAATAAAATAAAAAGGACTAAATAATTGAACCCAAGCCAAAGTAACTTTTTTTCTGTAAATGCTTCATACTTGAATTCTGCTGGATGTTTAACTGTTCTCCTGCCCTGTCTCAGGTTTTACCTTGAGGGAACGGTGCAGTCTCTTCGTCTTCAGGTCCCAGATGTGAACACAGTTATCTAGACCTCCGCTGACCAGAAACTGAGACGATGAGCTCAGACACACACGGGTCTGCTTTTTCTAAACAGACAGTGAAAACAAGCAGTTGTTAATTATACAAAGTAATGTAAATTAAGCTTCAGACTGCAGGTAACAGTGAAGCACTGCTTTTACAATGTTATGTTTACAAAACACATCTGTTTTTAGCATAATACACCATCTCTTCCTCACATTTAGTATTAGATGTTTAAATTCACACAGGTTCATCAGGCTAAAGACAAGATTTACGACATGGTAAGTGAATTTGGTAAATCTAAGGATTCAGACCAAAAATACAGAAATGTTCTTGATTAATTTGGGGGGCCATAAAACCAACAACAACTAATGGCTTGCACTCACCCCACCTGCGAGTTCCACCACTGGAACAGGAGTTGACTTGAGGCTGGAAACCACCAGTTTGTCTCCGCTGCTGCTGGCACTGACCAGGTACTGGTCTGAGTCAACTAGTCAAGGCCGATTCATTGTTTCCTCCATAATTTATCACTAATGACATTTTTTTAAACAGACTTTATTTTCTCATGTTGACACACACACGTACAAAGCTCTATTTTGCACAATCAAACTCCTGCAGATGATCCAAAATGCAGCAGCTCGCCTCATTTTTAATCAGCCAAAAAGGACTCATGTCACACCACTGTTCAGATCTCTACACTGGCTTCCTGTAGCTGCTCACATCATCTTCAAAGCTCTGTCTCTTGCCTACAGGGTGTCAACAGCTCCTGCTTACCTCAACCCCCTCATTCAGGTCAACAATCCTTCCTGTCTGCTGCGCTCTGCCAATGAACGACGTCTGGTGGTCCCAGCACCGCACAGAAGACACCAAGCAAAACTCTTCAGCGCACTGATCCCACGATGGTGGAACGAGCTACCAAAACTCTGCACGCTGAGCAAACTCACTCCCAATATTCATAACACTGCTGAGAAACTGAACTATTCCGCACCTTCCAATGCAGTTAAATCCATTTTTTTTTTAAATACTCCCTTTCTGCACTTTCATCTCATGAAATGTAAATGCTTTTCTGATAGGACTTCGCATTGATGTTTTCTGTTTGACTTAGATTTTTGCTGCCTTGTACCTCACTTGTAAGTCGCTTTGGATAAAAGTGTCTGCTAAATGACTAAATGTAAATGCATTTATTTATCACTGGATACTGTTGGAGCTCCAGCAGGCCTGGGCAACAGGATGGCTGATGCTGTGAGGGTTAAACTGCTCCAGTGGTGCCATGGAAACCGCATCCCAGATCTTCACACAGTCTCCAGTCGACACGAGACGGGTCACCTCCTCCATGGCAACACCTGGAGATAAACACATTTGCAGCTGCTCAAATGCGATGAGTTGATTCTTACGTTTTCTTTCTGGCAAATGAATTATTTTTTGGTTTTAACTGTTTGTTGATAAAACAATAAAATGGAGAAAAACATGTTGAGTTGTAGGAATTTACTTATTATTCTATTTTAAATGCATTATTTTCCCTATTTGTAGAGACAAAGAGTCATCAAGAAAATAGTTAGCAGTTGCAGGGTTGAAAACTTTACTTAAACTCTAAGTAAAAATTTGAAGTGGCAGCTCTAGTTAAGAGGCTAATTGTTGTTTAGGCAAGTAGCTAACTTACACTTTATTAAGGGCTTAGTGAACTTCTGGTCAACACTCACATACTTTTTGTAAGTTAACGTAAAGGTTAAAATGCGTTTTGCGTCAGCTTTTGGGTAAATCTTAACAAAGTAAATTAACTATTCTAGTAGCAATGTGTAATTTGAAAACGACAGCTAACTAGTTAACCTAGTTACCAACAAACGCTGAACTCAGTGAACGATAGCTAACAGTTAACGCTAGCTGCCACAGAAGACAAATTTAGCCTCTACATGCTTTAAAGTAACTGAACAAACAGAAACAACATGAAACTAGCTGTGAGTTGTCGAAAACTGAATAGATGTTTAAAATACTTCAGTGAAACGTGTCATACATACTCAGAAAGATAAAATATTGACTGACAACTTGTAACAAATGTTTTGTTTTTGATGCGCCTACAGCCGATAAACCGCCACTACGGAGACACAAGAGGGTCAAAAACAGAACTTTTTTTTGGGTAACTTTATTGTTCAACAATTGTTTTACACAGCGTTGGAAAGAAACTTAGCATCTTTTCTTAAGCAATGAACTTTACTACAGTTTTAAGGTACTTTTACATTATATGATTTTTTTCATTTTATGATAATCCACTACATCTGTCAGCTTTAGTTACTGGTTACTCTTCAGTTTCATATTATTAAAACTAAAAGAGAAATTACACTCTCTTCTACCAAAACGTTACAGTCACTGGTCTCTTTCAGATTACAACGTCTACCCAAGATGTCGTCCACCTGAGTGCTTCTCCCTCCGTTCTTATGTCACCCTATGTTCCTGCCTCTTCTGGAACAAAGTGTTCACTACAGCCATTTCCATCCTCTTTGCAAAGTCTACCACCATCTGTCCTTCTGCGTTCCTGTCCTGAAGACCAAACCTATCAACCATATTCTCATCACCTCTGTTCCCTTCACCTATATGTCCATTGAAATCTGCACCAATCACCACTCTCTCACCTCTGGTGATGCTCTGCATCACTTCATCTAACTCACTCTGGAATTTCTCCTTCTCTTCTAACTCACATCCTAGCTGTGGTTCATAACCACTAACAACATTGAACAGCACCACTTCAATTTCCAGCTTCAGCCTCATCAACCTGTCTGATACTCTTTTCACCTCTAGAACATTCCTCACAAAGTCCTCGAATGTGTTTGATCAAATTACTTCAAGTGGTAAATCCTGCAGTTAAATAAGTTCACCTGAAGGGGCAGCGTCGCATCGTCATCGCGTTTCCTCTACTGCATAAACAGAAGCAGAAGAAGAAATCTCCACCCGCATCCGCTGTTCTTTTAAACTAAGGCGGGACGCTTCATTCGCGTATTCTGTTTTGTGTAGTTGTTGCAGGAACAGTATTTAACTTTGCAAGTTTCGTCACCATGGTGAGAACTAAAGCCGACAGCGTCCCCGGATCATACAGAAAAGGTACAGCACACAATTAAACACATTTATTGCATATGCAGCAACAAATCGTTAATTTATGTAAGAATGCAGCTGCATTCCTACGTAGTTTGGCTGCGCGCACTCATTAGAGCCAAACGGACAGAACGACAAAACGTTGATTGTTTGTCCCGGGAAAATCTTCAACATAACAATGCAGCATTGTCTTTTAAACCATTTAAACATTTCTACTTTAGTATTGTGGGAGACTGTAACTTCAAATCTGCTAAACTGCGAACCAGTTTTCTCAACAACAGCCTCCCGCCAACACGAAGCTGAGCTGGAGGCGTGCTCCCTTCCTCCGAAACCACCAAAGAGCTTTATATAAAACGCATTTATGTCGTGTTATCACTAAATTAAGTCAAGTTTCTCCTTTTCATACACATCTAACGTTGTCTGGTCTAACTTGCAGTGTCCGGCTTTCTGTAACTGGCGCCAGTTTTGAGCGCCGCAGTGTCACTTCATGCCGACTTCCCACCAAAACCCATTGAAACCCTGCGTTATTGATTTCATCGTGGGGGGATCGTCGAACATACATTTGTACCAGAAAATGGCTGATAATATTTTAGAAGTTTACATAACTATGTGATAAATTCAGCGTATACATGATTCGTCGTTCTACATTTGAACGGATAAAAATGCATGTATGCTACTGCGACTGCATACATACGGACAGTGGTGCACATCATCATTATGTGTTTTTACATTAGCTTTCTTCAAGTGCATCCTTTTTTTCTTTTTGTAACGTTATAGCACACTTTTAGTTTCTGCGCTTTTCCTTTCACTCTTGCAACACCAGTTTCCATGTGGGGTGCATTTCAGTGTCACCTCACTGGTTCATTCATCATTTCATATCTGACATGCTTGTTAAATTACACATGTATTTGATTTTATTTACAGCTGTTGCAGCTTCTGCTCCCCGGAAGTCTCTTGGCTCCAGTTCAGTAAACTCGTCTTCCTCCAGCAGCCAGTCATCCACACCTGGTGAGCCACTGCAGCCTCTGCCAGCACTGAGGCAGCATCACACTTAGTTCATGATATCATCAGATTGAGGTCATTGTTTGTTTTTTTATGCACAGCAAAGAGCAAATATGCTGGTGGTAACCCAGTGTGTCCCCGACCAACTCCGACCTGGCAGAAGGGCATTGGGGACTTCTTTGGTGGTCCCCCAAGGAAGCCTGAGAAAGAAAACCAGAAACCCCAAGATGTTGAGGATGATGAAGAGGCTGGAGGCAGCGGGATGTCAAAGAGTAGCAGGAAGTAGGTTACCATTCTACATGATGTACTGGGCAACAAGGATTTCTGTTCAGCCTTTATTTATAGGTTAACTGCAACTGAGCAATTTATTTTGTAACCCCACTGTCTTAGGGTGTAATTTTAACCTCCGAAATTACATTGGGAGGGATTCTCCCAGTGGGTCATGGCCGATTCTTGCATGGCACCTCTGCTGTTAGTGTGTGAATGGGTGTATGAGGAGCAACATTGTAAAGCTCCTTGTCTGGTAAGCTAGAAAAGCTCTAAGTGCAGACCATTGAACATTCCTTTGCTGATAATTTAAACCATTCAATCCGACTTGACATCTACAAGCAGACTTGAATAAAGTCTGTGTCACTAAAGACAGGGGGCTCATTGATTAGTAGGTGTAAAGCTGCTAAAACACGGTCAAACGAAGGAAAAAAATCTTCATCAAATTGATGACGTGCACATACAGTGTTTATTTTGTGTCCCAGATTTATCACCTGATAAAACCTGGACCTTTGTTCAGTTTCAATGAAGCCCAGTGTTTCAACACGCTGTCAGAGCTTTGAAATTTCTCCCAACAAGAAGTGTTTCTGCATGTCTTTTTAAGCCTAATATCCTATAATTAGATTTTTGTGTGTGTTTGTGAAAACACGGGCTTGGGACTTTAGGTGAAATTAAAAAATGATCTAACATTGAGATATGTAGACGATCATAAATATAAAGGCTTTTATCAGACACTGAGAAATTTAAGAAATTGAATATTTTCTAGTGATGGGGGAAAGAAGCATTGCCGCTTTTCTGTTGACTAATAATTAACGGAAGATCAAGATAAAACTTCATTTACGCCCTTATTTTATAATTCAGCTTTCACCTACTGAGCTTGGTGGTGGTGTTGTTTTAAGTGTAATGAACCTATGTCTTTGCTTATGTTAAATGAAAGGATTCATAGTAACGTCTTTATGCTGGACACATGTAGGTATTGTAAAGATAAGTGTTTTGTGACTAGAGTATAATAAAGATACAGTCTGTTGTGCAACTTCTGACTAAGTTGGATAATAAAATATTAAAATCTAATGTATCTGTAAAGGTAATTAAAAAGACAATGACAAGTTACTTATTTGTTCACTTTAGTAAGTTATCTTTCATCTGCAGGTCCAGACCACTGCCAGCTGAGGATGACGACTGAAAATGAAGAATAAATCTGTCTGTTCCCGTTGTCTGCCTTCATGCTGATGTGGTGGCATTTTAATGTACATCTGTATATAATTTCTGATTAATTCACCTTGTATAGCTCATTAAACTTGTTTTTTATGTTTTTAATCTGCAGTTACGTCTTTTATGTTTGGCTTTTTAAACCAGTCTGTTGTTAATTGTAAATGGTTTTTAACTTTAGGAAAGTAACATTTTTACACGAGAGGACCTGGTGGATCAGTGGTAGAGCATTGGCTTTAAGGACACGGGAATCGAACCCTCCAGCCACCATGGGCAACCGTGGTTCCGGTGTCGAGCCCGGATAAAATGGGAGGGTTGTGGCAGGAAAGGAATCCGACGTAAAACTAATGCTAAATCAACGTGCGGAACACGTTCCGCTGTCGGGACCCCTGAAGATCTTTTACAAGTGTTTACACAAAACTACTTAAACGCCGGAACTACAGTATTAAGTATATTTTTAACCGCTATGTCAAAGCAAACTGGGTAGTTTTTACTTTTACAATTAAAGTTTCTTTGCATGTTTAAATTAATGTAAAACAAAGCAACAAACGATGAAAACAACCACATTTAAATAACAGTCAGAAATGGTCCGTGCTACATGAAATTACTTTCTTTGAGATGCTAATACAGTTTTTAATGTAGTGCGTTTGACCTGGAACCTTTGTAGTTGAATTGGGACGTTCAGGTACAGAAACCACCTCGTGCTGTGTGGGAACCTAACATCTATTGAGGCGATTTACGGCGCTTTGTCTAGTTGCGGCTGTTTAAAACCCACCAGGATGGTCAACTTTGCACCGCTTATCCGTTCACTACCCGCCTCGCGGTCTTGTCTAGAGGTAAATATCAAACGCTTTTTTTTTTTTTTCCGCCTACGGCAACCCACGCGGTCAAAAGTGTTTTCACACAGAAAGTGGGCAACAGTGGACTCCGCCTGACATTCTGTTCTTTCTTCACAAACTTCACATTTACTGCAGGTTAAACCGAACCGGTTCCGTCAAGTTCACCTTCCTGGGACTGACTGGCCCCTGCTAATAGTAGGGATCCATTCTGTCGCGTGTAGCTACAGTGTTAGCTATCACCTGTTGAGGGATTTTAGGACGTTCTATTCACTCGTGGACCGTCAGAACCGAAGATGTCGGGCAGCAGCGGCGGGTTCCGATGGACCGTAGTGGTTCTGACCTGCCAACACAAAGACAGCATCTACGCTTTCCAGCGAGGTGAGGATCCTCTGCGCGATGTAAGATCTGTGTCTTCTGCAAGGTACAGGGATCGGCCACAAGGTGGCGCTGATGGACAGACAATTCTTTAACTGTTAGCTCCGTCTGGTGCTGCAACAATTAATCGATTAATCAGTTAATAATAACTGATTAATCAGCTATTATTATCTGACACTATATTCCAGACATTGGGAAAATAAAGAAAAGGTCAATCTGTAATAACAATTGTTGTTAGTCATTGTTCAGTGTAAGAAGAAAATGAAAATAACTGGGATTGTTGCCGATAAACTGCAAACACAAACACCCAATGTTAACTGAATCACTGTGTTTCAGTTAGCATTGAGTGTTTCTGTGTTTGGAGATACATTTTTGCAGATACTACGCAGGTGTGTCCTTGGTTTTGACTTTAACCATGTTTTGTGGGTCAGAGCTGGAGTTAAGGCAACAGCGTGGCTCTATTTGTCAGGGTGCGTTGGTTTTCACGGTGCAGGACCGCCAGGAGCCCCTGGGTAGTGGGGGAGCGACACTGAATGCTCTGCTGGTCGCTGCTGAACACCTGAGCAACATCGCCGGACACACGGTGAGTTAATGTGTACAGGACTGGACTGGTTCTGAAGTCATGTGACTACTGCAAACTAATTGTATCTAAGTGATACAAGATTAAAAGAAAAAAATTAATTGTGAAAACTTATGACAAAAGACTTATTATTTCCTCAGGTGGTAACCGCTGATGTCCTGGATGATGCTCACATCCTCATCCTCCACACAGTGAGTCCAGCAGTAGCACGTTTTAATCTACAGACATTTGGTTCCTCACTTGAGGCAAATGTTTTTCTTCCTGCAGGGTCGAGATTTTCCCTGGAGCTCCTGTAGCAGAGCATTCTGCTGGCTGCCCCAAGAAAAACCTGACCAGATAACCCAGGCTCCACTTTGCTGTCTGGACCTGCTACTGGACTGCCTCAGTAACCAGGTCTGCCTAGACTTATTTTACACATGCTTTATTTTCCTTCTACTTTTTTGTCTTCATAGTTTTCAGTAAAATAACCTGGATATTTAGATGAAGGTACACTTTCTGGTACTAACTGAATTAGAAATGTTCATTTGCTATAACTCTATTCTATGTAGAGTACAACAGGGCTGTATGTTCGGACCACTTAATTTCTTTTCAACCATTTGTCTCTTTGTGACCTAGATTTGTCCTGGTTCTCCTCCTGGTGTTTGGGTCTGCAGCACTGATATGATCCTAACTGTTCCTCCTGACTTTGGTTGGTGTTCTGCTGACAGCTACTATTTCATAATCACTGCACGCAGTTAGAATACTAGTAACTACTCTTCTTCCAGCATTGGTTCCTGTTAAAATCATATCAACTTGTTTGAAATTTCATTCACATTCACTCCATCGTTTGTACTGTACTAGTATCTGTTAAATTTTTGTGTTCATGTATGTTTGTGTGTTAGTTTTGTCCTGGGACGGTTTCTCTGGTGTTCGGGTTTTGGCATTACCAGGTGATATCTCCTATGCAGCCAGTCACGGTGTCTACCTGTCCGACCCACAGGTGCTCATTTATTTAAACCTCTGTCATGTCTTTTTATGGATACATGTTTTTATTTATAGCTTCTTCTGCTTCCATTTTAAATTATTTCACGACTAAGTGTTAGATTGTTTTCTGCTGTATGTGCCTTATTTGTGTTGCACAAATGTTTATTGTAATTAAACAGAGTTTGTGACATTAGCTGTGACAGAATGAACGCGCAGGGGAACTGGTTGTGTTTGTTTTGTTTTACAGGGGCAGGTCAGGGACATCATCTACAAAGGAACAAAGGAGCAGATTCAACGAGCTGTGATGCCTGATGGGAAGGTTCCACTGGTGCGTCCTCTTTACTGCTCTGAGTCAAATCAAAGCACCGTCCAGAAACCTAATGAAGGAAGTTACTGATTTATTTGACTGGAAGCTGCTGACACGTTTCTGATAGTGAAACTTCTGTACAATAATCTGTGAATGTGAGAAGTTTTACTATTTTCCCTGCAGCTCAAACTAAATCCTCTCCATCTCCTATGTATAAAGATGAAGGTTTCAAAATCTTCAAATCTAATCAAATTAATAAGTTATTTTAATATATGAATTCTGACAAACAGTTCCATCAACATGTTGGTATTTTCTTTCACATCTCTTGTTGGTGAAAGACCCTCAGAAACTGCAACAAAAAACATATTAAACTCTTTGAAGTTTCTGCAGAGCTAATACATTTGTATTTGAGTTGAAAGCTGAGTTGTTACATAATTTGTGTGTCTGCAGGTGTCAGGTCCAGTCTTCTTCAGCAGGTTTGTATCAGAGAAGTTGCTGCAGACTCACGTCACTCCTCCTCTGGACGGCTGCACCTACCTGGGCCTGGACTCTGGAGCTCCACCCTTACAGGTACGTGTCCCTGTTCGTCCCTGCTCTTGTTTCTGTTCACAGATAAAGACATTTTTAAATGAGTGGCAAGAAAAGTGACATTCACAAAAAGTTGCTAAACCACTAAAAGACAAAATGACTTCAACTGTACTAAAAATGACTAATAAAGAAGCAACATTACAATAAAGAGACGAGGATAGTTACAGGCAAATGCTCGGCACCGTTTTATGCAGTGTAAACAAAGTAAACCTTTGGTATTACCTGCAATTCTGTACAAAGGTATTATAAAATATTATTTGTGTGCACTAAAAAATCACTCTTACATTCACAGTGTAGGCTGCAAAAAGAATTTGAACTGTTGAGTTAGTTGTTGTCTGGAGTCAAAAAGCCTGGAGTCCAGTCAGTGGAACCAGGCTGCAGTTGTGGGTTAGAGCAACACACACTCGCTTTACAACAAGCATCTGCTGATGTTAAGAACAGAAGGACAGACTTCAGAAGAATTTTCACGTTTCACTGATTTGAATAAAGCTGGACAAGGTTACAAAAAAGTCTTAAAGAGTTTAGAAATGAATCCCCACTGTGTTGTCATTGAATCGCTCTATTTGTCATCGTTCCTCAGATCTCTCTGTTCCTGGACGTGTTGAAGTGTCTCTGCTCAGATTTGACTCTGGATCAGTTTGTAACTGAGGAGAGAGTCGGCTGCAGTTCAGTTGTTGGGCCACGGGGGGCGATGGTGAGGAGCGGCCGTGCAGAGCTGTGGAGGGTCCTCAGAGGAACTCCTCTCAGACTCGGTGGGGTTCTCCTGCCTTCGCTTTATGTCTTTAAACATGTGACTGACTGTGGACAAATTCTAATAGAAAGAGTATAAGACTGTCGCTCAGTTGGTAAGGTAGTCGTCCAAGGACCAGAGGGTCGGTGGTTCGATTTCCGGTCTCTCCTGGGTATGTTTTGAAATGTCCTTGGGCAAGACACTGAAACCCAAGTTGCCCCCGGTGTGTCAGGTGAGCACCTTGCACGGCAGGCAGCACCATCAGTGTGTGAAAGGGTGAATGAGCTTTGGGTAATAGTGCTGTATAAGCAGCCATTTACCATAACGTTTAAATTCACGGTGGATCAGGCTGATCATGTGAGGTGACCTGCAGTTCCGCCTGTGCCCCCCTTCTGTTCAGTCGCAGCTCAAACACAGTTCACATTCAATCTGGCTGAAAAGGACTAATAGGACTTGAACTTTGTTCCCCTCTGCAGTATATGTCCCTGGAGGTCACTATGACTACCTGACTCTGTCTGGAAAACAACATGTCCACCGACTGACGTGTGATTGGACACATACAAACACGCTCTCTCACATCCAGGTGACACAGTCTATTCTTTAGTAGTATGTGATAATGTCCTGATTAATTAGGTTCTCAGCTAACTGTTGTCCCGTTTCTCTTCAGAGACAGAGTTTGGTGAGTGAAGGAGCTCGAGTGATCAACAGCGTTATAGAGGGCGACGTCGTAATGGCAACTGGAGCAGTGGTGCAGCACTGTAACCTACAGGTCAGAGTTTAACATGCTGGTTCAGTGGGTTTGTACAGGTTCACTATGTTAGTTTTGACCCCTGCTGGACCTCTGATCTCTGCACCAGGGTCCTCTGGACGTCCCATCAGGTTGTTTACTGTCAGGCCTCGAGTTACCAGCATCTTCGTGTTTCAGACAGCTAAAACTGGCTGATGACATCATCATCCAGGGCCATCGGATTGAGCTGGAGGGGCTAAAGCTGAACGTCTACACAGTAATGGGAGCACAGGATGACCTGGAGGTAATAACGTGTGCTTAAACAATTGGGAAATGCAAGATGATCATTTCTACTGATGAGGATGGATATGGGATATACAGTAAATAATGAAACAAAAAGAAATACAACCATTCAACAACATCACTTTGGAAACAAGTACCAGCGTACATTTCTGAGATGTTGGGAATCTGATTCATACAAAGAAGGAAAGTGGGAGATAAGAGACGATATAAAAACATACAAAAGAAAAGAGAAAACCTCAGTTAAATATTTGTAGTGTCACCTCATTTTATCACAGAGCAGCATCAAACTCTTAAATTCAGAAACCTGAGACAGAGACGTGAAGACGTGATGTGATATTCCTCCCTGATCTCCTCCTGCTCAGGTCTCCTTTGATGACATCAATGCCTCCTTCCTCAACCAGAGCTGGAGCTTCTTCCTAAGCAGGACAGGAATACAGTAGGACTCTGCTCATCACAGTTTCTTTAGCCTCTACCAGCAATCAAGCACATTACTTTGTCAAATTAATGTTTATGTTTCTAATATTTTATATAATTCTGTAAAATATGGTAAACACAAAATAAAAATACACAAACTGATTATTTGCATCATCTCCTCTCCTGTCCTATCAGACCAGAGGAGCTGTGGTTCAGAGGAGAGCAGCGCTCCCTCCTGGATGCTCGTCTCTTCCCGGTGCTCCATCCCAGAGGAGGGGCTGTGGGTGTGGAGAGAGGAGTTTGCTGGCTGCTGGGGGGAGGTGGATGCCTGCGGTGGTGGAAGGAAGCGTGGAGGCTCTCTCTGAAGGAGGTGCTGTCACTCACCTACCAGGAGGGAGAGCTGCAGTGGAGGGAGGAGTTAATGTTCCTGGCGGGGAGGAGGAGAGTGTTTGACGCCCTGATGAGTCGGACAGACATCTGCCTGCTGCCTTGCTTCAGAGCGGCTGTGCTGGGGGGGCAGCAGGGGGTGCTACTGGAAACATTAGACAACAGTGAGTCACAGTATTTTTAGTAATAAAATAATCTAAAAGTATCTAAAGTACTATTAAGGTTCTTGTAATTTTTGTAATTTTCTTGTAGTATTTTCTTTTGATACAACTTTGTACTTCTACTCTACCACGTTTCCAGTGGTCGACAAAGTGTTTAGATTATTAATTTAAGTAAGAGGAATAATACTAATATAGTACTACTAGATGTCTTTAATCGAAATAGGAAAGGTAAATAAGTACAAACCTCCAATGTAGAGGAAAATTAAAGCACTACAGAATAACCCTGACCACAATTCGGAGCTACTGCAAAATCTGAATTGTTGTTTTTAAGTAATAAACTTTCTCGTGTGTTTTCAGTAGCAGCAGCGAGCAGGGACCAGGACCTGGACTTGGGCATAACTGCTCGCTGCCTTTCCTGCATCGCTGATGTGCTGGTGTGTATGGCAGGAGGAAGGGGTGGTCTGAGGAGTGGACCTGCTGCTAACGAAGCCTGGAGTTGTGCCTACCAGCTGTTGGAGGTGGGCAACCTGAAGGGTGGGGTTCAAGCCCTTGCTGCACAGAGAGAGAAGTGGCTCAGCAGGTGGGCTTCAACCTCTGGGTTCTGGGTTTACGTGTCAGTGGTTTTCAATCCTTGTCCTAAAGGAGCCATGCTCTGCTTGTTTTCCAGCTATGCTAATATTATTTTCCAACTCCACTGCTGATTAGCTCCGTCAGGGGTCAATTAGAAGTTGGAAAAAACCATCTCAAGTATTCTGCTATCTTCCAGTTTCTGAATGACTGAACACATCTGATCAGCAGCGGCTAGTGCAGGGTTAGTTAGAAAACCAGCAGAGCACAGGTTCTTGAGTACCAGGATTGAGAACCACTTGGTTAGAGAACAAGATGTGTTTACCCCACCCCTCACCCCCCCCCAGGCCAGACCTGCTGGTTCGAGCTGCGCGGCACTATGAAGGCGCGGGACAGGTGCTGCTCCGACAGGCTGTGATGTCATCGCAGAGATTTATCTTAATTGGTCAGGGTGAAGTCCCACCTCTTGGGGAGTGGCAAGAAGTGGAGTGTCCAGCCAGACTGGACCTGGCAGGTGAGTCCAATGGAAATACACTATATTGCCAAAAGTATTAGCTCACCCATACAAATAAATGAATTCAGGTGCACAAAGCAAGGTGCATAAAGACATGGATGAGTGAGTTTGGTGCGGAAGAACTTGACTGGCCTGCACAGAGTCCTGACCTCAACCCGATAGAACCTTTGGGATGAATTAGAGCGAAGACTGCGAGCACTGTGTATTATGTATTTCATAAACACACTCCTAAACCTCGTTTAGGAGGCAGTTTCTGGTGCAGTACAAAGGTGCGTCTTTTTGTTTCAGGTGGGTGGAGTGACACCCCCCCCATCGCCTTTGAGCATGGCGGATCTGTGACCAACGTTGCTGTGAAAGTTGATGGGAAGCGTCCGATCGGTGCCAGAGCACGTCGTATCCAAGAGCCCCGGCTCCTGCTGGTCAGCTACGCCGGAGGGCGGGAAAGTGAGGTTTCTACAGAGACAGTGTGTGAGAGCCTGGATGACCTGGAGGACTACTGTCAGCCTCACGCACCTGGTAGGAGACAGACTTTGTTACAGGTTAAATAGGACAAACTGTTTCACATTGTCGAACATAACTTAAATATGATGAAAAATGACCTTTAACTATCCAAAACAGACACAAAAAGAACACAAAGACAGTTTGGCTCAGGCAGGTTGTGTCAGAATGAACTGACCAACTATATCCTGCATTATAATGTTGACTTATGTGTGTGCTATGATGACCTGTGTGTGTGTGTGTGTTGCAGGAGCACTGCTGAAGGCTGTGTGTGTGTGCAGTGACCTGGTATCCCTCTCCTCCCAGGATCCTCTGGGGCATCAGCTGATGCAGAGGTGGGGAGGAGGGTTGGAGCTCCACAGCTGGTCAGCTCTGCCCACTGGATCTGGACTTGGTGAGAAACACATCATGAAATACTGTAGGAAGTGGTGATGAACATATCTCCCATAAACTGTCAGTCCAACAGGGGGATAACTGGCAAAAAGAAACATAATAGACTTTTTGGCAGGGAACAGGTGAGGTGATGATAATGAGGTCCAGGTGCATGGATGTGCCAGGAAAAGGGAAGGCGACAGTGACACACGGTGGCAGGAAAACAGACAAAGGACCAAACTGTCCACCAAAGTCTACGCTATCACTGGGCAGTTGGCTTCATTAAAGTTTCTCTGTGTGAACCTGTGTGAACGTCATGGTCAGAGAGTCGTCTGTCCTCCTGCAGGTACCAGCAGTATTCTGGCAGGGGCACTGTTAGCTGCAGTCTACAGATGTACAGGTCGGACCTATGACACGGACTCCCTCATCCATGCCGTCCTCTACCTGGAACAGATCCTCACCACGGGTCTGTAACCCTGGATCTCAGAGTCTCTGTTCTCTTTGGTGACTCTGACCCTTTTAGTGTTTCTACCTCTACTTGATTTTTGGCACCTGATCTTCCTCTTCTCTCCAGGTGGAGGCTGGCAAGATCAGGTAGGAGGTCTGGTGGGTGGAGTAAAGGTGGGTCGTTCCAAAGCGTCTCTGCCCCTGCAGGTAGTAGTGGAACGTCTAAGTCCTCCAGAGGGCTTCCTAGTTTCTCTGGAGCAGCATCTCCTCCTGGTGTACACCGGCAAAACCCGCCTGGCCCGAAACCTGCTGCAGGTCAGTACCTCTGTCTGTCGATAGTCTTATTATTATAGCAGCTGCGTTTATATGGAGTATTTTAGTCAGTATTTGGAGTAATGTAACTACATTTCCAAGTTGTCCTAGACAACATGTTTTCCTTGATACTGTTAGTTCACTTAATAAAAAGCAGCACTGTGCTTCTGGGCAGGCCTTTTGATTCTGAGGATAATATTATGCCTTCTGCATCCCAAACCGATGCTCTACCACTCAGCCACAATAATGTGCCAAATCAACGAGCGGACCACTGATCCCATGTGTTGACCCTGAATTTATGGGATAAACCAAAAGGGGAAAAAATGGAATTGAGACTCACTGCATTCAAACTTATAATGATGGTGATGGTCTTATCTGTAGGATGTTGTCCGTAGCTGGTACAGCCGTCTGCAATCGATGGTGCAGAATGCCCAGCAGCTGGTGGCCAACTCAGAGGAATGTGCCAGAGCCTGTTCAGACAGTGAGACCACAAACACACCACAACACAAAAAAACAGTTGTAGTCACTGCCCAAGTCCAGATGTGAGGTGTGAGCCTGTAGACACTTCACCAACAAGATTCAAACAACTTTGATTCCACAGGGAAATTGTGTTTCCTTGTCACAGCTGCTCTCCACGTGAAAAGTAGAAAAATTGGAAAAACTTCCACCAAACCAAGACAATAAACAAGTACAAGTAATAACTACTGATCAGTAAGTAAGAAAAAAACAGCTAGAGGCATAAACATAAATTAAATTAAAAACAATACTATTTGTCCATTTTGACCATTTAGTCGTGCATGCAGGCAACACATGCCTGTGTACAGTGCAAAACATTTAAAACTAAGATTTCTTTCTAATATTAAGCATTCAGCTAGTACAAATGTTCCTTTATCATCTTCATTTTTAGCTGTGGATGAGTAGTCATCCACAAATCAAGACACTGTCCACGAGGCAAAATACTGAACCCATAGTTGCCTCTAGTGTCTTACTTTTATTATGCTTTGGATAATCTGCTAAATGACTATTTGTAATTGTATTTTGGGCTGCAGTCATTGTTCCACTCTGTGCAGAGCTCCAGGCCCTGATGAAGACATACACCACGAAAACCTCAGAGAGCCTCTGCCATGTTTGTCTGTGGGACAGAGTTTCTCTCCTTATAGGCAGTTTTTTTCTCGCCACACTCAATTGTGCAAATTACAATCCAATAACTTAATTTCTGTCTCATCAGACCACATAACATATTCCAAAGCTCATTTGATTAACATGCTCCTTAGCATTTCTGTTGCTTTCAGCTTGAGACTAGCCCTGGAGGTCTTTTAAAGATCTGATGCCTGATTTTACAGATTAAAGGTAATTACCTAAAAGGTTTAGCAAGGGGGAGGCAAATTACTGACCTGTGATCATTTTTATTAATTTAATAGAACATATACACTTCTTCTTACTTCTAATGATGCAGGAACATTGTACTAGCTGTGCATTAAATATCATATTCATTAATAAAACATTGTAAGGGAATGTAAACCTTTTCACCCAACTGTATATAATATGTCAAAATGAAAACTAGTCAGGACATGAACACATGTAGAAGTGAGAGGTAAAAGCTGAAAATTAACCAGGTTAGAAACTAAATGTAATAAGATAAACCAGGCTAATGAACCGTATTGTTTACACAAGGGCTTTTGCCAAACGTGAGCATAAATGTGCAATTTTCACTGAGAACCGACGTAGTGACCCCCCCTTCCATCCTCAGGCTCTCTGTCCAGACTGGGTCAGTGTCTGAACCACTCTTGGCAGCAGAAGAAGCTGATGGCCCCTGGTTGTGAACCAGCCTCTGTGAGGGTCATGATGGAGGCCCTGAGACCCTTGGTTCTGGGTCAGAGTCTGGCCGGAGCAGGAGGAGGGGGGTTCCTCTACCTGTTAACCCGGGAGCCTCGACAGCGACAGGCAGTATTGGAAGTCCTCAACAAGACACAGGTAAGAACCAGCCAATTTGGCTTCGGTCTTACTTATTGGGACAAACCTTCAAAGTATCCTGTTTCTAAATCTCATAGCCTCTCTACCGGTGTGCTGCAGGGTTCAGTTCTCTTCCTTTTTCCGTGTAGACTACATCCCTGGGTTCTATCATCGGCTCACATGACTTATGCTATCACTGCTATGCTGACGACACACAGCTCTTCTGAGCTTTAAGGACCACATCTCCTCAGTCTGTAGGACATGCAGATTTGCCCTCTACAACATCAGGAAGATCAGACCCTACCTCACAGAATATACAACCCAACTCATTGTTCATTGTGCAACTCATTGCTGGTCGTATCTCATCTTGATTACTGCAACGCTTTGCTAATGTGGTTACCGGTATCCACAGTCAAACCCTTGCAGATGATCCACAATGCGGCAGCCCACCTCATTTTTAATCCGCCAAAAAGGACCCATGTCTCTCTACACTCTACACTGCCTTCCTGTAGCTGCTCACATCAGGTTTAAAGCTCTGTCTCACGGCCACATCACACAGTATGTGTCCTACACGAGTTCAGATTTCTTTCTGTCATCATTCTGATCTTTAAATCACTTCATGCTTACAGTCCAAGCACTGAATGAGCTTAGGTTTAAAACAGATACAAACAGGTACAAATCTAAATGTAAAGTTACTATATAAAACATACAACTGCAATATTGGATTCAACAGACAAAATGATCAACAGCTCTTTTAATATAACTTAATCTAAGATATTAATTTCTCCCACATTCTAAAGTGCGTTGTTGAAGATGGTTTTAAACTGTGGATTAAGATCACGTTTCATTTTTAAATTGTGCATAGGAAACACATAAAATCCAGAATTGAAATTTTAATCCTCTAAACACATAAAGTAGAATTGTTGTCATCTCATATCAATCTCCATTCATCCATCATAAATCCAAATGTCTTCAGTATAAAAAAACGAACAAAAACTCATGGAAATAATTCTTCCATACTTTTCTTAAGAACTTTTTGTCTGTGTGGGTAAATAAGTAACAATATGTGGTTTGTTTCAGGGTCTGGGAGACTTCAGTGTTCACTCAGTGGAGCTGGACATGGATGGAATTACAGTGCTGCCACCAACCTGAAGAAACACAGACTGGAGATGTTTTATAAATCCCGGTTATGTTAAAGAAGCCGGGCTCAGACGTCTGCACAGTGTGTGCATTCAGAGCAAGGATTTAGTCATAAGAACCCAACACACCACGCTTTTGAAATCCTGCAGCAGCAGTTTAAAATCCGTGTGAACTGCAGCAAATGGACTGAAAACTTAAAAGCACTTGAATGATCCTCTGCTGAGTGATGATAAAGACCCTTAAAGCTTGTGGGAGTTTTTTAAGCTTTAAACCATCTTTACTCAGTATTTTAATAATCATGTAATAAATTAGAAGTGTCTGTGGTGGTGATGAGTCTACAGAGAAGTACAGGTTATTTTCGTATTACTAGATGTGAAAAACGGATTAATTTAATACACATTCGTAGTTTTCAGTTTAATACAGTTTCATTTAATTGCTTATTTATTAAACATACAAAATATGACGTCTGTCACATGTTTTCAGTTATTAATTCTTCAAAGTAACATTCAACAAGTAACAAACCAAAACATTCACTGACTGAAAAGATGAAGCTGGTGTTAAAATTAAATCTCTTTTCCAGTGTGTCTCTTAATCAGATGAAGCAGGGAAATGCATTTGGGTTAAACACACGTTTGGCACAATAAAAATCAGAGGGTGGCAGCGTCAAGCCCAACACATCAGTCAAAAATTGTCCATCTGCACCTCAGAGGTTGGAGTCTTCATTTCCCAGCAACCACAGATAACTGGTCTCTGATGCGTCCCAATCCATCCAGTATGGTGTCCAGAGACTCCCTGCTGAGCTCCACCGTGGTGACGGACTCTCCAGCTGCAGGTGTACAGCGATCCTCCATCTGAAACCAACACGTCACACATATGAGAATATAAAAGGAACAAACTCTCAGACAAATATGTCTGCACTCCAGCAGAGAACACAACAGACTGTACAGCAGTGCAGTAACCATGTAACTCAGTTCACCACAAACATTCAGAAAGCTTCACTCTGTTTATCTCAGGTCTGGTTCCTTTAAAATAAACCAAGAGTTTCTGTTTGGTGAGGGAGGTGATTCTGCAACAGGATTCGTACCCACCTTGAGTTGAACCAGGCAGGTTGGGACGGACATCCGACTGATGGAGTCCGAGCCAGTCACCATGTCGACTCTCCAGTTCAGTTCCTTCAGCTGGGGGAGGGAGACTACACACACCTTGTAGTTTAATACATAGCAGCAGTACATGAACGAGTCAAAGACTGTCTGAACAAGTCTGTTCTATGCTTAAATTTGGGCAAATTCCACATTCAGTTCATTTTTGAAATGTAAAGGAAGTGAAACCACATGGTCAGAAAATGGGCCACAGACAGGTGATGTGAATAATGTGAATGTACTCACTCTGATTACTGAGAGCTTCTGTCCTCCATGATGGACTGAAAAACATGAGGAGGACAAATTATTTAAATGGGTCAGTGTATGAGGGTTTGTAAAGTGGCTCTTTGATGCCAGTAATTGCGTGCAACAGGGTTGTGGGAGAGTCTCAGTCTACATCTGGAGATCTCTTGTGTGTTCTGGTAGCTGACTGATGTGAAGCTGACCTGTTCTCAAGCAAGATCTTTGTGATCAGGTTCTTCAGACTGGAGTGAAAAGATTCAGGGAAGAGGGCAAGGATCTGCTCCGGAGAGCTGAGGTTGTGGAAGAGGATGTGATGAGACAGAATGTAGAGAGACTGGACCAGCTAAAAAAAGAATGGAAACATTGAAAACTGTGTCACTATTCAAATGCAGTGTTTTTGTCTCTATGAATTGGTCCTGCAAACTTTTTGACTGATAGGAAAACCTGTGTAAATTAGAGATCTGTTTATGGACAGAGACGAGTTAATTTAAATCTATTGTTCACTGTCCACCACAGCAAAGTTAGGGTTTTGTTTCAACGTACACTTTTGCTGACTGTATAAGCCAAGTAGGCAACAACACAACAAACATTTTACACTGATGATTAGTTACTCATGAGCCTTATAAATCATTCCAACCTGAACCCTAAAACCAGGTCCTAACAATCAAACTGATTTCTGAAGCTCTGAAGACAAAATGTGTGTAACCTGTGCAGCCTGAGCTGCAGGGATGCTGAGCGCCGCTGCTGTGGTCTCAATCAGCCGGCGATTTGGACCTCTGTGACTCTGAACACAAACATCTCTCACAGCATCTTTAGACGGAGCCTGAGGACAGAACCAGCGGACCACACGTGGTCAGTGTCATGTGTAGTAATTCAGCAGTTTATAGTTTCAAGTAATCCTGTGAGCAAAATCAAAAATCCCAGGATCCAATGAACTAATACATTATTTTAAATGAAGCTTGAAGCAGCTGTAAAAACATAAACATAAACTAAAAACCAGCTCAACCTTTAACTGCTTCCAGTAAGCAAAAAGACCTGCACAAGCAACAAATAAAACTATGCAAAATATTAAAGAAAATCAATAATGATCGGAATCTATCCAAAAGACAGCAGCAGCAAACAGGAAATGGCCAAAAATACTCCCAAAACACCCAAAAACCAAAGTTGGGGGCCCAGGGGCCTGTTTTCGTATGATCTGTCCATTGTTTCTGAGGGGTTTCCCCTATATCTGCTTTGTTACTGCTACTAATACTAGTAACTAGTTAGAAATCAGGTTTTTCAAGTGGTTCTCTCTTTGAAGCTGTACATGAACAAAACCTGACCCTTTCTGAGTTGTGCAGAAATGGAGCCACATATGGAACAAATCTGGACCAGACTTGTCCAATCATGTCATCAACATGTTATGTAGTGTTTAAATACTTTGTTTTTATTCATCAGTACAGAAAAATTACTTTCTTACTGTAGTACTTATACTTTTCAACTTGTACCAATATACGTACTTTTAAGCAGGTGCTTACACCTGACATTAGCAGAGAAGTGTGTAAATCTGTCTGGTTTATACAGTTCATCAGCTAAACCGTTTTTAGACTGAATGAGCAGTTTTATTTCATTCCGTTTTACATTCCGCGGACGTCAAGTGAAAGGTGCATCAGACCATAACGTAAATATTAACCTGTGATTCTGCAAAAAAAAAACAGGAAAAAAAAGGTTTTATTTTACACACGGACGGTTTTAACGCGGAGCTGAAAACCATTAATACCTTGAGAAGAAGCTGCAAGTTGGTAAAATCTTCACCAGAGACAGCAGCTGCCATCTTGACGTGTGACGTTACGACGAGGCACGTGATTTTAAAAAAAGATGCCGCTAAGCATCGTGGGAAGTGAAGTCCAACCGGGAAGCGAGACTAAAGAAATGGACTAAAAAATGAAAACAGGTGAAACTTTGAGGATAAACAGTAAATCGATAAAGTAAAAGGCTTAAAGAGTTTAATTAAGCGGCAGCAAATGCATTTTTTTCTGTGTGATATAAACAATACAAAGCCAAATCAAACCTTATAGATTTCACATTTATAAAGCCGTATATACACAATATATCAACACATCTTTAATAATAATAATAATAAAAACAAATGTTGTCCCTATTAAATATCTTTACCAATACACCTATTGATACAATAAACATCAATTAGCGTGTATCAAAATACACAATAAAAATAATGTGAATATTTACAATAATATCAAACGTACATTTTAGTTTTAATAGAACCTTATTAACTAAATGCTGCGATGGCAGATGCCTGTAATAAAAAATCCATGTTTAAAAAAAACACACTATCTTCTACCTCATGGTAAATGTAGCTTTAAACCGTGTTACAGCAACCAAAGGAAGAACCAGTCCCGGTACCGGGAGCGGCTCGCTGCAGTGTCTCTCCGCGGGGACGGAGCCCCTCACACGGGATGGAGGCTCTCGGGAGTCTGCGGCAGCTCACCTGATCCACGCTCCCGCGGTGTGTTCGAGTCCGCTCCTCCCGGTCAACATGTCTGTGTCCGGTATGAAGAAGCAGCTCCACAAAGCCAGCCAGGTAAGAAGGACGACCCGAGCCGAGCCGGGTTAAACACCGATGCGTGGACAGTGTGTGTGAGGAAGGTTTTACTGCGACACGGGGCCTTGTGCTGCTCAGAGACCCGTCACATTACACGGATCCATCTGATCGTTAAGACCTGCTGTGCATTATAAGCCCTGCAGTGGTATTAGTATTTTCAGCAGTAACATTACTTCTCAGTACTATTTGCGAAAGTCGGTAACAATAACAACAGTCAATAACAGCTGTTACTGCTAATTAGCATTTTTACCACCACTACAACTACTTCCAGTAATAGTATTACCACCTTTGAAATTACTGATGCTTTACAAATACTTCTCAGCAAAAACTGCTGCTGGTACTCTTGTGCTATTGAGATACAGTACTAAAGGACAAGTTAAAATACTACTCTAGTACAATTAAGGGCCCTGTGTTTCAAACTGAGAAAAGTACCACAAGTTAATAATTGAAGTGATGGTTGAGCTAATTTAACTAGTTTAATAACGCATCATATTTAATCATATGCTCACAATTTTCTGTCTTCATGTGTAAAACAACCTCAGTTTATCAGATAAAGTAGTAGTGTATAAAGTATATTTACCTCTGAGATGTAATGAAGTTAAAGTAAAAAATTGTAAATGCTAAAGTCAAATACATGTATTGTGTTTTTAATGAAAGTATACCACTGGCTAATACAGCAACTGCCACTGATATTGTGTACTTCACAGCTCAGACAACATTACTGCAGTAGCACAAGTACACAGTTCATCCAGAACTTTCAAACCTGGAATTGACACAGAACACGTGGTGATGCACAGTCTGTCCAAATACTCACGAGCCTTGTTTTATCTCTTGGTGCAGCTGCTGAATGAGAGGCTGATGGGAGCTGAAGGAACCAAGATGGATGAAGACTTTGTGAAGATGGAGAAGGTAAGAACATGAACACATGGACTCAGCACGCAGCTTGGTCTGATCTGATCTGACCCAGGTGTCTCTGTCCCACAGAGCGTTGCAGCGATCCAGAGTCTGCTGCTGGAGCTGCTGTCCAAGTCCACACAGCTCCTCCAACCAAACCCAGGTACAGAAAGACACAGCTGCATTGACTTCGTTCTCGTAATTGCCTGTAATCATATAATAACTACGTTATCACAGTACTTATGGTACTGCTTCTGATACTGAATGTCTTTGAACTCTTACAGCATACAGAGCCAAACTGAGCATGCTCAACACCGTGTCCAGGATCCGAGGACAGGGGAAGCCACAGACCGGGTACCCACAGACAGAGGCGATGCTGGGAGAGTGTATGTTGCACTACGGCCAGGAGCTCGGAGCTGCTTCTGAATTTGGTACAGTCGCACTTTCAGTTTGCATGATAACCCCAGGACATCCAGCACAGATACGTGTTAGACTGAATTTATTACAGGCAGAGAGGACAGTCCACGGCACATGAAGTAAAGTGAATTCTTTTACAGTGGAGGTGGAAACAGGTGTACTGGGGGACTGGAGGAAACAGGAGATCCAATCAGAACTGGAAGTGGAGCAGGGAAAGGTCCAAAAACACAAAGAGGTCCAAGCCAGGTTAGGTTGACCCGGTACCAAGAGACTTCCCTTCCTCCACAACCTCCTCCCAAGCAGCTCCAGTGCATGTGGGGTTTTGTTCGACGATCTGACATCAAATAAGATTTTGAGATTCTGATCTGGAGGAGAAATGAGAAGTTAAGAAGGGTGTTTATTAAAATAAATATATAAAACACTTATGTTCCAATGAAAATTTTAGAATCCAAAAAATAAAACATATGTGGTGGATGGGGAAGTGCTACCTTAACACAGCCTCACCGAGCTGCTGACACAGCTGGTGAAGAGTTGACAGGTAAAACATGACATCAGTTGTAGACGGTGTAGAAGTTGTCCGTCTTTTTTTTTCACTCTGTTTCATTATAGAGGAACTAATAGGTCTAGTTCTTTCTTTCTGCCGCGTCCTCTCGTGCAGGTGGAGCTCTGGGTGATGTGGGTGAAGCTCTGCTGCAGGTGTCCCAGGCCAGGGACGCTCTGGATGTTAACACCAAACGCATCTTCATAGACCCCCTGCAGGATCTCTGCAACACAGAGCTGAAGGACATCAGGGTGAGAGGAGGCTTCATAAGACAAAAATTGGACATTTATTGGCAACACTATTTCCACACTGTGGAAATGATACTTTTATGCGCGATTACATATGGAAAGGCCATAGATAAAAGATGGTGGAGCGTGACTCTTATCACCCCAGAGACACTATAATATGAAGATAATACGTACAAGTTTTAAATTTGGCACAAATTTAATCAACACACCGAGAAAGAAAAAACTGCTCAGATCAGAGTCTGAATGAAGAATTTTCAGCAGCCATGTTTGTGATGTCAGTCTTTTCTTTGGACTCAGTATCAGCTGAAGAAGGTGAGCGGCCGTCGGCTGGACTTTGACTACAAGAGGAGACGAAGAGGGAAAATCCCAGTGGAGGAGGTGAAACAGGCCTGGGACAAGTTCACCCTGTCCAGGGAGCTGGCAGAGAGGAGCATGTTCGTCCTGCTGCAGAACGACGTGAGTTTAAACCCAAACAAAACACTGTGATGTCACATCTCGTCTCGTTAATGACGGTGCCTCCTGCAGGTGGATCAGCTCAGTCATCTGTCAGCTCTGGTCACAGCGCTGCTCGCCTTTCACCGCAACGCCCACCGCATCCTGTTGGGTCTCCATTGCAACCTGCAGGCCAGGTGAGTCCATGTCCGACTCTCTTTACATGGCTTTAGACTGCATGTCCTAAGGGTTCTTTGTCAGGGCTGAAGTGTTTCTTACCCTAAGTGTCAGGAGGAAAACGACACTGTGGTACATCAAGAATCCTACAGCGACTTGTACGTGATTTTAAACAGGCTGACGGCTGCCAGTAACAAACCACAGCGACGGTTCAGGCCCAGAAGGATCCGAGCCAGAGGGGAAGGGAGCAGCAGCTTTAGGTTTTACCAACAGCTGTCTGCAGTTTCCTCGGGTTGGTTTTAGTTTTTACTGCGTCCTTCTCTATAATAAAATGTTTAAATGTGTTTAAGTGTGTAGATTTTGTCTTTTTTGACTTAGGAGAGGAGTTACCAGTGTTACCATCCAGACCTGGCAGCCCAGGCTCCTGTTACAGTGAGAAAATCCTGACTTCTCCATTTTCATAACGTGATTATATCAGTAGTATCTTTATATTGTTGCTTTTAGCAGAAGCTCTGCGCATTTGTCACCTCTTAATATGAAACAGGTTTTATTTGTGAGCCCTCATCACAGGCTGAATAAGTCTATGATTGTTTGGCAGACAGCTTATCTGCCCTCCAAAATTCAGACATTAGGGAAAAATCTGGTTTGAAATGTGTGTTGCAGTACATTTTTCATCAAAGTTGGTTGGACATGTTTGTCTTCTGTGCTTCCATTTTATATGATGGTTGAATTTCAGAGTGACAACAAAGTTGTCCAAACCAATCAGATAACCACAGATTAACAAATACATTTTACACTGTTTGTATTTTGCCCAGCAGACAGCAAGCTGGTCCTGGATCAGCCCTGCTGCAGAGCGGTGTACTCCTTCCACCCAAACCACGAGGGTGAGCTGAGCTTCAGCGAGGGCAATGTCATCATCCTCACCCGTCAGGTCGATGCCAACTGGTACGAAGGCGAGCTTGGTGGCCGATCGGGACTCCTCCCAGTCTGCTACGTGGACGTGCTGGTTCCTCTGCCGTTAGCATGACGGCAAACATCCACGCTGAACTCAGAAATCATATATAGTGAGGTCCATAAGCATAAATACAGTTTTCAGCATTGTGGCTCTGTGTGACACCACAGCAGATCTGCGATGAATGTCGGCTGTGGTGCTGTGCAGAGACACAATGCTGAAAACTCTGTCCGGATGCATATGGACCTAACTGTGTTAGATGAATCCATTTTATTAATATGCAGCTTCTTGTTTGCACTTTTTCACAAATGAGTCTGGACAGCCATAGTTTTTCCTGTAGAGCACTTTAGCTTCTGACCTCCGAGTGTCTCACATTGTACTTAAACACTCCCAGCACTAAGGAGCGGCTCAGTCAGAAAACAGGACTTTTTTTACACCTCAGCATGTTTGCTCTTCAAAGACTTTAGACTGAAGTTCCTCCACAAATTTAGCTGCTGTAGGCTTTCATGTGGTGCACAGATTATCCATTGGCATAAGACTTAGAACATTGAGCCACTTCAGCCACTTTCAGTATGAAACTATCTGCATTTGTAAAGGTTTTGAATGGTGCATGGCTACATCTTCTCTAAAGTTTCTAGGAAGAACAATTAAAATACTAAGAAGTAGGTTTGATTTACACAGACAACTAATTCTGACAGCATGGTGGGGGATGCTGTAATACTGCATGTACTTTAGAGAACTGGTATAATGGAAATCAGGAGAAATTAGCTTTAGGCGGCTTAAAGGCAGGGTGGGGGGCTACTGACTGCATCTTCTCTGAGGCCTACAAGAAGCCACAGGCTTGTGCACAATGCACCATTTTAAAACTGCAAGTGCTAATTTAGTTTTTTGCCTAACTCACCTTGTCACTTAAAACTATTGATTGTAGTGTAGTGTTGCACTATCCCTTTAATGAAAGATTGTTAAAATATAGTCTTAAGCTCTTTAGGTAATATCAAATAAAGCCAGACAATACAACATGTGATAAAAATGTTTGTGGCTTTATGTGAGAAATAAATCAATTTACATGAATGTAATGAAATGAACTGTGTGTGTGTGTGTGTGTGTGTGTGTGTGTGTGGGAGGAAGGTTTAATTTTATAAATCATTTTTGCAAGAGGGAAAGGGATTGAGGAGGGTGGCAAGAAGCACAAAAACTGTTACACTATTTCTTTATTTCAGGGAAAAGTCCGTCTGTGTGTAATTAATGCTGTTGCTTCAGCCGCTGTTTCTTTTTCATACACAATGAAGGACATTTAAACTTTAGTTTGACATGTCAGCATTCAAATCCTTCATGTTTGTGCTCTGTGATTTGTTAGAGATTAATTGATTTTCCTGGTGTTTATCTGCACCACAGTCTCTGTATGGTGACTTTTTAAAGCATGTCATTCCTCCACACGCAGAAAGGTTTCATGTGTAAATACAGAACTCAGTCTGTATTTCTGCAATAATTTCTCTAAAATATAAATAAATATTTTAGTTCTACATTTTCTGTTATGGCTGTGCTTCATGTCCTTACTTAGAGCTGTGCAAAGAAACAGAAGCTAAAAAAACAAAACAATAAACTAACAAAAGCTGAACTAAGAAATTTAATTATTTGTTTTATTTTTGTCCTTCGGTTTAGTTGAACCTAAGTTGCTGCTCCTCCTCAAGCCTGAAATGGTAACTACATTATAACTGGTGTGTCCTGAATTTCCCTAAGTGGATCAATTAAGTACTGAAGATTTAAAGAAATCTAAGGAAACATTGTTAGATAATCACATTTAATCAAAAAAGCAGAACAAAATATATAGTCTACTTCTGATATTATCCTTACAAAACATGTTCCTCCATGTCCCACTGTCTCTTCTAGAATTGATAACACACATGAACAAATTTTAAAACATCTCTTCGTGGTAATTTTCTGTGTGCTTTTGTGGTCTTTATTTCTTCAGGGTAGTTTGAGACATTTGCTCCTTTAGTGTATTTGTGGTTGTCTTGCTTAGTTAGTTTTACCGACGTAGTTACTTTGCCTCTTTTTGTGCTCGTTTATGTCTCTCTTTGTTAGTTGTGTGTCTCGAGGTCAATTTATCAACTTTACAAAGAAACTGATGGAAGGTATTCTTCTTCTTTTCCTTTGGGCTGTTCCCTTTCAGGGGTCGCCACAGCGAATCATGTGCCTCCATCTAACCCTGTCCTCTGCATCCTCTTCTCTCACACCAACTACCTTCATGTCCTCCCTCACTACATCCATAAATCTCCTCTTTGGTCTTCCTCTAGACCTCCTGCCTGGCAGCTCCAACCTCAGCATCCTTCTACTAATATATTCACAGTTTCTCCTCTGAAAACGTACAAACCACCTCAATCTGGCCTCTCTGACTTTATCTCCAAACATCTAACATGAGCTGTCCCTCTGATGTCCTCATACCTGATCCTGTCCATCCTCTTCACTCCCAAAGAGAACCTCAACATCTTAAGCTCTGCTACCTTCAGCTCTGCCTCCTGTCTTTTCTTCAGTGCCACTGTCTCTAAGCCGAACATCATCTCTGGTCTCACCACCGTCTTGAACATCTTTCCTTTCATTCTCGCTGATACTCTTTTATCACACAACACACCTGACACTTTTCTCCACCTGTTCCAACCTGCCTGCACTCGCCTCTCCACCTCTTTTCCACACTCACCGTTGCTCTGAACCATTTACCCTAAGTACTTAAAGTCCTGCACCTTCTTCACCTCTGCTCCCTGTAACCTCACTGTTCCACCTGGGTCCCTCTCATTGACACACACGTATTTGCATAATAATAATAATAATAATAATAATAATAATAATAATAATAATAATAATAATAATAATAATAATAATAATAATAATAATAATAATAATAATAATAATAATAATAAGTTTATATGTAAAACAGAAATATGAAAAGCTCCATGTTTAGTCTTTCGAGTGGACCCCGTGTTGTTGTAGTTCCAGCCTCCGGCCTGCAGGGGACGGGGCAGCAGCACGTGCTAGCTTCCGTCTGCGGATTTAAACTTCCACCGGAAGTGTGCTTGTCCTCTTCTACCAGGCCGATCCAACATGGTGGGTAATTTTGATTTGTCTACTTCAACTATCCGTTCTAATCCCTGCGTTTTACAGATTTATGTGTCTTGGTGATTCCATCCACAGAACCCACAGTCTTTGATTCACGTGATGACCGCAGTATTAACGTTAGATGATAAAAACCGAGCGATTTATTTGAGTTATTCTGTCGCAGTGCTGCTGCTAACCGAGGAAGTCGAGTGGATCCGTTTTCGAGCTGAATGAGACGCGTTTCTTATTTCACGTTTACCGGTTAAACTGCACGGTAACACAAGAGAATCACTGTTCTCTTGTGCATGTTAATGCGTGTAAGAGGCTAAATGACTGACAAACGTCAGCTTCTGTTCACTTTGACAGCAGAACGGGGCTGGTTAGCTAATGTTAGCGCTTCACCCTGAGGCTGCGTTTCTCACCTTAATGTTTTAAGATGGTGAGGCAGCGAACTCTCTTAATAAATATTATTGGCGGTTTTCAATCTGTGATATATATTTATAATGTAGTGTATTGTTGTCCTGGTAGTATCGACATATGCAATGAGTGTTCAGGTAACAGTATAATAGAGAAAACCCCATTTTAACAGGTAATCGTCAATATGTGTGTCTGAAGACAAACATGTGGCCAAGTGGTGGATTTTAGTTTGACCTGTAAAGTTAAATTCAGTCCAGGCTGATTCTAGAAAGAAGTAATGCGTAATATTTTTCAAGGTTCACAAATTGTTTTCCAGATTATCCCTTGGTTGAAGCTCGTGAAGGAAATAGGATTTTATATTAAAAATGTAAATATGTAGAATTCTTTGATTCCCAGCTGCTAGCGCTTCAGAATTTTATTAGCACCGAAAAAGGGCTTTCGCTCCCTTAAAGGAACATTGCAAAATCCATAGGACCAGAATCGAGATTTCTTCTTTAAGCGTGATTAAGACGGAATAGTGTTTCTGATTTTTGGTCTGACTGCAGGGACGAGTCAGGACTAAGACGGTGAAGAAGGCCGCCAGGGTCATCATCGAGAAATACTACACCCGGCTGGGAAATGATTTCCACACCAACAAGAGGGTGTGCGAGGAAATTGCCATCATCCCCAGCAAGAAGCTCCGCAACAAGATCGCCGGGTGAGTTCAACAGATGTTTACTGTCCTGCAACCTGTATCGAAAGTGATCATGGCGTCCCCGTTGCCAGGTCATTGATAGTACAGGAAGATAAAGCTGAGAGCCTTTCCCGTGTCTGAAGGAGCATCAGTTCCTGTCAGACCCTGGTGCTGTCACACACTGCTCTATTCAGTGCAGCTGCAAAAAGCTGTCTGGTCAAAATTTGCGTAGGTGTGTACTTCCTCTAGTAATAGAAGTGTAATGATGATCGCAGTGTTAAGATTCCCACCCCTGAAATTGTCTCTTTATGTACTAAAACAATAGGATTATCTGTAGATAACTGTGTGTAGTTGTAAGAGCTGCTGTTTGCTTCTGATCTGCAGGTATGTGACACATCTGATGAAGAGGATCCAGAGGGGTCCGGTCAGAGGAATCTCTATCAAACTGCAGGAGGAGGAGAGAGAGAGGAGGGACAACTACGTCCCAGAGGTCAGTGAATTCCTCACCGCAGATATCTGTCCAATTGCCTTCTGTGAATTTCTGCTCAGACATAAGCAGACCTTGTTTTCTGAAGCTGGTTAAACTGGTGGTGGTATAAAAGTAATGATATGGAGTTGTGTGTAGAGGTTGGAGGCAATATTAACATCTGTGCAGCTTGATGCAAGTGCATACAAACTTGGATGTTGCTGACGTAAATTAGTCACTTGGAGTCGCAAAGTGACCTTTACAAGTCCAATAAGGTGCTTGAGCTGTGAAACAAGGCTGTCATTTCCCACAGTCCATAGTCCCTTGTCTCCTGCTTGCAGCACAGAAAAGGTCAGAAAGCAGTGTCTTGTGTCACTATTCTGTTAATTTTTGTGCCATGTCTCCACCGTCACATTGGGTAAAAAGGTTTTTCTGACCCTGCTGGTTGCGACAGATATTTATGACTAAGCTCATTTAACAGCTGATTCACTTGCAGTACTGTAAATGGATCTATATCATTTGACCAAACCAAATATCTACACAATGACCGAATATCTGAATAGGCGCCTATTCAGGTACAGACCTACTGAATACCAATTTTAGCTGATGTTCATACTAACGTATGCTGTTTGTGTATTTAGAGTGTATTTAATCACTGTTTGTCAGATGGCTAATTTTTACAGTGTGGGTCCGTAGTGATGCCTTTATTGATCAAGCACAATGACTACAGGAAGCAGGCTATAGTGAGGGGAAATGACAGTATAGTCAATGAGGAGTTACTGATCAAGATATTATAAATGAGTAAAGCTTGCGTATACATGCAGTAAAAGAGTAACCGGATTTCTCCTCCAGCTCTGATTTTATTTTAGAAGCCTGCTTCACAGATTTTAACTGTATATGACAAAGAACACTGCTTTCTGAATTTTCGGTGCGTTTGTGTCGCAGCAGAGTGACGGCACAGGGGAGAGAAAAGAAAGACACATGAAACTGATCCACAGCAGTCTGAATGTTAAAAATCCGTTGGGGGGGGGGGGGGGGGTGCTTTATTTAGGCTTATACAAGACACTTTGTGTAAATTAAATTATCTGTCCGACCTTAATGTGGACTTTGCTTTTAAAAATTCGACTTGTTACCGATCGCTACTGTCTTTCGTTCCGTTTGGCGGCTTTGCTTACACACATGCACAGTTAGAAACCCTGTTAATGCCTGTACCTGGCAGATATGTGATATCAGATATGATATATCTGACAGAAATCTACCTGGGGAGACCAGGTCTCCCTAATCCTCTACCCCGATTTCGGAAACCAGCTTCTCTAGGAAGTCGACTGTAACCCGGTTTCTTGAGTCCATGTAAACACAGTCATTATGATTTCAGGTGGTTCGTCTCATCTCAGCAACGCTTGGAGGGAACTGCGTCACATCTGGCACAAATGTCCCTTGGGCTCAAAGATAAACTGATTAGTCTCTAGACAAACATGCATGTAAATTACAACCGTTTACTTTCTGGTTGTTACTTTGTTTAAAATATCTCCTCAGCTGTTGAAGCTGGAATGTCACTAATGAGTCAGGAATAACATAGCAACCTCCACCCCATCCCAAACAGTAACTTAAACAATTGAATAGTCCATCCTACGAAAACTGATAATGATGTTTGAATCTGTTAATCTTGTACCTAATTTTATTCAAATTTAGTATAATGCCAAATGTTCTTGGGGTCAGTTACCAGGGGGTTTAAATGTTCTGACAGATGATTAATGTGGGACTCCTTTCTGTGTGTTCACCTGTGCAGGTGTCTGCTCTGGACCAGGAGCTGATTGAAGTTGATCCTGACACCAAGGAGATGCTGAAGCTGCTGGTGAGTCTCTTTCTAATAGGACACAAGTAGAGTAATGCAAGAAGTACAGCTATTAATTAATAATGCTTAATCATTAAGAAGGCAGAATAAAGTAGATCTGACCCAAACCAGGTTTAGTTGGTCCTCAGTGTAATTTAGGTGTTGAAGGATGAAAAGGAGCCAAATCTTAAATAACTCAAGGCACAGTTACGTGTTTTTAGTGAGAAGCCTTAAAGAGAATCTGCAAAGTGCAACAAACACAAAGAGCTTTGTGAAGCTGCTTGTGACTAATGGTCTGTAAGACGATGAAGAGAAGAGAAATGTGAAGCTACTTCCTCAGCAAAATGTGTTTATTGGTGGACACTTGTGTGACCTCAGCTGTTGACTGTATAATTCAATTAGTGTTGGCTGGTAGCAGCGTCCCAAGTTTTCAAAACTTTAACTTTAGTGTTAATTGAAGTGTCAACACATTTGCAGTTAAAGCCATTGTGTTGGAAGCTGCTGCCTCGGTCTGTGATGCTCGGAGTTTAAATGTGACGATTAACAGGACTGTGGCTTAAGTTTGAACCATTTCTCAGTAAGACCTCAGTAAGCTTCTCTGCAGATAATTGAAAAAGATGCAATGTGAGACGCCAACACTTTGATTGTACTTCTGGTTTCTAATTAAAAATGGAGTTGACACCATGCAAAATTAGAAAAACTTGCTTTTTTTTTTTTTATTCATTAGTTGTCAGCTTGATTTACTTTTTATAATGCATTTTTAGCTCAATATTATTTGCTAACAAGACGTCATGTTTATTGTCAGATATTGTCAGAGCAGCTGCTCCACTCTAAACTCTGAAGAGCTTCACCTGTGAAACTTTCTGGACTCATAAGATTCATTGTTACCAGTACTCAGCTGGTCTCCTCAGTGTTTCAGATCTAGTTAAACACGTGTCCACCCTGTATCGAAAGTGATCATGGCGTCCCCGTTGCCAGGTCATTGATAGTACAGGAAGATAAAGCTGAGAGCCTTTCCCGTGTCTGAAGGACTATCGGTTCCTGCCAGACCCTGGTGCTCTCAGACAGCTCTTTTCTTTAACATCTGTAGTTCACATTGTTGCTCGATGGTTCTCTCAGACCAGTTTCCTTTCTGTCTTACAGGACTTCGGCAGTCTGTCCAACCTGCAGGTCACCCAGCCCACCGTCGGCATGAACTTCAAGCAGCCCCGAGGAGTCTAAGCGTCTGTAAAGTATCTTCTAATAAAACCCTTTGGGACAAAAACACTCTGGACTGGTGATTTGTGTAACGTCTCCATTTCAAACCTTCACTGGTGTTAAATTAGCTGCCTTTTTAAAATGTAGATGTAGAGTAAAATAAGGAAACCTGAATAAACGAATGAGGACGAAAGTGAACGCTTCTGTTTTTGGCTCAAACACAAACTAATATTTTGGATTTGTATATTTTATTAAAGCACCTTAATTTTGGATGTTTATTATACAGATTTTAACCTCAATGAGTCTCAGGGTTTGTTACTTCAGATGTGACATCGATCTCTGCAGCTACGTTTTAAGGACTTACACCTGCATCAAGAGACGTTTTAGCATTGACATTGGCTTCGGGAACAAATGTCTGTTTCTCTTTGCATAATAAAACAGTTTTTTCAGTTTAGATAAATTTCAAAAGGTCGTAGTTACAAAGATGACACTTCACTGTCCAGGTTTGACTGGAAAGTCACTTACTCTGCTCTGAGTGCTCGAAACGCACTAATAATTTTGCAAGATGTTATATTTGTACATTACGGTTTGGAATCTCTCGTCTTTTTACCAGCTTTGTTTCAGAGTAAGTCCACAATAACCCATTTAAACCTAACCGCTTCCCTCTGAAACACTTCTTTCTCTTAAACCTTTGTTTTTTACAGCCTAAATAACAGAATGTGCAGCTGTCCAAATACTTATGGGCGTCACGGTAGTGCTTTAAAGAGCAGTGAGGAAAGTTAAAGACAAAGAAGACTCATTAGAAAAAGCATGATAAAACACTTTTAATGGAACACACAGTCTTTACGTCTTCACATAAATGTTCTATAAACTACATTTGTATTTATATATGTGAAAAAATATACACTCGCTGTGTCTGTCGGATGGGCTCATAAGCACTTCAGCAGGACGAAGTTACATAAAGCTCCTCGGGGGCAGTCGCACATCTTTCCAATGCGAGATCCTTTTCTGATGGCACAGTGCTCCCCGAGGTCACACTGAGGGGGGGGGGGGGGGGAGAGGGGAGAGGGGGGGACGACAGGAACCACGGTTACAAATCTGAAGCGCCAAAAGGAAAAACTGCTGGTGCATCTTTAATTCATTCAAGTTAAAATACTAAGTCCAAACCAGCGGTACTGCAGTAAGTGATGTCTCTGAATTACTGATAGGAATGTGCCTCATATATTAGGATACTGCAGAAATGTAAAATGGTCAGGTCTTCAGTTTAATAACGATTCCAAAACAACCACCTCAAAAACCTGATTTCTGACTAGTCAGTGAAAAATAATTATTCACTTCTCTTCGGTAAATGTCCCTTTAGTTGGTCACAATAAAAACACACCAGGAAAGAAGTGACTCACAGAGGGGACCTGTCCATATTTCTTCTCCCAGGGATTAATCCTCTTGGTCTGCAGCTTCTCCAGCACTTCATGCAGAGCGCCCAGCTGAAAAACACAAACACGAGACATAAATTAGTGCAATTTGGTGCAGAGGGATTAATTCAAAATCTACAACTAGTAATTTACATTTTTATCAACCAGACCCTCAATTTTTTACAACCCCAGACTGAAATTGATTAAAAATAATTTGATTTCATTTTATTAAGTATTCAGTTACATTTTACGTCACAAAAATCCCTTAAACAGTTTTCAGCTGATTTGATTTTTTTACTTAATACATAGTTTCATCAACCCATCAGGTAAAATCAGTCAGATACATCCAAATACATACTGGACACTATTATATGACAGAAACTGTCATACACCAAAGTTTAAATTATTATGAACACAGGTTGTTGCCAAAAATAATTAATGACTAATAATAAACTCTCTGTATTTTATTTGTTTTTTAGGTCCTAGTGACATTACAGAGTACAGTACGTCTTTAATGTATTTATCGACTTTCATCTTACAGTCCAGCGGTATGTACATTTGCTCAATTACTGTTCTTAAATACAATTCTGATGTAAGTACTTTAATGTTTAAGTAGTTCCTACTTTTACCAGACTACAAGGTAGCGAGCGAAAAAAACCTACACTGAGCAAATAAACAACAAAGCAATTTAAGCAAGAAAAAGTGTAAAAATAACTGAACGTGTTAATGCATCAGTAACAGTAATAACCTGATGATAACATGATTTAACATTTGCTATTTTTATTGTTTATAGCAAATAAAGTAATGAAATATTTGTTTTACTAATTAATGTACAGCGTGGTATTTTCTCTTTTTTTAAAGTATAGTGCTATATACTTTTTTTCTATTACTGAATTATTATGATTAACTATTAACAAAGACGCGAATCTTTAAATTGAATATTTTACATTTTAGAACTAAAGTACATTTTGTGATATTTATGTACTTTGAGTTCAGCTCTACACTGAATATTTTTACAGTGTTGTAGTTAGTATAATTAGCAGTACCAGTCTGTTGGAGTTGTACCGGTAGTCTTCGACCTCCCTCTCGTCCCTCTCGGCTTCCGTCCTTCCCGCCGGGCACAGCGCGGATAGCAGCGCCGCGCACAGCACAGCTCGCGTCCACATGGTGCCAAAAGACGAATGGAAAAGTTCCGCGGATCCGCGAGCTGCCGTCTGTTCTCTCCTCCAGGTGTTTCTCCCGCAGCGCCCTGCACCGTGCGGGATGTTTACACGGAGCGCCCCGCCTACTCCAGACGACGTCACGGGAATGACGTAGTTTGTCTCCTAACCAGAGGTGGAAAGTACTGCACTAAAGTACAACTTTGAGGTGCTTTTCATGTATTTGGCAGCTTGAGTTACTCTGCAGAGTCAGACTCTCAATGAACACAGTCAGAACAGGAAGTGGAGTTGAGCAGCTCCACCTGTACCTGCTGACTCACTAACACACCTTGATGCATCGCTAAATAGAATCTTTTAATATTGGTCCGTCTGCACCCTGTTCCCCCACAGCCCGCGTCTTTAGACCCAGAGGTCTAGAACCTTCTCCAACAAAACACATGTAGACTGGATCCCAACACCACCACAACGAACAGGACAGGATCTGCTGTCCCCCCTGGATCTGAGGACTTAAAGTCCAAGGAAGACGAGGAACAAACGGGTTCAGTCTGTGGGTGCTGCTTTAATGCAGAACAGGTTTGGGGCGTTTCCACTGCACCCAGACCCAGTCTGTCCTAATCTGTCCACGTCCTGAACCTCATCCTCACCTGAATGAATCCAATCACACCTCAAATACAATCACAGTTTGATACATTTATTAAATATTAATAAAACAACCAGATGATTTTTGCCTGTCCCCTTAACTCCATTTAGAGAATCAGCTCATAATTAAATAAACGTTACACACAATTTAAACCATGGTCATTAATAATCTTACACTTTAAGACTCTTTTGAACCTTAACTCATCGTTTCATTCCATTGTTTCACACCCAGAACTGAAAGACATCTTGATTTTTACATTAGTTCCGTTTTAACACATTCAAAATAAATAGACCCCCTAAATGTTAATACCTCTTAACTTAAATTATTCCTGAATATAAACTGGAAGACTCTTACTGTACTATATTTTTGTACAACTTACCTAAATTCAAAAGTATTTGTTGGAAAAAAATTTATATATTAGATCACAATATCCGGTGTTGTTAATTATTCTAAAAGGTCTTTTTTTGTAATTTAATTAACATGTCTATCCTTGTTTTACCTGCATTTCCCCATATTTGTCAGAAAAATATGATAAACAGGGCAAAGCAAAAACCCTGAGATGAAGCCACAGAGAGCCACCTGATAATAGTCTGATCCGGTCTGATAAATGTCCCTCCTGCCTGAAAACCAGTTGTCAGAGTGAGTCTGTGTGAAGTCACTGCAGCATTTTCTAATTTCCTTTTCATATTTAGCTTGATAGAAGCAGAGGGGCAATAACACCCTCAGGTACATTTGCTCCCTGTGGTGCTTCTCTTTATATTTCACATTAGTGTGGATGGATGAAGGTACTAATGTCCCCAACCTTCAATCAAACACAACCTAAACTGTTCAGACACACAGAAACGATCTTATCCTCGGTCCCTCAGAGCTTTGGTGTTCTGGTTCCACCAGGACACTGCAAACGTCACCTTCACTGTTTTAATTCGGGGAACTGAACCTGTGAACTGTCCAAAGACAGATGTTCAGCATCAAACAACAAAGACGAGACTAAGACCAGACCTTTACCGCTGGAATCTACTCGTGGCTTAGCCAAAAGAGTCATGGGACCTGAAAGGAATCAAAGAACAGCATAGATGGGGTTATAACCAGTGTGCAAGTGGATTAAAAGAGGCCTGACACTGGCTTTTGGATGAAAAGTGAAACGTCTCCTAAAACCTCAAGCAAAGGTCCAGAATCCGGAGACCTGATTTTGGAACGCTGTCCCCCCCACGGAGCGCCGCAGATTCAAAAGGCTCCGAATTATCCAAATATGCTTTAAGGTAAAGTTATTGATGCGGTTTCCTGGTTATTTACAACACGTGTCAGATATTAAGAACCAACGTGGGGAAAAACAACACATCTCTGCTGCTGCTGCTGCTGCTGCATTTACACTTGCTTCTTACTGCACAACCTTCCTGATTGGGTCTATTGTCTCCTGTAGATTTAAAGTTCACTGGATTGTCCACCTGAGTTTATCAGGAGTAAACACAGTGACACCTGTTGGCCTGAGGTGCAGTTCATCACCAGTTCATCATGTTTTGACCCTCTATCCTCATCAGTGTTCACTGCTAATGTGGTTAAAAACAACCTGTGTCCGATTTGTCTGCCTGTTTAAATCCTGTGTTATGTAACTCGTCCACCGATAGTCTCTTTTTATTTCGGCTCAGTCTTTTCCAGACTTTTCTTAAGACTCAGTCTCAGAAAAGCAAACACTTGGTGGTAATTCCTTCTCATGGGCCTTTTTAAAAAATTTATGATGATCCCAGATTTTTATGCTTTGACCACAGGCTGAACATCCGGCCTGCAGATTCAGAGCTGCCGCCTCCAAATCCTGCTGTTGTGAGTGAGGATTTATTGTGAGAGTCAGAGAATTGTGCTGATGTGGACAATGGACAGTAAACAAGGAAACTGGACTCAGCGTCACGGCACCAGGCTACAGTAGCTCCCGCAGGGTGAGTTTGCTTGTCGGAGGACTATAAATACATGTGCAAATACATTAAAGGATGATGTTATCTGAATACATAAACTCTGCATCCCAGTCACCAAAACAACCTGCTGACTAATGAAAGTGAGGCTCAAGCTGGTGGTGTTCACTGCAGAGAGAAGAGGATCTGCAGTGCATCTTCTAATCATTTCTTCTAAGGGTGTTTGATCCTCACACTCTCTGCTGTTAACTCCATATAAAGCCACCAAGTTACATTTTGTGTGAGGGAGGAGTGACTTGAATAAGCAGCTGATGTTGGCTTTTATTTTTCATGTTAGGATTATTGTTATGGAGTAAGTATTGGGGACGGATAAGACAATAATCACCAAGGCTGAATATGTTACAGCAGCACAGGAAAAAAGGCTCAGTTTGAAAAATAAAATAAGTAAGATCACAATTTAGAGAAACTAGAGAGTTGACATTTAAAAGCTAAATGTATACATTACCAAACATTAACATAAATGATAATGTTCTACACTGTCATAAAACAAAAGGCAGAAATGAGCAATTGACAACGAATGAGCTTTATAATGCAGATTAAAATGAGAAATCCACAAAATCATTAGCCTAATAAGGCTGGTTCTATTTGGCCACTGCATGTAGAAGTACCCCTACACATTCTCTACTCCATTTAAAGTACTCAGTACATATTATAAAATGTACTTTAAGTCCAAAGTAGCAGCACTGCAGTAGGAAAGTGATTCATAAGAGTTACTGATGATAAACTGTGCTTAAACACTATTTAACATGAAAGTACAACTCTAGTCCAGATATGTTCCACATGTACAGCTCAAGCAAAACCAAATCAATTTGTACATGGACCATGAAACAAGGCAAGAAATGTCCCGTCATATCTGTAGTGTTGGCTAATTACCTCTTTCTATTTTAATTGGAGCATGTGGGATTCAAACCTGCGACCTTCCACGTCCCAATGCTCTCCCACTGATCCACTAAGCATCAGGCCGCCTTTGTTGGAAAGTTACAGTGATCTGAGGAAATGTGATTATGACAAAGAAATAGAAAATGAGAAGCAAAATGAATATGAAGACGCTCAGCACTCAAAGAAACTGCAAGAGTCAGGTCGACCACAAATACAGAAGAACCACAAAAAGACACAAAACTGTCAAAAAGAGACACATAAGTAGAAAAAGAGTCCGAAAAACTAGATAAAACAAAATAAGAATTAAAATGGCTGCACTGATACAAATCAGGTACAAGAAGAAAAATAACCTCAGGCATATGAAAAGTACAAAGAGACACAAAACAAGCAGAGAGATGCACAACTGCAAAGACTTGCTGAGAGACACTGAGCATCCACAATAAAACACATAGCTGCTCTAAGCAAATTAGAGACTAACTACTGAGAGAAATGTCTGCAAAGAGGCTCAAATCCAGAGATGAGACATGAATTGACTACAATTACACAAAATTACTTTAAAGACCTAAACGGACTCCAACCTTTTGAGATGTGCTGGGGCTTTTGTATGTATCAAGGAGAACACTGTCTCACTCTGTCCATGTCCTTGCATACAGGACTCTCATGTGGGGGTTAAATAGCTTCTCTTTACTAATTTTGTTTTGCAAAATACGACTTGTGACTCATTTTTGACCCCTTAATCTTCACAAACTGACCACAGAGAGCTTTAAGTCCCCAACAGCAGGAGAAGAGGACTTATGTTTATGAATCCCTTAAATGTAGGAGGGAAAATGTCCATCCAGCCAGCAGGGGCTTAACGCAGCATCGAAAACATCCCTCAGCCAGACAGGAGCCTCAGTGGGTTTCAGCGGCAGACGTAAAGCTGCTGATCCAGGCTCAGTGGAGTGGAGACACCATGCAAGATTAATTCAGTGAAGATGATCTGGTCAAACTTGGAACAAACTCTTAAGTTCACTCTTACATAATGTGCTCAGAGATGCTAAAAATACACTTTACTCTCGCCTAAAAGTCCCTGACAGGCAGAAACTTGCAGAGAGCTGGAAGATAAATTAAACTCAGCAGTTTGAGGACAAACCTTGATAAAAGCTGTGATGTTTGAGTAATTATCAGTCCAGGCTTTGATGTCGGCTCAGATGCTCATGATCCAGCAGAGGAGCTCTCTGTCTCTTTGAAGCTTTTCAGTTTTAACTCAGAACAAACCAAGCTCATTACTGCTCCACTGACTGACAACAATCCTCTGATTCTGGGACTGATGACTGATGCTAATGAGCTTTTTTTTTTCCTCCTTCCTACAGAGGCTTTAAACAAGATGATGTGAGGAATTCACGACCACAACTCTGAAAACACCTCTGTCCACAAGATGAAAAGAAGCAGAACAACAGAGTAAGTGCATGAGCAGAAGTTTTACTCACATCACTGTCGGTTCATAGCCTGATCTAACCAATGACCATCTGGAATGTTCGATAACCTTTTTTTTTTTTTACACGAGCTGCACTCTTTTAAATGGATTTAATTTTAGTACAGGTGAAACAGTTAACCAGGCAGTAGCTCTGACAATGATCCAGTGTTCAAATACTGCAGTTGTTCAAGTAAAACAGCACGTTGTTACCAAATATTTACTGGTTTCAGCTTCATGAATGTGAAAATTGTTTGTTATTGTATTTAAAACAAAATATCTTTGAGTTATTCCTTCCAAAAATGTACATTTTACAATGCACACTGCAAAAATAAAAAGGTCGGAACATTCTCAAAAATAAGTAATTCAACAAGAAAGACATTTAAACGTAGGACACACACTGGCATCGACTGCTGCTTACAGCTGTGTACATAGTTTATATCCACATCCAGGGGGAAGTTATCAGTGCAAAAGAACTTCTTCTGAATCCTGTTACCTTTGATAAAATCTATCAGTTTATTATATTCGAGGCAGATGTGTTTAAATCAATGTAATTGTTCTGGTCATAATCTGTTTATTTAAAGTTGACAAACAAAGATACTTGACACATTCCAGACATCCCGAAATGTAAACGGCATATCCTGTGTATTTCTCTTCAGAGGGTCAAAGGATGGAAACACAGATTGTGTCTCATTTTCATTCAGCGATTAATTCAATTGTTAATCTGTGGCATAACAACCTCCATACTCCTGTCAGCCTGCAGCCTGTCTGAGCTTCTTTAGCACCTCCTCTGGACTGAGGGAGGAGTCCACTCTGATGAGTTTGTCTCTGGATCTGGAGCCCTGGAAGAGGCAGGATAAAGACATTCAACAACTCTGGATAAATATTTTGAAGGAGTGTGAGGCTGGAACACTGTTTCCATGCACTGTAGTTACCTGAGTATGATCAGATTACACCTCGACTTATTTAGGATATTTTTGGAAGCATGGCTCAAATATTTTTACTCCATAGTGGCAAAGGAGGCTGCTTGCTGCTTATCTTATTTATTCGTTTACTGTGTGTGTAGACAGAGAGAACAGAGCACATTTACACAGCATCAACTCTGAATTCAACAAACACACTGTGAAGGTGGTGTGTTGTTTTAGTCTGACTGTGTAATGCAGTGTACGGTGAGGGATCCTGCCACTTCTGTTCCGCACATGTGAACAGGTAAAGAGCTGAATACAGACCTCGTTACAAATAAACATGGTAAAGAAATCAGCATCTACCTGGGGAAACACCCTTCCCCTATCACAGTAACTAGGCTTCATATAAACCAAATCTTTGTTACTGATTACCAGAACCAGGTTACTGAAGGGCAAATAAATGGAGTCACTGCGTCTTGAAGCTGATGTAAAGGTTAATATGTTTCAGGAACCTTGTCTAAAGATATGTGACTTTTCCTTAGATCAAGAACTTCAGCTAGGTAGCGGATGAGTTCAGTGTTGGCTTCACCATCTGTGGGAGGCGCTGCGATGGCAACTCCCACCGCCTCTGCAGAAACATCTGTAAGAGTCGAAGAGGAAAGGCAGTTTGAATGAAGTTGTCGGTTTCAGTGTATAAACACGTGAGACGTCGCCAGCTGTGGCACTATCCTGTTAAACAGAGTGAAGGTGACCTGTGATGCCACTTTGTTTGGAGCCGGGCTTCGCATGCACCGTTATTGTTACAGAACCACTTTTGTCTCGAGCCACCGGACCAGAAGCTTCAGCCTGTACTGCACCACCACCAGATGCCGGTCTCTTCACCTGGTTCAACAGCACAGAAGTTTGGTTACAGTCTCAGAAAAGGGAAATCAGGATTACTCAACGATACTCAGTAACATACTGCCATCTACTGCCTGAGAACAACTGTTTACCCACAGTATAGAACAATATCAATCTCACTGTGCCTTAGAAAACTTATAGGAATTAGATTTCTGAAACCATCGTGAGATTAGGTAATAAAAATTAGCTAAATGCTAACTACTAACATGACTCCAAGCTCAGGTGGTTATACAGTAATATTTATGCAGTAATTGTGTAAACATACTCAGTTACCACCACTGAGCCAAAGCTAAAAGTATAACGTCAACTACAACTACCTGCGGAAACAATAACACTAATGTGTAAAAGGTTATAATTAGAAACTAATATCGAGCATGAGCTGGTCCAAAGTGAAGATGAGAGAGGACGGATAATTCATTTTTATTTCGTTTTTTAATTCAAACTCACCGCTTTTTCCTTTTTGGGCATCGGTCGGTTTCTGGAGGAACTGTTTAAGCAGGAGACGTTACCAGCGGGCAGTGAGCATCGGGAGCGGGCGGGTAACGGACAGCTGACCACCGGGACGAAGGCAGACAAACGGTGTAACGTCGCTACTCGGAATGACTGAAAATGTCTTCTAAATTCACCGGTAGCGGTTAAAAGTGTCCGGGAAAACATGTACCTGCTCTCTGTCAGCTCGCTAGCTGTTAGCTTCACCAGAACGAAAAGACCGATGATGTAAACATCGCCATTTCCGCTTTTCAAAATAATGTTTTTCTGTTTTGTTATCAAAGTAAAAGCCGTATTGACAACGTTTTACGTGCTTAGAAAGAATTATTTTTGTATTGTAGTATTTATACTTTAGCTGAGTATTACCATATTCTGCTCAACGACATTTAGTAGAAAATATCCGCAATACTTATTTTTTAACCTGCTATACATATTAATATAATATATTAAGAACTATCCATATAACCATATTTATAACTATGCAGCAATTTATTTTAGCTCCTACAGCCGCAACATTGCAATGATGAACACATACATCTAATCCATAATTTATTCTAATACATGAATACATATTTACATATTTAATTAATACGTATTTACATTAATACTAATACGTATTAAAAAAAATCTACTAATCTGCGGAGACAATACTGTTTATAATTGTTTTGTCTTTTGGAAACACTAACCTTATTTCTGTTGCACTTTTTTTGTAGTTATCCTTAACAAAAAAGTTTAAAGTGTATGTAATATCTAAAGATTTGTGTCATTATTGATGAATCTGCTGATTATGTTTTGTATAAAATGGCGGAAGATACTGACAAACAATGTCTATAAGAGTTTACCAAAGTCCAATACACAAAATATTTAATTTGCAAACTGTAAATCTTACATTTGAGAGCTGACAAAGAAAAAACACTTTTAGCTTTTTATTTTTATTTTAAATGCCTTTTTTTTTTTTAATAATTTTTTGGAAATTAGGAAAATAAACATAAATAGTTTAGTTTTTTGTCATGTAATTGTGTGTAAATCCTTGTGCGCACAAAAGTTTTGGACAAGTTGTCTTTTGCCATAAACTGTTTGGGCCGACCATGGGAGTGTCTGCAGGAGCTGACTGGTTCTCCCTCCTCTCCACAACATCGTATTCATTAAAAAGTTTATAGCCTGCAGACACACTCATAGAGGGAGCCAGTCACTACACCAGACACCTTGTCTTACATGAAAACTGGACTAACATACCTAAAACATTCAATGGATAACAGCCAAAGCCAGGAGGTGGAGGACAGTTCGGACCTGTGGTGAGACAAACAGAGTTTCTTGAGATTCTGTGTATTTTTTCTTGCTCCATCTAATTCTAAATCTGTAGTCAAACAATGCTCAGACTTTTTCCATGTAGAAGCTGCCATAAAACTGGAAAAACCCCAGCTTTACATTCCTCCTGTGTTGGTGAGGGACAAGCTGAGACGTGGCAGAGCTGTCAGACCACACCAGCTGAAAACAGCAATACTTTGGTGTTAAAAGGGAAAATCCTTCTCATTATTTCTGATTCATGAAGTTTAAAATTATTTATCATTAAATGCCAGTGAATCTATGTTATTTAGATTCACTGATATAAATTGGACACAATTATTTGTCCTCCTGTTCAAAATTGACATACATTTTTAAAATCATTATATTTGCGACTTTTTTGCAGAGTTATGCAACTGAAAGCTCTTTACAGATGAATGTGACATATTAAAAGTCAAAAAACAAAAACTAAATATATTCCATACGAGGTAGAAGTCTGGGTTCAAAAAGTCTGAGACCACATAGAGAATCTTTTCATGTTAACCTGGAAATAATCCCTTTTTAGAAACAAGAAGTTGTGATATGTAAAGTAAAGCAGAACTTGTTCAGGTTTACCTCCCCTCATATTTTTTATTTATTTTAAATTTCCCATTTATTACATTTGAACTTTTGTTATTTGCTTAATGCACGAGTCTCACATTTGTTCGGTCCTATTAACAGTTTGACAGCCATCTTTCAGCTGTGCAAAAGCTGCTATACATACATTTGGTACATACATGAATTTTTGGCTCCTTGTTTGCAGTTTTCAGAGAACTCCTTCTCTTAGACGCAAATGGAGGAAACGTTACGGCGGTCTGGACGGCAACAAGCTGCTGGAGCCCAATAAAGAGCCAGACATGAAAGGTTTGTATGTACCCTGTGTGTGTGTGTTTGTGTAACACCCTGTGTTTAGTGGTCTCTGAGTGGGCGGCATCTGCTGGTGTCTAAATCAAGTTGCTGTCCAGTCGTCACCCCAGAGCTGCTCCATGTCTCCACCTCTCAGTTATTTTTCTCTTCTCCCACAGAAAGACTGAGATCTACTCCAACTATAGCAAACAAACCACAGAACACACACAACTGGTCCACAGATGCTCAGCTATTCCAACAATTTCAATATTTGCAATACAATATATATACTCACAACACCATCTCCAACAAGTTTAACTGTAATTATCCAATTAGTGATTTAAAATAAGTTGATGTTTAAATATCTAAATACTTGTATACATGTTTAACTACTTGCAGAAGATTGTAATGTTTTATAGAGACACAGGAAAACCTCAAATGCTGATTGGACATGTGTGGAATGTGTGTGGACCTCTGTAGTTTGGGAAGACTTTTATTTTATTTGAAAAATGTTTCCTTTTTCTTATGCAGCCGTGTGCAACTCATCCTATTATAACATATATATTTTATGTATCCCATTGTCATGAATCTTTAGGTGCCGTGTTTTACATACCACATTCTCCATGCACCTAAGTTGCTTATGCTGTGAAGCATCAGTGTTGCTCGAGTCTTTCCCAGCTGTCATTGGGCCAGAGGCAGAGTACACCACATTTTATTGTACATGTTGCAGTGCCACAACCTATTACAACTATAACTAATTGAAGTTATTCATTTCGTACATATTGTTTCATAGCATGTTGATGTATCATATATCATATCATACAGAGCAGCACAGTGGTGGAGTGTTGCAGCCCCCTGGTTTGAATCCCCTGCCGGCTGCAGCCCTTGTGTTTGAGTTTGCATGTTCTCCTCGTGTTTGTGTGGGTTTGCTCCACTTTCCTCCCACAGTCCAAACACATGCATGTTACGTTCACTGGTGACTCTAAATTGTCTCAAGGTGTGAATGTGACTGTGAATGTTTGTCTGTCTGTCTGTGTGTGTATGACTCTCTGTGTTGGCACTGAGATAGACTGGAGACCCCACCTCCTATGACAGCTCCAGCCCCCATGACCCTGAACAGGATAAGTGCTTACAGATGATGGATGGATGTGTCACACACATTTTAGCTTTTGTAACGGCAACAGAATGTGTCGTACACAGAGTATCACACAGATATGTGTCATGTCCTATTGTATTACACACATGTTGCATATCCGGCCTTTTGTAAATGTGTCATGTATCAATTTTCATACCTATCATAACGTATTGGCCTATGCATGTAACATATCTTCTTTCCATATTATATGTATTTTATGCTATTGTAAGTCAAGATTCATCTTATAGTATCATATCTTATTTTGTAAAATTTTCCACCTGAACAGGTGCTGCAGGATATAATATGGAAAGATATGTTACATGCATAGGCTAATACGTTATGAAAGGTATGGAAATTGATACATGACACATTTACAAAAGGCAGGATATGCAACATGTGTGTAATACAATAGGACATGACACATATCTGTGTGTTACTCTGTGTACGACACATGCTGCTAAACATGTAACCTCCTCTATGTACACGACAATAATGCTTCTATACCAGGTCCCTGTATGTTATTATTGAAACAATAATAATGGCTTTCAGAGTCTCCTCTCACCACATGAATACACAGTGATACTGTCCTAAAGATGTGAATGGTTGTTCTCTTCTCTGGCAGAGGATGGAGGGATGACAGATGAGAGTCGGCAGAGGAGCCCTGAGAACCAGGTAGAGCTGTCTGAACATGTTCCCATGTTTCTCCTGATCTCTGTTTTCTAGATTAAATAGTTTGTCTCCTCTTTGACAGCACCATAGGGGAGTGTCAGACACATCTGTTGTCTTTGATCTGAACACAAACCTTTACATGTTTCTACAGATGTTTGAAAGGAGTCACATTAAAAGTATCATGTGTTTTTAGAATAGTTCAGCAAATAACCCCAGATAATAACAAATGTCGTTTGACTTCTTTTACCTTGATATTTTCAAGGAAACAGTTCCCCGCCCAGCACCTAGGAGCACTATAATCCAAAACCAGGTCCAGAATCCAGTCCAGAAGCCCAGCAGCCTCATCTCTCCTGGACCTGCACGTACAACTGGAGCTACAGGTACATGACATAATACAGCGGCTATTTTTCTGTATATTGTGTCGTCATTGTCACAGGGTTCAGCAAAAAAAACTTCAGGGTAAGTTAAAGTTACAAGACATAAAGGTTAAATACTACTATACTATGTTATCAAATTGACAATGTTGTACGTCACTGAAAGCACCGTGTGTTGATTACTGACACAAACAAGTACCTTAACTACCTTAAATGTACATAATACATTTTTATGGTTTTATAATGAAGGATTTATTTCAGCATTAGATTTGATCAGTTCTCCTCGTGCTGAGAGCAGACATCCACCACTTGTCACCTGAGGAAGGCTAAAATCCAAATTCCTTATTCTCTGCAAAAATGTGTTTACTGTGTATCTCCAGCTAATACAAAGCATTTGAATTAAACTTTTTGAACTACAGTGGGAGAAAAGTAACATGAGTAAACTGTGTACTGAAAAGCTGCAGCTTTTTGCATATATGCTTATGGATTTCTTTCTGTCTTGGGTAAAAAAATATTTAAAATGTATCCACTGCATCCACACTGGTTCAAGGTAAAATGTGTTATTAATTCTCCAAGAAAAGCACGTCTGAACATTTTTCTCAGTGACATTTAACATGAGAATAAATAAGATTCTTCAGCACAGAATAAAAACAGACTTTCTTCTCTTTGGCTTGATAAGAGCTTCTTACCCAAAAGAATGAGAAAGAGGCAACATTTCATTCAGCAAAAATGTTCAGCCTTAATGAGGGTTTGAGGCCTAAACTTGTCCGTTTGTCTTCCTCTTTAAATTGCGTGGATAAAATAAGGACAGGACTTTTATTTTTTGAAATTTTTGATAGATTTGTTTTTAAAAACTTCTGTGTTTGTGGACAGTTTTCTCCATGTGTTCACAAAAAACTATAAAAGAATCATAACTTCACCAATGACTTCTAGTGTTGGATCATCGTGACATCATGTGTTCCTGTGTGTGCAGCAATCACTAATGGCTGCCTGAAGCCTCCTCTTCCTCAGGCCGTGGTCCAGCCAGAGGACAGAGGTTCCCCACCCTCACAGCACTGGTTCCCTCCCCAGCAGAGTGCGGCCAAACGGAAGGTGTAAGAAAAACATTCATGTGCTATCGCAGTTCAGCTCTGGAAAGTGAAGCCGAGCTTAGTAAAAGATTTAAAGTTTGAGAGCTAATGCATTCATGCTCTTTTTAGGAAGAATGTTTGTCATAAAACCAGATACTGTACTATGTGTTTGGACGTCTGTGTTAGTGCTTGATACTTTGTTTATGTGGTATCTACAGGAAAATGTTGCAGCATCAAAATTCAATTCTACAACCAAAAGCTAGATTCTGGTCGTAACACAGCTTTGAGCTACCATCTAGTTACAGCAAAGTACTGATGTAAATCCCTGTCCGCGCTGTTTCAGGGCTGCAGATGTGCTGTTTGACAGCTTTGCTTCAGATGGAAGAGTTAATGTCAACCAGTTCTTTGAGGTACATATAACCGTTTTCTGAAGTCCGATCTCATGTGTCATATTATTTTTACTCATCTATATTAAATCAAACAATCCAAACATTGTAGTCTTGTTAAATGTATAGAAATGATGAACTTATTGAAGAAAAACGTAATAACTATGTTTTACTTTATCCATCAGTCCATCTGGAGCTCCGGTCTACATAGGTCTGACCCTCGGCTCAGAGAGTGTTTCTTCCACCTGAGAAAGCTGCAGGATGCTGAGGCATCAGTGGACAGAAACACCTTCCACAGGTCCTTCCTTCTTTCTGGATTCAGTCTTTCTTCCTTTGCAGACCAGACCCCCTTCTGTGGCCGTTTCCTTTTGCGTTCCCAGAGACTCTATCTGGGTCCAAACCTGCTTTCAATATTAGAATCTGAATTCTAATTCTGATGTTTTGCAGACGACACCCAGCTTTATTTTTAATTACATGTGACTTTCCTTTTTCAGGTTCCGGAGAGTTAGTGGTATATATCATGTTTTGGATTGTGGTTGCTTTACAGAGCCTATTTTCATACTGTGGTTTTAGGCAGTAGTCCTGTTATTGAATTGGTTGAATTTATGGTTGTTAGTTTCCTGCTGTAGGTGCGTCACAGGATTCGTCTCCCTCATCTTGAAAGCTCTCCAGGGAAGATTTGTTATCCCAGACTTTTCTACCTTCACTGAAAAGTCTCAGAAGTTGTTCTCCAGGTGTCGTCAGTTGTCGTCTGTGCAGGTGAGTTCTGCTCAGACACCTGTAGGTCAAAGAAATGTCCAGTTAGGATCTGGGATCAGTTTTCAACAAAAACGTCTAACATTTTAAGAATGTTTTGAACTTTGTACTGGATTTTTTTTTAAATTGAAAATAAAAATATGTCTTTATCCAAACAGGATAGAGAAAAGGAGAGCGTGGATGGTGCTAAGTGGGGAGTTTCAATCTGCACTGTGGATGGACAGAGGTACCTCCAAAATAATGCTACTCTCGTACCTAGTAGTATAAAGAGATTATTGTTTATACATTTTATATCAATAATGACACTCATTGGCTTTTAGTGGACATAATTCAGCCCCAGTGTAGACAGTGAAATATTATAAAATTCTTAATGATATTTTGTATACAAAACAACAAAGGTTCCAGTTCTGAACCTTGAGGGATCCCATTTGTAAGGGAGTGAGAACGACTTGAAGACCTCAGCTTGTCCAATAGATAATTGACAGACAAACCTGTGTTTGGCTGTGATGGCAACAGCCAATAAACACTTGATGCCCCTGACTCTCTTTCCGTCTGTCCATCACTCTGTTGGTCAGACTGTCTCTGGGCGACTGGGCCGGCTCTCTGGTTTTGGGTGAGGTGTCTTGGCCCCTGGTGTACGCTGTGGCGGTGGACCTGCTGGGCAGCGACCTGGTCCACAGATATGTTGGTGTGGAGGAGTACTCCAGACATGATTCTCCATTCACACTCACTAAAACAGGTTTAAGACCAGTCACTGTTCTTCCGATGTTTACTACCTGTCTCATTCCTCAGGTCCAGTGATACAGTTTTCACTTCTTTCCATGTTCAGCAGAAGGAATATCTGTCAGGGCAGTACTTTAATTACATGTTCTTATTCACTAGTCCATTCAAAACGTCTGCCAACACCTGCAGCAGTGTAGCTTTGTGAGTTTACAACATATCCTCCTTACTTAGTGTATTTGTTACAGTTTGGATGTTATTTCTGTAGCGTGTCTAACCTTTGACCCCGCACAGCAGCAAGTAGAAACATGTTTATTCCTCTGTGCAGGAATCCCTCACAGCCCTCTCACTGAGACCGGTGCCATCATTACAACATCTCTGCTGCAGGTAGCTCCCTCCTCCATGTGTCCATCTGCAACACTGTGCAAAGGTTACAGGCACTAAAAATAAATTAAAAGTACTTAAAGTAACAAAAGAAACATATATAACTAATTAAGGAGTTAACTTTATGCAAAGTTTCTGATAAACATCTAATGGGCCTAAAGTCTGATGTACATTGCGTATAGATGATTCTCCCCCGCTGGACATTTATACTAAAATAAAACGAAATAAAAAAGACTCTTTAATGTCAAAGTGAAAACAGATGTCTACAAACTAAACCAAATTATTACAATTAAATATTAAAAATAATCAGCTGAGGTCAGTTTTAAAGTTTAAAGTTTGTCAGTTTGTCCTTTAAACACAGTCACTGCACCAACAGTGATGATTTCGCTAAGTTACTATAAAGAGGGTGAATGTTTGTGGAATCACCTATTTTTGGTTTAATATTGTGTATTAATTTAGATTCGTATTTCACTTTGACATGAAATAGTCCTTTTTGTGTTTGGAAAAAAGCCAAATTAATTTGACCCCGAATCAGCGTTACTGAATAAAAGGTGGTGGGTCTTTTCTAAACCCACTGTAATTTGGTTTGTACTGTTTTCCTCCAGCTGGCGGGGAGGTTGTGTGAGGACGAAGAGGAGAAGTACGACTCTGTAAGTATTGATGGCAGCGTGAAAAATCTCTAAACATCCAATCAGAAACAAACTGACTGTTGGCTTCTTTCCATCGAAGGTGCTGAACGTGATCCGAAGACTGTGCAACAAAGAGTTCGCCAATTTAAACTGCACGAGGTATCGACACTGCTGACAGAACTGCAGTAGTGCAAGTAGATCTTCCTAGTTTAATGTCATGATTGAACTTATGAGACCCCGTCATAACTTACACCACTTTAGTCCAAACTGAACTGTCTCAGTAAGACAAATTAGCCCAGACATCCATGACTCCCACAAGACGAATCCCAATATCTTTAACTTCTTCTAGCATCACCACCAGGCTACAGTTTTCTATTTTGTATCTACTGGTTGCTGTGATTACTGAAATGTTCCAGAGCATCATAGAGGAGGAAGCAAAGTGACTTTTTGTTGTTGTCTGATCTTTAGTTTTCAGAGCAGCAGGAAGACCAGCGTCAGACTTCATGCTCTGTCCTTCTACCTACAGGAGAGAAAGGTAGAGATAATGTCAGGTTGGAAAATGATCGGACTAATGTCTCCATTTGTTTCTAACCAAACTCTTTTGTTTCAGTGTTTTCCAGAGAATGTGGACATTAATGCTGCGTTGGATCTAATGCTGCAGGTGTAAATCCTCTCTAAGAGTTTGTAAAACACACCATTGATGCAGCAATTTACAAGTTAGGAAAAAATCACAGACAGGTAAAAAGACCCCCATCCATTCTATAGAGGACTTTCCTTTGGACTGTTCCCTTTCAGGAGTCTCCACAGCAAATCATGTGCCTCCATCTAACTCTGTCCTCTGCATCCTCTTCTCTCACACATGCTAACTTCATGTCCTCCCTCACTACATCCATAAATCTAGACCTCCTGCCTGGCAGCTCCAACCTCAGCATCCTTCTACCTTTGCCACCTCTACCTTCACCTTACACTGCATCTCCCTGTACTCCTGTCTACTGTCTTCAGTCCTCTCAGTGTCCCACTTCTTCTTAGCTATCATGTCTCTCTGTATATACTTCCAAACTTCCTTGTTCGACCAATTCTCCTCCTACCTGTCTCCCTGATCACATTAGCTGTAGTGGTCCAGTCATCTGGAAGCACCTCCTGACCACCCAGAGTCTGTCTCAGCTCCTCCCTGAAAACTACACGACATTCTTCCTTTTTCAACTTCCACCACTTCTTTCTCTCCTCTGCCTGAAAGAATAAAAGAGAAATAAAACAATGATACAATTGTGGCGTTTTATGCATCTTTTTTGTCATTTTAATACTGTTATTGATTCTTAAAATCAGCTCAGGAAATTTCTACTCGATTGTATATACCACCATTTCATCTGCAAACATCATAACACTCAAACATATGAACTAATGAAAAATGGCCCTCATATGGATCCTTGTGGTGCTCCTGGAGCATCAGAAAGATAATGTTTGGGGCTTATCTGAACCTTCAGTCAACACCACATGGTTCTGAATGGACACTCGCAGCCCCTCTACACATCACTGTTTGTTCTGACATCTGCTGATCATATCTGGCATAATAGGTTTTCCCTTGCTGACACCATCACAAAACCAAACACAAAACCATCAGGGGATGATAGGCCCGTCTTGTTTTTACTTTGGACACACTCAATTAATGTGTTGAACAAATTTTAGGTGTGCAAAAGGTCTTATGTGGATCAAGATTCACAGGAAGAAAGTGCAGTTTCACTACCATCAAACCAATTTACCCATCGGTAAAGTCAGGGACTGATCTACAGGCAGGAATTCCTCTTACTCCATTTTGCCTCCATTTTGTCTACCGTCTCTAATGTGTCTCTGCTGTCCAACAGTGCTCCTCAACAGAAGTGACCTGCGAATCAGGAGCTGCCATTGCTGCTTCTTTAGCCAATGGAGGGCTTTGTCCACTGTCAGGCGACCAGGTATTGTCGCCGGGGGCAACACGGAGTATGCTGTCCATGATGCAGGTGGCGGGGATGAAGGATTACTCCACAGCTTTCCACTACAAGGTCCAGCCTTAATCTTCTATCCTGCAGGGCAATTGGTGTTATTTGGAAATATTATTGACATTTTCGCTTGAATGTTTAAAAATGGTTTAAACAGAGTCAGTTGGAATACTTCTTTTATTTCACTATAGTTTAAATGTCTCAGATTTAGAGACCTAGTCTTTCTGTTGTTTTCAGACGTCCATACCAGCGGTGTCCAGCAGCCATGGCTCCCTGCTTGCTGTGGTTCCTGGTGTTTTGGGGCTGATGGCGTTTTCTCCTGAAGTGGATGCCTGTGGAAACCCTTGGAGAGCTGTCCACTTCTGCCAGGTAACAACCTCTAAAACAGGATGCAGGAAAAATTAATGTAGGATTTATTTGGAATTTTTTAGAAACAGTATTGTTGATGAAAGAACGAGTTATTATAAGTGAAACACTTTTATGTTTTTGTTTTTGTTATAATTGTATTTGTTTAATTGGAGTCTCTGTCAAAGTTGAAACATTTAGATGTTTGTTTCTGCAGGAGCTAATTTCAACGTTTCAGCTGCACAGTTTTGACATCAGGACTCCATTCAGACAAATTTTGGCCTACAGACAATGGAAATCGGAATCTGAGGTCAGTTCTGCTTCTTTAATCTGGTCCCACACTAGCTGAACTCACGCTCTACAGGATCAGAATGACTGCTTTAAAAAAGCATCTCTCCTGTGCAGGGATACCAGATCATGAATGTCCTGCTGGCAGCTTTTAAAGGAGACGCTCAGGCCCTCAGAAGGTGATGACACGTGCCTGATTTATTATGTAACATACACAAACACGTCAGGAAAAACGAACCAGAGCACTAGAATCACTTTCTCTGAAGGTTGTTTTGAGCTTGTCTTCTTCTGTGGTGCAGGTACTTCCTGTCTGGAGTGGATGTAAATGCCGTGGACTACGATGGCCGGTCGGCTCTGCACGTGGCAGCCGCTGAAGGTCACACAGAGGTCATTCGCTTCCTGCTGGAGAACGCTGGAGCAAACCCTGCACTGAAGGACAGGTGAGAGGACACCAGGAGAGAAAAAATGTCATCCTAAACAGTTGTTAGGAGCCTCTGGATGATGGGAGGATGGAAACTGAACAAAAGTCTGCATCTACTCAAGTCATTTTCATTTAATCATTTGTTAAAATACACATTTTCCTACATAAATGTGGAAAATCTGATGACAAAAAAATGACCCAATAAAAAGAATATTTTAACTTGTTAGCGGTAAGAACTTCCTCTTCGCCTGCAATTAGAATTCTGTAACAAGCAAAACATGTCGCTTTAATTTAGAAAATAGAAATCAGAACAAAGTTTAGATCTGTTGGATCTGATAGTTTAGATCTGGTTGGTTTTTGCACCTGTTTTAAGGACAAAAAGTGAACTGAAGTGTTAAATAGTGGTTTGCACATTTGTACAGAAGTAATTTCACTTGAGTATTTTCTATTGTATATAATTCATTTTGGACGTAAACTACTTTTAAATATAAACATTTTCACTGCACTTTATGTGATTTTTTCCCCCCCATGACCTGAAAGAGGAAAAACTTCTTTAGAGAGTACACGAAATATAAACAGTCTGAACCACCTGCATGTGAGTAAAACGTGAGTACTGATGCAGTTGTGTCTGTCCACCAGGTGGGGGAGCTCCCCTCTGCAGGAGGCCCGCAGACACAACAAGGAGGCTGCAGTTCAGCTGCTGCAGGAGTCATCTCACCTGTGATCCACAGGGTTTCTGAGTTATGTAACTAATGATAAATGACTGAAATAAAGCAGGAACCTATTGAAATGTGAAGTGTTTTATCCCTAAAAATAACCCAGAGTAGATGATGCAAGAATTTGTTTGGTAAATGAAAATGAAATTAAACAGCAACAGTTTTCATCTAATCATTTATGTCAAAAGCCAAATATTAACTTGCTCCAGGGCTCTGAAGCTGATACTGTTGTTGCTCATTTGTTAGAATAAATTTTATATTTAGAGGTTTCAGGCAGAATCAGACATTTTTAAACATCCCTGTGGACTTAAGGATGTAATTTGTATAGAACCTTTTTAATACAAAGTGCAGTGATACAACAACCACCTGAGAATAATGCAGACGCAGCATTTACCAATGACAGCTACAAGCCCACTGCAGAGTCAAGTCGGCTGCACATACAGTAAAAGTTTGCATCGTTGTGTTGCTCAGTGAGAGACACTGACAGTGATATTTTTAGTATGAATGAAATATCATGTCACTGAGCACATATACATTTTCACATACGCATCACAATGAAACGGAGTCTCTGTATTTAACCCGTCCCCCCCGGGGGGAGCAGTATGTGTTTGATGTTTTTACTTGCTTGTAATTCTTGATGGTGTGAGAGCACTTGTACTAATACCACTCTTCATCCACCTGAACAGATGATGGAATTCAATAATAAAACCATCTCAAAAATATATTATTAGTTTCAAAAATAATATTCTGAGTGTTGATGAAAAAGGTGTATATAGTTTGAACTGCAACTGCTCGTCGTAAACACAGAACGTAGGCTGAATTTTTCTCATCATCATCATCTTTGAAATTTGTCAGTTTAGATTAAAAACATTTTCCTGTCCTTTATCTTAACGTGACTTGCAGTGATCAGAGACCCTGTTGCCAGTGCAACTAATATAACTTCTAATGCCTAAACGTCTGATGATTAAAATGAGATTTTGTTACAAACCCACGTGGAGCTTTTGAGTTCAGCTCGGAAACCATGGCGCTGAGGTTTCTGAGCTGTTAGTTCAGGGTTCAGTCTCTCTGGGTCTCTCCCCCCAACCCACCATTTATTAACTTCTTTCCAAATGTTTTGCAGGATACAGCTCTTGCTTCCACAGACTTTGATTCCAATGCTTCAATGTAAGGTAACAGTAACCCCGGAGCCATAGGATTCAGAAAAATAGATGGGAATTGGTCGTCACTTCTCATGTGGACAGAAACAACAACATCCATTCATGGAAGAACTGCAGACAGACAAAGCAGCAAACAGGTTTTTTTGTCTGTACATTTGTTTATTAAGATACATTTTCTCTGTTTCCAAGAAGTGAAACGGTGAAATCATTGAACAAAAACAAAAGACCTTAAATAGCACAACACACAGACCCTGACATCCTGCACACGTCACACTGTAGGAAGTTTAATTCCCATTCATTCGAAAATCGCACCAAGTGAGTAATGATTTACAGTTTTTCTCAAATGCTTAGATGTGTTTAATGAAACTGGGATCCACTTGATCTTCATCATCACCTTCTTGTGTGTTAACACTTTTTCACTGGTTTCACAAAGTGTTTATGTGCTTTTTAAAACAGTTAACACACATGTCATTCGCTGACCCAAAACTCTCCTGTATTAACTGTCAAACATGTTCCCAGCTGATAGAAGTCGCTTGTAAAAGGATGAATCTCTCTCGTAAATGTGTGCGGCCTCCTACACAAACGTGTCCAATCAGTGTTCATCACGTATGAAATAAACTCCTCTGTGCTGCTGTTAGTCTGGATCAGAGACGAACCTGACGACTAATGGACAGGAGACAAAGGACTAACTGTCACATTTCATGTCTTCAATAGATTTTTGGATGTTTTCACCCATAAGTTTCATTTGTTTTTGTTTTTTTCAGTGTTCAGCTTTTCTGTGATTGAACAATGTGAAAAAAAGACTGACATCTGATGCAGCACAGTATGAAAAATATTCTTGTAGTTGAAACTTTTAACTGAAGAAAGAAAACAGAACAAGCTTTGTGTCATTTGTGTCTCAATGGTTCCAGTCTAGATGTTCACTGTAGGTCCTGCAGCTCAAAGACAGTTGGCTGCAGAAAGAGCTGCACACAGGAACAAATAAAAAAAATTTATTGGGAAAATCTCTGTTTTACAATGTTTCAACAGGTCATGTGAAAAAGTGCAGCAGGTTCGTTCTCTCTAGTAAAATCCCAATGAAACGTTTGGTTATTGATACATTAACTTTGCATTCTGTTGTCTAATGTGTAGTGACTGATTGAAAGAGTCAAACTTTGACCAAAAGTTGTGTTGTTTGAGTAAAAAACAGCTATTGTTGCATATTTTTATGTTTTATTAGTGTTTGTTAGTGTCATTTTGGGCAGTGAGCATCATTTTCATTCTGTGTTAGAAAATGGGACTTCAACATGGACACAAGTGTCTCAGCACCCGAGAAAAGCTGTAATAACATGATCACAGTCTTTAGCTGCAGTCTAATCCATAAAGCTGCTGTTTAGACATTGTAGGTTAAAGGACAGAAATTAAACCACTTTATCTGGAACTTCACCAGAGCCTTGATCAGAAGTTTGACTTTACTTTTGTCTCTGAACCTAAAGCAGCTCGTCGGATAGAATCCCCTGTGTCCCCACATGCTGACTCCCTGTCGGCCAAACGCACCGAGTGAATAATTAATATTCCGTCCACACCAGCTTCTTTTCTACTGCTGAGAAAATGCTGCTCTGCTTTTTAATAAAGGCCGGTCTGTCGTAGAAGTAAAGCTGGAAATTTAAAAAGAACAAGTTTTGACAAATCTTTCTGATTGTGAACTATTTCCACGTCACAATTTGAACCGAAGGTGATTTGTGGCAGTGACCATGTAAAACTCCTTTGTACAGAAGTTGCACAAATCTGCTTCAGCTTGATCTGTGAGTCTGTAAGAATTCAGAATTAGATTTCTCCTTCAGTTTTCATGTCACAATGTTTCTCTCCCCTAACATTCAGGGTTTTTTTTTCTTCTCGTTCACAAGTGTGTCACACATGGTTCAGTGAGGCCTCAGACCACAATATGGAACAAACTGTCGCTGCTTCTCCAAAGCATGGCACCAAGCTGACATTGTGTAAAGAGAGAAAGAGCTCAGCTTTTATCTACAGGCAGATTAAACCCATATCTGTGTAAAGAAAATGCACCAGCAGTGACATTAGTGATATGTGAACACACAAAGCACAACATACACAGTGTTGTTCTGGTTCATTGTTACAGGTACAAAACATTAGATAAAGTTACACTGAAGACAGCGAGTACATTTAAGTACATTTTGACACTAATAATAATGTGTTTGACTTTGTGTAACAGTAATTATAATCTGTACAACACATAACATCCCCTGTCTTCAGGTCCCCAGTCAAATCAGGAAAACCTGGGGATAAAATGAATGACAAGGATGCGCAGTGTGAACAGAGCAGAGCGATCTACAGACATCAGACCAGCAGTAGTTCGTGATAAGAGCAGCTTTCAAGTATTTACTGACAGTACAACAGCATCATTATCTGCCTGTAATTTGCATTTTGTGTCCACAGCAGCAAAGCAGAATGTGCAGTGTGGCTGAAAACTGTGATTACAGCTTCCTGTTAATTACAAACACATTAAAGTTTCTCTTTTGTTTCTTTTCACCAAAACTTCTCTTTGTTTAGAAGTGACCACATCATGAATATTGATAAGTTGAAGAACAAACACGTTCCGAGGCAGAATTTTGTTAAGCTGAAACAGAACAGTAACGGAAGCTGTGAGACTGCCTGTCACAATAAAACAGCTGGTGCTTGTCTGACGTGGAGTGAACAGATTTCAGTGTGACGAAGTTAATAAAAACAGAGAATTCATGTTCACAAAAAAACAAACATCATTTTTCTTATGTGTTCAGTACAAATTTTAAAACAAAGAATAAATGAAAGGCGCAAACAGAACAGGTGATGTAGTGGTGTAATAAGTAGAAATGACAGAAATACATAAAGGTGAAGTGATAAGCAGCAGCGATAATACTGAGTTTGTCTGTGCTGTGTATATTGATATGTAACTATGTCTGTATTGAATAATTTTAAAGATCAATGTAAAGATGATAAATAAAATAGTGGTTGTAATTAAATAAAATACATGTAAATAAATGTATTAAAATAGCAATGGTAAATAATAAATAACGATGGTATAAATTTATTGAAAAGTGTAATGAGCAATCAATTGATTATTTAAATTAATCAGCTGCACGTCAGAAATGCCCCATTAGTCTGTCTTGTTTATAAATCTGACAATTGGTAAAACTAATAATAATAAATCCCCTGGATTCTGGGACGGGCGCTCATTTAAAAATGCTTTAGCGTTTTACAGATGAAATGCGAAAAGCACAATCTAAAAATGTTCAGAAACTAGTTTTTATAGTCTAATTGTACGAATGCTCAGAAAAAACACACTGATCATTGTGTGAATGAACAACTTCGTCAACAGATTGACGCCGTTTATTTCCAACGTTCCGTGCGCGGCCACTGAAGCTCTGCTTTTACTTTGAAGGCTGCCGCCGGAAGTGCGGACCGTTAGCGTCGCTTGCTTGTTAGCCAAGGAGCGGAGCGGCGGTGGAGTTCGTCTCTGTCCGGTAAACATGAGGGAAGCTGCGCCTGTCTGACTGCAGGAAGTGGTCGCTCACACCCACCGTGTACCTCACAAACTCGTTCCCGAACTTTTCCACCTTTACCGCCGAAACACACGCGATGTGTTCAGCGTGAGAGCAGCCGCTGCTGAGGAGCCACCGGCGGGCTGAGCTGCCCAGTTTAGCGCCTCCTGTGAGGACCGCGGAGCAGCGAGGACACGTTACTGAGGTGAGTCCACACTCTTGAGACCCCCACCAGGCTGCTAAACCAGCGCTGGACCTGCAGACGGTCTGCAGGCTTTTGGTGACCGGGACTAAACATGAGCAGCTGTTAGTACAGAGAATGTGGACGGAGTTCATCCAACAAGCGGTTCAGTTCTGTTACAGGTGGCAGCTGCTCACACAGGTGCTTCAGTGACCTGCAGACAGTCCGGTCCGCATGGAGACCTGCAGACAGTCTCTGTAGGTGAACCAGGTGCTCAAGGGTGACGTGGTGAAAACAGACTTTTCCATGTTTGGGTGAATGTGAGGTTGTAAATAAAACTCAGTTTAGTTCTTGTAGATGAATCCACATTTTAGACAACTGACTAGTTCAGAGTTTGTACACTGACCCACAGGTGCTTTACCTGCTCTAAATAGATCCACATGTAGGAGACTGTTAGGAGTGATGTCAGTTGAGCTCGTAGGTGGTTCAGCAGCTTTAGGTTTGAACTGAACCATAGAACCAAAGCACTGTAGGGAGTTTGGGTCTTGTTGCTGAGGCTGTTGATTGCTTCAAGGTTGCTGATGAAAGACCTGCAGATTCATTAGCAGACATACAGTTAGTACTCGTAGGGATTTGTTTCCGTGCAACCACCTACCTGTGGTGGAGCAGACGTAGGCAGACACACTTAGAGCTGGACCCAGTTGTTTGGTGAAGTGACATCTGGATGGCCCCCAGCAGCCTCCAAAGAGTGTGAGAAACCGTTTCTGTCACCTCAGGGTTTTTTGAGAATCGCAGAGTGTTCGGAGAAAACCTGTTTCTGTGACCACATGAGAGGAGGACAGACTGCAGCTTGAATGAGAAGGGACTCACACTTTGTAGCCTCAGAAAGCTTCGATCTTGCTGCAACTTTCATGCACAGACTGGGTTTCTCTAATTATTGTAGATAAACATTCCAGGAAATGTCATAGAAGCAGGAGTCTACAGGGGATTTGACTAGAGAAGCATCACAATAGTGAAAGTGTGAAGGGACTTCAGGGGATTTTCACTTTAAAACCAACTAATGACTGAAGCAGCAAACGTTTGCTGTGTTTATGAAATGAGTCACTTCACTTTAAACAGGTTTGTTCAAATCAGTTTACACACTGGCCATGTTCTCTCTGCAGTTTATTTCCTCAAGCTCGTAAAACGTTTAATTCCTCTTTTTGCACAATAAGCAGCTTGTGTTTGCCCTTTTTATGCTTTTTGGAAATGATGTTCTCACATTTCTGTAGTGGATCTTTCTCGGGTAGAAATAAAAACATGTATTTGTTCTCAATTGTTGGGATTAGAATGTTTTCTGTGCAAGAAAGAGCAAAACCTTTGCAGTTTGCAGGAATTGAAATGCATCAGTTTGGACTCTTTTGTATTCACTTTGAAAATCTGGCTTTGTGGATGGCAAAGTGCACTGTTGTTCATTTACAGTTTAATGCAGACAAACATTCTGCAGCACAGTGCATCACTGTGGGCTTCATTAATAGAGGATTTTAGTGAACCACCAAGAGGTTCGTTTTAGTGTTTTCATAATTTTTTTTAACTGAAATAACTGAATAACGACTGACGGGATTGTGATGACACGCGGTTCAGTACGAACTCGATAACCTTTGATGATGCCTTTGATTTTCCATCTGCTGCCATCATCAAGTCTGCGTTTGAATTTGTCTCATACTTTGGTCTCATACAGCCTCAGTTGTGCCCTGTGGTAAACATGATGAACATTACATGTGCAGTACTGTAAGTATATATACACGTGGAACTGATTCATCACTTGGATTAAAGATGCCTCCACTGTTTCTCTAATGTCTCTGCTTGAGTGAGGGAAAGACATCTTCAGCTTCCTCTTTCCAAGACTGAAGTTTTACTCCTGCCATCCGGACTTTCATTACAACACAACATCAGCATCAACTTAAGGTCTTGAGTGACTGTCCCCACAAAGTTTGCCTCATCCTTGAAGACCAACTGAGCTTCACCGAGCAACATCTCCTCTGTCTCTCAGCAGCAGATTTTTCCTCTACATTATCATAAAGATCCGACTCTACCTTTCTGAATATCTGGTCATATCTCTTCTTGACTACTGAGGTGTCCTGCTGACGGAGCTCCCAGCAGCCCAATCGAACCCTCCAGATGATCCAAAATGCAGCAGCACGTGTCATTTTTAATCAGCCATAAAGGACACGCATCACACCACTGGTCTCTGCTCTGGTTCCATCACGCTCAAAGCTCTGACTCCTGCCTCAGAGTGCTTGACTCAACAGCATCTTCCTGATCCAGGTCTACAGTCCCTCCCATCCACTGCGCTCTGCCAACAAATGGTGTCTGGTGGACTCAGCGCCAAACAAAAGACACTGAGCAAAACTCTTTAGCTCAGTGGTCCCACTATGTTGGAACGAGCTTCCAAACTCTGCAAACTCACTGTCTATATTCAAAGCACTGCTGAAAACTGAACTCTACAACTTCCTATCCACTAAAAAATAAATCTGTTCTTGAGTCTCTTAAAACAGAAACGCTTCTTCGTAGCACTTTTCAAAAATTTCTCCTTGACTTAGATTTTTGCTGCCTTGTACTTTACTTGAATGATCAAACACACATTTACAATCAGCATGTAGACGTGTTTCTGAAACTTTACTCAGTGGTTGTCTGAGTCCAAATCACAGAAGTGAGTCGAGTTAACAATCAACACACTGTCTCTGTCTGTCTTTGTCTCAGTTTGTAATTGCATTAGTCTTTGAGTGCTTTCCCATGAGCAGGGGCTTCTGTTGCAGGATTAGCCCACATGCTAACACACACACAAACATACAGTAAGTCACATGCAACTTTAGCACAACACTTTCACCCTTTGTGTTTCCATCAATGTAGGACAGTGTTTTGAGGTTTTACTCTGTTTTTTCTGAATGTGTTGAGTTCTGTCCACGATGAAACTCCTCCAGGAGCAGATAAGTACTGACAGGGTGTCTTTGAGCTGGAGTCATTAGTTTGTCACAACAGGGAAAAAGTCTGAGTGGAACTGAGGTTAAATGAGTAAATCCACAGCAGAGCATCATAATTTTAGTAAGTTTCAGTATTTTTCTCCAGATGAGGCTGGAAGTTGACTGGAGTCCACCTGCATCCAACAGGTTGTTTATAGAAGGACCGATAATTCAGGACAAAAACCAACTCGCGAACGGACCACAGTGATCTCAATAAACATGAAATGGAAGAAGACTCTTTTCATAACTTCCCATCAGTCCAAACTGGACCTTGGCCAGTGAGGACACCAGGACCTCTCACTGTAACTGAGCTTCAGAATGTCTCTGCAGAGATGAGAGACAACAAATTAAACTGGATTCTTCAGGTGGACACAAGGCCCAGAACCTGAATCACTGTTCTACTGTGGAAACGCTTGATGTTTGGGTTCACGTTCCACATAATAGCTTTATACTGAGTGTCAAGAGTCTGTCTGATTGTTGGTCATCAAGTCAGCATCATCTTTGTTTTCTTTACAATACATTTTCAGTTTTTATGTGTCTTTGGTAATTTGGTTGTCTCTGTTTTTCATGACTTTTCTGGCTGCTGGACATTGTGCATCACTTTGAGGACGTCTTATGTCTTTGTGGTCATTTTTCTTTTCTCTGTGGTCATTTTTTTTTCCATCTCTTTATGTCATTTTTCTCCATGTTTTTTTTGTTTGTTTGTTTGTTTTTGTCCATTTTGTGGTCATTTTGCATCTTTTTGTCATAGTTTTCTATGACTTTGTGGTCGTTTTGTGGGTCTTTGAGGACATTGTAAATGTCTTTGTAGATGTTTTAGGTTTTGTTGTGGTCTCCAGACGAGGCTCTGGGCACTGGTAGGACTGTTCAGGAATTCACCCGTGGGTCAGATTTGTTGTTATGGCTTTTCCTCTAAAGTGACTCAGTGCTTATTCACACACGGGACCAACATGTTGAGTTATCGTCCCGTGAAGACTTTTGGAAGGAAGCTCAGAGAGAACTGAACTCTAAACGGGATGTGACGGTGGAGGAGGACCGGAGGTGGGGTGAAGTGAGATGGGGAGGATGGTCTGACCTTTTTGTGATGACTGGTTTTGGTGTGTACCAGATGGGTTGTTATGGTGACAGTTACATGCACGGTGACGCCTAACGCCCACTTCTGCAGAACAGAAGGTGAGACAGTTGTTTTTCTTCCTTTGTGAATCATCTTCTCAAACGTAGACGCTCTGTTGCTTTAGTCCAGATGTTGAGAGACGATCTGCAAAGTTACTATGAGCTGCTTGTTAGTTCTTTAGTGTGTGTGTGTGTGTGTGTGTGTGTGTGTGTGTGTGTGTTTACCAAATTGTGGGAACACTGCATGTGGTGAACTGTGCGCACATGGTCTTGATCCCACATGCAACCTGTGGTCCCTGGCACGGTCTGGAAACACTCAGACACGGTTTTTGAAGCATTTAAGATTTGCTCTCACCCTCCCACGATCATCTGGGCGATGAGGTGTGAGACCCCCCCCCCCCCCCCCCCCACACTTATTTCGTCTATGAGACTGTTATGATTGTGTTTTTGGCTGTTGTTTTTTGATTGGTCACACATTAACCTGTTTTATGTGTAATATATATCTATTTTAACATTACTGTCCAATTTAGCTTTTCTTTGTGGACATGTGTCTCTTTGTCGTCATTTTTATTTTCTTTGTGCATTCAGTGTCCTAGTCCATGTTTCCGAGTGCAGATTTAGTCCTTTATTAGCCCTTTAGACATTCAGACATATGCTCCTATTTGGATTTGATGGTAACTTCTCTTTACATGTTGTTCTCATATCTGAATATAATCAAATGCTCATTTTTATTTGAATCGCAGCAGCAATCTGATGAGCTGTGACATTTCTGCAACACTTTCAATATTGTTTAATTAAATGAAAATTAAATGGAAATGTGATATTAATGCAAATTCGGCAGCAGCATGAGGTGACACAAGCAGAGACGGAATGTGCAGGGGTTGGATAGTCATGAAAGCTCTTAAATATTTATTTTTAGCTTGCATGGGCAGTAATGTCTGGTTTACAAGATTTTGTATTGGATTTTGGTTTAAATATTCTACGGCGATTTTGGTTCCAGACCCTCCCTATAAAACAACCGGATCTTGTTTCTCATCCGTTTTCAGATGCATTTTAAATGTAGATAACAGACAAACTACAAGAATCGGTGCTTCTAATTTCTTGGCGTCAAAATGTCATATTAGAAAATGTTTCCCGCAGCTAATCCAGAGGAGGAAGAGTCAGTTTGTTTGTTGTTGTTGTTCGTTGTCTCATTGCCCAGGCAAGAAAGAAATCTGTATTTCTTGAACTACTCTGATTTTGGCAGGATGAGGGCAAATAAACAATAGTGTGTTTGTGTTGTCACTCAGCACGGAGCCTCCCGTTAGCTGTGATTAGAGGAGACGGCACAGCGAGGCCCTGTGGGACACACGCTGGCCTGTGAGGGTCCCATCAGCCACCTGGGTGGACGGGAGAGGCTCTGAGGTCAACTTACAATGATGATGATGATGATGATAGAAGTGTGTTTCATGTTCCTGTAGAAACCTGCAGTTTCCCAAAGATCAGCGTCTGTTCAATAACATTTTTGAAACTGAAGCTTTTCTTTTTGCTTAAATCAGGACCCCCAGTTCTCAGGAGTTGCTGTGGGGTTAAACTGCCTAGTTTAACCCCACAGCATCAATACTGGACCTTGACCAACACAGTTTTACTGCAGATGCTAATGTTGATATTTAAGGCTTTCATACATCTAATAATGATATGTTTGCCAAAGGTTTACGATAAGGAGACTCTGAAGTGTGTGTGATCATTCACTCGTCACATCTTTCCGCTGGTCTGATGATCAACGTGGCATTAGCAGTTCTAGCAGCTGTTATGAATTTGGTGGTCAGGTAGCATTACAGCAGTAGATGTGAGAATGAGCACCTCACTGCAAAGACAGATCCAAAAATGGACTGTGCTCTGCAGTTACACTGAGCTGTGGTGCATTCAGGGTCTTTGCATTTCTGTTGGACAATCTAATAAATCTAATAAAATGAGGTTCCAGCTAAAACGGAGAGAACTGCTCGTAGAACACGATAAATAAAATGATCAAATTAAAACTATAAAAAGCCTTTTGTACAGGTTAATGCAATTCAAAGTGCTTTACAGATGATTGAAAGGTGTAGCAAACAAATATAATGAAACTGTGACAATAGTATCCACAAAACAAGAGTATTAAAAAATTTGAGAAATTGACAACTAGGCATAAAACAAGAGCAAAAAGACATAAATTTATGAGACTATAAGACAATGAGACCAATGCACACAAATAGATTAGGATAAAAATAAATCATATATTATAACCAATGAGAAATGATAATACAGATTAAATGTAGATAAACAAATGAGATAAGTAAGTAAAGAGTAAATAAATGCAGTAAGTGGATAACACACATAAGATAATTTAATCAAAATCCAGTCTGCAATGACTGTTTAAGTTGCTCCAAGGTCCCCAAACTGTTCCAACAGCTCAGAGCAGAAACATTAATAGCTGCCTCACCAAAAGGTTTTTGTGCTAAGCTCAGATGACTTTTATGATCCTGAGAGTTTCTAATGTGGATGTTTCTTTTTCCAAAGTTGTAAAAGCTGAGTTTTAGAATGGATGTTTTTTTTTTTTTTTTGCTGTTCTTAATCAGCCTTGCTGCATGATGCCTCTTCACCACAGTTTCCCCCTCTCGTGCAACATCTGACTCTCTACTCTCACCTTTTTTTTTTTTCTTTTACCTTTCCCCACTGTATTTGCTTTGCTCGCGTGTGTCAGCAGTGTGACCCAGTTGTTGTGGTCTGTTGAAGATGACTGTGCAGCAGAGATGTAGAAAAGATGCTTTTATTCTTTAAATTCCTTTACATAAGTCTTGATTTTATCATGCAAAGTGGCTTGAGATGACTTTGTTGTGAATTGGGGTTATATAAATAGAGTTGAATATAATCATTCATCAGTTTCTCTTTAATATTGTGGGTTATAATAATACCCACAATAACTAGTAAAGAGAAGTACAAACAGAAAGATAATCACGATAAAAAAAACAAACAAAAAAAAGTGGTATTAGTCTTTCTGCTCAGATGCACTGAGACACTCTCTGGTTTTGACATGGAGTCACCTCCATTTTTGCAAGATTGTGGTCAGTCCTGCTGTGAAAGTGAAATTTTTACTGTAACCTGTAGGTGGGTGGTGAGAATGATAAGAGAGAGGAGGTTGTTTTTTTTTTTTTTTTTTCTTAGTGCAGGTATAAATCCCCTGTGTTTCTCCTCCGGTGGGTCTACATCTGCATTGTGACACAGAAAGACCAAACTGAGAACGTAGAAGTTTCCCAGTGAAATTAGAGTTGAATCATTTGCTCTCTTCCATCCAAACCAGGACAGAGCTCTCTGTCACTCTGTAATCATGACCAACCCCAAGCTTCTCTAAATAAAACTAAAACAAACTCGTGTACAGAGGCTTTTATTTTTACACGTACACACGCAGTCCATTGGCTCAGTCACCAAAATAGAACAGCGACTGATGCCTCCCTAATGCTGACAACGTTATACCTGAGGTTGTGTCTATTTCAGAGGCAAAAGAGAGACTAAATATGTGACCCTCAATAAACTGAGTGTGAAATGGAACTGGCTGCGCTTGCAGACAGAAGTGACGTTCAGTGAGAGCAGAAGGCCCGATCGTCTGTGTCTGTGGTTTCTGGAAAGCGAGACAGAGTAAGACCTCTGCGCTGTAAACAAATAGGCTGGTCTCGGGCCGGCGCCATTGCACAGGAAGCTGTGGTTTGGAGGAAGCCGATGTTTCTAAATGAATCAGATGCTGCTGAAGCTGCTCTGCTCCGCCTGCTGTCAACAGGAAGTTAAAGCTGCACAGAGCTACTGTAAGGAGCTGTTTTTCTCTGCTGATAATATTAAATACTAAAATATGTTTTCCTTTAGTTTTAGCCACAACAACCAGTGTCTGTGTGGATGACTGTGTTTATTAGGTCGTTTTGACCCAGACTGAATGACCACAACGGCTTTTTGGCCTAAAATGCATATTATAATACATCAAGCTTCATGTGCCAACAACCAAAGGAAATCATAAAGTTTGAGTCTGGCGGAAATTTATTTGGGCCACTTGTGTTCACGTTTGAGTAAAGCTCACGAATACAGAGGCCGCTCTGCACCACCACAGTCCGCTACAATGCCCACATTAGTGCTCACGCTGCATCAATCCACTTGTCAGTATACAGCTGCATTCGATCCTCAGTGTGAACAAGAGAAGAGACACTGAAGCTCCAGCTGACCAGGGTCTAGCATTTAGCTGCTAAAGAGCAGAAATTTCCCCAAAGAAAGTGGTGGAGACAAAAGATGGACACAAACACAACTCCACCTGAATTATCATGCTGCTCTGGAACTGATGGGGAGTATGTAGAAATAAACACTTTCACTTTCATCAGTTTAACATATCAACTCAAAAGATGATGATGTGTCAGTGTTGTGGTCACTGCTGCTGAAAACAAGTGGATCTTAAACTTTATTGCAAGTTTAAGAGTCCAGCTTTCTCTTCAGTAGGAATGTTCTGATGCTGATGCCAGTATTGACCATTGGGCCTGATCCTACCTTTGTGTACTTGTGTACTCGTAATTGTAAAATTTCTCCGATACAGCACTGATACCACGTTAGCCTCCATAGGTGGAGGCGGAAACAGGTCTGTGGCTTAGAGCTGTTTTAAGATGATTGATGATGACAAAAATAAAGCTGAATACAAACTCTGCTGTGAGTATTTTAAAAAACGTTTAATATTTGCAACTAAGTTTGGCAAAAACAAGGGTAAAATAAAAACCCATAATTTTGCCGAAAGTTCTTTGTTTTTCAAACCTGTTTTACCTTCATTTTCCTGTGGACACTCAACAGTCTCTATCCAGGATCTCGCCCTAAACCATTGTTCGTTTTTTTTTTCTTTTCTTTTTGTTCTTTTTAGACAACGTTGCTCCGTTTAACACCGGTTGCCACCAGAAGAACCTGTGATAATGTCCGTTCTTGCTTTGCTTAACTGCAATGAATTGATGAGGCTCTTACTGTCCAGCAACTCGTACTAGAAGCAAAACAGTTTATTACTTGTACCAGTACTTAGTATCGGTAAGTACTGAGGCTCTCTACTGTTGAGTCAATCAAAATGTTGGTTTTCATGACAATGCAGAGGTCGTACTGCTTACTACACATATAAATCTCTGTTTTTATGCCCGTGTGATGTCTTGTTTCCTGTCTCCACAGCAGCCAGTGTTCATCATGGGGTCTTTCCGGCGCCCCCGGCCTCGGTTTATGAGCTCTCCGGTTCTGTCGGATCTCGCCCGCTTCCATGCCAGCTCGTCTGCACTGCAGATCTCTAACACCAGTGTGTGGAACAGGTACGCAGCACAGAAAAACCCTCCTGTGAGGGTATTTCTGCACAGACATGTGCTGTAGCTGTAGAACAGCAGCTGAGAACACAGATGTAGTCTTTTTGTGATTTACTCTAATCTGAGTATATAATCCCACAACACAAAGTACAGATGTTATCTTCATGTGTTTTGGACACAGACGGCGGTGGATGAATGAATGTGTTTGTGTGTTATGTGTCCAAACATCAGATTAAAGAAGTGAAAAAGCTGAACTATTGTTCAACCAGGGTTTGTGAAAATGGGATGTGCAGTCTTTTCTCTTCCATTAACCTATGAAGAAACACTCTCAGTGGAGAGTTCAATAAAATTGCAGAGGCAAAAACTACAGTTTATAAGCAGCCAGTGTCAGACAGTGACGTACATGCAAGTGCATGTTTCCAGTGAATTACTTTGTCATGTGAATGCTGCATTTGTCCCATCAGGGTACACGCATTTTCAAAAATAACAGTGAAGGTCTTTGGATATTTGTTTAGTACAATTGTGCTGAATCTTAATATGTAGAAGAACTGTCCACACATTCTGTGAACTCCATGATTACCTTGACTTGCACATGTTCCTGTTGCTCAGTGTTTCAGTGCATTGAGGGGATTACTGCACTGAGCAGGATGTTTAGTAGGAAGTGGAGGTGGCAGCCGGGGTCACGTCCTGTCAACCAGCTGAGTCACATAAGAGGACGATCATCACTGACCCAAATCTCAATCTAATAATTCCTGTTTTCGGGGAAAAATTCTGTCCCTCAGACGAAAATGAATGCTCTGTAAACATATTCATATTACAAACTGTCCAGGCTAAGATCACAAATCTGTGAAAAAAACCCCTGCTGTACATGACAGGCTGACTGACATTAAAGCTGCTTCTTCTCCTCCTCCTCCTGTTTTTTTTTTTTTTGTGTGTGTCTCTCTCAGCGTCCAATCAGCTGTGATGAAGGTGTTCCAGGGTGGAGCTCTGCAGACTAACGAGCTGTACACGCTTAATGAAAGCATCAGGTAATGCAGGCATTTAGCAGATGCTTTTATTTAAGCCCTTCTTCAAGGTAGCTTTTACGGGTCATTCTCAGGCTTGTCCCGAGACCGAGGGGTATGGACAGGGACAGGCATGTACAGGTGCTGGTCATATAATTAGAATTCCATTCAAGAAGTGAAACTTGTATAATGTTTACATTCATTCCACACAGACTGATATATTTCAAGTGTTTCTTTTAATTTTGATGATTATAACCGAAAACTAATGAAAACCCCAAATTCAGTATCAATCAGATTATTAGAATATAATTAGATTATTACTTAAGACCAATACAAAGAAAGGATTTTTAGAACTCTTGGCCAACTGAAAAGTATGAGCATGTACAGCACTCAATACTTAGTTGGGCTCCTTTTGCCTGAATTACTGCAGCAGTGTGTTGTGGAGTCGATCAGTCTGTGGCACTGCTCAGGTGTTATGAGAGACCAGGTTGCTCTGATAGTGGCCTTCAGCTCTTCTGCATTGTTGGGTCTGTCATATCGCATCTTCCTCTTCACAATGCCCCATAGATTTTCTATGGGGTTAAGGTCAGGTGAGTTTGCTGGCCAATCAAGAACAGGGATACCATGGTCCTTAAACCAGGTACTGGTAGATTTGACACTGTGTGCAGGTTCCAGGTCCTGTTGGAAAATGAAATCTGCATCTCCATAAAGTTGGTCAGCAGCAGGAAGCATGAACTGCTCTAAAACGTCCTGGTATACAGCTGTGTTGACCTTGGACCTCAGAAAACACAGGAGAGCAACACCAGCAGATGACGTGGCACCAAACCATCACTGACTGTGGAAACTTTACACTGGACCTCAAGCAACATGGATTCTCTGCCTCTCCTCTCTTCCTCCAGACTCTGGGACCCTGATTTCCAAAGGAAGTGCAAAGTTTACTTTCATCACTGAACATAACTTTGGACCACTCAGCAGCAGTCCAGTCCTTTTTGTCTTTAGTCCAGGCGAGATGCTTCTGACGCTGTCTGTTGTTCAGGAGTGGCTTGACACAAGGACTGCGGCAGCTGAAACCCAGGTCTTGCATACGTCTGTGTGTAGTGGTTGACACCAGCTGCAGTCCACTCTTTGAGAATCTCCCCCACATTGTTGAATGGGTTTCGTTTCACAATTCTCTCCAGGGTGCAGTTATCACTATTGCTTGTACACTTTTTTCCATCACATCTTCTCCTTCCCTGCGCCTCTCGATTAATGTGCTTAGACACAGAGCTCTGTGAACAGCCAGCCTCTTTTGCAATGACACCTTGTCCTCCTTGTGCACGGTGTCAATGGTCGTCTTTTGGACAACTGTCAAATCAGCAGTCTGCACCATGATTGTGTAGCCTACAAACCCCACTGAGACACCAATTAAAGGCCTTTGCAGGTGTTTTGAGTTAATTAGCTGATTAGAGTGTGGAAAAATCCTTTCTTTGTTTTGGTCTTAAGTAATATTCTAATTTTCTGATATACTGAATTTGGGGTTTTTCATTAGTTGTCCGTTATAATCATCAAAATTAAAAGAAATAAACACTTGGTTAAATAAATCAGTCAATCATTATAAATACATCATAATAATTCAGTACATTTGAGGAGGTTTCATATATTTTGTAAAAATTTTCTAGCACTTGCAGTAAATCAGATTATCCATGCAATTGATGGATATTTACCTCTTCCCAAGTGTTTATTATTACTGGTTATGACTTTTCGGAGCTGAAATGTTAGATAAGTTTCATATTTGTCTTTTCTGACCCACTCTTGTGTTTGTCAACACTCTTGACCTACACACCATTAGCCTATTAATATACAGTTTATTCTTTTCAAAAAGGTTTTTAAATTTGAGTTTAAAACCTTTCAAATTATTTTCCAAAGCTGCCACACTTTGAGCATGTGCCCCAGTCTGGATCCATCCAAGTGCTTCACAGAGAGTTTTAAAGATTATGAAAAGAATATTACACACTGAAGGTGTGTTGGGCCTTTAAATAGAGAAGAGAATTTAAAGACTGTTTAAGTTTAAACACAAATAATGGACAGTTCCAACAGATGATAAACTGAAGAAGGCAAAAAGTTTTTAAGTTTTCCCGACATCTGTCATACAGACAATAGAAAAGCTGTTCAGTTTGAATTATTATGCAATTATTGCCTCAGCTAAAAAGTATCTATTATTAGATTATCAGTGGCTTTTCTTTTTAAGAATCATTTTGTCTATACCAGTTTGAAAACTGGTGAGAAATGTTCATCCCGTTGTCTCATAGCTGAGAATGTTCAGTGTGATAGAAATGAGAAAAACAGCAGGTGCAGCCAGAAAATGTCTGCTGTTGATTTTCTTGAAATGAAACCGGACTGATTGGAATTTGATGCATGAAGATGTCATTACAGCGTCAGAAGGTGTGATATATTCTAGATGAAGTCACTCTGCAGCCTCACATCACACGCTTTTCACTGTTGTGTCACATTTTAGGGGAGAAAGTGTGAAAAGTTTTGGCTGATTAATCTCCTACTAAACGGAGCCCTAATGGGTAGAACTACAGAACAGGACAGGAGACGTGTTAGCAAATGCGATTCAGGCCTGTGGACAGCAGCTCTTTGACATTTAAAAGATTCAGTGGATAACTCTGTTTCCTTTGTGAGCTGGAGACGATGAGGAGAGGAAACATGAGTCTTCCTTCCTTCCTGACCTCTTCTGTGTCTCTGCAGGTGGCTCCTTAAAACAGAGATGGGCTCCTTCATCACAGAGTACTTCCAGGTATTTTCACTCTTTATTTCCTCTTTTTGTGTATAATGATATATGAAAGTGCATTTCTCAGCAGCAGCTTTTAGAAACAGAAACTAACATCTGGAAAGTCTAACTGCTGTTTATGTGGTCGCTTCACTTCCTTTGTACTTGGTACAACGCCCACATTACTGTATCACAGTGCATAAATACTCAGTACTGAGGGGGTTTATCCATAATATTACACCATCATTTATTAGGTCACCATTTCATTTTAAGAATCTGCATCAGCAAAGGGACTAAAGTAATCAGATAATCAAGCTCTTGAGTAAATGTACTTAGTTACATTTCACAGTTGCCTGAAAGCTCGAGGACACTTCAGGCAGCCTTAAATATAGATTTTTTATTATCTACTGTCCAACAATAAAAAAAAACACATATATACGTAGAGAGAGACAGAGAGATACAGTGTCGTAGAGAGAAAATAAGAAGGTCAAAGGTCACTTTGACATCACAAAACACATGTGGCCATAACCCAAGAAACCACACACTTATAATGTCAGATGTAACAAAAATCCCTCCTGACATTTCTGAGGTACAACTTTTACGACAATGGACGTGAGATAACAATGATCTCGACTTTTCACCAAAATCTAACCAGTTTGTTCCTGGTTTCAAGTGGACCTTTGTGCCACATTGTGATGGAAACCCACTCATATACTGTTGTCACATAGAACCAATGTCTGCTGGTGAGCAGTTAATACCAAGCAGTAGCTGCCATGTTTGTGCCCTTTTGCACCTTGTGATCTGCTGATTTCACATGTTATCTGAACGCTGCATGAAACACAGTGGGAGTCAAACTGTGGGTCTGTGACACGTGAAGCAGGTGTTGGTGTCACACTAAATCCAGACACATTGGAAAAGCTCAGAGTCTCCAGCTCAGTCTGACCTGTGAGTGAGATGTGGAGTTCACACTCTGCTGCAAACTATGAAGATGTTTATCTGTCGGTCATGGGATGTTTGTTTTCTCCAACAGCAGGAGAACTTCTTGCACAAGAGCACAAGTATTGACTTGTTCAGCTCTCAGGGCCTGGATTTATTAATTTAATTTAAACACTACATTCTATATTCTATACTGCAGGTCAGTCTGGGAAAAACATGGGTCATGTGACTTTTATTAGAAGTCAATATTTAGACCAGTTTTTGGTCACAAACTACTTGAAGCAACTTTTCAGTCAAATAAAAGTGACAAAACTGACTAAAATGTCCTGAATGACAGGTGTTTATTTCTGAAGTTACAGCCATGTTTATAAAGGGTCCACATTCTGCATCATTTCAGGTACAGTGCATATTTTTATTCTAGGGCTCAACTGAAATAGTGTGAGATGTTTCACGATTCCAGAAGCATTTTACACATACTTGGTTGTGATTGGTCAGCTTGATGAAGACTCCGCTGAGCATTAGATGTTTTCAGATTACAACGCCTACACAAGCTGTCGTCCACCTGAGTGCTTCTACCTCCGCTCTTATGTCACCCTATGTTCACTACATTTCCATCTGTTTTGAAAGTCTACCACCATTTGTCCTGAAGACCAAACCTGCCCATCACATTCTCATCACTTACATGTCCATTGAAATCTGCACCAATCACCACTCTCTCATCCTCTGGTGATGCTCTGCATCACTTCATCTAACTCACTCTGGAAATTTCTCCTTCTCTTCTAACTCACATCCTACCTGTGGGACATAACCATAACAACATTGAACATCACACCTTCAATTTCCAGCTTCAGACCCATCATCCTGTCTGATACTCTTTTCACCTCTAGAACATTCCTCACAAACTCCTCTTTCAGGATAACTCCTACTCCATTTCTCTTCCTATCTGACCCATGGTAGAAATACTTGAACCCTGCTCCTAAGCTTCTAGCCTTGCTACCTTTCCACCTGGTCTCCTGGACACACAGTATATCCACCTTCCTTCTCTGCATCATGTAAATCAACTCTAAATCAACAGTAGTCCAATTTCCACCGTTAGCCTGTAGGTCAACAGCACCGTCGTTGTTAACTTGGGCTCCGACCGATCCAGTATGGGGGTCAGATTCGGTGTGGAAGTCATGATTCTTATGTTTATGTTGGCATGTGTTTTACTTGTGATGCCCGTCCTGACACAACCCTCTGCATATGGGACTGGGATTTGGGACTGGCACAAGAAGACACTGGCTTGTGTCCCCTTGCGGTTGCATTTCTTTTTTTAGCTTGTGACATAAACACTATAAACCCTGAAACCGGTACCGTCCTCTCTGTAAGCTGCTGCTCTCCCTCGTCATTCTGCTTGACTTTACAGTAAAGTTCACAACAGCCTGGATGTTAGTATGTAAAGGAGTCATGACATTACACAACAACTCAACCACAGTTACACTCTTGAGCCACTTAAATTCTTTGTTAACCTGAGTCTCTAAGAACAGTCAGGAGACAAACAGGAGACTGTGGTGGTGAAGCAGCAAGCTCAGACTTCTTACACTAAGCTGATTGCTGCCTCCGTTGCCCTGAAGCTGCAGTCGGCACGTCCTGATCCTCCCTGTTAATCAGCTCAAGCTTCAGATAATGAGGTGTGTCCCAGCAGATGGTGATGAGCGCGAAGGTCCGGAGGTGGACAGACATCCTCTTCCTGTTCAGAGAAATCTGCAGTGGAGGTCTTCTGTCAGTTTTCTTTATGCTGACTTATGGACAATGTCTGTTCCATCTCAGACCTGACATGTCCTTCCTGTCCGCAGTGATCTCACTTCTGCACAGCTCTTCTAAACTTTGATGTTTAGATAATGTTTCTGTCTGCGTTAACCTCTGTTGCTCTGAGGGTTAACCACTACATATTATCCTGTTTTTGTAAATGTAGCTCTGCAGCAGATATAAACCAGAGGAAGAGGCAGTCAAAACATGCTGATGCATCTCAGGTAGAATTCTTATCATGTCCAGCGTCAGTTTAGTGCCTTACAAGATGGTATTGTACGTTGGTATGATTAACTGTAAAACTAAATGGCCGATTGGTCCGTTTATCTGTTCAGGACTTGAACAGGTGGTCTTAGCCTCGTCTTCCTTGGAGTTTTATTCAAGATGCACAGTTACTACTACTGCAGTGCAGCTCTATGAAGATGCAGTATCCTCAAATAGTTTTACAAATACCTGCACGTTCATTTATACTGTGAACAGATCTATGAGTGTACATGCACAAATGAGTGAGGTTGAAGGACAAATAACTTTAATCTTTAAATTAAGGAATCTATGGCCTGTTTATAACACATCTTAATTTTGCTGTATAAATGAATGTAATTATTCCCTGTGTGTGTCTGTTTGTGTGTGTGTTGCAGAACCAGCTGTTGACTCGAGGTCTGTCTGAAATCCTGGATCAGGTCCTTCTTCACTCCGGTGAGACTGGTTAGTGATTTCAGGGTCTGAACTCTGACTCTGAGGTTTAATTCAGGCCTGACTGCTCTTTTTTTCACTATGTGTGGCTCATCGTCGAGATGGAGTTTTTCTGTATTGTGAAAATGTTTTATTTTTAACCAGGGCAAGTCACAAACAGGTTACGTTCACAAGATCAGACTAAAAACTGTTAACAGCCCAAACACTGACCAATCAGATCGCTGGTAAAATGGAGTCATCAGTCCTGCAGGGTCATGACAACAGTTCCCAGTGAAGTGATAAATGATAAAGCATCTGACATTTTCCCTGATTTGCAGATCAGTTTGCTGTTTCAGTCCGTGATGTCGTTCCAGTTTTAAAACAGAGCTTGAAACCATCTGAGACACAGCTGATGACCAATTAACTTCATAATGATGAATAATGTTGTTTTAAATATACAAAGGTTATATTATTCCCCACAGAATCCCTAACACTGTTACAAAGTTCTTTCACATGCTGCTCATCATGAGAATCTGCCGTGATAATTGTTCCTTTATTAAAAAAAAATAATTCACCCCCTGTCAAATATTCCCATCATACAGTAATTGGTGCGTCTCACGGATATGTTCACCTAACAGACCATCACGTTTTTGTCAGGTCAGAACCAAACTTTGTGGATCTGGTGATGTCACTTCTAATTAACAGTTCCACCTCTGTCACATGAACATGTTCTTAACCCAACAGGAAGTGAAGCGAGATGATCCAAGAAACCAAAGACCATTTTCACACCTACTTTGTTTAGTCTGATTGAATTGGACTCTGGCTCCTTTTGTCTGTCTTTGTGCATTTTGTTTGCATAAGTCTAAACTCGGCAATCGCACTCTAACGGTGACAAAAACAATTGCGCTGAGACCCTGTACCGGATCTTTGACTGGTCCCAAATCCAGTCTGGAGCAGTTTGTGTGTGGTGCAAACACGCTTCAACCTCGGTCTGGTTCAGGTCTGGTTCAGGTCTAGTTTAGAGATGTCCCGATGCCAATAGTATCAGGCATTGGGCCCGATCCTGTCTTTGTGTACTTGGTCTCGTGCTCGTAAAACTTCTTTGATACTGCACCCGATACCACCTTGACTTCTACAGGTAGGTGGATGTGGCAAATTGTCTTGAGAGCAGTTTTAAGATAATTGATGGCGACAAAAGTAAAGCTGAACACAAACTCTGCTGTGAAAAAGTCTTAAGATCTAGTTACTAACAGTCAGACTCATGTTTCTCAAGAATATTTTTAGAAAGTTGTATATTTGTTACAGGCATTGGCAACAAGGCTTAAGTACAGTAACTAGAACTTTTATAAAAAAAGTTATTTATCCTTCAAATTCCTGTGTAGACTCTACAGTTCATGTTGTCTGTGCTTCTCCATCCAGGATCTCACGCTAAACTTTTTCTTTTTCGCTCCGTTTATTAAACATCCGTCGTTACAGTGTGAGTTTGCTTAGTGCATGTTAAACACCTTTATGATTGTGATCACTGATTCAGCTTCCTGTCATCAACTCTTTCCTGTGATAGGACAGTAATCTAGTGGTGGTTTTCTGTACATCTATCACTTAATAACTTGTGTAAATGTGAAAACAGGAACAATACACACAGTTTTAGATTCCGTGTGGCTCCCACTTTCTGAGAATGTAGCTTTAGGAATAAATGTCCACAGTCCACACAAAAAATCTAGAAGAACAGTCAGTTCTCATAACTGCAGAATATCTTTCTGAATCTTCATTTCCATTTAGCCCCATGATGGATCTGGAGGGTTAGGTTACTCAAAATGGGCCGGTACTCACCAGGATGCAGCAGTGGTATATTTTACTCACCACGTGACAACACACAGCCTAAACAAATGCCCCTAGATTTTGAAGGGAAAGAACTGTTGCAGCCTTCTTTGAGCAGCCTCTCAAAAAGTGACCTTTGTCTCTCATTATTGGTGTCATGGCTTTAGGAAAAGGCTATAGCATATTCGCAGAATGGTAAATGTGTCCTTAAATGGGGATGAATGTCTGCTGTCAATTTTACTTTGAAATACCAGTGTCAATCAAATAATGTGTAGCGCCGCCACCTTTTCCTGACCTTGACATTCTGGGCTGCTTTTAAATTAACGTGAGTACAAATACTTACATTTGAGTATTCGCTGATACTGAGTAATAAACTGTTTTGCTTTCAGTATGAGTTGCTTTAGATTAGTTCAGCTTTACTTTTGTCATCATCAATTATCTTTAAACGGCTCTAATGCAAAGACGCTTTCCCACCCCTGCCCACCTATGGAGGCTCTATCTGGTGCAGTAACTGAGACGTTTTGCGAATACGAAAACACAAAAGCAGGATCAGGCCAATGCCCTCCACCGGTTTTACCTTTTATTAAATCAGGGTCAGTTGAAAAAATAATTCTACACCAGGACTCTACAATCCCCATAAATAGACTTGGTCGGCCCATTTATGGATCTCTAGAATTGCCACTGGTTCAACTGTTCTGATCTTATCAACCACCTTCTCAAATTAGTTATGAAACTAGAAACAGGCTAAAAACTCATGTGTTGTCTTTGTTTGTTTGTACCTCACTAATATTATGGGCCTTTTAGTTTAGCGGCTGTGATATCTGATTGTTTGGCCCAAGATCCCCCCAGTTTTCTGCAGCAAATATTGGCGGCAGGTCTAATATTTCTCAAGTCTTCATGATGCTGATGACCATTAAGTATTAAAACCTGACACAGCGCAACATTATACCGTCTCCCTCTCTTTAACTTAACCTTAACTTTTGTGTAACAAACTCCTCGGTTGATGACATTATTCTTTGTTGAAGTGATACACGGTTAACACTTGAATGTAAAAAAAAACAAACAAAAAAACATTACAGTCGTGGTTAGAACATCACAGGTGTATTTTATACCACATGAATTGTAGAATTTGAAAACCAAACACTATGTAAACAGGTTGTCAGCAATCTTTTGGCTGCAGTGTTTATTAAGTTGTATGTCCCACTTATGTCCATGTCTGACAGGTCAGTGTGTTCCTTGTCAAAAGTCATGTAATCACTGCACACATTATGTTTCCTTGTTGTTTCTTTTTAAAGCTGCTGGGAGCAGGAATCACAAATGTTCCATCTAATGTAATAAGAGCCAGAGTTACATCATTGTTAGTGTCGGAGAAGCGATTGTAGAACAACAGAAACATTAAGTTGACAAGCTAATTTCCTCTTCTGTGCCTCAGTTGGACAGTTGGGGTGTGTGTGTGTGTGTGTGTGTGTGTGTGTGTGTGCGCGCATTATGGTGTGAATGCATTGTCACAGTAAACCACCGTCTCCTGTCCCCTAGGTGACGAGCAGCTCGTCACCCTCGCTGACATTTGGGACCGATTCTTCACAGAGACCCTCCCCACCCTGCAGGCTATCTTCTACCCAGTCCAGGTGAGACACACACACACAAGAATGAGGTTTTGAATGTTACGTTAAGTGAGGATTTACACACAGTTAGGCTTTACGCCTTATCACTGGTCTGTGAAGTAAATCAAGCTTTAACGCATAGTTTTGGCTAAAAATATTGAATGAGTTGAAAAGCACTCGTCCACTGAAATGAAGGAGATGAGCTGCAGAGTGAAACTCTGGCTGAACGTGGCTTTATGTACTGTGTGTGTTTTGTGTCGGTCTGTGTGGTGTGTTCAGGGTCAGGAGCTCACAGTGAGGCAGATGGCTCTGTTGGCCTTCAGAGACCTGGTCCTATTGAAGCTCCACCTGGAGGAAAGTTTGGGGACTGCAGCATCTGTTCCCCCACCTGTCACACAAATGCTGCTGGTGCTGCAGGTAAACTCCAGTATTACTCTGGGTAAAGCTTATATTGTACTTTATCCCTCCAACATCGACTTAGACAGGCATCATGAGATGGACAAACAGGTTGAAAACAAACACTTTATCCAGATTATTTAGAGATCTAATTAAAAATGGATGCAGCACAAATGTCAGTAACAATGTTTCATCATGTGTGAAAACTGTGCACTGTGATGGATCCTTTTAACAGTCTGCACAATAATTGAATTGATTACTTTAGGTTTCTCTTGAACAAACTCAGCCATGAACTTAAGTGAAACATTACTATTACTGACTGAAATTCAAACAAACCTAGAAAAAGATTTTAGATTTTGTAGAAGGTTTGTTGTTTGACTTTGAGATTTTCTGTTTAGACAAGTTAATTCCTACTATACACGAGGGCAAGTTGGTTTAGTTAGTCCTCAAACACAACTTGTCATTGTGTAACAGAAGCTGTCATAGTTCTGTAGGCAGCAGAAACAAAGTGTGGTGGGTGAATTCAGTCTGAGGTGGTGGGATAAAGGCAAAACCCCCTAATCCCCATTGGTCCTGGCTCCAAGAGGAAAAGATGGAGTCAATCGTAAACCGATGCAGCTCTGGTAAAACAGGCTCCAGTACAAACCAGTGTGACATCACAATTCTCCTACCTCCAACATCTCTGTGTACATCTCAGGGTATCCATGAGTCCGGGGGGCCCAGTGTGGAGTATTACCAGTTGGAGCGTCTGGTGGAGATCGTCGTGTCTCCATATCTCAGCAATGTTCTTAAGAACAGAAACCAGCTGCTGATAGGTCAGTACCTGTCACCATTCTATTTTTAATGAACTACGTGTTTTTCAGATGTGACTGAAGGTGTTTTAGTGGCTGATGCTTGTGTTAGAGGTCGGAGGGCGTTGCTCTGCAGTAATGTGCTGTTTCAATCCTCTCAGCAGAGAGGTGAGCTGCTTAATCTGTTGCTACTGTGTGATGCAGTCCAGCAGATCGGCTGCTCTGTGGGAATGAACCCGGTCGCAAACTGTGCTCTGACAGTGAAGTAATAACAGGAAGGTGTTGTATCAGATCATGACAGATTAAAAGATTTCTTCACAGCACACACAAAGCAACAGTGTTTATCAAATGTTTGTAAAATTAGTCCAAGACAACACTGTACTGCAGCCTCCTGACTTTTGCACATCTTAATGTTTAATAGCTACTATTCCAAACACCGAAAGTCTTGATTCAGAACAATTGGATTTGCAGTATTGACGTGAGAAATACTTGGAGCTGGTTTTATTAGAGGAGGTCCACAGGCAGAGGTGTAACCCAGTGATACTTCTTAATGCTTTTACATATGCTTTAAAACAAACAGTGGTGTTGTAGTAGCCTACAGGAGCCACAGAGTGAGGGGAAACCTTCTGTAGGTCATTGGTCACTGAGAGCATCACTTGGACAGATCAAAAATAAAGGGGGGCAAATATACTGGCGTGGCTGTTGACAGTGGCGCTCAACTATGTGTGTGGATATGGAATATTTGATATGACACATGAAAACATTATGTGATGCAAATACTAAGAATTTATAAGAATAAAAGGAGTTAGTGCATTTATCAAAATAGAAAAATGAGGAATGAGGAAAGAGGCCTTTTTCAAGAAATATGATTAAATAATCAATTAAAGAATCAATTTTTCTCTGAAATTCTTATCAAGAAAAATTTAAATTAAAAATGATATGGGGAGAAATTAAGTATTTTACAAATCAGACAGATGTGATGTGTTTTTCAAAGTAAAACCTTTATTAGTCTGTCTTCAGTTAAGGAGCCACAGCAGCTTTTCCTTCAGGAAAAGAATGTATGTAATTCCTTCACATACAAACAGCAAACCTTTGGTCTGGCTCAGGAGGATCAGCACGGCTCCCAAAGCCTGATTTGATTATAGGCCTAATCCCTGCTGTGACTTGAAACAGCAGCGAGTTTTCCTGCAAGAGCCCAGAGAGTCAACAGTGTCCAGAATTCCTATATTATCATTATTACATGGACATTAGAAGACAAGGGACATGAACTCACTGAGACAAACCAGAGGGAGGAGCCGTTAACTCCTTCATTAGAACAAAGCAAAGTTTTAAACAAAACCAATCTCCTTTTTAAATCCAAATCAATGTTTCCATTTATTCCAGATTCCCGTCATCTGCGGTCGTCAGGGTCGTTGCTAGGCAACCACTCCCAGCCAGAGATCACCATCACTGAGCATCACAGCTCCTCAGACTCCTCGTCTCTGGCGCCGCTGGTGGAGCAGGAGGGGGAGGCCTACCTGGAGAAGGTGGGCGGTGTGCGGCGCCACACGGTGGCCAACGCGCACTCTGACGTCCGGCTGCTGTCGGTGTCTAACAGGATCCATTCTGGGATGGAGAAGGACAACAGGGTGGGAGGGACAGAGGGAAGACCGGCGTTTTTGGTGGGGGGCAAGCGGACGAGTCCCAGGCCATTTTTCAGCCAACCGGACATGGTGGAATCTCCAAGGGGGGGCGTTATCTGTCTCCCTAACAGCTAGTGGCTAACGACGGGGGAGACACGATCATGGATTAAAGCATCAGTGAGACATAAAAGTAATTATGGGGAAAAACAACATTTGTCAGTGTCCTTGGGGTTTAAACAGCGACAGCAAACATTACTGTGTAAGGTGGGTGGGACAGGTTTGTACAGGTGATCTAAACGCCACAGGAACAGGAGTTTTTCTAGTTTAACTGTGGCTCACAGAGGTGATGGCAGGATGAAAGCAGCTTGTGTCAAAAATCAGATAATCACACAGGTGTCAATAAATCCACTGAGGAGTCACAGGACAGAGCTGCTCCTGCACAACGTGTTTAGGTTTCGTCAGTATCAAAATAAAACTGACAGGTGAAATGGGACCTTGGGGTGTCTAGAAGGACAGATGGACAATTTACATCTCAGCTCGATAGACAAACCTCAGAGCCACAGAGTTAATTTTGTACTTCAGATACAAATGAGGAAAAACTAATTTACAAAAAAAAAACAACCCACATTACACAGTAATATTTTAAAGGATGAATGATTCCAGACTGAAGGTTGTTTGGAGGTGTTTTAAGATAAGTGATGTCGAGCTCTTTTTACCAACAGGCATGTTCACGTTTGTGAAGAATATTTTAAACATATTTCATTCTTGTGACTGACATTGACATTGGTCAAGCAGTGTTTGCCAGTGTCTCTGTGCAGTGGTGAGGACTTTACTGTCCAGCAAATTATTCTAGAAGCAAAACTGCTTAGTACTTGTATCAGTCCTTGGTTTTGGCATGTGGTAGTGGGACACCCCTGGTCAAAAGCTGCAGCTTTCACATGTCCTTAATTTTTTCTATAAATAGTTTATTAAAAGTCTGTCAGACAATGGTGAAAGACACCGTCCAGAGCACAGGGTGACGTCTTCACTTTTTTTTTTTTCTGTACTTTTGTCTTAACCCATGTAAAACGGTTAAATACAAGTACGATAAATATTAATGAGCAGGAGAGTAAAATAAAAAAGAGGATAGAACATGAAAGTTCTGGAAAGAGCCTCCAGAATAAACAGCCAGTGACTGTTTGTTGTAGTGGACAAGTACTAACCCAGGATCAGGTCTGTAAGAAGGCTGTGGACAGAACCAGACTTTACATCCTGGACCTGATCTCAGTTTTTGTCAGTGTGTTGTAGGATTCTTACTGAATAATAAAGATGATTCATAAAACCTTCATGGTTTTCTTTCAGTGAACTCTAGTGTGGTGTAACTCCAGTCATTGAAAATGAGCTATTTTGTTGCTTAATTCTGTCCGGTTGCAGCAGCATCCTGGGGAGCAGGTCAGTCTGGGTTTTTGTCCCAGAGCTGGGATCTAATGTTCACCTGTAGCTTGTGGGTGGAGGCCAGTAATGCAGAGGCAAAACATGAATCCGTTGTTGTGAGTCGTAACCTTGTTCCCAAAGTGGTTTGGAAACAGAGCAGGACACACACAGAGGCAGGCGGGACACAGCATCCCCACTATGAAAAGAAGAACAGAATGCAATGATTTGCAAATCATTTTCAGATCGTTTGATAGTAACTGGGCAAAGACAGATTATCAGATGCTGAAACCAGGACGCACATTTACCACTGTGTTGCGTCACCTCTTCTGACAACACTTGTTAGTGTCTCACCCACAAAGGTTCTAAAGCAAATTCTAAACATTTGTTGTAATGAATACAAAGTGACATGAACCTCACCAGAATTCTGTTTCATGTTTCAGTATTATTTTACTGGACATTTTAAAACATGTCAAGTAATTGTAAGTATTTTACATACATCTAAGATCTCAGGGTCTGGAACTGTAGACTGTTTGTGTCCCATTTCCCAGAGCTGGTTCTGTTCAGATCTCATAGATCCCTCATGAAACAAATCAAGGGCAGCCTGGAGCTGTTGGACGAAGACAAGCCAAGATGTGAAGGGCACTGTAGAAGACATTTGTCTTTCAATCCTGGAAATACAGGACAAAACTAAGAGACTTACAGAAATTAGTTGTTTGGACTTATGGCCTTTTATGCTACCACATATTCTCCCTGTATTTACATTTAAGCATTAAAATTTATATGATTTGATTTTCTGTCTTTATGATTTTAATCACTGTTACCTGTTATTTATTGGAGGTTCTTCAGTTGTAACAGAAAATGTGTCCACACACGTACTTTTTTCTTTTGATGTAAACAGAAATAGTAGATGTTTGTGTTACTAGAGGTGGAGGATTTAAAATATTATAGCTGTGATTGTGTATGATAACATTTCCACTGCCACGAACAGAGAACATCCAAATTCTTATCTCCTTTATAAGCTCTTACTTTGAAATGTACATATTGAATGGATTTAAAGTGACACCAAATGTACTGAAACATTAAAAGGTTGAGCCAATCTATGCATTTACATTCAAAAATGAATTGGATACAGCTGTGATCAGTTGCTACAGGAAATATTACCGTGTGAGTAACATGTATATACGTATACAGTGTGTGTGTGTAATTACACTCGCCAGCACAGCAGACTATACAGTGAATTGACAGGCATTTTATTCTGACACTGGTTCCTCAGTTTAGGCCCAGAATGTCCAGCTTAACAAACCTGCATCTGATGCCTAATGAATATTTAGTCCAAAAGCAAAAAGAAGCCACAGAGATGGAGAAACCCACTGGTGGCTCAGTCAGTCATAGATAGAAATACACACCTGAGGCAGGTTTAGAGATACAAAGTAGTTTACAATGTTGCTTCTCATTCACACACATTCACACAGCGATGGTGGTGGTTGCCATTCAAGTTGCTCACCGACATGTAGCCAGGAGGGACTGGGAATTGAACCACTGACTCTGTGGTTCGTGGGAGACTTACCACCTGAGCTACAACCACCGCAGGTGATCAGCTGTGTGGAGGAGTTAAGCAGAGAAACTTTCACATCCTCACCACGTCACAGCTGAGAAGCTGCAGCTCAAAGTTCCTCCAGAACAGAGGGCGAGCGTTTAAATACCACTTTAGAATAATAATAATAATAATAATAATATTAATCACTTTCTGTCAAACACATCCCATATTAATTACGTTACAGCGGCTGTTAATATTAGCAGGCATCACATTCTTATCTGAACGAAGCAAATATCCAAGGACAAAATAGACAGTAATTTATTCTAGACAGACAAGAAAAGTACCATTGAACTGTCCACACGTCCCTGGACTCTGCCCGTAGCTCAGCAGTTATTCTCCCACCCTGATGCAGATGGTCGATCCTGCCTTAGATGGAGACAAAAGGAAATAATTTAAAGAATGTTTAATATTTGTCACTGAAATCTCCAACAAGGAAACTGGAACGTTAACTCCACCGTCCATGTTGCAGCCAGGATCTCAGCCAGATCGGTGCTTTGTTCGTCTTTGAACTTTTCTTTTTGTTCCTTTAGGCAAAAGTTCCTGCAGGATTAGTGTAACTGCAATGAGCTGATGAGGATTTTACTGTTCAGTAACTAATTCTAGAAGCAAACCTGTTTAGTAACAGAGTCATTTAGTCATTAGCTGAACTGCTGACGCACCGTTTAATATTTAATATTCAGTATTTATATATTACACACCTGAAGCAGTGTTAAGAAATGGCGCGGTTGTTGCGGCCCGTAAACGGGGAAATACAAATGCATCCAGTGCTTTTCGAAGCTGTTTTCTGGGGGATCTGCGCCGCATTTTCTAACAGCTAAGCTAATGTAACGACTCCATGTTTGATTCCTGCTAAAAGTTCTTATTTCATGTTACAGATCATAGGACAATCACATCACACAATTTAAGCACGTTCTCTGTGACACAGCTTCACGTGGACTATTAACATTTTCAGGAGCAGATCTCGATTTTTTTTTTATTAGGGCCAAAGGGTCTCCCCTGGCCAAAACCCTTCTACATGTCTTCCACCTCCACCTGCTCACCCATAACATTCCAATCATTTCAGGTGAAGTGAGAACTGGAGAGACTCAAACATGGGAAAGCAACTGATCCTGATGGTTTTAGCCCAAGACTCCTCAGAACCTGCTCCAGTCAGCTGTGTAGCATCCTCACACACCAAAACATGTTGCATAGTTCCCTGCTGACTTCAAGGACCACAGGTCAGTAGCCCTCACTTCCCACATTATGAAGACTCTTCAGAGGCTGGTTCTCTCCTACTTAAGACTCAGGGTGAGGATGTACATGGATCCTCTACAGTTTGCATATCAGCCTCACATTGATGCTCTCACCTACATGCTGCAGAGGACCTAGACTCCTCTGATGCGACTGTGAGGATCACGTTCTTTGACTTGTCGAGTGCCTTCAACACGATCCAGCCGGAGCTGCTTGGGGAGAAGATGTATTCTGAGCAATGATTGTCGCCTGGATCTGCAGAGCAAATTCAGCCACAGACTTATTCCACCACAATGCACTAGGAAGTCCTTCCTGCCAGCGGCCATCAGACTTTTTGATAAACAATAAAAATAGCACATTGCACAAATTTGGCCTTTTTTTTTTGCCATTTTGTTGCTAATTTTATCTTTTGTTATTTGTACTGAGCCACTGTAACAAAGTCATGTCCTGCAAAGGATCAAGAAATTACTATTCTATTCTATTCTGAGCTACAACTCAGCAAAACTTAGCGGTTCAACCCTCAGGTGTAGGAAGGCTTTGATAGTGAGCCTGTGAGCCTGAGCAGAGGGCAGTAAAAACCCTGCAATTCACAACTCTCACTGTAGAAACAAATGTGTAAGAAGACGATTGTGAGGCTTTTCCAGCACTTTAAGCTAAAAACTAAGTTTCTCAAACATGTACATTTCCGTTTTTGAGTGAATACATTTGCACATTATTTTCCATGCACACAAATATTATTTACAGTTACAGATTTGTGTCCAGACTCACACACAGACTGAAATACAAATCCCAGCACAGACACACAGTTTGAGAAACAGATGCACAACTCTCCACACATGTATACAAATACTTAAGCTCTCCACAGAGGTTTGAATATGGTGAGTTAGCAGCACAACAGTTTTAAGGCTTTAAATTTCCAGATGTTACTCAGTGCAGTTGGTATAAACAAGCATCAAGAAGAAAATGTAAAATGTTTTTAAGATCATCTCTTAAAGGTCAGTTACGTGCACCACAAGTAGTTCAAACTAAAGGTAACAGTCTTGAGATTTTAGTCTACGGCTTTAATTCCTGTATTTTGAATTCTCAGGTTGTTTTGGACAATTTCAGCAACTCTTACTACTGAGGCTCATGGAGAATGTAGGTTTTAGCCCAACACCAATATTTGTTAGGAACAAGGTTAAAACAACTGAAACCGGTGGTCACATCTTCCACTCGAAGCCTGAGGAAACTGTGGAAAACGACTTCTTAGTTAAAGTGTTTGTGTCCGTTCTTCTCCGTCTTCAGTCTCCACAGAAAAATCTACACAATGTTACAGCACGTTATTGTTGCTCCAGCACTCTGGGCTCTACTCGTCAGCCTCAGGTCAGTCTACGGTTTGTGTTCACTACTGTGACGTCCCTATGGGGCGAGAGATCAGCTGCTCCACCTGAGCGGCGTCTATGTAAGCGCCGATTTCGTCTTTCGGTCCCGTACGGCTTTAGCGTCAGGTTCCTGCTCTCTGATTGGCCATCCAGCAGGGCACCTCTCCACACCTGGAACATTAAAAACATGCCATCAGTCACCTCCAGAGGTCTGATGGAGAGTCTCTGAAACCTGGCTTGACAGTGGAGCGGACGCTGTTGAAAATATACCACTGATATTTTATGTATATTTCATTATTTTATATGATTAAAATTATGTTTTCAAAATAAAGTTTGAATGAAAACTGACAGCTCTAATGCAATGACTGACCAACATGGGTGTTAGACGTCTTCATAGCATAAAATGAGCTTCAAGAGATCATTTTACAACATTTCTTCACTTGGAATAAGTTTGAATATATAAATTAGTGTAGGAAACATACGTTGACCTATTTTGTTTATTCAGTGGAAGTTTATGAAAAGTGTCTCGCGCGTGTGTGTACCTCTCTCGGAGAGTCGGCTGGCTGCTCAGGAAGCTCAGCTGCTGCTCCAGACGACAGACTCTAAAGGCCAGATAGCAGGAAGACAGGACCAACAGGAAGACACTGAGAGACACAGAGACACTGACATGACATTCCATCTGAAGCCTCCATCGTCTGATCGATATAATCTGCTATAGTTTGGCCTGAATCCCGTGAGTGTGAGTGTAAAGTAAAAAAAATGACGATTTGTTGCTTTGAGGTAACACAGAGAATCTGACTGATTGACTCAATTCTATTCTAAAAAAATCTTGGACAAATGAAACCATCAGCTGTAGGCAGCAGTGACGTGAGAGAACCCATTTTAGTTTTTACATGACGGCACTGTCACATATGGTCTTTCTAATGTTTGTTAATGTGCTGCACACACACTCTGCTCCTTCCAGCACCAGGTGGCAGCACAGATCAAGCTAAACTTGAAAACACCTGACTTACTGAAACCTACTGACAGCAGCAATGTGTTGTGTGTGTTTCTGGTTGTCTGGGTCTTTTAAGGAGGTTTCTCAGTGAACATCCTGGATATTTGTGCACGTATTTCTGGTATTTTATTGGATGTTGTCTTATGATACATTTATCTCCATGAGGAAAGAATCTAGCTTGTACAGGTTAATTATTTGATAAAACACGATTTTGTGTATTATTTGCAGAATGAGACTCACAGCAAGATGAAGAGCTTCAGTAGCTGATACTCCATGTGACCCAGCTCAGGCACTGGCTCTGTCAGCAGGATCTTTTCGGTCTCCAGACTGCTGTCTACCAAAAAACACAGACACAGGTTAGTGTCTGCCTGTAACCTAGTGGGTTCCCCCTGAGTGCTGACTGACAGGTGTGTGTCCATACCTGTGAGCGTGTGCGTGCTGAAGGGCGTGTCAGGGACGAGGCCCGGGGACGAGTTTCCCAGCAGGTCTGGGAGCGATGAGGACACGACGGGGAGCGAGGGTTTCCTCCTCCACTTCAACACCTCTGGAAATTCATCCTGAAACGCAGACAAATCAGTCATTTCTCGTCTTCCTCTGAAGCTTCTTTATTAAAGCAACGCATTTCAGCACAGGCTATTCGTCAGGGGAAATTACACATGTGGGCAAAAGATCACAGTAAGAAATAATTATCCACACACACCCCAAAGGATGCTAGCTTTGTAATGAGATGTCAAAATAAAAGTATGTTTAAAAATAAAGTAGAATTAAAAATCATTCCCTGATGGATTTCTGGTTTATTGGATTAGCACAAGTTAATTTGGGACCCAGAGGTGGTAACATCATTTCCTGTGTGAAACGTAAGCCCCTTTCACACATGCACTGGAAATCAGACTTTTTCTGGGGGTATGTGTGAACGCAAACACCCAAGTCTGTCGGCCCTGACTTTACCCAGGCTGATCCCTAAGCAAAGTCCAGATTATCTCCACCTGAGCTCATGTCTGAACAGAGGAGGTGATACTCCGGAGAACTCACCCCGAGTATGTCAGGACCTGATCCACCTGAAATTCTGGGAAATTCATGTATGAAAGGGGCTGTGGAGGCATTTAGGATACATAATTTAAAAGTCTACAGCAAAAGGTATGAATGAAGACTTTACAACTCTTTTTACTGTTGTAGCTGAATGGATTTACTTTTAATGTGAATAGTGTTGGATTTTAAATGTCATTTTTTTCAGTTTCTTAGATTATTTTCTTCATCTTTATTGTTTGGACGCTGGACACCTGTGTCTGCAGCCCCATTGGATAAATATTTCTGACCCTGTGCAGAAGCATGTTGGTATAATAAAGAAGATTCTGCCATTAGCCAAACAGTGTTGATGACTAGTGTTCTTGACTTTATTCTGTAAAGTGCCCTGAGATGACTTTGTTGTGAATTGGCGCTATATAAATAAAGTTGAATTGAATTGAATTGACTACTTTTCATCTCTGAACGTGTCCGTGTTACCATAGACAGAGAACTGGGCTCCTCCAGGTACTGTTTCAGACTCAGACTCTTCCCATTCACCTAACAGAGAAAAGACAGAAGAGGCTGGATCAGCGCTACGATACAAACAGGAGGTCTTTACTATTAGAATCTAATTAGGCTCTAGTTAGTGCGACTCCCTTCAGCATAATAAACCATAATCAAACCTGCAGGTGAGTGCAGATCCTCCTGAGGACATCGTAGACGCTGTCTCTGGACAGCAGGGACACAAACACATACTGCACAGAGACACACAAAGAGAGCAGGTTACTGAACATACACACATCCAACTCTTTAGTCCACAGCTCTAGATGCCCAGGGGACCCTGGGGACCCCAGGAAACGGCTCCTGCAGTGGCTGATACCAGTGTTCATTAGAGCATCAGGAGAGCAGAGAACAACAACGGTGAACCTGGCAGAGATGCTACTCTCCAAGAGAGCACAGTTTACTCAAGACCATTAAAGCCGAAGGTAAATGGAAGAACGTTCTGTGGACAGACGAGACCCAAGCAGAATTTTTTTGCCTTTTATGATAAGTGGTATGTTTGGTGACGACCAACAATATCTGTCTGTGAATCAGATTGGTGGGAGGATCAGGATCTGGACCCGCTTTGCTGTTTCTAGACCCAATTGTATTTCAGTCCAGAGTCTCTGTGTGGTGTCTCTGGTACCTTCTGTCCAGTGTCCATGGTGATAGCCAAACCGTTGGGCACCAGACCAGCTGTCTTGTGCTTCTTCACCAGCCGCACTGACACCACAGGTATACAGACCTGCAGGTGAACGGACGCAGAGACAGACAAATCACTAGAAGACACTCGAAGCAATTGCAGATATGGAAGCACTGTGCTTTGAAATTAGAAACGAAACCATGAAATGAGTGAAAATTAGCATCCTCCTTTTTTTGGTGTTTCTCTCATTTGCTTCTTTTATTTTCCAGTGTAAAAAGTTAAATGTGCCGTAAAGACGAGTATTTTCAGAACTTAGAGAAACATAATGTATTAAAGTTCTGAAAATGCTCTAGTCTTAACGGCACAGGAGTCTGATCCTGAAGGTTTGTTCAGATTTGACTTAAATCAAATTAAAGCCTGGAGTGGGACAGACAGATGTGTGTCCTTAGCGAGTCTCAGCAGCTTTAACCTTCATCATCACCTTCAGTTTTGTTCAAAATGAATAAACTGCATTTTGACTCAAAACAAGGTTTAATTTCTGTTCTAAAAGCATCAACCAGGTGATTCCTGGTCTGAGGTGTTTATCAAATCACACTCTTGTCCTTGTAGATTTGTCCTGACATTAGTTACACTGGAATTCACCATCGCAGACAAAGCTGGCTGTAACAAGGTGAATCAAACCGACATGAGTGCAGCTTTATCGGCTTTGCATCTTTTTAAAAGCTCCAGTTGTTTTACTCGGATCCAGGTGGTGGAGATGTTGTAGTTGAAGTTGTCTTCACTCACCTTGATGTCTTTACCAAACAGGTTGGCGTAGAAACAGAGCCAGTTCCTGGAGATGTAGAGTCGTCCCTGCAGCAGAATGTCTCTCAGCAACGCACACGAATACACTGCAGAAGAAGAAGCAGACAGCAGGACAACTTCATCGTACCAACATCTTATGACACTGCTGTGTGTCTGTGTTCAGAAATAAGGCAGAAACAATCCTTTGGGTCTGGGGTCAATAAAGAGGCTTGAGATTTGTAATTGGTGATAGGTGTGACAGTCAGTCTGTACCTTTCATGAGAATCTCCTCTTTAGGAACAGTCGGGAACAGCTTGTGGTACTGAGAGTTGTATTTGCTGACAGTCTGTGGACGAGGAAACAGTTACATTCAAAACATCAATGATTAAAAACACTGGGTAAATTGTTGTTGCTCTGGTTTCATTAGTGGTGGAGCCCCCCAGGGGTCTACTGTTGGTCCACTGCTACTCACAGTACACATGAAAAACTAAACTTCTGCATCAATTTTTTGCAGATGATGCAGTTTTTTTATAAACCAGACTCAAGAAATAATGATTCCTTGATTAAAATGAATGAATAATGAAAATTTTTTGCCTTCAAATACTTGTCACAATTAATCAAGTATCTATCACCACTGTCTATAAGCTGACCCACTATTTTCTGAAAGCTTGTGCCTGAGTTTTGTTTTATATCCTGATATTTGGGTCAGCAGTTACTTCATGTTACCCCCCAAACACCTGTGTGTGTTTATTGTCTGTGATCCAGACAGTGACTTCCTGCCTTTTTGTTCCTGTCTGAAACAACAAGGACTGAAACAACAGAAACAGCATGTGTCTTTGCTCCATCTTAAGTTTGTTGTAATATCTGGATCAAACTAGACATTTTGCATGTAAATGGCTCCTGTATTGTGGAGTTTTAAGCATGAATGCATTAGTGAGCAGGCATACGAGACACAGGCCCTGGGGCCAGAGGTCAGAGGGGGATCACATGTGGTTACTGTTCATATTTCTAGTTTGAGCTCAGTTAAAACGCTTGATCAACCACAAAGAGAGAAACAACATGCAAGATCTGTAAAATGCTTGTTTGACTGAAACTTTTTCTGGTCTACCACACCTCTCACACACACACACACACACAACACACACACTCCTGAAAGCGTTCCCTTGGAGATGAGTCAGACACTGGAAACCTCTGCAGACATTTCAGGGGGCTCCTGCTGGTCTGTCGTCATCTCTGGACCTCGGAACACAACTACAGAGCTGCATGTGTGTCTTTCTATTGGCTACATCTTCTTTTGCTGAGTGTTGGACTTACTGATCCTCTGTAACACTTCTTCACATCTTCGTAGGACAGGTCGTCGATCAGCTGCAACCTGCAGGACAAATCAGATTCTGTCAGACGATGGACACAAACCATGGTTGGTGGAGCAGCACAGACACCAGCAGATAGCAGGGAACAGTAAAAATGTTTCATGTCGTGACTATAATTCAGCGGCTGAGCAGCTGGACAGACGTCCTGTGAGCTATGAGCTTAGATAAAGAAAGCATTTGTGCATAAATGGAGTCACATCTGACTTTGTGCAGGATGCAAATGACGACACAAGTTGTCTCCATGAAACTAAAAGGTCCCTAAACAGGTGCTGACACAGCAAAAGATTTGAAAGTGATACAGCATCATCCCAACGTCTGCAGCTGAGACTTTCTTCAAAAGTAACTTTATTTTATTGGATTGCAGAAATGTCGATGCTGCTCTGCGGTTGGACAGGTTTTACTTCCAGGAACACTTTCAATGAAAGTTCTCAGAGACGCTTGATAAAAAGAAGCTCTGAACTAAAACCGGTGCTAGTTTTACAAAAACTCAGCTTCAGAGGATGTGAGTCATCTCTGGCAAAGCAAAACACATTTCTACTGACGCACAGACTGCAACACAAACGGCAGCTATACAAATGAAGTATATACAGTGCACTGGAAAAGCAGCCAGATGAGACCTTCTTGTGAAACGTTGTGCACTTCCTCACAGTAGCTGGCTGAGTGTAAATGTCACACTGAGGTTAAAACTGTGGCTTAGCCCCACAGAAGGTGGTGTGAAGCATTTCCTGCAGTGCTGCATGAAAACACACAGTTCTTACACCCTGAACACAAGGAGCTGAGAGGAGGTTTTCTCTTAGATCATCCAGCGAACAACTTCCTTCAAGAGAAACTCAAACAGTAACGAGCATTATTAGAGATTCCTCTGCCTTTTATGTTCCTGATTCATCAAGTCAGCGGTTTGCCTGTGAAGCATCACACAGAATCCGTCATGACAGGAGGCTGAAGCCCCTGATGGCTGCTTCAACAACTCCTGCTCCAAGTGACCCACTGAAATATTTCTCTGTGGACTCTGTAGTCTATTTCCTTCAGGCCCTCGAAGACGATGATATTAAGTCTATAACAGAGCATTTAGTGTTTCCTGTGGTCATCACAACTGTCCTTAAACTTGAAAAATTGACTGAACTGATTAGATTTTACTGATTGTGCTGACACTGCACATCAAACTGATTCTAAATCAATTTGGTGCAACGGAATCTGTCCAGCGTCCGCTCGGCTTTTTAGATTCTTGTCTCTCTTTCTCCCCCTGAAATGACATTAATTCAGTTTCAGAGAAAACAGAGATGCCGGCCGTTCCCTCTGGATGACTCATGCTGAGTATATGTGCAGCCGTCACATCATCACATCATGCAAAAGGTTTAATCCCACTGTTTCGTCGTGTTATCGTGTCTCATGTAAATGTGACCACAGCTAACAGGGATGTGCAGTCTAACCCAGATAAAACAACTTTAGTTTAAACACGAAGCTGCTCTTTCTCTTCTCACTGATAAACTGATAAACTCCCAAACCACAGGCTCTTATCACTTATTCTGCTCACAAGCAACAGTTTGCACAAGCACACAAGTCGTGTTTATTTCATCGGTCTAAACAGTTTGGATTCAGAGGCTTTCCACCAAACCTTCTTTAAAATACGGCCGGTGTGATAAAGACAGTGAGCAGTAGGAGGACAGTCCAGCTTCCAGAGGTCCGCTGCAAATTAAAGCTACACTGAATGTCACATTTCCAGAGTTTAAAGAGAGGAGCAGCTCTGACAGCGGAGATGTTCTGAGCCAGGCTCAGCCTTCTGACCAATCAGAGAGCATCAACGATTTCTGCACACGTTTACTGTAACTCAACCCTGACTGACTCCTGAAGGGTTGTGCACAGTGTGGTGGAGTGTAGAGTGGAGCAGAGCTGGTTGGAGCACAGAGCTGGCACTAGCTACACCACATCTGTATGATTCCAAACTGACCTCCGCAGAGTCTAAATCCGAAACGGCCAGCTTGATGTCGCAGTGTGTACAGCGGAAGAAACGCTGTAATACCTGAACCCAAACATGTGGTGCTGATTTCACGCCTCCTTTTTTCTGGATGTCCCCCGATACTGCTCTCTGCCTGTTCTGTGAAAAAACTCTTGTGGTCTGCTCGCTATGAACAATGTGTTGAAGGCAACAGGAAACAGTCCACAGCTTCATGTCTGTGAATGCTCTCCATCAACCACAGAAACCTTCATCTACTACTTATCCAAGCAGCTTCTTCAGTCTGAGGCAAATGAGCTCAGGGACCCAGTTCTGTTCCCAGGGTCCACTGGCGCCTCCGCACATACTCAGTAGGAGGAGAAACACCTGTTTCCTGTCTGTCACTGTTTTAATGTCGATGGAGGTAAATGTTGAAACTACGTGAACCACCTGCAGTGCTTCAGAACGTATCCGCTCTAATGTTTGCTGCATGTTGTAGCTTCAAGAGCGTTGATGACAGCAAACAGCTCAAACACGACTGAGCGATAAAGAGGCTGTTACCTGCCTCTGAAACCACTACTACACAGGTTCCTTATAAAATCTGTTGTATCTCTTGGTCTAAAGTCAGTAAAATAAGATCAGACAATCATTTTTTAAACAATACAGGAGATTACAGACACAACCACTGTGTTGCTGCTCACAATGGAAACTAGCAAAGTGCAGCTTTTATATCTAATGAAATCTGAGATCTAGAAATGGTTCAAAATAAAAATGGGTAGCAGTTACTGTGCAGGTGTAATGTGTCTCTTCATCCATGTTTTCATACACTTCTGTGTGATGACAGCAGCCATGGAAACGGTCTCAAAGTGGGAGGGAGGTGATTTACAGTTTGATGCGACTGTAAAGTCTAATGTACAATCAAACAAACAGCTGTGGCTGGTGAACTAATCCTCACACTCCACACACAGGGCGTAGGATTTCACGGAGTGGTCATGTAAATACAGTCATGACGGGAGGATGCAAATCAGCATGAAGCTCATGCAAAAAAAACAGGTGAGAAACACTGGACGAGGATCAGCAGCAGCTTCATTATCACCGATATGTAGGATTTACAGGAAAAGAAGTGGAAATGAGGCAAAGGTTCCCATCAGCTGCTGCATTTAACTGGTTACACTGGAGCGTGGAGAGCTCAGTGTGTGTGTGTGTGAAAGGAGTGATTGTCCACAAGAGCTACTGGGAGGTCTGGGAGGTACACACACACACACACACACAGACGTGATGAAAGAATTAATTATGCAGAGAGTTTGAGTCATTAGAGGGAAAAGTGGAGCAGAGAACGAGGCCAAACGGATCTGAAGAGACGAGGCTGCAGCTCGTCTGTGGAAGCAGCTCAGATCAAACACATGGATGTAACGACGTCCCCCACTGGTTTGCATTAGAGCTGCGGACACAGACGGACTGCTGAGACGTCCTCTCCGATGAGTTTAGGACATTATGGTCATTTAGCTAAAACAGAGACAGAAACAAATGATGAACGTTCACTAAATCAAACGAAGCTGTGAGTGTTGTGTGTGTTGGCTCCCGCTCTGCAGAAGTCAATAACACACCTCCTCCTCCTTCCCATCAGCCCCTCTGTGAGCCATGGTGCCTGCAAACGTGAGCCGAGTGCACATGCTGCAGGCAAACACACACACACACACACACACAGATTCTGCAGCTTGTTTTCTACGTGACAGGAATTGCAGAGCAGTGAGAGACACTGAGGCTTTCCCTCTCTGTGTATTGTCTCTGCTGCACGTCTACTCAGCTTTCATCGTCTGCCAAACACCAAACACCCCCACCCCACACACACACACACTCAAACACCCCCCATCCCCCCCACACACACTCAAACACACTACTAATGAAGGACCTGGTTGGTTACGAATAGGTGGGGTCTGTTTTCCTGTAACCACACACAGGTGAACTCAGCGTGTGGACGCCACCGTCTGTCCACAACATCTGGACTCCAGCTGTGAGGACGGTCCACGCCCTGCAGTCGTTGGAGGTTAGTGGTGGAACACTATCATCTGTATTTATGCGATTTTTTACTTCCATTCTACGTCATTTTAAAGGGAAATATTATCCTTTGTCTCTGTGGCCACTTGTTTTTCAGGTGGGACTTTCATATTTACAATAATAGATTTTGAATAAAAACTCACAGTAAAGATTCCTTTAGTAAATTCCAAATGTTTTGACACATTAAGGTCAAATTATGTTTTATTTCTGTTGCATCAAAATCACAAATTCGCTTTAATTCACCTTTAAATGAGCTGAGCAAAAACTGCACAAGAGCCCAGTGGAAAGAAAAACCCAAATCTCTGATGCCTTCGAGTCCGTAGCAGTTCCTGCAATTATTAATATCTGTAATGATCCAAAATGTTACAAGAAAATCATTCTGCCATTAATCATTGACAACCCCTCAGATTTATGTGGAGGAGACCAAACCCTGAGTTGGGAACCACTTGATCAAACTAGCTGAATCGGGATTCTGGCACAGGAACATTTAGTCTCTGTCCAGCTCAGCTAGAACTTTCTTTCCTTGTAAACATTATTGCATCAGATTTTTCTGCCAACCCACAAATCCACCTTAAGATGTGTTTGGTCATCTCTATGTGTAGTCTGCTGTTAATGGACACTAAATAAAGAAAGTTGAATTGAATTTGTCACCTGAATGGGAGGGGGCAGTGTCCGTCCTCCTCCTTGGGGGGTTCCACCTCATGTGGGGGCAGAACAGTGACGTCTTCACTCTGCTCCAAGTTCTCAGACATCATCATCATCAACCTGTGAGGATGGAGATGGGGGTGGGGGGGTTACATCAGAACTTTATTGATGTGTTATGTGTCTCGTGTCATTTTCCCACTGGTACCAACAATGCAGATGCACACACAGGGTCAAAATCCGTGGTGCATCACTTCTTATTGGTGATGTGGTCTAGACATGAACCACTCTGTATTTTGTCACTGTTCTCAGTGGTTTAGGATCAATGATTGGGCAGTTTGAAGACATTTTTAGTTTTTTAGTCAGTGCATCTCTGGGGTAGTTTCAGGTCATAATTAATTTAATAATGAATTTTGAGTTGCTGTTTTGAGTCATTGTGTTGCTCTTCACTGAGCTCTTTCAAACAAGAAACATGAGTAACTTCAGAATCTCAATAATCGGATGATCTGTTCCCTGGGTGATAACAAACAAGTCTTATCCTGGTAATTTGTGATCGTCTCCGACAATTATCAATATTGACTGAAATTGCAATCAGTTAATATCAATAATTATCACAAGAAAATTGCTCATAAATGCTGATATTTCATCGATACTCAAATCGGTTCAGGATTCTGCCACGATTGGCTTTAAATCAAATCTTTTTGTTTGCTTGAGTTTATCAGGACACAGTGGAAACAATTCAAACAATTAAACAAATCAAGTCAACGACCAAGTGTTGAGTAGTGACTGAACAGGCAGAAGCAGAAGCAGAGTCTGCTTTTCTACTCAAGTTACCCTCAAAAAGACAAGAACGAAAGCAGAATCATTCACGCTTTTACTCTCAAATACAGCTTTGCAGACCAAGAATGATTTACACACATCTTCTTTAAATCCTTTTGCTTTTTGTATAACAAATATACAAGTATGTCAAAAATCATATTCACTCTCCTGTACTAAGAAAACATTTTCCTTTATATATTTTATAGTCTTGACCATATTATGTAAAATGTAAAATGGTGATATATAAATAAAGTTGAATTCCATTGAACTGAATCATTAAATTTCAAATGATGTTGCTTACAAGACATCAGTGCATCAGTATGGTCATAATAACAAACCTTGTTTATCCTGTGTTTAGCTCATTGTTGTAATGGGATTTGGGATTTCGTTGATGCTTTAAAGGTTTACAGCTTTCGGCTCGTCCCTTCAGAGGTCGCCACAGCACAAAGTGTCCCGCATGTTTATTCTGGCTTCGGACCGGCACCAAGTTGGTGGGATTCGAACCCATGGCCTTCTGCATCCCAACCCAATGCTCCACCACTAAGCCGCCAGTGACCTCTGTTACACTTGTTGTGTTCGTAGCTGAGATGTCCACATTAATGGCATGTGTTCAATAAAATGCTACGAAAATATCCAGCACTAGTTTCCCTGTGTGCTTTTAGGAGCCACAACAGTTTTGTCAGGTTACTGAACCTGACTGAGAAGTTAAATAGTTCAGGGGGAACAATGACGATTCTGTCCTGGCTGTGAAACAGTGGACTAACCATTTACTCTTGCTAAACTACTGGAAGGGTCATGGGAGTTTACCCTTCAGTGGAGAAGGCTTATGTCTGTCTCCCTTAGGATGTCTTAGGATGTCCTGCATGTCCCCATCCTCAACAATCAGTGAAACACATTCTAAATTGTTGTTGTCCGCAGAGACATCAGACCAGGACTTTCAGCACTGGGACAATTTGCAGATGGGTGCAAAGCAGCTGGGATGACAGCCGGCACCTAAATCTGAGGCCACAGGTCTCTGCTGGAAAAGTATCGATTGCTCTTTTTTCAGGCTGGGAAGGAGTTTTTGCCCCAATTGAAGGAGCTTGTGAAGTATCTTGGGGTCACGAGTGAGCGTGAGCTTGACATGTAGATTGTTGCACCGTCAGCAGTGATGTGGAGGCAAAACTCTTAATTTACCAGTCGGCCTTCTTCCAAATCCTCAGCTATGGTCCCAGCCTGCAGACATCCATAGGGGAGACCCACTGTCCCTTCACATTGAAAGGAGCCATTGGAGGTGGTTCAGGAGTCTTATCAGGATGCTGCATGTCCAACTTGGTGGAGACCCCAGGATTGACCCAAAACAAAGTGGAGATATTATACATGTCCTATGGCCTGGGAACACCTCCCTGAGTCTGCAGCTACCTTCAATTAGCGGCAGAAAATGATGAAGCTGATGATGCTGAACACATACATGATGTGAGGGTAAAAGTAGCGAGCACACACACACACACACACACACACACACACACACACACACACACACAGAGGAGGTGGGAGGAGGGACGAAGGGGGCAGCATCAGATGACCAGCTCTAAATATAGAGGTGTGACCAACAGTAAACGTGGACGGGGAGACACGATGGAACAAGATAAGCAGCTGTCCTCTAATAGAACAGAACTATTTCACACTGCACTGACGTTAGAAAGAAACACGTCGACTCCTCCGGCTCAAAGTGAGAGATGACAAAAAGCTCCTTCTTCACCACAGTCTGATGACATTTCAGATTAAAAATGGGAAACGTAGCAGAAGAGGATCCCTCCGAACTCAAATATCCACAGATCCCCGTCAACACTGTGATGGAGGACCAGGGTAAACAGAGGTGGTACAAGTACACAAACTCAATACTCAAGTATTGGCCTAAAAACTCCTCCACCACCACTTCAAATCTTTCTGAAGTATTATCTACATTATGTTAAAGTACAAAAGTAAAAGTACTCCACAAAGAAAGCTATGGTTGTAGTAAATGCACTTTGAGTTCTGCAAACATGTGACATCACCCAGCGTTTGTCTGACGTTGTAGTTTTTCTGGTGATTTGACTTTTAAAGTGACGACACAACGGCCATTTGTTACTATGTTACAGCCCAGAACGGCCCCCAACCATCACCAAGTTACATCTTCATGCTGTTTTACAACGGGAACAACAAAACATGAACCTGTCTAATATTTCACAAACAAGGCAAAAGATCACAGAAACACAGATCGTGGATTTCAATGTTTTGTGGAGCAGAACCCTGAGGTCTGGAGGGACTGTAGTGAAGATGAGGAGATGAACTTTCAAAGCATCTCCACCGATGATTATGAACAGGAACCACGTTTCTGCAAAACAAGCACTTTTACTCTTTAAAAAACATAGCTGATAAGACTTCTTATTACGTAAGGAGTAATTTAAATGAAACAGTTACTTGGAATGGAGTATTTTTACTCCACTGTATATGAGCGGACGCTCTGATTGGCTGGAGGACTCACTGCACTGCAGAGAAAACTGTGCATACAAAGCTCGCAGGCTCTTCAGACGAGAGAATGCTTGCCCCTCTGTTACCATGGAAACAGGACCACAAAATAAGAGGCTGCTGAGATCAAGTATTTTGCTCCTGAAGGTGGACGGCAACATGCAGCTTCCTCACATCCACACGTAAAGACCACTGCAACAATAACTGATGTGACGAGCTGTTTACCTGGATTGTCGTGACCCGTTTTCCTCCGTGTGGAATGTGCGGCAGCTTGTTTGAGAGGTTTTGATGATTGCATCTCATTCTGGCCCCTGTGGTGTGTGTGTACACTCAAAACAGACAACACTCGAGCCCCAGCAGCCTGAGGCTGCTCAGCCTCTGCTTACTCCAATTTCAACCTTAATATGACTGAGATTATTTTACACAAGCTCGTATTTTAAAAACACTGCCAGTACGGAAAAGTCCTGACGTGTAAACACAACAGAGCTTTTACTCGCGTAGACCCGAACAAGTAGTGGTGACAAATACTCGAAGTGTCTCGGTTTAGAAAAAGGTTGGATGTCGTGACGTCAGGTAAAAACTTTGTATATGCAGTTTTGCAGATTTTCTTGCTTCCTCTTCTGCACTGATGCATTAGCTAAACAGCAAATCCGAGCACTTCCTCTCACCATCAGGACCAGTGCTGATTCAACAGGCAGCTGAAAGGCACCAACAGGGGGCCTGATTCACACCCATGGTGCGAAAGCGACCGATGCTCAGCAAAGGTCAGCTTGGTGTGTTACAGACGTACAGAAGAAAATCAGCAGCGACCGTTCATATCAAAGCACAATGTGAAAATCAGCAGAGACCACAAACTGTGAAGTTCAGAAGTTCCTTTGGCTGCAGCTGTGTCCAGCTCCACGGGGCAGTGAGGCTCAGGGGGATCGGGGATTCTAATTGTGACGTTCTGGTTTAAGAAACTTTGTGTGGAAATTGCAGCTTTGATTAAAAAGTCTCATTCTACTAAAAACTGACATCGATTAGAAACGATGAGCACAGATCGTTGATCCCAGCATTGTTAGCTGCGCTTCAGACAAAGCTTCAAACTGAATGATAAAAATAGGCGAGTCAGACGGGTCCCTCCCACCCCCCGTGGAGTTCGCTCCTTTGTTCACATCAATGAGGATCAGGGACCGAACACGTGATGGCTGTGATCAGAGTGTGTCCACAGGTGACCGATCCCACCTGCGCATGTTTCTGCAACAGCCAAAAGCTGGAAGTGAACTACAGTTGCCATGGTGATATGCATACCCTGGTTTCCATGGAGCCGTCTGTAGGATTCCTGTCCCCGGAGTCTCAGGCTGCTGATTGAATCGGGCAGCTGCTCAGGGAGACGCCGGCTGCTTGCTGTAATAAGACTCTTTAATACTTCACTGCTGCTGAGACGTCCTGCTGTCAGACAGAAACCCTCAGGTTTGGACAAAGTCTCCAGAGGACAGTAAAACCTGATGAAGAACACAAACAAAACAATGCACAGGCTTTGAGATGATCCTGGTACTTTAAAAGATCTCAGAAACACAGATGGTTTAACCCACAAGATTCTGAAGAAAAGTCAGTTTCAAGCTTTTGTCGTCACACTGCGACTCTGCACTGGGTTCTGTGAGGAGAGGATTTCTCAAGGAGTCGCAGCTGATGTTCCCTCCTCTGACACTTATTTACTGATCAAGATCTGGAGCTGAACTGTACTGGATGTTTCACTCAGAATCCACTTCAGCTGGCACGAACCCTGAGAATCACCTGGTTCAGAGCGTTTTCTCACAGTGTGTTCAGAACCTTTGTCGCTGTCAGTTCACGTTAGTTCAATGAGACCTTAGTAACTGATGCAGTGAAAGAGGTGAATACGATGCCAAGATTCATTAAGCTCAAACTATAAGAGCAGGTCAGGGAGTAGGAGACATCATTTCCAGACCTAAACCCCACGGACAATGTTCGGGATGTGCTGCGTTTACACAGTGGTCTGACTCTCCCATCATCAATTCAACATGGTGAAAAATTGAAGCAACTCTGGACGGAAATAACCATTGTGACACGTGCTGCTTAAGGTCCAGCAAGTTTGCCGTTTGTTTAATCCTTTTCTGCAAACCAGCCACAACAATAAAGCCACCGGCTTAATACAGTGTAGGACGCCCTCCCACCCGGTGAGGCCTCCACAGTTGCAGATCCTTCGTGGCCTCAGTTAGTCTGCATCAAAGTTATTTCCACATGATTCCAGGAGCCAGCGTTTCCCAGAGCATCACACTGCCTCCTCCCATGGTGCATGCTGGTCCCATTGTCTCCACAGGTATGCGATGCTCCTGGCGGTGGACTGGGTCAACAAGGACGTCCCACACACAGATGGACCAAACAGCCTAAGCATCTCCAGTTCTCTGGTGGTCCCCGTTGGACCTCTATTGGTAAAAAAGGGACAGTTGCAGACCAGAAACACCAACAGGACCCTAAGTTGTGGAGATGCTATTATCCAGTCTCTCAAGTCCTCACGCTGCTTCCTACACATCAACTTCAAGACCCGACTGTTCACCTGCTGTTAAGTGTCCCCCTCCCCCCAGAAGATCAAGAACGAGGATTCACTACCTGACACAGACATTTATCTGAGCTCACACGTCAGCACATCATCTCCATGACAACAAAGCAAAGCACAATCTGCTGGTACAGTTCATGTGATGGAATTGAAAACATTGCAACAGGAGCTGTTGTTTTTACTGCTCCAGAGAAAGTGAGCAGTCTTCAACATAAGCTTATTTCCAGCAGAGGTGTTTGCTAACATGATTAGGCTGATTTAATTGTGTGTGTGAAACCAGTCCAGTCCCTTTAATGTGAGACTGTTTCCACCACACCAGCACCTCTGCACTGGCATTTATGCAAACCATAGGAAAATCACATTCATCTGAAAGCCCGATTCATTTTCACATCCCGTGTCCATTTCCATTCACCACAACACAAACCATCTTCATGGAGCTAAGCTCAGCATAAGGGTGGAGGTGGTGGTGGGGGCATTTCCAAGCCCGGTGTAGTTGTCATCAAATACCATATAACATCACTTTGTAATTTATATCTATCATGTTCAAGTATTTGTCCAGCTGTCGTTGGGTGAGAGGCGGAGTCCAACCTGGAGAGGTCTCCAGTCTGTCTCAGGTCAGACACAGAAAGACAATTTACCAATAATCCTAACAAGCATGTGTTTGGACTGTGGGAGCAAACTGCAGCAAACCCACACAAGCACAGGGAAAACATGGAAACTCCACACAGAAAGGCCAGGGACTCAAACTGGGGACCTTCTAGTTTTTGTTTCATTCACATCACCTCAGTAACTGAAGCTGATAAAGTTCACATATTTGAACCAGAACCTCTGCTGAGTCCAATTCAGGAGGAAACCGCTGATGTTTTGTCGGGTCACACGCTAATTTACTCTGCAGTTCCTGTGGGTGAATGTAGGACTGGACTCAGCGATGGCACATACCCAACATTCCAGGACGGGGGTGTCAGATAAAATAAATGAATTTGACAGAAAGACAGTTTCCAGTCATTCAGGACTTTCTGCCTGTCAGAGACTTTTTCAATCTGACAGAACTCACAGTAAAACACTGTGAATCTCCTGAGTCAGTGTCTCTGGGTCGTTCTGGACTCAGTCCACTCAAAGAGGCGTTTTGTTTGTTGTACTGCACCACACACACGCACACACACACGCACACGCACACACACACGCACACACACACACACACACTGAACTGAGCCAAAACAGTTTCAGGCTGCAGGACAGAAGCTTCGTGTTTGGAGCTGCAGAGAACTTAGAGTTTATGACTGAAGTCAGGTTGACGGGTCGACATTACTGCAACTTAGTATTTTATCCAGTAAATCTGTTCATTAAGTGAAAGTATTATTGAAATACATTCACTTAATACTCTGTGTAAGATGAATACTTTACCAGTACTTTATTTCTCTGACAGCTGTAGTCGCTCTTACATAAAACACGATTTGTGATAAAATACACAAAGTAAAAGTAGCTTCATCTTATTTTGAATCTGATGCCAGGACATGTTTCAGAAAAGTTGGGATGTGGCAACAAAAGTCTGTAAAGGTTGTGTGATGCTGGGGTGGCCAATCAGATTTTAGGGGTGGCCAGTGCCCCCCAGCCCCCCCCTCCCCTCCCCCCCTCAGTTTTAATATAAATTTCTGCATCTAGAGTTTGATACTTACTGACAGTGGTTGAAGTATTCACGTTTTCCTTAAGTACTCAGCTAAATGTTTACGAACTTAGGTATTTATAAAAGTACTCACAGTGACTGTCACATTAGTTTATATTATACCACTGGATAATTAGTAGAGAGCCATCAACGTGGACGATGTAAAGAATGATGTGTTTTCTATGGTGTCATTTGTATTTTATCATGTTTTTTCAGGTAAATACTAATATGACATGGATTAGAAATATCATGTGGTACAGTGATGACAACACTGATCAAAGCCAGTTAGTAGTATTTCTACTATTAAAACTACTGCTCCCAGTACTACAGGTCAAGTACATTTACCACTGCTTCAATACAATAATACTGCAGTAGATTCTAGACAGAGTACCATTAGTACTTCTACTACCATCAATACCGATGACAGCAACACACACACAAACACACACACTCTCTTGACTGAAGACAACCTTACCTGAGTGTGTCCCGCCGTCTTCAATCACGTCCGCTGCGGTCCAGCAGGGGTTCGGTCTGTTCGCTGACGGTCCGTCCGACCAGCAGCACCGACCGCTGAAGCGCTGCTGCTGCTGCAGGAGCCGCAGTCAAGCTGCCCGAGATTAACCGAGGCACAGCGGAAGTGACCGGAAGTCACTTTCAAAATAAAGTCTCAACGTTTAAAAAAAAAAAAAGAGAGAGACGTGGGTGGGTTTTACGCGCGTTGTACGTCCAGAAACATTTGAATAAAAAGGGATATGGCCTGGAAAAAAAAGTCCAAAGAAAGTGCGTTACATATAAAAACAACAGTATGCAGAGAAAGTGAATTTTCTGTGAAATAAATTCAAATTAAAGCACAAAGTAAGAAAGAGTGTGAAAACAAAAAGGTGGGAAATGTTAAGTCACTGAGAAGGTTCTGACTTCAGCACGACAACAACGCTCTGCTGCTGATGACCATAATTATTTTTATTAATTTAACCTAAATGCAAATCAACAGGCCTGGACTGGACCTTTTATTCCGAAATACTGTAAACATCTCATTTCTCAGCTGAGGTTGGATTTCTAAACTTTCAGTGAAGCAAATATTAAAACAAACTTTCTTGATTTTTAAATATGCAAAAAGCTTAGTTTGGAGCCGTTAACATTTTTATGCACCAGCATAATTAAACACTTTAATGATGACTCTGCAGACAGAGATGATTGAAATGCTGTGTTGACACATAGTTGAACACGAAAGCACAAAACAAGCCTCACAGCTGCTCCAATGTTTGTGGGACACTTTCATGCAAAAGTGTCTGCAAATCCATAGGAGACCAGATGACTCTAACTATTACCATAATGCAGCAGTCACTGTTCATTTCTGGTTTAGTTTCCTCTTTGCTGTCACTCAGCGGAAAACCACATTCAATAATCTTTCTAATCTGTTCTGCAACATCCTGAGTTTACAAAAAACTGAAAAGCAGAAGCTCAGAGGAGAACGTGCCTCTGCAGAGTAACATTTGTTTCAGTGTCATTTTCCGATTAGAAACCTAATTCCTGCATGTACAGCAGGTTGTTAGTTCCCAACAAGAAAAAGGATCACAGCAAGAAAACTGTCTCAAATTTCACACAACTGAAATGGTCCTTTAGGTCAAACATGCAGTGAAAAGAGGCAAGTTCCAAAGTAAAGGACAGATAAATGTCTCCTGCTGTGTGCAGATGTTTCACTTAGTTTCATTTAACTAAAATTAAACAATCATTGACTTCTACTGTGATGACTTGGTTTAAGGGTGTGTTTGGGGTTAAACACACAGTGGATATGGTCACGTTAAGTCTTGGTAATGAATGAATGAGGGGGGTGAACTGCCCCTTTAATCTGCTGACACATGGGACAAAGCAACAGCGCCTCCCTGTGCTCAGACAGCTACACTACACCAGAAAATGCTGAAGAACAGTGAGGTATTTGTACTCAAGACTGTAAATTACCAACAGACACAAAATGTCCAATTAATTGTTTTATGTCTTTTAACTGAGGTCTGTCAAACCAAACGTATCGGCGATCCACCTGTGGAGAAACGGTTCATGCTGCCAATCTGGTGAAAGACAAACACCTTTAAAGGATTTTCAAAATAAACTGCTTTGTGCGGAGCTGGCGTCTGAGGGAAAGTCTGAGATTTAGTGCTCGACTAGTTGGCAACTGAAATTTAAATTTTATGTAATCAACAGCATTTATATAGAGTCAAATAATGTCTTTGAACCTCCTGCCATTGGCGTAGAACGAAGTCAGTGAGCTGCTGCGTTGCCCGGGTCACTGTGAGGACACAGATACAAACAGGTTCAACAGCAAAAATGCAAACACCTCAATTCAGAAAATAGTTCATTACATGCCACTAATATTGATTTCACTGTAGATATCTGGTGTCTGCTTTATGTTGATTGTTCAGTCTACAGTGGAAAAACACACATTTCTCAGAGCCAAAGCTTTTTGGGCAGATGTTTGGTTTCTCTGACCACTGGTCCACAGTCTACAACATAAAGCAGCAGTAGATCCTCCCACGTAACATCCTGTGAACATAAAAACATAACTGTCTTTTTATTGATTTACTGATGAATCAAACAGCTCCATTTGCTAAGGAATCCAATTCTCTACATTTGTGTGTGGATGTTTTCGGGGATTTACAAAAGGAAGATCTTCTTCTACACTGAGAAAAACTTCTGGTGGCATTTAAAATAAACTTTAGAGGAAGCACCTCCAGTTTTCACAGGACATGTCTTTACCTGGTTGTTGGGGTTAAGTCTATTTCTAAAGTGCATGTACAATGTCAAAACCTTTAAATGGTGCACTATTTAAGATTAAAGGACAAGACCATTGTTTTTTTTTTATACTGTAATGTTCTAACTGTCCCACACAGGGACTAAAGCAGAAATGAAGGTAACGTGAATCTACATCACCACTGTCCCATTCAGCTGAGAGCTCTGCTTTGAATAAGTACAAAGCTCATGTTCTTGTGAAGGACAGTTGTTCGTGGTGTGTCTCACTGACGTGCTTTTATCGGTTTCTGAACAACAATTGAACCCTGTAGGACAGAAAAAACTAAATTGGGTTCAGGATTTAAAGATTTACTGTAACTAGAAGTGATTCATTGTTGGTTTAAAGGCCAATTCATGCTTTTTCTGGGAAGCACAAAGACATTTTGTCACCTTCCAGGTTTAGAGAACACTCTTTACAGACGACTGCATCCAGCTCACAAATCCGTGCCTGACTAACAGAGAGTACACATCTGACAGGGGGCAAAGCAGGAAGTGGTCTTTAGGGAAAAAAACAAATCCTTTAAGCTGAACATTGGCCTCCCAAAGCTAAAACTGGGTATTGGTGACTCTGTGGCTGGTGCTTATTTTGTTTCACAAAACCACTATGTCCATTGTGGAGACTTGAGGAAAACAGAACTTTGTGTTTTGGGGAACAAATGAAAGACAGAGGTCGAGCGCCGTTGCACCAGCTACAGGTTTAATATCAGATCAACAACAGTAGAAAAACAGAGGCAGAGGCTACCAGACAAAAAGAAGAGTAGGAAATCCAACAGCATCCAACAGGCTCTTTAAAATAATTCCTCTGTACAGTATTTACACACACACACACACGCACACACACAGAGTACAGTACATCTACACACTGAGGAGGTGGAGGTGCCAACTTCCTGTCAGTTCAAGGGAGCAGCTTCAGTCCAAACGCTGCGCTCTGATTGGTCCGTCCTCCTCCACCCACAGTGGTTTTTTTTTTGTTTTTTTTTAATTTTCAGTGAAACAGACGCTCTAAGGTGAAGGTGTGTCGACGTCTAGGTGAGTCCAGAGCTGGTTCTCCGAGGGGTCAGAGGTCACACAGATAGTGATTGAAGGTCAGAGGACATCAGCAAAATAAAAAACATTGAGATGTGATACGTGTCATAAAACAGACACAGAACTGAAGACTTGGCTCCGAGATAAAGGAAGTGATTGCCCTCTCCTCCCTGAAGAAAAACCATCGTGACACTGAGCCCCCCTCATGGCACACACAACTATCCGACCTGCCCACCCTCGAAAAAAACAACAGCTGCTCCTTTGTACGTCCCAACAGCAACAAGACCTGGAGCATCTCAGTGTGTCTCCACCCACCAGGTCCAGTGTGTCCTCAGTCTGAAAACCTCTGCTAACCCCCTTCCCTGAGCACTGATGGTACTGCCTGGAACCAGCAGGATCAGCAAAACCAGCAGGGTCAGGCTTTCAGTCCCGTGTTCCAGTCCAGCAGACAGCAGAGTGGTCAGCTGGACGTCCAGGCAGGGTAATCAAATGTACACAAACACCACTGTGAAACAGAAACGTTTCCTCATGTGATCCAGTCACATGACCCTGTCTTGGGTGGGGGTTGGAGGTCAGCCAGTCAGATGTGCCTGCAGACAGGTGAGAGGATGTGATGTCACACTTTCGCCATCCAAGGGAACTTTGTTAATACATGTTCAGGGTAAAAAAACAAAACAAGACTGTCTCTTTCCGGTTCTAGTTACAGGCTCCAATGGGATCCATTTCACACTTCAGTCATGTTATAGTTATAGTTAATTTTAGGCGGGAATTATTTAAAAACAAAAACCTTTTTAAATTGGTGATTACAACCAGAGAAACTCTGTAGGTAAAGCTTTATCTGACTTGGTGCTTTGGGATAATAAAAGAAAAAGTGACTTATCACATCACTGAAAATTATTATTATCATTATGTATAATGATGTTAATGGACAGAACTTCCAGCTCTCACACAGCCAACTCTGCAGACATTCAACCAGCAGTGAGCTGTCTGGTGATGGGATAAATTCGTCATTAGTTTTACAGTACTCCGTCTTTTTCACTGCTTAAATTAGTTTTATGTATATGTTGATAGTTTCACATTTAATTTGTTTGACTTCAGCAGCTGCAACAATCTGGTTTCTTATGGTGATAAATAATAAATCATGAACAAAGCTGACAAAAAATTACCACCATCATGTTCTTAAGAGGTTTAATGTTTCAAGTTGTGTTTAATTACATTTTCTAAAAAGAAACTCCTCTGTATACGTCTTCAATTGGGGATAATCAGTGGATGATCAGACAAATGTCCAAAACAATGTGGAACTTTTTGCAAAACAAAACTGGATCAAGACCATGATTGGTATGAACCTAAACTGAACTGTGATGTGTATCAACAGCCATTTCTGAGTATTAAAAATAATCACTAAAATGAAATCCACAACACTGGACTGACCCATCTTCAGTAGTGTGATACCTAATATGGAGTGAGGTTACAATAAATCCGTACTGGTGTTAGAAAACAAATGTTTTATTAACGCCATGGACGCAGTTAACCCCAGGATGTTCAATAAACAAGACATATATGGGTAAGAAACCAAAAAACAATTCCACTGTACTCAGAGTAAAGACACATCGTCACAGAGGAAATCTTTACCTGTATCTGGAGGGAAAACATTTCAACAGTAAGTTGGATGTGTTTCAACATCAGCGATGTGACCTTGTGCTTGATGTCAACACAATGAAACTGCATCCACAACTCATGTATAACTGTTTGAGGACTATAAAGTTCTTGGGCACAAATGTTAGTAAAGTGAAGGCATTTGCAGCACCTTGGATGTAAATTTACTTTTAGCCTTTAACTTGTGGCCACTTCCGTATCAAACTCAAAGACTACAATGTGTGTGTTACCTTACCATTCTCACCTCCGTGCTGGGGGATACATGGACGGGGCTGACGCTTGCTGACTGGCAACGATGGCTGAGGCGGAGAGTTGAGGGAGACACAGAAATCATTGTTAGAAAACCAAAGGGGAACAAAACTGATTTACTCATCGCTCAGCCTGCGAAAACTGTTGGAACTGAAGGAGCTTTGTCACTTCTGAAAACGTCCCTGCTGACATTCTGTTAATACCTTCAGAAGATCTCTGATCAGTGACTTGAATCCATGGTGATGAATCCAAACAGAATCGTTTCTACCCTCTGTCAAAGGTTGAAGTGTTTCAGATCCATTTAAGGTTTATTTCAGTATCTTCAGCAGCTGTAGCTGTTTGATTGTCAGCCAACAGAAATCTAAACCATTTACACTAAAAGCTTGTCAGCTGCATTTCTGTCCTACAGCTAATGGAACAGACATTCTCTGAGCTTCACTGGGGACACAATCACACCCCTCCAGATGATCCATCAGCCAAAAGAGAGACACCACTTTTCAGACATCTCCACTAGCTTAAAGTGGCTGAGATGCCAAACTAAACTCTGCAGCTCCGTTGTCCCACAGTGTTGGAATGAGCTGGCTAACGGTCCACTTTCAGTAGCCCCTCACCCAAAACACTGTTAAAGACATTGTGTTCTGCTTCTTAGGCACCTAAAAAAATATTTTCTCTCTCTTATGTGTCCTACTTGCATCTCAAGAAACTAGAACAGTTTCCTCATAGCACAAAGTTTTCTTCCTGACTTAGATTTTCTGCTTCATTTCTCACTTGTAATTAACGTTGGATAAAAATGGCTGTCAAAAGTTCCCTGTATGTGCCACAGACTGATGCAGACTCATTTTCAGTACCTGTGAATACATGCGTATTTTTCTCTTATGAGTCTCACCTGAGCCGTAGGACAGGTCGTACTGTCCCGACAGCAGCGGGTATGCCAGGTGGTGGTGGGAAGGAAGGATGCGTTGAGAAGGGGAGGATCGCGGCCGGTCCCCCTCCCTCTCTCTGTCTTTATCTCTCTCCCGGTCATGTGGGTTCTTGTTGTCTTGGATGGACGGAGATTTACTCTTGTACTGGCTCGCGTGCTGCTGCAGTAGCTCCAAAGCTTTGGCCTCACCGGGGGGCTTCACTGTGGGACTGGATCTGGAGGACTTCTCCCCCTCCTCTCCAGCCACCACCTTCCCTCCATATGAGGAAAAGGAGTAACTGGGCGGCAGGTATGAGCCTGAAGACAAAGCAGAACATCTCATTCAAACTTTGCAGGGAAAAAACAAAGTAGTTTTTGTGGCCAGTTATGTCATTACACAACCGGATTTGACATTATATTTTACACTACATAAATAAATGGCATTAGTTTTAGGAAATCTTTCAATCTCTGATCCATTCTCTCCTGTTCTGCTCCAACTGTTGTTAAAAACAGGGATGTTGCTGTCATCCTATCTGTGCAGTAGTTCAGCCAGTGACTTATAATCCAAGAATTCATTTGGTTTTGCATTTCTCATTTGTTCGAAATTTGTGCAGAGACAGATGTGGGCTAGTTAGCTTCCCGCAATCAGACGCTAACTAAAGAATCGAACAGTATTCATCTAATCATCAGAGATTAGTTTGAATATTTATGTATAGCATTCCATCAATATTATTGATTCAATTCAACTTTATTTACATAGCGCCAATTCACAACAAAGTCATCTCAAGGCACTTTATACATCTTTATAGTCTTGATGTTATTCTGTAGAGAAAACCCAACAATTCCCCCTTGAACAAGGACTAGGCCACAGTAGAGAGGAAAAACTCCCTTTAAGGGAAGAAACCTAGTCAAAGCTTCGAGTGATCTGCGTTTACTGCAGAGCTGCAGTTAAGGATTATTTCCTACATCAATTAACCTGTCAGGTGTCTTTCATTGGATGGTGAGGAAAGTGTCCATTACAGTTTCCCAGAGGCCAAAATAATAAATGAATTACATAAAACACAGAAATGCTGAAAATCCCGACATCCGATAAACTGAAAGACGGACAATTCAGCTTTTTGCTGTCAATTCGTTAAACTAATCTTTCAGAAAAAGATTTTCACCATCTTTCAGGGCCCAATGGTGGAACAGAGATAAGATACTGTACATACTGTAAGCTGTCTGATCAACATGTGCTTTCTAATTCCTAGTTTTCTACTAGTATATCAATGTATCTTTTTTCCAGAAGAGGCTGATGACCGTGAGAAAAAAGAAAAACTCAGGAATATCAGTAAAGTTTTAAACCTTCTTCATAGTTAGTTTTAGATGATGAGACTAAGAAGACGAGTTTGGACACAGTGGTAGTGACATTTCTCTCTGACCAATCAAACCGCAGTGTTTTCACATCACCTTCCCCACAGAACATCGATGTTGGCTGCCATTTGTATAAGAATGTCAAGTTTTAAGAGGCTGGGTAGAGTCATGAGATCGTAGGAAATCTTACATGAAATATAAACACAGGGTTATGACAGCAGCTGTGTGACAGAAACAGATTTAAAACTGCTGTTCACCAAGATCCTATTTATGCATCCACAGTAGGATTAAGTACTGTGGGAATAAGGAAGCAACATTGCGACACCTGGTGGCTAAAAGGAGAACTGCTTGTTAGATTTCTGGAGGCTAGTTCAGCGTTAAAACAAACTGCATTGGTGCTGCGACACCACGGGAAGGGGACTGCATCTGGGCTTCAGGAAGACACCAGAGAAGTTCATATACCATGTTTAAATGTTCATCAAATTTTCTGTCACCTAATGGACTAAATGTTTGCAGCACTGACCTGTGTTTCTCACAGTTACCACCAGAGAGAATACACCTTCTTCTTACCGGGGTAATTCTGCATCATGACCGAGGGCATGCCCCTGTAGCCAGGGTGGCTCGGCTCGTAGCCCTGGCTGTAGGCGTAAGGTCCGTGCACGTAGGACATGTAGCTCTGGTGCTGGGCTAGGGGGGAGGAGAACTGCATGTGAGAGGGCCGCATCTCCTTTCCTGCTCCTCGGTGCTCCTCTGGAGGCAGCTGAGTTCTGCCCTCCGCTCCCTCCTTTGCTTCATCTTTCTGGGGGCCCTCCCTGGGACGGGGTCTCTCCTCCTTCCCCTTTCTGTCACGCTCCCTCTCCCTTTCCTCCTTCCACCTGTCCTCCTCGTGAGGTTTAGGAGCTTCTGAGTATTTGTTGGGGTAGACGTAGGGCCACAGGCGTGAGTCTGGCTCCTGTAGGAAACAAGACTAGTATTGTGATTTATGTTGATTATTGCAGGCCTGTACACTTTATAAAGCTTTTTAAATTTCACCTGAAATAATAAATAAATAAAAAATATTTCAAAAGTAAGTATCTATCATATGGACACAGGTCATAACACTTTAATAATAGATTTCATGTTTACCTTGACATTTTTAATATAAAATCACTGCATTTTCTCTGCAGCATTTTAACGTTTGACGAAGCACAAAACTAAAATGTTGATAATCAGCCAAAATAGGCCAAGAATCTCTTTTTTTCGTTGTCTGACTCATTCAAATAATTAACTACTACTGATTCAGTTTAGTGATAATCGTTGTCAAATTACACAAAAGTAATAGTTGTGAACACACTTGCTATAGTTTAGGACACTGTAGAAAATACAATACACCAAAGATGTCATAAGAACTCATACTTCAGTTCCAAGTCGATACCAAGGTTCTAATATGCAACAACCTTAATTTATGTTATTGACGGTACCCAGACAAAGCGTTTGCCCTGGTATCAAAACATACAATAAACATTTAAACAGCAACTGCTATTGATGAAAACAGCACTAAATCTAATTTAAATTTTCAGAAAGCATCAATTGCTCATCAGTAGAGAACACAAAGGTCACCAGTATGTGACAAATCTCTCAACACTGTACAAATGCACGTACCTGTCTGTACCACATAGCAGGTTCTACACCTGTTGGCCTGCTGGACTCCACTGGCTTGGCCTCCTCCTTCCCATGATGCCCTGCTTCGCTGAGCTTCATCTTCAGACCCTCAGGCTGGACTGGGGCCTTGAGGTCCTCTCCTTTTGCCATAATAACAGACTTTGTCTGTTCTGACGTTAGTGAGAGTTCTTTGGGCTTGGCTGGGTTCAGCCCTCCCTTGGTGCCCAAGTCAGTGAGGCTGGGGGCTCTGGACAAGGTGGGGGGCACTGAAGCTTTCTGCTTCCATTCATCTCTGCCTCCCACCTCCCGTTCCTTGCACTCAGCTTTCTTGTCAGCCTGTCGCTGCCGCTCTTCGTACTGCTGCCGGTAGGCAGGGTTGGAGGCCAACAGGTGGGCGTGGTAGGCCTGGTCAGGAGAGTAGGGGTAGGATGCATAATATTGGTTGTAGTAAAGGGGCTGGGTGTACATGTTGGAGCGCTGCTGGATGACTGATGGCTGCGGAGTCCCCGGCTCCACCTTCCTTTCCTCTTGGGGCTCTACCTTCAGTTTGCCCTCCTCGCCCACCTCTGCCTCCTCCTCCTTCTTCACCTTCACCTGAGCTCCCTCCACATGTGGGGGGGCTGCAGGGGCTGCACCCGGGCTAGGGTTGGGGTAAGTGGGGGAGTAGTATGAGTCGTAGTTGGTGTAGTAGGGCGATTCTTTACTAGCGGCCTGAGGGGGGAAGAGAGCCTTCTTGGCCCCTTCACGAAGCCCCTGGTCGGGCTCAGTTTTGACCTTCACCCCCTCTGTCTTCCCCTCCCCATCCTCGCCCGCGTCTGAGATGTCAGAGTAGGCTGGGCTGCTGGTTTTGACAGAGGCGTTGTCGGCTCCGTTCTGGTTAAGGTGGAGAGGGGTCGCAACACCAGCCTCAATCCTGCTGGCTACGCCGATGGAAGGGCTGGGGGCATTGTCTGAGAAGCTGTACACCTTGTCAGCCTCTGCCTTGATGCTGGCCAGTCGGCTCTGGTGAGCTTCTGTGGAGCCATTTAGCAAAGTGTCTGACGCCTCAGAGTATGGGCTCTTCCCTTCCTCCGGCCTCCCACCCTTACCCATCGCCTTTGGACTGTCTCCCTCTTTACCCCCTTCCCGCTTCTTTTTGTCCTTCTTCTTCTTGTCCTTGGTGAGAGCGGGGCTGGAGGCGAGGTCAGCGAGAGGGGGCGGTTTAGGTTGGATGGTCTTTAGCTGTGGGCTCTTGGGGACAGACTGTACTACTGAGCCCAAAGCAGGGGAGGATGTCTGCGGAGTGTAGGGTGAGGGGGCTCCGGGTGCAGCGGGGGCCACGGGACGGGTCGGTTTCAAGCCTTTCTGGGTCAGTTTATCAGACTTGCCCCCTGCCGCCATCTTCTTGGCTCTTCTATCATCCATCCCATCGTTGCTGGTCTCGTCAGTCAAACAACCCCCTTCTTCACCACCATCTGTCACTTCAGGTTCAGCCTCCCCACCCTTCTTCCTTCCCTTCAATTTCCCTGATGAAGGAGAGGGTGCGTCAAAGCCTCGTCCTTTCGGTGTGGTGGAGCGTGTTGGGGAGATGCCAGCACCGTTGCAGGCGGCAGAATCAGGATGGAGGTTGGAGTCATCCCCATATTCACTGTCTGCGTCCTGATCCAATCGCACATCCTCATCATTATGGGCACGAGCCTGGTGGTACTTCAGCCCATTGATGTGCTTATATTTCTTGTTACAGTTAGGATGGGGGCAGTCAATCAGTACAGGGGAGGGACAAGTCCGATCCAGCTGAGGAGGAGGCAGGGAGTCATTTTTACCTCCAGGGAGGGGTGTGGCAGCACCAGTGGAGTTGGTTCTCATGCGTTTTGAAGCTTTGGTGTCCTCTGAGCTGGACGTAGGCTCCATGTCAGACACAGGTTTGGTCTTCCTCTTGGCAGATGACGGACTAGCCTTCACATCCTCTGCGCCACCAGCCATCTGACTGCCGCGCCGCCCTTTGCTGTTGGCAGCTGCTCCACGTGTCTTGCTGCTGCCGCTGCCTTTATTGTCTGAGGAGTTGCTGTTGTCATTCAGTGGCGTGTTGCTGCTGGGACGCATCCTCTTACCTCGACCGCGACCGCTGCGCATCTCCACATCACTGGTGGGAGAGTCACAGAACCTGAAAAAACGTGGAGTCAGTCAGCAATGAGTAGGAATTTACATATACTTAAGTAACCAGGGTGTAGTTGGCTTTCTCAGGAAAGCTGATTTCTTAATTGTCAGGTAGTTGGAAAAGCTGGTTTTCATAATGGAGGTTTAGAGAAAGCCCATAAACCAAGACTGACAATTTCTTTGTCATGTATACACAACACAGGCCAAAGAGAGAAACCATATACATTTGCAGAAATGACTCACATTTTAAAACTAACCTGAGGTACAAATTTGAAGTTAAATCAGATGGTTTGATTAACTGTGTACTTTTACATATTTGATTCACCTTGGTGGGGCCCAGTCATGTCTTGTGCAGTCCAGAAGGGTTCCAACGTACGTCTTGTTCCTCCAGGTGACGTTGACGACCAGCATGCCTGCCGGAAGATACACACAGAGTTTACCTACACACGTACATTTAATGAACGCTTGAGAAACAGGAACCCACAGAGGGTGTTGCTGCAGCATGAAACAGGCGTGTCAGATGTGACTTCCCTCCCTGGTGGGCAGCAGATGTTGAATAGTTTCATACCAACATCACACCCAGCAGGTTTCTGAGGTCATGCCACTTAAATAACTCAGCAAGTGTGAGAACAGACAGAGAGAGACCGAGTAGCAGTCTGAAGACTCAGCTGCAGAAGAAGTTCAGTGTGCAGCTCATGTGTGCAAATGTTTCCTTCCATAGAGAGCAGAGGTCGGTTTTTTTAGCGCTGGCCACAGAGCGTTTACAATGTGTTTGAACTGACAGATGGGCTGGTGCCTACAGGAGCAGACTGAGAAAGGTTGGCAGTGAACTTGACATGACACTGAGTAGACCTGGCAGTGATACAGGGGGCATGTTTAACATTTACAACACAAGTCCAGACAATTGCCAACATAAGCTGCCTTTAAACTGTGTTTGGTTGAGAAACTCTAAAACTACATCTTTGATTCTCAAAACAACTGTTTAGCAAATAATCAGCCTTGAAATCATCAGATGTGCTCACACTTTCGATCAGCGGCTGATAGTGTTTTGTAAACTGTGTGCAGTTCAGCATTTTTTATTCACTGAAAACAAATGTGTGCTTGTCTCATAGTTCACACTATACAGCTGATACACTTGGAACAGGATCTGCTGCTTCTAATAGGTTGTTTGAATACACTATACAGATGTTACTTCAATCTATTTGATACTTGATTTATTAACATTAACATCTACTGTCACATGTCTAAATATTAGTATCAGGTCAGAATCGGTATCAATCAGCAGATACCTAATAATAATAATAATAATAATAATAATGATGAACTGGATCAGGACACCTTACTTTCTTACAATAACTTTAATTACGGATTTGCAGCACAATTAGTTACCAGTTACCAAAACAGTTACCATTGTCTCCAGTTGTCTCCATACTGACTTACTGAACTGTCTTGTCTGTTCAGTTGCGGGGCTAAATCTGAAGTGGAAATATAAAATAACTTGTTTTTGCTGTAGGGAAAACCACAACAAACAAGCCCCTTCTACACTGATGGACTATGTTACTGTTCCAGCATCTGCCATCGTCTCCTAATGTTGGTGCTGCTTGTGCTTAATAGAACTAATTCTGTTCATATTGCCACACTTTCTTGTTGCAGATGCATCTTTTTTTTCCCACAATTAAATTTTGCCCAGGCTCTCTTAGCGTGCAAGCTTGGCCTCTCACCATGCTTGTGATGTCAGGCGCATGCGAGATGCCCAGTTGCAGCACATATGCAAACATCATCTCGCAATGTCACTGACACGACTGAGACGACTAATTCTTTTCCCAGAGGCAAATTACCCCTGTATAATATGGACAATAGGACGTAGCACCATCAACAACATTAAGGCCAAACTCCTTAAACTGGCTGCTACAACATCAGTTACAAATCATTACTTTGTGTATTTGTTTATATAACTGCATTATTCCATAATCTTTTTTGACACAGAAACCTGTAAAGATGAATGTTGATGAAAATCTATCGTGGAACAAGGACATTAGTCACAGATAAACATAAAGGCTTTTTTAAAAAACATTTTTTAATCAGCCATCCTTTGGTATATTTATCTGTATTGTATTTATTTTATGTATTTATCTCGACAGTCTACCTTAATAAACAGCTGGGCAACAAAACATGACTGATTACTTATATTTCTGTGGCACTCACACAAAAGTAGCTAGTCACCATAAATTTCTGCTTGTAGACAGAGCTACAAACTGTGACACTGACAGGACGGCAATATTGCAGTTACAGGATATTTATCTTGTTTACTGTTGGTCCATTAGCTTCAGGATGTGATAGTGTTTGACTCACCGTCCTCAGTCTCCTGCCACACAATGCCTTCCAGGTTGACGCTGGTTCCTGGCTCACAGGGTCCCAGGCACTCTGGCTCAGTCGCCAGTGAGGCGTCTGCTGTGTTCACTGCTACTGAGCGTGTGCGAACTATGATCTGCTCGCAGGGAGATGAGATGTCACTGTTGACGATGGGAGCGAGGAGATGGAGAGGAGGAGGAGCAGGGTTGGACACCGGAGACTCCATCTGGAGGAGGGAGGCAGAGAAAAGGGCAGAGTAGTTAAAAGATGTGTAAAGAAGTCATAAACTTTAGAGACACAGGTCAACACGTCAAGATGATCAGAGTGTAACACAGCCAAGACACTGGTAGATGTTTGATGACCGAATGACAGCTCACTTCTTTTAACTATCTGCTGTCATGACCATTAAACCCTAACTATACCTGGTACAGTATGTTGAAATCAGAATTGATAAAAATGTGTCTAAGCAGCAAATGGCAGTACTACAACATAGAAAATCCTTCAAACTGAGGTGAACAAAACCGCTGCAATTAGGATTAATTACTACTCATTATTTAAAGAGTGTTGCAGTTTTATTAAGATCACAGCAAAAATACAAAGAACAAAAACTATAAAGACAAAAACAGATTCAGTGCAATATTACCACTGATTAAGTCACGTTTAAATGTTTCAGATTGTTGCTAAAAACAGATTTTTGCAGGATTTGCACTGTGCTGGTTACCATTCCCTGAACACACCTGTGTTTTCATACTTAAATATCATACTTAAAAAGAGAAAGTACACACGTTTTTGGAGTGTCAGCACATCTGTTTTGGTCTAACACTATGTTTGTCAGGTGACTTATACTGTGCAGTCTGAACTTGGCATAGGACTGCACACCAGTGATGTGATGAGACGCAACTGACACATGTAACCTCACTGAGATACTCCACTCTCCATCTTCTATATTTTTTATGTTATGAAAAAGCTTTGTGTATTTCAAAATCCCATAAAGCTAGAAATTAAAAGATTTATAGCATAATATGGAGTGTATTTTCTGCTAAACCACAAGTAAAGTTTCCAACTAACAAGTAGACCTACAACACACCCTTATCCATGTCCATGAGCTTTGGGTAGTGACCAAATGAATATGATCAGCAGTGCAGGCATTTGAACTGAGCTTCTTCTGTAGGTGGAGTTAGGACATTGAGAGGGAGTTTGGAATAGAGCTGCTGGCTCCTGGGTGTCAATAAAAGCCAGCTGAGGAGGTTCGGACATCATCAGAATGACTTCTTTGAATAAAGGTGTTCCAGGAATGCCCAGCTGGTGGGAGCCCCAGTGGCAGAGCCAGAACCCACTGGAGAAATTATTAGTAGTGCATCTTAATATTAAGAAATGTTTTTTCCATGTAATAAAAAAAATAATGTCAAACTGATGCATTCTAGATTTATTGCATGTAAATTATTTAAAGCCTTTTTATGATTTAGTTTCACTTATTTAGAAACTACACAAATTAGGGGCGGCAGTGGCTGTTTTAGTAGAGTGACGGGTTTGCGTCCTGGTCTTCCCGACCGTGTCCCTGGACAAGACACTGAACCCCCAACAGCCCATCCCCATCCCCAGCTGCGCAGTGCCGGTCCCAAGCCTGGTAGAAATTAGGGAGGGTTGCCTCAGGGAGGGCATCCGGTGTAAGAAACAGTGCCAAATCAACATGCGGACAATGATCCACTGTGGTGACCCTGAACCCACGGGGTAGGCCGCAAGGACAAAAAAAATTATTTTGAGTTTGCATATATTAATAATCATGCAAAATAAATAATGCAATAGTGCATTTCTCTATCAGGTTCTCTGCATGCACCCACAATCATGGGGAAATCTGCTGATTTGACAGATGTCCAGAGGATGATCAACACCCTCCACAAGTAAGTAAGCCACAGACATAAAAGAAAGAGGCAAAGAAGACATTACAGAAAAGAAGGAAGGAAGAGTAGCAAACAGTGACCTGAACCCCGTAATTATTATCAGGTGGGAAACAGCTGGTGTGGGGCCGACAAGGGAGCACGTGACCGCGAGAACACACACCAACCGCGTTCCCAACCAGGAGACAGGAGCAAATCTGAGAGCCACATCATCATAAACTGGCTAACCTTCCGATCCAATTCAGACTAATTATAACATTACAAATTAGTCTTTGTGACAATGAACTGTAAAAAGATGATTAATTATAAGATAATTATGACAATAAAATAAAAAATACACAGTAAATGAGCCAATTAAATAGTGAAACCACCATTAGCAACCTGAGCCATATGATTCTGTGAGGAAACTCACTTTGCCACTCCCCCTGTTACCAGTGCAACAACAACAAACAGCTCCAATAAAAGCAAAAGTACTTCTCCAATATAAGTCTCTACAGGACACAAACTTTTTCATCTGTCTGTCCAAAGAATAACAATCTGACCTGACAAAGCAACAGGATGTGGGACAGCTTTTGTTACCTGGACAGACGTCTCAACATCCACTTCCTTTCGGGTGAGATGTAGAAAAGGGGAGGAAGACAAAGAGACAAGAGCTCCCAGATGGAGTGTTCACCTGGACAACACAAGCAATGGCAAACACCTGAAGCAGTGATGTCCTGGGATTTTAAACAAGTCTTTGTTTAAAGCAGAGCTCCAGCGGGGGGTTGGGGTGGGGGTGGGGGGGGCTGTCACATAGGAACCAGCCAGTCAAACATGTCTACAGCTTTGTCAAAGCCTATTTGAAATTATTTTTATGGTAAATTGTTTAAAGACACAATGATATTTATGAAAAAGGTTCATTTAATTGCAAAGCCTAAATAAATAAATACATTTCAATATTGATGAGGCAGAGAGAAATGTGTAGTCAATAATTAATTACGGAGCTTTTACGGACACTGAAACAGAAGTTTTGAAGGTGAGCCAATGAGGATGCTATTGCACTAATGGAGTCTGGATGTAGTAAAAGCATGAATAAGTGTCCCTGAAAAAGACAGAGGTGCTCCATTTTTTGGATGAAAGAAATCTGATTTTACCATTGTAATGTTCAAATAAGATAATGAAGTCAAAGATGATTTGGGTTTCAGATCTAAAGAGAGGCAGTAGTAGTTTCTATTTCTAAAGACAAAATATAATAAGATTTTTGAATTAGATTTTTAATATTATTTTAAGGTTATATAATCTGTGCAGTGATGCTTGAAATTTAGGAGTTTTTCTATATTTTATAATTGTTTAAATGGTTTTCAGCCCTGCACATCAGCTTGGGGGCATTTTAGTTCCACTTTAAAGAACCGCCTCAACTCAGGGATGTTGTTTGAGATCCTACATGAACTGCCTGCTTCAGGTCCTTCCACAGCATCTGTTTAGGATTAAGGTCAGGAGTTTGACTTGACCTCTCAAAAAATTACATTTCCTGGAAGAAGAACTTGTCAATTAAGTCTTACTGTTTTGCAGGATCCACTTTCTGTTGAGCAACAGTAAAGAGAGGGGCCCCTTGACATTTGCTAGGTAAAGTAGCAACAAGTAGTCACTACTTTACCTAGACACACTCAGCAAAACAAGTGTTAGGGTGGAGGTTTACTTACAGTTAACTAAGCATATACCTACAGTAAATGGACGTCACAAACTCTGAAGCAGCTGCAAATCACAACAGTAATAGACGAAAGCTTTAATGGTAAAACGCAATAAATATAAAATACTGAGCCCGTCCACAACTACCCGCTTCTAAATACCTGCCATTGTTGTTGTCGCTACAGTGATTTTGGAATGAACCTTTTCGGTTGTGGCTAAATGCCATTAGCAGTCAGAGATTATTGGGCCAAAGTCTGCCCCTTTTGGCTAAGCTTGTAAATACTCCACACATACACAAACTAAAGAAGCATGCGAACATGTCTATAGACCCTACTCATATCATGCTGGTTGTTCAGAATGTGTAGCATTTTAAATATCAATTTCAATTAACAATTAACTGGTAAACCCTGCTTTTTCTGCATCAGTTGCCTTCAGGGCTAGACTTTGTGCCAAATGGTGTCAAATATTTCTGCTCATGAATAAATCTCAGGGAGGAAACACAAACACAATCACCAGTTATGACAAGAGCAGACTGTCAAACACATGTCCATCAACAATGTCACTTTCTAAAACAAATAGTTGCTAATAGTTGCTGTGTTACCTTGTACTTAAAAGCTTCGACAAATTGCAGTAAAACCTCTTCCTCCCTGCAGACTTCCTGACAGGAGACGTGAGGGACATGTTTGTTTCCTGAAACCTCAGAGCTGATGAAGACTACCAGGAACTTGGTGAGGCTTACTGGTTTTCTAACTGTTTAAAGAGTGTTGTCGTGGTAACAGGAGAAACGAGTCACCAAGCTCGTAGCTCTCTTTAGGAATAATAACATGGCTGACTGGAATGCTGGGAAACCCCCCGAAGAGTCGAAAACCCACCAACCCTCTCTCTCACACACACACACACACACACACACACACACTTCTCTTACAGAGGGGAGGGCTCTGTTTTACACCTCTGCTATTGGCTGCTGAGTTTTAACCAACAACACACACTCAGCTCCTGTACAATGCTGCCTGGGCTGGGAAACACCACCCCCCACTCCTTGTCTCCATTCAGTCTCAGAGGTATTCATTACAACAACAAGCTACATTCCTCTCAAGGTCACTCAGTCACAGTGAGAGAGAGATTAGAGATACAGATCAGCACTTCAGCTGCTTGATTGATGTGTCACGCTGCAGAAAAGTGCAGTGGGGAAGATGGTATGTGGCAGCCACACTTTCACAAAGTCCATCTAACACTTGGCGGGACATTAAAGACACTTGGTTGACTAATTAAGCAAATATCAGACAATAAGGCAAACAAAGAACAGTAAGAAGTCCCAGATATCACTGCAGTAACAAACCTCCAGTCAGATAAATCTTCAATTGGTGACAGATGCCAATATATCAAATGTTAATGCTGTATTAACATAGACTTAAGTAACCAGGTTGTAGTCAGCTCTCTCAGAAAAGCTGATTTTTAACTGTCACGTAATCAGGAAAGCTGGCTTCTGAAATCGAGGTAATGGATTCGAAAACCCAGTTTTCCCAGGTAGACATCTCCCAGAGAATGTTGATTTTTGTGCTACATTTATACGTAACCAGGTTTCTAATCAGCTCTCTCCAACTGCACATGCGCAGCAGAAGGGAACATGGGGGAGAGATGATTAACAGGGTGATGCCACCTAAAGACAGAGACAATTTCACACAAAGGGCCTCGTAGAATTATAAACATGCTGCTTTCCTATGCAGATGTTTTTGAATTTTAGATGGTTCACACTGTGACCCAGGCTTCCAAATAGAAGAGGAGAAATTAGATTCCTTGTCAGCTGCATGTATATCCAGATTAACAGTGACCTGGTATCTTATGGACATGTAAACACATTAACAATTACAATGTTGTTTATTAATTAATTAAACAGGTTAGCATATCAATATTAATGTTTGAGGCCAGGTATTTTTACATGTTTTGGCACCATTTTCGACAGTTCCCGTACTAAAAACCAACAATGAATGCCTCCACTCATGGTAATGTCTGTCAATCTTGCATCCAAATTGAATTGTGTCTGCTGTAGACCAAAATTACTGCAAATAAAAAAAGATTTAAATTCAGAAGAGCTCACTGCTGACATGTTTCTCTCACAACAAATGTAACCTGATTTTTTCAAAAAGCTGCCATACACAGAGCATTGGGTTGGGATGCAGAAGGCTGCGGGTTTGAATCCCACCCCAGCTGGTGTGGCCCCAAGCCCAGATAAAAATGCGAGGAATGTGGCCCAAAGGGCATCCGGTGTAAAAACTCGTGGCAAATCAAGAAGCAGACCACATTTCGCTGTGGTGACCCCTGGACAAGCCAAAAGCCGTTGACCTTTGAACCCGAGAACCACAATTTCTTGCATCCTCTTAAGTAGGAAAGACTCAAACATGCATGATGTCCACTTTGTGCCTCTACATGCTTCTCAAGATGTTATGTGTATTCTCTGTTGTATTCTCACACACAAAAATCCTTTGTCCTTTGTGATGGTTTGTTAAAATGTTCAGAAACCCACTTTAACCTTACAACTGTCCCAAAAGTTAGTTTAGGATAACTGAGGATTTGATTCCTGAACCTACTCCACTATAGCATTCATGGTGCAAGTGTGATGCAGATTCAGGTACCTCAAGTCTGTGATTGATGTCCTTGAACAGCCAAATAAAATTGTGTCCACAATCTGTCCAGAGAATCAGTTCACCAATGTGCCAGAACAGTAAAGTATCTACTAGCTTGACACATCAATAGATTGTAGTGTGAATATGAGTTTCCTTGACAGGTGGGAGTGACATAGATGGTAGAGTGGCCCCCTACTGACCATAGGGTCCGAGGTTCACACCCCGCAGTTTTTGCGTCCTGCTCTTCCCGACCGTGTCGAAGTGTCCCTGGGCAAGACACTGAACCCCCTATAGCCCATCTCCCCCTCCCCAGCTGCGCAGTGCTTGTTCCAAGCCCGGTAGAAATGATGCACTTTGTCGACCCTGAACTTACGGGATCAGCCGAAAGGACAAAAAAAATAAAAAAAAGATATGACTTTCTTTGACACTTAGCTTGTGCAGCAGTTCCATTAACTGGCCTTTACTAAAGGGTCAGTGTGTAGCCTGTAGAACAAAAACTGCATCTTATTTTTTAAAAGCAAATCTATAAACACAACAAAGTATGCAAATAGTGTCTGAATACTTTCTTCCACACACACCCACCAACCACCTGTATATTCTCCTATTACGATGATTTGTGAGGGGGTAATGGGATCTTGAATACATGCTCAAGTCAGGAATGTAGCTATGTCAGACAGACCGACAGACACACCCACACACACAAAAGAGGCCTTGAGTGAGAAGATATAGAGTGGATAGGATCACAATTCCTCACTCGAAAATCTAACACCTGGAAACCCTCAACTGGCTTCCAAAAAAACAACAAAAAAAAAACCCTCCCTACCCCTCCTCTATGGCTCAAAGGTTGTGTGTTAAGGACCTCGCTCTAAAATATATTTACAATCCAGTCAGAGGAGGCCCTTACTCTTAAGAATTTAACAAATGACAACAGGTTAGCGGTCATTTCTCAATGGGATGTCAAGATGCTCTGTAGACACTGAAAAAGCATCTGGGGTGGGGGGGACACTGCTCTGTGGATGAGAGCCCAGCAACCTAATTCCTAGAATGGTGGTGTGGTCTGATAGCGAGTGAGTCTAAATCTAGACATTTCAGTTCAATATAAAACAGTTATACTATAGTTTGGCAATCAATTTAAGACTAATCCAAAAGTCTAAAAAGTACATTTAAAAAAAAAAAAAAAGGTTAATTTCACAGATTCAGGCTAAAGATATGTGACTGACAAGAAGCTGTCGTAGGCTTCAAACACGTGAATACTTCTATGTTCCACATTCTTCCAGCAATCTTGGCTGTAGAGCTGCATTGTCGGGGGGCTTCTTTTTTAAGGGCTTTACTTCACTTCAGCTAAAGCACTTTGCCATCAGCCCACCTTGTCTTCTGCCACAACTCCGAGAGAGCCGAGTTGCTTTCTCCCTGCTGCAGGTTTATGTGCAGGTGGAGATTTAGCCTGGGTAGAGGCCACGTCTTCATTCCTAAAAGCCTGCCAGGAAGCAGTTTACAATGTTTGGCCAGTATTACACAGATTCTTTAGCAAAGGAAAAGTAAAATTACAGGAGAATAATAATTCAGTCTGTTAAGAATAACAAAAATAGCTGTCAGACCATTAAAACCAACAATGCTGAACTAAATCAAATGTGAGGAAAATTGTTCATCCATAAGTTGCTGCCTATGCCAAAGTCAGAGATCCAACCAATCACTGATCAGCATGGAAGTATGTAAGTGTATGTCGGCCATAGAAAGAGGAAACCACAGAAAAGAAGTTGCAAAGACAGTGAGATCAAATACAATAGTTTGTCCACCAGTACATTTAAACTGTAAACTGTCTCGCTACTAAACCTTTAAGCTATTGATAAGTCTACTGATTTTCACAATTAACTGATTCATCGTTTTGTTTACAAAATATCAGAAAATGGAGGAAAATGCATGTAACATTCCCAAAAAGCACAAGGTAAAATCTTTAGATGTCTTGTTTGGTTGTCAATCATGTACGACTAAGAAAAGCTTCACACTGTAATAATTGAGAAGATTGGACTAAGAAAACCTTGTTGTCGTTTTTTTTTTTGCTGTAAAACATTAATTATCTAAAAAGCTGCAGGTTGATTTTGTGGTTGTTGATATTTTGCAGGTCTAGTTTCAGCATAAGTTTCCAGTTTGGATCTGGTTATCAGGAAAACGATAACCAGGATCTTTTATTAGATTATATTTTAATAGACTGTCAGCCTCTGGCTGGCTCACATTATTTGGTCTGAATCACCCCACAATGTTTACAGCACTTATTTTGAATAAAGAGCCAATTTCTAACCAAATTCACACTTAAACACAGAAGAGATCAACAGTAACTGTGATGTGAGTAAATCAAGACTGACACTGCTTGTGGGACATTAGTTCAAAGTGTCAGCACTTCAAAGCAGGATCAGATTTAAAAACTTGATGTTCACCAAGTTTTTCTATAACAGATGTTTTGCAGTCTTAAACCACTGGAGCAGCTGGAAATATCCTGATATGATGTCACATTCCAAGTTTCAGCTTTCAGAGGAAGAGCACACATTTGCCAATCGCTCTGTAATTTTTCCTGTCCACAAACTGTCCAATACATTTTCCAGAGAGTTAACTTTTGTTTAGTCTGAGTTTCTGTCCACATGTTGTGACCTGTTCCTGTCTGTGTTTTGAAATAGATGCATATTGTCATCTGGTTCCGTGATTTAGCTGCAGGGGTTTATGGCAAATGTAATAATGAACAAGTGTACATTCTAAAATTCATTTTGATGCTTTTTTTTAACCTTAAATAACCTGTTTAACCGTCTTCAGCCCATTTAACCTTAAACCAAAGGCCCATTTATTCTATATCAACAAACAAATGACCCTTAAATTAAGAGCCTTTTTAAATCAACAGCAAAGTGTGAATCCATACTTAATGAACAAAATGAGATGTTCAAACTAAAGAAATTTGCTAGAAGATCAAATCAGCCCAAGCCAAAGTTTTTATGATCAGCTGGAAGATCACTAAACACAGCAACTAACCCCTTGTTTCCACGGCTCGGCATCGAACTTTGATTCTTATATGGTGTCTACAGAATATTATGAGACAGGAAAGAAACAAACAGCGGATCCACAGCACAAACTTTATGAAGAAAAAAATCTGCGTTGGAAAGTGACTCATTTGTACTTGTTTGTATTGGTTCCATTTTTATTCAGACTTTTTTTTTTTTTTTCAGAAAATCTGGTTTCTCTGATTCTTACCCCAATTTCGGTAACCAGCTTTTCCGTTTACAGGACAGTTAGGACAGTTAAGACATCAGCCTGAGATCGCTGACTGTAACCTGGTTACCTAAGCCCATGTAAACACACTGAGTGAGTCATTAATATATAATCACTTCTTCTTCAACTTTACCCAATAAATAATGTCAAGAATATTTTGACTTTAACGATGTTACATTTATTGCAGACTACAGAAACTGACCGAATCTTTTGAGTTTTAGCTGCAGGATATATAAATGTTTTTTACCATAAAGAAGGACGGCAGTAGCTCGGTTGGTAGAGCAGTTGCCCACAAATCACAGGGTGAAGTGTTTGACTCCTTGATCCACCTGGCTACATGTCAAAGCATCCTTAGGCAAAACACTAAAGCCCAAGTCTCTTCCTTGAATGGCAGCCACCATCACTGGTGTGTTTGTGTGTGTATTGTTCGAACCGAAAATATTCTTGTCTTAGGTATTTGATTAATTTCTACTCCCTGCGATTGTTGTAGTTTGGTTTAGATCAGTGCCTTTCGCTATAAAACAAATACTATAAGATAAAACATGACCAAATCGAAAACCAAAAAAACTTGTATATAATGTAAAAGACATATTTTTGGTGTTCGATTTGGTCATGTTTTATCTTAGTGTTTAAAATTATGTTTAAAATGTTTAAAATTATTCTATTCGTTCCGTTTCTGTCCGTTTGCAGTAGACTTCGGGTCGATCTGGTCTGACACCCAGAAGCATGAATAAATTGGGCTCTGAAGTCAGAGACCTGCACCCACTGTGTTTGGCTGCTTGAGTAGCCAATAGAAATGCACCATTACAGCGGAATTCAACTCCGAAAACTCTTGAACCCGCAAGCAAAAGATATTAATCTGCAGAAGTTTTTGACTTGCAAAAAAAAAAATTCTCAAAACTTTTTTTTGGTTGACAATTATTTTTTGAGTCTGACAGCGCAAAAGTAACAAAGCTTTCCACTGAAGTATGTTTTTTAAAATTGCATAATATTGAACAAGAAATACCCTCATAGTTTAGCCTGATTGACATTAGTTGATACAAACTATTTACATGCTGCTGTTCACATGCTGCTCAGTACAGTCTACTATTGCCAACTAATGAATTACCAGCGAATAAAAACGTAACAGTTATACTACAAATGAAAATACTACAGTTATTAAATATTAGACAGATAAAAATTTCAAGGGGTGGGGTGCATCCATTAAAGCCAAAACCGATTTATCTTAACAAGACAGTTCAAGGGTTTTATCAGCCAAGTCATTATGAGGTCAAGAAACTGTGACCGTTGGCTTGTATCTGAGAGGACAGAGGTGACTCTGAGGCCTCCAGTAAAATCTGTTTGATAGACAGAGGACGACAGCCAGCTGGAAGAAGAAAGCACAGCCCCACTGCTGGAATTTGGCAGCAGACCACCACCGAGCTAGATAATTGACAGCTCTGAACTGCTGATAGTTGCAGGCCAGCAGCTTTCACAAGACTCAAAACTTCAGCACTAAGCTACATTTTTTAAGATGATGGAAGGTTGGAGAGAAAAGCCGCTGGAAAGGAGTCCACAGACAGAAACGAGTGGTTCTATTAGCAATAACAGGAATGGTGACTTTATTTGCTTTTCCTGACTGGATTCTGATTGCTAGTTCCAAGTGAGAAAATTAGCCAGCATTGTCAAACTCTGCAGTAAAACAAACCCCATATCAAACGTTATATTAACTTTAATTCACTGTCTCTCTTTGACTGTCCCGTTGATAACAGAGAAATAAAAAAAAGAAGAAGCAGCTGTATATGCAAACGTGACATATTCAAAGGTGTAACAGATCGGATGATACTGCAACGGTGTGAAACAGACAGACAGTTTGCCTTCAGGTACGTTAACTGTACCATACATACACAACATTTCAATAGATAATTGTTATTTTCAAGACGCTGTGTGGGGCTCTTCTAGTGCATGATGCCAGTTCAGCTCTGCTCTACTCACCGATTTACATTGGGCAAGAGTTGTGGATAGCACTAAAATTGTGATGTCATTGTCATCACAGTGTGACAATGCTCAAGAAACACAAAGCAAGATTGCTTGAATTGCCATAAAAACATTTTTTAAATTCATTTTATTGACATGCACCATGCATTCACACTCAGCACGAGAACATTTGATGTATAAAGCCCGTTTCATAAATTCTGGACAATTTTTGGAGAATTCAACCTCGGACATAGTCTGAAGTGACCTTTCAGACATGTAACACAAAGTGGGAAATCGCCCAATTGAGAAGCATCAACACATGTAAAAATCTGATCGATTTCCGTGTGCGATCAGCATGAACAAGACGCACAACCATTATAACCTCGACTACAACCACAGGCCAGTGATTGAAACCACCATCAACACAACACACCCACTAACTCGCTTTTAATCTTCCCGATGATTCAGGACTGATCAGTGTGCTGCACGCACGAGCTTACGAAAATAATATGGTCACTGCACTGGGGGACAGGATATAATCCGGACAATGTAAGCAGCATTTCACTGACATTTTGTGAAAATGAATGTAAATATAAACATTAATTTGGGTGCACTGTGTTAGAGACGTTCTGCTATGAAGATGCTAAAATAACAAGGTAAAAAACTAACTACCCAAGGCTTAATGTTTGGTTGATTTTTTTTTAAACTTCTGAAAACATAACTGTATAGACAGGCTTTCCCCAACTCTGACCATAAATTAAAGGAGAATGCCTGAACTGCCTGAGCTGTAGATAATTGTATAGTTGACTGATCTTGTACATTTTTCTTTGTCTGTTGTCAATATTTGATGTGTTCTGATGTGTTGACAGGCAGACTGGTGCAGTGTCAACAGTAATGTGGATGTTGTACCAAACCACTGTGCTGAAGAGGGAGCTAAGCTGCCATGCTACGCTCACAATTTACAAATCAATCAATATGTGACGCCTCACGTATGGTCATCACCGAAAGAATACGATCCCGAGCACAAGTGGGTGAAACGACTTTCCTGTGAAGGGGGGCTGAGCTCAGCCTTAGAGACAGTGTGCGTTCTGACATCTAAAGGGAGCTCGGAATAGTCGCTGCTCCTTCGCGTTGAAAATAGTCAGTTGAAGTGGTTCCGGAATTTAATAAGAATGTCTCCAGGGCACCTTCCGCTGGAGGTCTTCCAGGCATCAATTGGTAGGAGATTCTGTGGTTGACCCAGGACACGTCGGAGGGATTATATATCCCATCAGGCCTCCTTCCAGAGGAGCTGGAAAAAACATTGCTGGGGAGAAGGATGTCTGGGAAACCTTTCTAAACCTGCTGCCACCAAAACCCGACACAGGATAGGCGAAAGATAATAGATGGAAGTTCTGATGTTTGAAATTTGTCCCCGAGACAGCAAAAGCTGCCATACTCTCTCTCCCTCTATCAGCTTTGTCCAGCAGTGAATCATATGAGTAGAGGCAGTAGAGATATTTTTAATCTTCTTAAACTCTGCTAAATGATTAATGTCAGCACAAATGTTTTATATGCGTAGATTTTACATTTCAGGTCCTACATTAAATCCTCCCTCATGGAGGTGATACGTTTATGTTTTAAACTGTTTTGGGGTGTTAATTTAACTGTATGATCATTGTAGGAGATACAGAGGTGTTTTTATATTTAGCCTGGCTTAACTGAAACACGAGCTGGAAAACAATCATCTTGAAACATCAGCTACATCACAAAGATTCAGAAACTCTTTCAGCCTTCTAACCCAGTGGAAGCACAATACTAGATCACTGGTCTACCATATTTACTGTGTTATATTAATACTTCATGAATCCACATGAAAGCCTCATCAGTTTTTAGGACAATTAGGTGACATCATTCCAATCTTGAGGGATTATATTCTAAACTCTAAAGCAAAATAGAATTTGTGAACCAGCAACATTTTAGATATTGCAACCTCATATTTGAGAACACAAGTCTATTCTACAATCCAACACACACTAAATGGGAAGAGAATAACGGGCAGATTAGAAAACATAGGCACACAAATCCACTGTTTTTGTGAAATAACAGCCCTCAGCTGTGCCCAAGGGTCCTTCAGCAAGGCACTCTGGACCAACCAGAGTCAGAAGACTGGAAACATATTGACTAAGAAGATATAAAGCCCATCTGATTTCTCTTACCTTCTCGCCAACCATTTTCTTCAGGTTTCGGCAGTCGCTGCCATCCACCTCCTCTTGCTCTATCGTCATGGTGACAGGCTGTCCAATCCCTGCCGAGTCTAGCGCCATGTTCCCAAGCTGCTCTGCTGCAGCCAAATCAGGAGTTTGTTGGCCCTCAAATGGGCCACTGCGAGGGGCCCCGGAGTCTTTGTCAGTGTTAACCATTACTGTGGCCCCAACCTCCATTTTGTCTTTCTTAGTTTTCCCAGATACCCCGTCCTTGTCCTTTTTCACAGCAGGGAGGGTGCGGGATGCTTTACTTGACTTATCAGTTCCTTTTGTCGGGGTAGAATTAGGGTTCTGTGGTACTGGGTCCCCAGAGGTCCGACCCTGAACTTCCTTTTTAGCTCCATCTGAGACTGGGGCTTTAACACACTCCTTAGAGTTTTTACTACGTTTGGATTTGGATTTGCTCTCTTTGCCCTGTGCAGCAGGTACAGGACTAACAAACTTTATATTCTCAGGTAAAGCAGCCACAGTGCTGGGAGGGGCAGCCATGCCTCCCTCCTTACTGCTCAACATCTCTAGTTTGTCCTTCTCCAAGTCAGCCTCCAGGTCAATGATCAGATTGCCAACACCGATATCCCACTCATCGCCACTGTCATACGTGTCCACCGCGTTGGAGTCCACACCTTTCCCGCCTGCAGGGCCGCTGCTGAGGGACATCTTAGTAGGAGTGTCCCGGAGCACCGCAGGAGGGCCACAGGAGGGCTCCGCTCCTCCCAGCCACAGGACGCCTTCTCAGGGCTGGACCCTGTGGCTCCTCCTTGCTCCCCACATCGCCTCCTATAGACAAGGCAAACAATGGGTTAGATGGCACCAAACCAGCAACAATAGGCTAAATTTTACTTATTATTAATTAGTGCTCTTTATAATTGATTAATTGCTCTTTTAATTAACCAAAATAGACTTATTAGCATTAGATTTATGGCAGTTTCTATTTTGTTTTAAATAAACTGAAATTAATTTAAAAAGAAATTTTCCATAACTAAGTTTTTTACTTTACTATTTTCAGTTCTTCTAAGATTAATAAAATAAGGGAGCAGAAACATGCAACTAACAGGGTGCATGAAGTTCCACTAATGATACCAAACAAAAAAACAATTAAATATCTGTTTACAACAACCAGTGCAAAGTATAAAAGGACAAAATTAGTAAGGTCTGCGTGTATTTATACAACCATAATAGACTTACACACGTTTTTGTTTGCTAAATAATAATTACTGACAGAACTAAATAAATTGATGCAGCCTGGAACAAATTAAGTAGCAAAATGCAACTTAGCTCTTGCTACAGATCTAATGAAGCTGAATGAAACTCAACAAGAAGAATTAAACAGCCTCCTGCTGCACAATCTACAATAGGCCTTCTGTTAGTTTCCCATTTCCTGATACTGTTACAGCCTGCAGCAGGCAACTTTTAAGACAACAATTTAAGGCTTTGAAACGCTTTAAGGCATTTTTAAGGATATAAGTGCTTTCAGACATGATCAGTGCCCAGGATGCACCCAGACATGCACATAAAAACCGGTGAACAGCAACGCATTTTATTACAATTACACTGAATATCAGTCCTATGGTCCTATACAGCATTTATGCATTTAGGGAAGTTTAACCAGTTTCTGGGTGTTATTGGTGCTCAAAAGGGCGCAGCAGTCAAAGCCCCCGACATTGTGATTGTTATATTTAAATCTTTCAAAGCGGTAGAGGAACAGATACACTGAGTCAAAGTGGAGGATTGTTTGTTACAATACAGCCTCAATGCTGCTGAAATAAAGCCTGAATTAATGAGAAATCACAGCCATTGACTCTAAGGCTTTTCCCAGCAGCACTCAGCAGACACATTCCCTGCTCTAAAGCCTCCATCAGGACACTTATCATATGAATGGAGTAGTGTGACCTCCAACCGCCTCTGACAATGCAGGCTTGTTGACGTGCATGGGAGGGGGATGGGTGCAAGCCACCAGCCCAACTGATTCAAAACATACAATAATTAAGGTTCTAGTTAACACTGTATGAAGCAAAAACATATGGCAGGAGTTAAAACACATAAGAGCACTTTTATTTGCAGCCATGAACTGCATTTAAGTAGCCAGGTTACTCAGAGAAACCAACTTTCCCTGGTAATTGGGTAATAGAGTTTACATAAACTCAAAGAAACCTGGTATAAATGCATGCAGAGGACTAATTTAATTTCTCCTCCACCTCTGACTTATTTTGGAATCCTGGCTCACAGATTTTTACTGTATAGTGATAGAAAGCACTGCTTTCAAAGTGATATGGAGAGTGAGGAAAAGATGGGAGAGACAGAGCATTGATACACAGCAATTTATTCAGACCTTTAGGAGGCAAAGTCTGGTTTTGATTTTGTGTGGACCTTTGATTTTAAAAGGAGGCGATATCACTCCATTAATGATCCCTCATTTCATTCCTGGCATGAATACTGATAGACCATGTGAAGTTTAAGGAAAACATTAAAATTGTTACCTAACCCTTATTTCAGTGCCCGATCAGCGCAGACAGGAGACGCACATCAGAGCCAGGCATCAAATATAAAAAAAAAAGGTTCTATCACCTGACTACAATGGCAGTTGAGTGATGGAAATCAACATGCCTACTGGGTTGCTTTAAATCCTCCCAACTTTGTGGGGCAGCATGCTACATTGACCCTGCAGGTCAGTCATTCAAGAATGACCAGCCTATTCCAAATGAAGCTATATAATATCATGCAGCCCTAATAACGGTTACAATAAGGAAGGTACCACTACCATTAACAAGTGTGGTTTATAGAATCTATAATTTCAGACCCATGAAGGTGCTTGTGAGGCAGCAGGGGAAATACTGGGATAAAAGTAGTGAATAGCTGGACATGACAAACCAAGCCAACTGTCAACTTGGTGTGTCTTGGTGCCATGTCCTACACCATTGGTGCTAGCAGACTCCCAGCTTTTCAGGTGTTAAATTGGATCCATGAAAGAGACCACTTTAAATGGCTTTCCAGCTTAGTGAACAAGCGGACAAGTGAGCTGCTACCATGGTTGAAACTTGTTATCAGACATATCATTGCCCTGAACTATAAACTGTCTGTGGTGTGAAAATAATCTATGTTACAGTCCACTTTTTCTTCCTCTAATGCAAGCGCAGAACGTACAGTGCTACGGGCTCATCAGCATTCTTTTTTTTTTTTTTTTTGCACGTCACCTACAGAATTGTGGATGTTACAGCAGCAATGATAACAAATTAATTTAATTCAGAACAGTCTGTCAGTGTCACCAAGGAAAGAATAAGGAATAATATAGTGATCAGTATTGATATTGACCGATATGAAAAAAAATAAATAAAAATGACTGGGTGTGTATTGCCCAGCCTTATTATATTTTAAAGAGACCTGCTGAAGTTCCTGCTTCCCTTAACTATTCTTTTTAACATCCATCACTCACACTAGCTTCATTCGCTTCACTAACCCAGAACCACACAGCCAAAAATTGCTCTTCTGCCTGAGTCAGGCTCATTTCCACCCACCACTGAGCATGTTCGTCTGTCAGCAGAATCATCTGAACTTATTCACAGATTGCCATGAAACTCATTTGACAGGGAGGCTTTGATACCAGAAACAGCTGGTTAGATTTGGGCCTGGCTGGGATTTCCAGTGCTGGACATATTTAGTTTGTTTTAGTCCACACAAAAAAACTGACTCTTAACCCCGAGGCACTGTTTTCCAAGAACAAGGACTCCATTTCTGAAATTCAACAGCTACTAATTATGTGTTTAGACCTGTCAGCGTTCAATGTTAGAGGTTTGGGTCTATAGAAAAAGGACCAATAAATGGCTGATTTTAGCCACTTGATTAATGAATGACTTATCTGTTCCATGGTAAAGGTTATTGTAAATGGAATGACATTCTGATCCTGATATGAATCCACGTTCTGTTTATGATGGTTTCATGTTTTGGTGGATCCACTTAAAAGGCCTGTAGTTATCAAGCATCTCAGAGCAGATCATCACTCCCAACTAGTCAAGATTTCCCAGGGTGACGCAAACTTCATCCTACATTTAGGGATAAAATTAAGAGTCCAGAAGTCTGGGTGTGTTCTAAATGCTGAAGAGTTAATAACGCAGAGCTCAGAACAATAATAGAGTATGGACATAGACAGTAGTATTTGCAGGAACCAATATGATATAGGGGTTACAATTCCATACATTGTGATATATATTCCAATACTGTTAGTAAGGCAATATATTGCAATTTTTCAAATCTAGCTTAAGGAAAACTCTCAGTTTATATAAACAATGAAAAACCATACGCATGAAAAGTAGGTTTAAACAAGCTGACTTTTCATGCAATTGTGTTATTTTCTATAACTTGTGTTTTTTTCTACAAGTAAAGCAAATCTTTTTCCATGGAAAAGTGCCAAGAAACAAACTAGGACAGGAGATATACTCAACAAGTAAGTGCTGTTTGCAATCTGTTTGTTGGTTTCAGAGGTAGCTGAGGTTCTGTCATTTCTCTGGAGTCTGCTGATTTAGTCTCACACTTGCATCTCATGAAATGTGAACACTTTTCTGATAGGACTTTGCTTTGATGTTTTCTCTTTGACTTAGATTTTTTCTGCTTTGTACCTCACTAGTAAGTCGCTTTGGATAAAAGTGGCTGATTTCTGCATTTAGATTTTCCACCATCTAAAACTACAAACCTGAAACTAGAACTATAGAACTATACGTCACTATAATCTGCATTTTATGTCTCTAAAAATCTGTGATACCACACGTGTTAGTGTCATCGGTGAAGATTCCTACTCTGAGGTCAAAAGGTGAGAGGATTTTTAAGTGAACTTTCAGCAAGTGATTAAGACATTTGCTAAATAAAGGCCTGCATCTAGGAGGCTGACCTTTGACCCTGTGTGGCGTGAGCTTTACTTATGGCCCTAACTGTTCAGCCTGGCCAATTATACACTGAAACCTGGTGGCTGAAAAACCAGATGGCGCAACAGGAGGGGGCTACCCCTAATCCTGTGACTAATAACAGCACTTCAACTGACAAAAACACAGAGGACAAACCAACAATACAGAACAAATACTGACAACACACAAACACACACGACACCCAACACATGGGAATCTCATGAATACAAAGTGTAATTAAAATGAAGTAGGAAATTATAACAAGTAGGGGACTTACATCTCTCTGTCTAATCGACTGTTCAAAACTTAGATTAAATATCCAGGGGATTCAATTCACAACTGATGAGTTGTATGGACTAAATGATACCCGGAAAATAACCAGATTATTAATTTATAAAGAAATGACTCTTGCAGCAGGGATGTCATGCGTTGAAAGGTTATTTAATAAATACTGTACGACTAGAGCACTAGAAAATTTGATGCATCTCTGAAAAGGAGCGGTGTTGTACGTTAAGCAGTGAACATAAACAAGTCTTTAGAGCTCCTGTGAAGTGCTGCAGGGATGTGGACCAGTGCATTAATTCCTGAGCTCCCTGTGTTAAAATGACTGAGTGGATTAGCTCGTGGCATCCAGACTGCAGAGCTGCTCACGGATCAGACTTTACGCTCAACTGGCTCTGATACCGCACTTAATTAAGGGTGGGAGGTGGCAGGACGTCCACAGGAGGCCCTGCTCTTCTGAGTGCCCTCCCTGGCTGTCAGCCACAGAGAAGCCTCTTTATATGGAAATGAGCCTGAGACGCTGTGACCCTGTAGAGCCAGCCGGGCCTTCACCAGCAGCAGGACAAATCATCCAGGCTGTTCTGACGGAAACTTGGCCTGGAACATTCCACAACTCAACGAGGACAAGCCTGAATTCTCGCAAACATCTTCTGACTCTGCTGGGCTATAAAAACTACACGTCCCCAGCAGAGCAAGTCTTGGTGCAGATCTCAACAGCCTGTCACTCCTGATGATTTATACCAGGCTGTACTGCGCTGCAGGAGGAGGAAGACAACGCTGGGAAAATGCCAACTTCTGCTGAGCGGCGGCTGCTGCTGCTCCTCTGGCTCTGTGTGGACTGCTGGTAAACTGGCTCTAGCTGAACTGGTTCTACAGTAACTGCTGAACAAGTGTGTACACTTAATTCTACAACTTTTATTTTAGTGGTGGACAAGTATTGTTCACATATCATCAACATAACAGATTATTAGAAATATTGACTTTTATTCAGAAGCAAACCTGATGAAGCCAAAGGAAACTTGATCTGTAATCTCTCTAATCTATTAATGTACATCCAGTTTCACTTTATTACATAAACTAAACTATAGTAAGGGGTGTGATTACAATACATACATATAGTACTTACAAATTTTACTTGAAATCGAAATGGTTGCCCTTTTCAACCCATCAATTTTTGATACAACTGTCTAAGCAGTCAATCCGTGGGTTAGGTGGTCACCTTTCGATCAGAGTCGGCAGTTCGAGATCTGAATCCCCTGGACGACATGCTGAGGTTGCCCCTGACAAAGACACCAAATCTACTGACTGTCCAAAAAATCCCTAGCTGCTGAGATTACACAAGCATATCCTTTATGGGAGTCTAGAAACTGAATAGAAACAACTGGGTATTAAAAAGCGCAAAGTTCGCACTGCATGTAATGATGAAACCTGAAGTCTAAAGAACTGATCTTGGACCTGTACAATAACATTTTGTCAATAATGAGGAAAGGATATAAACCATTTCTAAAGCTCTGGGTTTTCCCTGTAGGCCCAGCACCGCAACTAATCTATAAGTCCTGCACTGAAAGCACCTTCATGAAGGTGACATTGTTCAGGCTTTGTTTAAGGGGGCTGTTCATTTTGCTGTGCTCCATGCTTAAGATGCAGGTATCTCAGAAGGGTCTTTATGCTCCACCAACACTGGACAATAAGGTAGAGAAACCCACTCCTGGATCCCTACTATGCCAGGTTGAATATAGTGAAGTCTCCACAAGCCCCTTCTTCCAGATGGCTGTTAAAGATCCTATGACACAAAACAACTTCTGAATCCACTGACCCATACGAGAATGATTCGGAACCATTACTGTGAAACACAAATAAATCATCTGCATTTAATTAGACCTAGTGGTGAGTGTGTCTCTGCAGGCAGATGCCTGAGCTTTCGCTGTGACATCTGCTTATTTAGTGACAATCTGAGTTTGCAAACCGCAGGTTCACTACAGGAGGCGTCTGTGTATTTATAGCCACAGCTGTCACACGAGAGCACAAATCTTCTCAGTGTTATCACGTATTGTGTCCATATATCTACACTGTGAAAATGTAACAGTACTCAAGCATTGAAGAGATTATTAATGATCATTGTGTTTTGTCAGAATTTTTTTTTTTTTTTTTTTTAACAACACAGCATTTGAACTAATTCAGCAGGTACTGAGTAGATGTGTTTTTCAAACGTGATTTAGCCAAATTCTCTGACATAAAATTCCACTGTTAAAACAACACGGAGCTACAATGCTGCAGTTGGGGAAATGTTTTTAATTGAGCCAATTTTGCCAATCAATCTTCACACTGTTGCCAAAAAAATAATAGCAAATCTATTAAAAATTAAAAATCTAATAAAAATCCCACAGTAAAATCTCTCCTTTACAAAATTGTTAAGACTCTTAATTCAGTTATGCATAGAAGCTCCTTTGGCAGCAATTACAGCTCAGAAACTTACTGGGTAAATCTGTACAAGCTTCTCACAGCAGGGTTTTATCTCTTTCTTCTTGCCTGAGCCCCTAAAGCTCCATCAGATTGGATGTTAAGTGTCTGAACTGCCATCTTCAGATCTCTGTTCTCTGCCACGTTCTCCCATCTCTCCACAGCACTGTGGTTAGTGTGACCATTGTCAAGAGTCTTCGTGGTTCCAGAGTTCTTTCATTTCACAAACAAGTTCCTCACATGGGGTCTACAGGGAGTTCCTACAGCGACTTCATGGTTTAGTGAGAATCGGGAAGTCGTTTGAAGAAGTTGAAGACTAAGTTAATAACATTTGTTATAAGATTTCTTCAATGTTCATTCATGTTTTATACTGCTGCTCTGATAGTCCTCTATCTCAAGTTCAATCTGTGAACCTGCTGTTGTCCAGGAAAACACACTTAGTTTAAGTCAACGCAAAGCTCTACGTGGTCGGTAGGAAGAACACCACTTCAACTTAAGATGTTGTTTACAATTCAAATAGAAACTAAACTCAGACAAGAAAAAGATCAAATTGTCCTTATCTTTTGAGGCGCTGCACTGCCGCGACAAAACCCCAAATACAGAAACGTAACTCCAACTGCATGTTGAGACACAAAGTTTTGTTTGATATTGTCAACTTCACACAATCTACAGAACACAACACAACACACAAAATCTGTGCACCATGGACTGAATCAGCGACCGAATTAGCTGGCTAGCTGCTGAACCATATAATGCAAATGTACTTAATGCACCAATGCCATGCTATTGAAGCTACCTTATTAACCATAGCCACAGCACAGTCTGTTTACTATGGAAACCAACGCTCCACAAGGCATCCAGCTGGAGACAGAAGCTGTCACTCAAAGGCATCTATAAGCATTTAAGTGTTATTAATGGCGAATGACTTCCAGAATAACCACAAGGACACTTACTACAGGACCAGATGAGTCCTGGAAATACATGGATTTAGTCACTGGAAGCTGTGTTTGTTGGAATGTTTTGCATCGCATCTACTTAAAAGACATTTCCACACTAGCCTCAACCTTTAGCCACAGCAGCTGCCGTTAAGCTCTGAGTGTGACCTGCAGTAATAGTAATATTCATCACACAATTCCCCTTCTCTCAGGACTAACTTAAATAATGAGAAAGTTTGCTCAATTCATCTTCATTTCTGAGGTCCAGTTTTGTTGTGATGTTCATAAAGCAGCAAAACGGACAACAACCAGTCTGACTGTGACTGAGACACTATCGAGGACATATCAGTGTACAATCAGAGCTGAGGCAGAAACAGGAGGATGCTTCTCTGCAGACAGACATTTCCTCTTCAGGGAATACAGATTCAATCAGAAACCAGATCTGTCTACAGCTCTTATCTCAATTCAAAGCAATAAAAAGCTTGTACAAACACTTCAGGCACATCTAACATTAGAATTTATACAGAAACAAGCAAACACATTTTATATTAGTTGTGACTTTAATAGGATGTTGTTTTCTCTGCAGCTTTTTAACTTCTCCTGTGAGACATTTGTACCGCTCAATGAAATGGTTATAGAAAACAGGCAGGTTTCCAACTGACTGTTACTGGTGTTTCAAGGAAAAAGTTGTGTTAATTAAAACCAACAAGTCCTGTAGAAAGATGAAAAAGCTATAAAGCTGTTTTGCTTGGTGTTTGTTATTGGTGGAAGCATGTGGCAGCCTGAGGAAAGGATTAGTTTTCACCTTTTCAGAATATTTTGCATAATTTGTGAAATCCATTTCCTGTGCAAACTTTCAAAACTGCCAAGTAAGCACTTTATCTATTGTTGTTTTTGTAATCAACACCAACTATAAAATTTGGATTTATTAATTACTAAATTAACAGACAGCACTAATAACAATGGTGAGTTAACTTAATGACTAAATAGTGCAAGAGTAGAGCGAGTGTGTGTGACATCCCATTCTTAATCCATAGGGTTTAATATGACGTCGGCCCTTTGCAGCTATAACAGCTTCAACTCTTCTGGGAAGGTTTTCCACGAGGTTTAGGAGTGTGTTTATGAAATACATAATACACGGTGCTCGCAGTTTTCGCTCTAATTCATCCCAAAGGTTTCTATCGGGTTGAGGTCAGGACTCTGTGCAGGCCAGTCAAGTTCTTCCACACCAAACTCACTCATCCATGTCTTCATGCACCTTGCTTTATGCACCTGAATTCATTTATTTGGATGGGTGAGCAAATACTTTTGGCAATATAGTGTATATCATTTTTACACTGTGGTACAGAGAATTAAAGATACTTTACTTAAATAGAAGATCTGAGTCCTTCTCAAACCAGTGGTGTTTTGACAATTAGAAAGTCCATCAATAAAAGCGAAAACCATGAGGTTTTAAGCAACAGTAACTTGTGGACACTCCTGCAAAATAATGTTTGCGTGTCAAACGGCTGCTTCCCCTTTCCACACAGTGCTGGGATGGAGTTAAAAAAATGCAGACATGTTAACACTTTGTGTACAGTATAACGTTAGCTAGTAGGTTCAGTTACTGCCAGTTACTGGTTGAGTAGCTGGCAGTTAATGTGCTCTGAAAGTAGCTGGCAACACTACCTGCCTCCTGCTGACTTGTTTCACTATTACCATCTGACTTTTTTCCTTCATCACCTTCCTAAATGAGTGGCAATGTTTATTACCTCTGGCCTCCTGCTGCACTTTTTCACACCACTGTTTTATTAACAATGTCTTTGTCCTTTTTGCAGTTTGCAGAAGTGAGCTAACGTTAGCTGCCACAGTGAACACTGTGACCCAGCCTGTGTTTTTCTACCTCTCTCTCCACCTACCTACCTCTCAAACACGAACTCTACAGGGTGACAGAGTGGAGCACAGAGATTTTAACACAGAGAATCTGTACTTTTTCAACCTATGCAGGCGTATCTTTATAACCCCCTACAATAGATATGACATTGTGTGTTGCCACTTAACTCCTCAACATTTTATTTGCAAATGCAACCAAAGTCCAGCAGCTCTAAAGAGCAGAACTCTCTTTCTCTGCAAAGCTGTAAATAAATCTTATCTGTGACATTTGTTGCAGTCATTTGGTTTTGCTGATGGTGACGTCAATTGCTGTCTGTCAGATGATTCTTAAAATGGTACCACACCCCTAGCACACATAGTAGCTCACTGAGAGCAGGCAGATTATTTGAATGATCCAATATTGATTCTTGAAATCCCATAAAACTGTGCTTGGGTAAAGCAGCTGCTGCTGACTGTTTGGGCGTAGCTGTGGGACAGCATTTGTTTTGTTAAATATGCAGAACAAAGAAACTTTTGTGAAAGGTTGTGGTATTAAATTAATCTTGTTCAACTGATTTGCAGCAGTAATAAAATATATAGGTGTCATGTTTTAACTATTCTGCATTCGCTAAAGAAAATAACCGTTCATGGAATATTTAACAGTGATACAAGAAACAAAATAAATCTTTTGCAGATTTTAATCAAATTCAAGCCGGATGATCAGTATCAATAGGGTTAGTATATTCTTTGGTTTCCTTTTAACAATCGAAACAAAAAAAGAGATGTACATTTATTTTAAGTGCAAAGTTAGCCTGTGTTAATATAGGACTGCAAAAAGAAGCGATATAATTAAATAAACATACAAGCGTGAAAGTGACAACTCTTGTCTGTTTCTGTGCAGTTTGCTCCTATGCCCTTAGTAAAAAGATAACTACTCAGTCTTTTTAGGAAATAGAGTGCAGGGCATATATGGTCCAACAGACTTCCAGGTTTACAGAGCAGTGTTGCCAACCTGAGCCCTATAAACACATGACCTCCGGACAATTTCCAGAGAATTAGGCCCAAACATTGCCCGGAGTGGAGATTTGAGTAAGAGGAGTTCTCACATGGGGAAAAACTGCTTGATTCAGTCAGGGGTAGTGCCTGGCCAGAGAACGCAGGAGGCACAGCATGATAGAAAACGTATTCTGCAGGGAACAGACTGTTTTGTTTAAGCCACATCAAACCCATGCAAATCCAAAAGAAAGAGAGAAGCCGTAGCAGTTCACTGAAAGAAACACTGTCCACACGCCCATTTGCTCGCTTTAAATCCTTCCACTCAGGCACACAGGGGGCGGCTGTAGCTCAGTTGCTAAGGCAGTCGTCCACGGACCACAGGGTCCGTTTACGGTGATCTGAGCAAGACACAACCGTATGGTCAGTTGACCAATCAACAGCCAGAATGAAGCATAAATAGGGTGTGAATGGGCCACAATGGCCAATCACTGATCGCTCTTAGTAAACCACTTCTCTTTTATCTGTTTAAATTTAACTTGACTGTTCAGGTTTAAATGGGTTTTCTGAGTAAATTCCAATGCTTGGACTCACTATTAATAATAACTTAATCTGTATTTGACAGGTTGACGTGAGCAAAAACTTTTAATCTAACACATACAGAGAACTGGCTTCTGGCTGTTGGTCTCCTTCAGGGAAATGTTCAATAGCAGATAAATAGAGACACGGAGAATGACAATTACAAACAAAAGTAATGGCTAAAGACATTAGAATGACAAAGAAACCCTGGTGCAGTGACGTGGCAGTTCCAACACAATTTCCTAATTCCAGTTTCTAAGTAAGTTTCAGGGTCTGCACGTGTGTGTGTGTGTGTGTGTGTGTGTGTGTGTGTGTTTAGTCGTGGTTAGGGGATGGAGTGGGTTACTATTAGACTGATGACAGTCCACCAGAACTTGCTTAGCTTTACTGGGCTAAATGGACACAATACAGTAGCCTGAATAATACAGTCAATGCACTTAGATCCTAGTGTCAACAATCTCTCCTTTCAGGTTAACTAGAGACCAGGTCATGTGATTTATTTGATGCCTCCCCTGTTCACAAACTTCCCTATTACTTCATGAAGCATTAACAACATGGATTCACAATACAAAGGATTTACGCTTTTAAACCCGGAAGTTCTAAAAGTGAGTGAATGGGCATTGGGATGTTTCTATCATGTGCTGTAAACCAAGCACTTTCCCACAGTTTAAGTTTTCTATGATGTTGTGCCTGCTGTGTGCACTGATCACACAATGAAATTGAACTTCACGTGTGAACGAGTTCTTACTCAGGCGATCTCACGCTGTGTCTTACATGTGTGAAGAACCTCTCCAGAAAAATGTAAGAGGCCAGATTCTCCTAACATTGGCTGCAGTTAATGTGTGAATCAGGCTTAAGTACCGTACAACAACTATTACAAATAGGGAGACTGTGGCGCAGGAAGGTAAAGCGGTCGTCCACCAGTTCCACAGTTGTTGGTTCAATCCCCGGCTCCTCTGGTCACATGTCAAAGTGTCCTTGAGGAAGACACTGAACCCCAGCTTAGTTGCTCCCGGTGAGTGTTGGCCAGCTGCATAGCAGCTCCCCCATGAGTGTGTGTGAGTGTGAAGGGCTGGATAAGAAGCAGTGTAAAGCACCTTGAGTGCTAATAGGTAGAAAAGCCCTATATAAGTGCAGATATAACTTTCGTTTCCATTTAAATTCAAAAGTGTGGGCTCCATTTAATTAGGTTTTAATAAAAAGGGTGAATAACACTCCTTTCTATAAGTATCTGATCCATTATTCAAAGGCCCTTTACTTTGTGAATCAGGGTGTTAAAGTGTGATACACATCAGATACACATTTAATAAGGATTGTCATTCTCTGGTTTCATCACGACCTGTGATGGATATTTATTCTGCATTTTAACACTGTAGTGTTTGTGCCTGCTCACTCAAAAAAAAAAAGAATACATCTTAGAATACATCTTAGTTATTTGTAATAGTTATTTAAATAAAATAGTTCACATTCATTAACATTTATTTTGAAATAATTGTATATGAGTCGTAAAGAAGTATATTAGAAGCAAAGTTTCTATAATAATAACACTATTTTCTCCAAATATCTATTTTATTTGCATTTTATTAGGCCCACAATTTCTATTTTTATTACAAGCAAGTTTGCTTATTGAGCAAGTAAAAGCTCTTAGCTACTTGCCCAATGGCCGAGTGGTTGGAAAAGCTCTAGGTCAGTGAATCACCTTGCATGGCCACATCTCTAGTGAAAACATGTACACAGGAGGCTTTTCACTGGCAGCATCACTGCCTCTCAGTTTATGATGCTTGTATCCTGCAGGAAGTGAAAGTTAAACCACTACACCTGAGTCTCTAAATCATGTCTCGCACATTCTAAATAAAACGGGACATCCTCCATTTTGTGGACATGGTTATCTTAAGAAAAGAAAAGTTTTATTGTACAACTACCTCTGCCAGCAGTGTAAACAGCTGCATCCTGTTTAAGCACAAAATGAAATTTATAAAAAAAAAAATCAAAATTTGTAGAATAAAGAAAAGTGAAGTGCTCTGAGCAACATGCGTTCAAAGAAATGTTAATGCTAACTGCTGAGGTTTAGATTGAAATCCTGTTCTGTCAAGCTTCTCACTGCTTGATTGTCAAATTTAACGTGATTTTAAAAGTCATGCTGAGAGATTTCATGTGATAATCATGTGTTAATTCTCCTCCGACTGCTGCTACTACAGCGACAACACTGAATCCTCAACAGACAGATAACAGCAGCATCACAATGAGATCTCTAATAAGAGAGACAGTATGGAAAATAAACCCAACCACAAAAGTATTCTGTGGCTCAGTGTTGTCTGCAACTACTTCTCATCTTCTTTTGTTCTGTTTGCAATGTTCAAACGGTTCATTTAAATGTATCACGCGGTTGAGAAGTGACACAGACTTTACAAACATTAATGGCTGTGACTTTTCTACACTTTACACGTTTAGGAGCATAGGAAGACATTAGCACTCATAGGCATAATCACCCATAGAATTCCATTTTATCAAATGTGTATAGTCAGGCCTAGTCCCTACATTTTTATTTATTTATTTTTTTAAATGGGAGTGAACTCTTAACCTCTGAGCAGTATTTGAATCCTTTCAGGCGTAATTTCATGACTGTCCCAAGTCTAATGGATTACTTGGTTGTCTGACCATACAGCCTTCTTCAAATCTATCCAGTTTTTAAATGTTATTAAAATCTGAAGCGGTGGAAAGCAATGGTAAAACATTTACATTATCCTTTTTAAATTATTCATGAGTAGTATGCATTATGAACAAAAATTCATCTCTATATAGTTTTGTTTATTCCGAAAATATACACATCACAATAGCCTTTCCCCTTATATTTATAGAAAGTGCTACATGGCTGATTTCTTATTACAGCCTAAATGATCATTTGGAAAATAATAGTTTTTTCTTCTCCTATTTGCAAATTTTTAATTAACCATGTCACAAAATGTATCACAGCATTCTTTTATGGCTCTACCCCCAACATCATCTTTGTACTGTTTCTTGGCAGGTGGGAGTGGGGTTAGTCTCTTGTGGGCACAGTGGGTTTTCACACTTTTGTGTTCTCCAAACGAGAAAGGTTTGCATTTCTGGTTGAGAACCATTTACAAGTGCTTGATCATCACGATCATCGAGCATCATGGGGAAGAAATCCTCGTTACTGCCAAACAGAGTGATCTGTGACACAGTGAAATGAATGAGATGTTTTTCCTTCACCATACAATTTCAACTAGCATGCGTGCAAAAAGTTACCAGCCCCTTATTCTGAAATATCAAAGAGTAAAACAAATATTTAATACACATTCAGCTAGTACAACTGTCATTTTATACAAACATTTAAGTAAATTATTAATTATCCTATCAAGGGTGATGCAAACAAATTATTTGATCATACGGTTCTTGACAATTCTTGTTAATAATAATGAAAGATTTGTAACTGCTGAATGTGCTCCATTATTATTAATTTTGCATCACCTTACATGCCATTGTAAGGATTTTTACTTATATATTTTACAATTAGTGCTGTCTGCACGTCTCTATACAGCGTCTAAGCCTAAATCGCATCAAAAGTTGCCCCATATATAAAAAGCTGGTTGTGTTTTTTTGGGCAGCAGAACACACAAGAATTAGTTTTCACGGGATCTGCAGGGTTGTCAACCTCAGACCCTAAAGTCAAAAGGTGTGTGATTCTTCAATATCAAGAAACTACAACTCTTTGCCGTTTAGTGGGAACAGTGTTTAAGTGTGAACGGTCCAGGCTTTAAAAACCATTTCTTCTACTAAGAAAACCGTTTTTATTTTGTTCTAATGACAGACATTGAGTGGACTTAGAATTCAGTAATGATTACACAGTGCACTGCTCAGGTCTTGCTTGAAATGACAATTCCCATTAAAACTTTGGCAACATTGTTCTATAGGCATTATGCTGTCTTTAGATGTGATCACACCAATTTAGATGAGATTATGAATAACTAGGTATGTGAAAACCACAAAATCCTACAAAAGGTGAAAAGAAAAAAATTTGTCAATAAATGAATAAATGACGATTGTTTTTGGTTTCTTCATATTTTAAACACATTGCTGCAAATGTGTGACATGATATGTGTAATTGCTATTGATTTGTGGGTGTGATGTAATTAGCAATGGTAATCATCACGGACTAATGCACAGACCAAATTAAAAGACTTATTTTCTTGACACTGTGCTGTAAATGCACCATTAGACACAGACTACTACACATGCAGAAACACCAGGCCCTTGTTAACTATCAGCAGCCATCAGCAGTTTCCTCATGCAAATAAAGCAAGGTTACAAACACTAATTCAACAGTCGTAAAAATGGTGTGTAAAGCAGTTTCCATATTGGTTGTCAAGGCCAATAAACAGTCATTTCAAGGAGATAAAATATCTGAAGTATGATTTTATTGTGCAGTAAAAGGATGTGTACGTGGACAGTGAGGAATGAGCAGAGCTCTTGTATCATAGGCTAAGCACAGCCTGTATCCATCAGTGCTCTCTGGGACTCTCCATCTTATTGATTACCCAGCGGGTGTAGCTCTGTCAGCTGCTCTGAGCGCAGCACACTGCAGAGGTTTAACAGCTAAGCACTATAATATGTTAGGCTGTGAAATTAAAGTGAAAATCTGAGTGTCCTGTCATTTCAAACTCTTCCAACTGTCTGGAGAATTGCTGTCATTAAAATAGCTGAAATGTAAAACATTCTGTAAGTAAAAAACTTTTCTCTATTGGTTCTGTGAGCAGAGACATCACACACACCCAAAACAACATGTGAATACTGTCATGGCGACACCCATAGCCCCAAGATAATGTGATTTTTAAGTATCGAATTGCTACTACTGTATAGTACCAGATCAACCCGGGGAAATTCAGCTCCACTCCATTTGCCTCCTTTTCCACTCCAAATTTAGTACCTCCTGTTCAGCATGCACACAAGCAGGTACTATCCACAACATTTTCCAATGGAAAAGCAAAAAACGAGAGTAGAGTCGAGCTGAATCGAGTTGGTTCAGTGCAGTGGAAATAGAGCTTAATGTTCTTTTTGGAGAGTAGACACTTCCTGCCTAGCGTGCTGCATCTTAAAGTGAGGTTACTGATGAGTGCTAATCACAATGATTCTCTAAATTTGTGACTTATGGTTTGCTCATGCTACGCCTTCTATAAAGACACCGTGTTGTCCAGCAACACTAAGAGAGCCCCCACCCCCAATAACCTGGTTACTTAAATGCATGTAAATGTAATTAGATTCCATCTGTAGGCATCAGGTACTCAGAGAACTTCACAGCTAAGTTTGCAGTGTAGTGATGACACATGACCACAGACATTTGCATCTCAGGCTCAGAGCCATTACACCCATTGTGATTACTGACAAGTTGATAGGTTTTTGCAGCACTGTGAGTATGGACGGCAAGCCGTCATCACAGTCTACTTCAGCAGCTCGGTCTTCATCTTTTCATTCATCTCCAGTTCTGGAGCAGATTTTAGTTGACAGTAAGAAAAAGCATCAGCAACAGTTTAACTCCACCCGGGCCACTATCTCCCTTCATCTCTGACATGTTGGGAAACGCGTTTTTCTCAGTAAAACGAGCTACAAGTTAAGTGTCCGTGGGTCGTTCAACAAAAAAGATGCCAAACAACAGCAGAAGTCCTCAATGGTTTCTGGTTAAGCACTGTTTAAACTTCCACACAACACGAGCTCAAAATGAACAAATGCAGGCTGAACTTGACTGAAACAGACACCAGCTCAATTATAGTTACTTACTACTGCTCATTTTGTTTATATGTCTGGATTCAGAAGTACAATTTGATTATTATTAACACTGCTGCTAATGTTAAGATAACTCACGGAGACTGTGTCTGTGATCAGACAATAGAAGCTGTTGCTTCTCCAGACCACTACATAAATGGCAAAGTAAGACATTTTAGTACAAGCACAGTTCTACAAAGTGGACTATATTCTAACGGATGCACAATAACATTAAGATTGCAAGACCAATAATAACTTTTAACCTGTTTGCTAAAGAGGAAATACAGTAGCACACTCGTGAATAGTGAAAATACTAGAGCCTACATATTTTTGTAAAGCATGACATTAATCTGCTATCTATTGCAGGACAATAATCTACAATTTATCAAAAATATCTGGTCAACATAAGAAAAACAAGAAAAAGAGAAAACAAATCTATACAAAGAGGGAATAAAATGTGCTGATTTTTATTACAAGATTTTGCGGCTAAGCACAAAAGGTTAACAGGCTTTATAACACTGATACAGCAACACAGTTTTATTACCTCTAATGTCAGCATAAACCAAGGTCAACAATGGTCCCACATGCTGGGTTTGTACCTTTACTCAGAGCAAAGTGGTCCTGCCTTGAATGGGCAGCATAAAAAGCTATATAGTAGACAAAGCATCATTACATCGTTGCCACTGTATAACAGTTTACCACAATATAGATATTTGCTCCTCTTTTACGGTTTGGTAACCAGGTCTCGAACACTGGATGTCAAATCAAGAGAAGAATACATTTTCAAAATGTTATGGACATAGAACTCATTGAACATTAGTAAAAATATTTTTATAACAAAACATGCTTAAACTGCAAAACACTACATTATATTAACTAATCGATAATAGTCTTATGTGAGACGTTTTCTGTACAATCCCCCACTGTACAACCATCTGCCACTGGCTTAAAAACAGTCACATTACTTATGCTGAACTGCGTTAAAGAAAACCTCCTCCTCTGTTGTAGTCTGCTGCTTATGTTTACATATTTTCAGTTCCAGACCCAGTACTGTTGTTAGTCTGCAAGTTGTGGTCACCACTATTTATGTTTCCTCTCAATTACACTGCTGCCTTACACACACACACACACACACACACACACACACACACACGCTTTCATTAGTTACACCTGTACACGCGAATGCAACCCAATATAGTGGCACTGCCATGAATTCTACTTTCAGATCATTACAATTTCTCAGTTTTCTAGTGGAAACTTTCAGAAGGGTGATAATTCTATTAGGTGTTTATTATAAAGGTCAAAGTGGGCAGTGGAGTTGTACTGGATTGCATTAGTAGGTTTTGATGTTTTGGCCACCCCATTTAAAATGTGTTATATATATTTATACTTGGTACATATTTTAAGAACTCGAGTCCACGCTGAAGTACGTTGTGTCATTGTGTTCAGACATCTTTTCACACTCAAGGCCACAATTTCACTGCTGCAAAAATAGTTTAGAAAAAAAAGCCCCAAATTACTCAGCAAGCCTCATGGTGGAAAACTGACTGGATCATACTGTTCAGAACAAGTTAAACGGCTGTTTCCACACTTACAACCAACACCCCCACAGGATTAGCCAAGATCCTGGACGTATCACTGGCTTTACAGAAAGATAAACATGTGTCATCTGTTGTGTCTCTTTGTGTTGGTTCTCATGTATAATCCGTCACGAATTAAGGCCAATGCGACATTAAAAGTGGGTAAAATAAAGTTTACTTTTGTTTAAATGACAGCCACACACCTTGGGAGTAACTTTAAGCCATTTAAAGTAAAGCACTTTCACTGAGAAGCCTTTTCCTTCACGGCAGCTCATTCGAGGCCCTCGGTCAGTGGCTTAAATGCAGCCGCACAAACACGACTAACGCGGCACTGGGTCAGATTCTCAGCAGTACGTTTTCCTGACAGCAACGAAACCCTTACTGTTGTAATACGTGTGTAGCAAGTTACCAACAATCTGGAACCTGGCGGCCCAGCTCAGATATTAATATTATAGTGTCGGAGTTAGCGTTTACGTTGGCAACATTTCTGACCACTGGACAGTTGTCCCTGGATTTGTGAGGGCAGTGGAACAAGGCTTAAAATACTAATATTCAATGAGGAGTATTGCCCCGTTTGTTAACTGCACAACTAGAAAAAAGGAAACCGTTGCAAACACACCGATCACACGGAGCTAGCTGGCCTAGCTACCGTTAGCTGAATAAATCGAGAAGCTAGCTAACGTCAACTCGTCGGCCTTGGATTTCACTGCCCTTTGGCACAAAGCAAACAAGCACAACCATGACGTCGTGTATTTGTTTCAACTGAACAATATTCACCTCAAACAAACACAAAAATACAATCTTTTAAGATCAACGCCGAGTAAAATGCCGATACCGTGCAAAACCTGTGCACCGAACACCAAGGCCCACCGTGGCCCGCTACAAGGCTAGCGAGATCCATTATCGGACGCTGTGTTGCTTAGCTCTAATGAGATATTTTTAGTACAGTTACTGCAAAAGTTACACGGTGAATAACAGTTTCATAGGAAATACCCAGGTATTCAAACAAGAGATTATAAATATCAAACCAAATACAAACATCAACGTAAGGCGCTGCACAGATCGTTTATTTAACTGTTGACCTAACGTCCGATTTGTCATGGGGACAATTACCGTTGCGGCGCTTTCAACCTCCTGCCAAAGCCATGAGTCCATTATCGGACAAGCGGTTAAATTCCTCCCGGTGCGTCCTGCTTAAATTCACTTTTTATCACCTTCGACCTGCCACTGTTTTCACTGTCAGTCAGTTTAGACAATACGAGGATCGAGGCCACGTGAAAACGTTAAGCAGTTATGTAGCTGAATACTTCAATAGCTTTAAAGAGCTGAACACGCCAATGACGGTTTGACGCGCTTTCAAAGGTGGCTATTACTTCGTGTGGCTACGTTAAACGTTAGAGCCAAAATAATCTATTAAACCGTTTAATAATAACTGATATAGTTTAGAGGCAGTGGTTAAACATTTCCAGGTAAGCAGAAATAAGCAGGTCAGACGGGGACGTGTCCGATGATGGACGCATGTCCCTTAGCTCCCCGGTCTCTCCAGACAAAGACAGCAGCTAGCCTACTGAGCTAAGCCCCGGGATGGCTAGCAGGCTATCCCGCGTTTCAAAAAAGCTCATTGAAATCCCACCAAGAAAGCCAGCCTCAGCATGTCCACTTACCCCGTTTGGAATCCGTATTCGACCAATGTTCATGTGCACTCCATAGGTCCCGATAATCCCAGTAAAAACAGTTAAGACAAGCTCCCAAACTGGTGGACTGAACAGGCAGAGACCAGTCAACGTGCTCCCAGTTCACTGGACCGCAGCCATCACACGGTCACATCCCGGAGAAAACTGGAAAGCCGCGGGAAACACCGAGATTAGGGAGTCAGTTGTCGGAACTGGACGAAAATAAAACTAATCCCAGGTATTCCATGACTGGATGCGGTATTCCCAGAGTTTCCAGATCCGCGTTTTCCCTGGTAAGAGACACACAGACACCAACAGGCAGACAAACAGCACCGTGAGGCTAAATGGCTGTTAGGTACAAAGCAACCAAACCCCGGAGCCTGGAGGCGAGGAGTCACTGGACCTGGACTCGGTTCGCCGGATTGGATTCTCTCACTGGACCTGGATTCAATGGACGGAAGTCGCACTCATGTGCTGCATTCAGTCCACTGGCGGATTGTGAAAGAATAGACACCAGGGCCCCCAGACCTTCTTTTTAGTCGTGTTGACTCGGTTTTGGACATTTTGTGTCTATTTTAGTTATTTTATGTTTATGTTGAATAGATTCAGGTTCTAATCATTTTTACGATCAGCCTTTTGGCAGACACGTTTGTCCAAGGCGACTTATAAGTAAGTAGCACGGGGGGCTACGTGTCTTGCCTAGGAACAACTTTAGATGCAGCCAGGAGGAGTGGGAGTCAAACCCCTGACCCTGTGCTTCATAAGTAGCTTAGCATTTTTTTCTGGTTGTTGTTCATCTCATCTGTCCGGCATCTTGAATCTTGACTTGGCTCTTGGAAACAATTATAACGAACACTTCAAAGGTTCTGGCTCTGTGTGTGCGAAGCCTGTTCAGTAAACCCCTGTGAAGTACTTGTACTTCACTTGTACTTCAGATGTGAAGTACTTGTACTTAATTTTTAATTTACGTTTTACTAAAGTACAATACAGAGGGTAATAGTTTAACTGACATCTATCGGATAGCAGATCCTATTTCTAAAGCAAAAACATTTTAATTCTAACTAGTAGGGTAAGTCTCCAGAAAACGAATGGCAGTGAACGTAATGTCCTCCAAGGCAAGGAACCTTGACAGAGTGTGTGTAGGATGGAGGTAAGTGGTACCCTGACAGAGGTAGTGTTGCTCAGAGGCTTTCAGGTTGTCCCTTTCAGGGGTCGCCACAGCAGAATGACTTCTGCACGTTAATTTGGCCTGTGTTTTTACACCGGATGCTGCAACCTTCTGCATCCCAACCCGATGCTCTACCCATTGAGCCACCAGGCCTATAATAGAGTTAGTGATGTCATGTTAAAATGATCACATCCTTAGTGTGTGTGTGATTTTCATTTGATTCCACTTTTCATCAACATCCTGCACAGATGGAGCCACACAGTATCATTTACATTTTTATTTGAATCAAGTGTCCTGGGAAAGGGTGGGGGGGTTCAGTGTCTCGCCCAGAGACACTTTGACATATAGCTGGGATTGGGGATCGAACCACTAACCCTGTGGTCCGTAGAAAACTGCCTCACCAACTGAGCTACAGCCGCCCCTGGATCATTTTATACAATAAATAACTAATAATAAATGCCATAAATAATAAATAAATGTATATCATTTGGTTGGTTGTAGATAGAGACCTCTGAAGTGTTCACAAACTTTCAAGCACCATTTGATTGTCAAAGGTTTAGTAAAGCTAAAAGATTAAAGTTTGTTATTTGTCAAGCTTCACAACACTTTATTTTACATCCTTTATTAAGTCCTGCATACAGGACCTGTCATGAAGAACGTGTGCAGAGATGCAGCAACGCCACATATGGTCTGAACAGTAATAAAAGTACAAACGAGTCAAATGCAGAAATGTGCATAAAATGAGAACTGTGTCTATATATTTACTGTAGTGGTTGCTGAGAGCCTTCCTGTCACACATATCTCATTTAACTGCAGTCACATCATTAACACTGAGACAATCAAACATTGCTGAACATTGCTTTCAGCACTAACACCAGATAATGTCACTCAGGATTAAAAACAAATCAGTCCTCAAACTGCTTTCTAAGAACATATTTCTCTGGATGATTTTAGGCTGAAATCCGCATGTTAGCCAGAACAAGTGAAGCCACTTTAAGAACACAGGAGCTTTTGTGTGAGACATGTAAGCACTCTGTGGTTCGTTACTCTGATATCTACACCTTCTGCTGCAAAAGACAAGATGTAAATAACTGTCTTCATTTTCCACTCCAGTCACTGAGGCAACACAGATCTTCTCTCTGTCTCTCCTCAACTGCAGAGACTTCAGAATAAATGGATTCCCTACGGCGTTTCATCACAGCAAGAGCAGAGAACACACACCCACTCATGTTCAATTAATCCTTCACACACACACAGACACACACAGACACACACACAAACACACACACACACAATCTGTATTCAGAGGAGAAACTGAAGAGTAGTGAGTGGATTTTATATTCTAGTCATTTATAACCTGCTTAAATCCACTCAGGCCTGCATTACAATTTAGATTCCATTCAGAAATTGTCAGCATTACAACTAAACCAGTGGAAGTGAAGGACTTTACATACAGATCATTTGAGGTAACCTGGTGTCAGGGCTGTGGATGGATTTTTGAACAGGCCTACACAGATCCAGGGGCCTGACAGGTCAGAGGGCAGGTGGACCAGAGCCTCTGAAGTTACTGATTTTAGTTCTTGTTAAAAAGAGCTCAATTCAAAGACACAAAATGACCACAAACATGCACAAGAACAACAAAAAGGTCCCAAAAAGACACAAATTTACTAAAAATGAACATGAAGTGCTCAGTAAACTTGTCCCAGAGGGCCCATGTTTTCATATCTGCCCACTTCATTCTTTGATCGACTGGCCAAAAGGTGGCATCTCTTACCTCCCACCCCATCTAAAATAACATGCAGCACCACAGACCTGTCTGTGCTACCAGAGCCATTATCTTGCCTTTGATTTGAGATCAAAGTAAGGAAGCTTTGCCGAGCCTACAGCTAACGAACCGTGAAGCAGGCGACTGAGAGTTTGGTTTCATGGCAGCTCCACCTGCCAAGAAACCCAGTCCTGTTCAGAGCGTGAGGCCCCGGCTCCCCCATACAGTTTCTCCCTCACTTTAACTCGAGCTGACAGCTTCATAAGGGCACACCGTTGTTTATGTGTGAGCTTATGTGCCATCATTTCCCTCTCTGGGCTGCAGAGAGATCCCTCGACACACGTTCCCTCCTCAGACATTTAAAGTTCAGCTGCGGTCACGTTGAATCTCCCACACAGCTCACTGATTTCAGAGGAGAGGCCGTGACATGGCTGCTGCTCCTGGAGAGGCCTGCTGTGACCTGCTGTGACACAAATGAAAGAGGAAATGTTTCAAAGGGTGACGTCGCAATAACAAAGATCTTGTTCCCTCTGCAGCAACATTGAGTTTACATCATATTTACATGATGAAAGGTTGCACAGAAGCCAAATGTCTCATGAGGTTAGTGCTAAAAGCCAGAGAGCAGAGGTGGCAGAGGTACACAAATTCCACAGAAGTGCAAGTACTTACCTAAAAACACACTCCAGTTCTGCACAGCCCCGTGGGCATCAAATTTAATTAAAACACATTAAAGACGAATTCTGAACCAAGCAACTATACAAACAGATGCTGTCCAACCAATCAGTGTCCTGTGTGTGTGGGTGAACCAGTGTATCTACTTTAAATACAGTATTCAATAAAACGCTTAAAAACTTCTATCTGAAAACAAATTCCAAAGTGCAATATTATTTATTGATGCGTTTTTATTTCAGGGACATTGCTCATTAATCACTATCACTGACAATGTGTCACTGTTAGTTAGGAGGCTAATTTCCAACTGTTAAAGCGCCATAAAACAGCACAATGCACAACATATGTGAATTATGGTGATTAAGACAAGAGCTGAAGCAGCCAAAGACGACACAGAGCCAACACACAAAGCAGTGAGCTAACACAACAATATGAAGCAGATCAGCGCAGGTAGTTACAATGTGAAACAATGTGAAATCACAATAACAGCCGTAGTAAAACTGGAGAGGACATAGTATAAAGTAGAGTTTTACATTAGAATAAGGTTAATTTCACTTTTGAATGTGTGTATTGGGATAATATGTTATGTGTGTGTTATGTGCCGCCTCATCGTGGCTGAGCATCAGCTCAGTAATAATAAATAAGGAACCTTATCTGGCTACAATGAGATAAAGCGGGGTACATCTCCATGGCGACAACCCCCAGGCCTGCAAACACACAACAAAACACCACCTCTTGCTGGTTTCCACTGAGAGTGTGCAGCTATTACCACAGGGGCAGCATGCACAGGTCATACCAACCGATGAAGCCCGTCACCAACCGCTACCTGCAGCAGCGATGGGACCAGAACAACTACGAAAACCACCGCCGAAGGGTAGGGGGGGATGTGGAGGGGTGGCTGCTGAAATTTTGGTTCGGTATCACTGGTTTGCTGTTAAATTACTAAATAGGACACACAGGGTTGATGAGGTTGTGAATTAAAGAATGCTGAGATGCTGCTGTACCTGGCTGACAAGCTACAGGTGACTCCTCAGATCTGTTGCTAATGCAGCTGTGAAAATATGGCTGAAACTGCAAAGTGACCTCTGGTGTGTTAGATCCACTCATTAGCACATTTGACCTGAAGACGCAGGAGGACGAAGGAGCTGCTGAGGTATCAGGTAGGTTTACGCAGACTTCACTTACCTGTGTTTACCTGTCCAGGTGACTGATGCCCTGCCTGTAGTGGACACCAAGGGCGTGAGGACACCAGCCCACATCCAGCTAAAACTTAAAAAGCTGCAGGTCAGTTGACAACCGTTTTTTAAATCCCAGGATTTATCAAAAAGTTTCAAATGAGCTTGATTAAAATGCGACCATGCAGTGTGTGACTGCCTGCTCTGAAGCTCGCTAGTCATTTCTTCTTCTCCCCAAATGTCCTCACTCTGTGGTTTAACTCCTGGTTGTTGTGTTCAGCTGCATCATGAGCGACTGTCGGCCATTGACAGAGACAATCGGCGGTTGACCTCCAAAGTGGCCGACATCTTTGGCTCTAAAGGTCTGGTTGACCACCAGAACCAGTATCACCTGAGGAGGTAAAAGCACAGACAGAGACACAAAGCAACTTCCTGTTAGCTCATTTGCCGGTTTGTGTTGTCCTGACATGTCATGCTTTGTTGTGTCATAATGTGACGCGTCTCCTGTGTTTAAGTTGTGGTTTGAACGGACATTGTGTTTGTTGGAAAGACGGGAGATGAGGAACTGATGGAGAAATGCTGCATCATGTATGAAACACCAAAGATGCCACAATTTTTCTCCTTTTTCCCATAGTTTGGTTTTTCAGCCTTTTTTTCTTAATCTAGTGTGAATCCACCAGTGCAGAGCCAGCTGTCACCGCATATGCTGACAAAACCACTAGGTCTGTTCACAGCAGTGACATTGGCAACAAAACCATTTTTGCATCATACTTACAGTATTTATATATATATATATATATATATATATATATATATATATATATATATATATATATATATATATATATACACACACACACACACACTCACATATGCATTGAGAAACAAATGGGAGCCACATTGCTGGCAAATGGACAGTTTCCAAGGGTTGAAAATAAAAGACAAAGCACCAAAAATCTAAGAGGCAATAAATGGCCAAAGGTAGAGCAAAATAATCAAAACAATAAAATGTTCGTAGACACAACATGACTAGATAGACACACAACATGTACAATTACCACAACCAGACTCAAACGAAAGCAGACTCTGTGCTGCCATTACCTAATCATGGAGTCAGCATGATTCAAAACAGGTGTGACAGGTGGGAAAACAAACAATGACCTCTTCCAGATTCCCATCATGCTGTTCCTTTTCTCTTTAATGCTCCGTCACCCTGGTATTGTTCTGATGCAGTAGGTCATGTCATGTGTTTCGTGTGGAGCCACACCCTTTTTTCAAATGATCACTCCTGAAGCTGAGCATGTGCTTTCTTGACGTCTCTAAAAAGAGTTTTTCTCGACTTGACGCGGACACTTCCTACTCCCACTGAGATCTTTAACATTGTTGGAGCTTTAAATAATTGATGTGACCGGCTCTTCTCTGTTATGGCGTTGAATTATTGATCTGGGTGTGGGTGTGTGGAGGTGGTGCTAGTCACAGACGGCTTTTCATCTGCTCTCACACTCGCCTGTAAAACCTGGAGTGTTGACAGGAGCTGTAAAGCCTCTGAAATCAGGTCAGGTTTGGTCTTTTCTTCTGTCACTCAGGGAATCTACTGGAACTCTGCTCCAACAACCAGCCTTACAACAGGACTTCACACGCAGATTAACACAGGCTAATAGTTCCGCGTCATGTTCAGCCTGCTTACAGTCAACTTAGAAACCAGCAAAAGTACATATCATTTTAGTGACGTCATCTCTTTATGTGTCAGTTGGGACAGTGTCCACAGCTAATCACAAGATACCTGACACATTAGCAACATGTTGAAGTTGCCACAACTTAATATTTCTCAACGTTTTTTTTTCAGCTTTTTTCCACCCTGTAAACATGGATTAACATTCATGCATGTGTCCATAGACACACAAAAATTAAAACCAGACACAAAATAGCCCAACTCATCAAATTAAAAATGTGTGCAAACAGACAAAGACAAACTGAAACGAAAATGTTAGAAATTCTTTACTGACTGTTGTTGTGGACAGCTGCTACATCCAAGGTCATGAGGTTTCCAGGATGACGTGGGGACGACACCCCTGGCCCAGCTGTGTCTCAGACGGCAGGCAGTGTGCGGTGAGAGGCAAACTATCAAAGTATGCATCCATCAGAGTGTGGCTTTTGATTTTTCCTCCCAGTCTGAATGCTGACAGGAGGAGGGAGGAGCTCCTATCGATCAGCCGTCAGAATCAGGCAATTTACCATCGAATCACATCCCGTCAGTCAGAGTACCGCCACCAGCTGTGGCTGGATGACTGGGAGAGGGCAGAGCGTTGGCGGGAAGACATTTCCCGGTACCCCCGAGGCCCCGCAGAGAAACAGGTGAGTCCAGATAAGGAAAATGTGGGACAATAATGTGGTTTATGCACAGCTGAATGTGTTAGCAGCTTAAAGTTATTAACACAATGGCTGAACATCCATCACAGAGGTTTTTTACTGTATGTCTTTGTGAAGACGTATGAGGAACATGCACACAATGAATTTTACCATCAAGATTTCCTCTCTGAGAACTGATCCCCCCCCCCATTTGAGACCTACCCAATAAAATGGACCGCAGATCGAGAACCGGACGGAGAAGAGGAGCCTGTTGTTCGTCGGCTGTGTGCGATAAATGGAGTGAATCTATGTTCACGACTGCAGACCCTGCGGTGGTTGTTATCTCAGCATGTGTGATCCGTGCTGTGTGTGTTTGTGTCTGCAGAGGTCGTGTAGGAAGGTGAAGTTTGCAGCTGCGGAGGACGGCGAGCGGTCAACAAGCTGCAGCAACACCAGCACCAACAGGTCCTGAGCCTCCAGCCTCCAAGTTCCAAGCCTCTGGACCTGAGTCCCGAGCCGTCCTCACTTCACTGCTGTAATCAAGGACACTCCCAAACAGTTTTCTGAAAACACACATCTGTCTGAAAGGATCCTTGCTGTTGCTGATGGGGCAATGTTCATGTCACTTAAGATGTTTTTTTGGGGGGGATTTATTTTAGTTTATTGGACGAAATGAGAGAGAAACTCGTGTCCCACATGATGTGAAGGATGACACAGAAGTCCAACAAGTCCAGGCCTGATTTGATTTGTAGTTTTCAGTGTGTCAAACACAACAAAAACAGCATCAATGCAGGAATCCAGGGGCCTCACACAGCCACTGAATTTAGAAATCAAAGACAAATCCTCAGGGCTAAAATAGACAGTCCAGACAAGTTAAACACACCTCAACATTTACTTTCCACCACTGGTGCAACACAAGTCAGCAACACTGGCTCTAATCTGATGAGCACGAGTTTCTCTGAAGGTGACGATGCACTGACAATAAAGAAGCACATTCACAGTGAACAACATGATGAGACATAAAGACATAGGACACGATGTCCAGAACCCTCCCTCGTTAGCAGGGGCTGCAGTTCTCCTGCAACATATACATATACTGCAATTAAGGCGAAGCTATCATGACAAAATGTGGCAAAAAGTCTGTGTATTCATTCATGAGGTTTATTTTGTTTTCTGGTGAGTGACAAACATATTACAGCAGATGTTTATGTAATAAAACAAGTCTTTGTTTGGATTTTAGGATGATTGTGGATGATTTGTGGTTTGTTCCTGTTGTTTATGTTGATGTGAGTCTAATAACAATGAGCTCTGATGTTTGTCACATGACTCTGAATAAAGATTGAATAAAGATCACTTCCTGGTTGTGTTGGGGTCAAACTGTCAACTTCATCAGATCCATCCATGCCCTGGAATATAATAAAGGTTAGTTTAAGTATGTGCAGTCTTCTCCACTGGGTGGCAGTGGACACATGTGTGGCGTCTCTTCTCTGATGGGATGGGACTAAGTGGGAGACGAAAGTGTGAAACTCATCCCACACAACATTTCTTTTCTATTACCAGAATTTCATTAAACACAGAGGCCATGAAAATGTCCTGCAAATCACACACACACACACACACACACACACACACAAACACACAAATGAAAATCAACTGCACCTGAAGGCTTTAAATCAGTCACAGTTACAGTGGCTATAGACAAAGACATGGAAGTCTTTGAAGTAAGGTGATTTCTGGATAACTTGGTCATAAAATCTGATCTGATCTTTATCTAAGTCACAAACAAGATGTGCTTAAGCTGCACACACACATTATGACCTTTCATGTCTTTACTGAACATTAAACAGTGCTGGGGGAAAAAGTAAGTGAAGCCTTGGATCTAATAACAGATTGAATCTCCTTTAAAGCAGTTTCCCGTAGCTGTGAACCAGACCTGCACAAAATCTTTGGACTGTTTCCTAACAGAGCTGATTTAGCTTGGACATGAAAAATTCTCTTAAACACTTGGAATCGGAACATTTTCACCTTGACGGTGGAGGATTCACTGTAGGACAGGATCGGTTTGAGCTGGCTGTACCTAATAAACTGACAACTGAGTGACTTTGCAGTGGAAACTTTAATTCCAGCAGTCTGTCTTCAAACTGAGCTCGATGAGAAGCCTCCTCAGGCCAGGACCATGTGGGAACAGTTAACCAGCGTCTGCAACCCAGAGCAGCTCCTCCCGGCACCAAACACTAAATTCACCCTAATTATTTGGGGACTTTTTAAAAAAACTATGACATAGAAGAGCCCATGTAAATATGCATTTGCTGCATGTATTTGTGAGTGGACAGCGGTTGTCCCACCCTGTTTTACAACATTTGACTTCATTGCAGTCAGACAGAGCAGAGCCGCTCCAGCAGCTTCATCCGAACAACACCAAACTAAATCTGTACAAAGGAAAAACCAAATAACAAACACATGCATCCAAGTGATTATCAGAGAAGTCAGCGAGGAGCTTCTCATACCAGCAAATATCACAGACGATAGAAGGTTTGCTGCAATCCTGTGTGTTGATTTCAGGTCTTTATGTGATTAACAAAAGTCCAATAAAAGGCATGTTTGCTGTGAAAGGCACAGATCTGTTGTGACCCACAACTCAGTCCATATGTCAGGACAAAAGACAAGACAGAATAGTCTCCTACTTTAATGGTAAATGTTCTGCACTTATATAGAGGTTTTCTACCTATTGGCACTCACAGCACTTTCACACATTCTTATTCACCCATTCGCACTCACAATCACACACACACTCACACACCAATGGGGGAGCTGCTTTGCAGCTGGCCAACGCTCACCGGGAGCCGGGATCGAACTGTGGGATTGGTGGACAACCGCTCTACCTCCCACCTCCTCGTTTGAGTGCCTTGTTGCCAACTACCTATCTTGTTTTTCACTGTTTTGACTTGAAGTTTGCAATAATCTGTCCAAAAGTTGCTATCTACATAAATGGATTTGGTTGATTGATGAAGAGCAGGGAGCTCTCTGTAAAGCTTCACACTAAGAGTTAATGGTGATGCACGGATCACAACAAGAGTAGAAAACCACTTCTAAAGCTTTGAGTGCTCACAGGACCACAGTGGCCTTGATAACTGTGATGTAGAGATGGACATTGATCAGGTAGAAGACAACAGTGTCTCTAACTTCAGATGTTCTCTGCAGAGAGGGCAGAACATCTCAGTAACACTCCATCAATCAGGCCTCGGCCTCAAACCACAGTTCAGTGGCTCCACTCTCTCATCTGAACCTCCAGCTGCTTCCAGTAGGTCAGAACACTCTGTATGGTAGCTGCTGCCATGTGTGTGTGTGTGTGTTTGTGTGTGTGTGAATAAGAAGAAATGTTTTAAACTGCTTTGGATAAAAGGGCTGTAGTTCTGCTCCAGAGTGTACGAGACTGGGGCAACAGGTCAATTTTAACAATTTTAACACCAGGACTAGAACAGCCAAGACAACACTGGAGTGTCTTCAGGACATGTCACTGACTGGAATTGGTCCAACCAAAGACCAAAGTTTAAGCCCACAGGTCTTTGGAAGGACCTGAAAATGACAGTTGAGACACTTCTCATCCAATTTGATGGAGCCTGAGAGCATCTGACAAAGGATGAGATAAATTGCACAAGTCCAGGAGAGAGAAGATTGTAGAGACTGAAAAATGTTTCAACCCTAAAATCACAAATTTGTTTCAGAGGCCTTTACAATCTGTACAGAACATGAAAACTAAGGACAGAGTCTTGAAACCAATTGGACAGAGAACAACTCCCCAGTTTACTCGAATAATTGTCTTCATATCACTAAATAAAGATAGATTTTTCAAACATTTGAATCTAATCTAGAAACATGTCTTAACCTTGCCAGTTTGGTTTATTTAGTTTAGCTTGGTGGGTAAAAATGACAATTTTATCCATATAACATATATTTTAAAACTCTTTTATGTGATATTTTAAATTTTCTTTATTATTTATTTTATCTAATATCTTCCTAACGCACTAAAGCTGCAGCAGCTTAAAAGTCCTTGACCCTGTCGGGACAGTAAAAATTTGTAGGAATTGTTGCTGTTGTCAAAATATGTGAATTGTCAGGAGGAGCCCAAACTTTGGATCAGTGGATCAGTGGAATACAGAAGTCCCCATGTTTAAATCCCTGCCCATTCACCAAACGTGTCCTCCAACAAGGCGTGACATTCGGCGTGGCTGCCCACTGCTTTAAATCAAGTACGCAAATGTATATGTAACATGTCTATAAAATGCCAACCCATCAAACTTCAACAAGCCTCACAGCTTACACAGATCCAGTGCCTGAGAACAGAGTGTGTTGTCTTTTCTTTAAGCTGGAAGCAGGAAATTAAACAGCTCTGCTCAGACGGTCATTACAGCAGTTTTCTTAGTCTGCACTCTGGTTTTTGCTCTGTGGTTCAGATGATCTCAGAGCAGTTTATGCTCTCAGCTGTGATGTTTTGGTGTCACTTTTTTAGTCATTCACTTGTCATGGAACAGGTCCTGTCTCACTGGTCCTTAAAGCTCATTTTAGTCTTTGTTTTGCCCTGTTTGAATCCTGTGACCAAACTATAGGGTTCAGTAGTAGATTTCAGTAGATTTTTGAAACTGGACCTAAAATAAACTCGATTTGATTAATTTTCCTCTTCTTTATGCATTTGTTATCCAGACAAACACAGTTGGCTTCAAACTGAAACCCTTTCAATCAAGTCAATCAAGTCAATTAAAGTATCACTGACTGACACTAAATGACCGTAGAAAGGAACAGGATTATGATCATTCACATTTTTACCATATAGTGTATATAGAAATATACACTGAAGCAAACTTCAATTAAACTGCACTAAGCTACTTAATCTTACAATCAGCACTATTGTCTGAGTATGTGAGGGTAAAAATCAGAAACCAGCGCAAAAGACATGATCTAGATAATCAATTGTTCAAAATGTACAAGAGAACAAAAGCCCTGTGTGTCCAGGTGAACCAGAGCAACAGGAAGGTGACTGAGAGAAACTCCCATCTGTCAATGTGGCTCTGCAAGAATGAATTATTCAGGGCCCAGTGTGATGGGTGAGGGGACTCGGATCAAGAAATAAGAAGTAGAAACAGTAGACAGTCTCAGTGCAGTAGACCTGTCCTGTAAGAAAGACCAAGGCCAATAGACACCAACTGAACTCTCTACAGGTGTGCCACAGGGTTCAGTTCTTGGTCCTCTTCTTTTTTTCTGTCCATACTACATCCCTGGGTTCTATCATCTGCTCACATGACTTATCTCTTAGCTCTTCTGAGCTTTAAGGACCACATCTCCTCAGTCTGTAGGACATGCAGATTTGCCCTCTACAACATCAGGAAGATCAGACCCTACCTCACAGAATATACAACCCAACTTATTGTACATGTGCTGGTCGTATCTATCTCTTGATGGGGTCACTGGCATCTGCAGTCAAACCCTTGCAGATGATGCAAAATGCAGCAGCACGCAGCATTTTTAATCAGCCAAAAAGGACCCATGTCACACCACTCTTCAGATCTCTACACTGGCTTCCTGTAGCTGCTCGCATCAGGTCCAAAGCTCTTGCCTACTGGGGGATCACGTCAACAGCTCCTTCTTACCTCAACTCCCTCATCCAGGTCTACAATCCCTCCTGTCCAATGTGCTCTGCCAGTGCCTCTGGTGGTCCCAGCACCACACAGAAGACACCAAGCAAACTGAACGCTCAGCAAACTCATTCACAATATTACACAAACTGCTGAAAACAAAACTCTTCCACACTCAAATCTACTTATATCTATTAAAAAAAGGAAAAACTTCCTTTATCTCATGAAACATCAACTCTTCTTCTAACTAGACTTTGCGCTGATGTTTTCTCCTTTTTCTTGCTGCCTTGTACCTCACCTGAAAGCCGCTTTGGATAAAAATCCTCTGACAAATGACTAAATGGAAATTATTTCCCAGGTAGATTTCTGTTGGAAACTGTAAATTTCTCTGCCATTTATACGAGTAACCAGGTTTCTAATCGTCTTTCTCCAACAGTGCATGTGTGTAACCAGAGGCTGCGGACAGGACCAAGCAGCTGAGTGAAAGATGTGTGAAAGCTGTGTGTTCACTCTCCTCCTCCTGTGCTGTCACTCTGCTGAGACATGTGTGATGTGTTTTCTGTCCCAGTTAAAATCTGTGAACCAGGCGTCTAAAATGAGTTTGAGGTGGAGGAGAAATCAGGTCACTCTGCTGCTGCATGTATACGTGAATTTACGGTAATCAGGTTTCTAAAGTGCATTTAAATATAGTCATCGATCCATCCCTGACCTCAGTGTGTCCTTCAGTGTGTCTGAAGGTACAGTACATGTGTTGGCCTTCACTAACTGACCCTTAGCCTGTTGAAAGGCTTTTTTACCGGCTGTTTCACTTTAACTCGGCTGCTTTGACTCTGAGTTTCCACTTGTTGTTCCCAACAGAATGACAGCAGCCTTCTGCCATCCAGTCACTGTGTGTGTGTGTGTGTGTGTGTGTGTGTGTGTCTGTGTGGGAGCATAAATGTGTTAACACAATTACACTGTGGGCTCTGTGGGCCTCACAACTTCTCATTAAATGGTCCAGATTTGATATTTGCTCGTGTTACTCGGGTTTGGGTTTCGGTGAGTTAATTTAAAGCCACATCTGGACATGATTAAATATTCTCATTTAACTCTTTGACGCTGTCTTACCAATGGACATTCAGCAGAACGAAGCAAAAAAGAGACAGAACCCTTGAACAGGACTAAATGTTCATATGTCCAGTTAGAAAAGACGCTGCAGAAACTGCTCGAGAATCTGCGTATTTTTAAATGTTCTTCACTATCACAGTGAAGTGATAGTGACAGTGACAGTGTCTGCGGATTTGTGGCTCCAGTGCAAACTGGAGTGAATCAGCTGCACTAAATACAGGTTTATGGAGAAAATCCAATCCTGTCAGTACAAAGCACATTATGACTTCTTGATCTGCTCTGTATGTTTCAACCTGTTTCAACCTGTTTCAACCCATGGATGTTAGATTAGACACCTGTTTAAATCTTGAGCTACTTCTACTAATGAAGCAAAACAATCAAGCTGCTGAACTGATTCAGAAGTTCTACCGATTGGTCAAAGAACCCACTAACAGACAGAGGACAGGTGTGATCCATAAAGTTAACTGTGGGCTAATGTAGTGCTGTTCCTGGGCGGTTGGGGTAAGAGCAAGGTTGGGTTTCGGTTAAGGTGAGCAAAACTAACACCAGCAACAGTAGTTAATGAGATGGGATTTTCAAAAGAATTTCAGACTGAGTTTAACTGTTTGGGATGTTGGTGACATCAGAGTGAATACGGAAGATAAAGTCACGTTCAAGCAGTAATTATCCGGATTTGCTTCATAACATCTTGTTCACCAGTTCAAAATCAATGACCCAAGACACAACAGCCCTTTCTCATTCCCGAGATGTCAAAAAGAACTGCTGTTACATGCTGACGTTCAAAGTTCCCCTTTGCGTTGGTGATTGACTTACAGAGCTGTCAGTGTAGTTAATTAGAAACCCTGGTGCTTCAGTAATTGACTAAATCTATGACATTAAAAATAAGAAGAGACATAGTCTCATAGAGGGCGGATGGCATAAGAAGACACAGGACTTTTCCAATGAAGGAAAAGACTATAGTGTGAGACATTGTGCACTTTATTGATGATTGTGTCACAATGTTTGCAGCGTTTTGTTTTAGTTTCATTTTTCTTCTGACTAAACATGACGCTGAGGATGTTGTGCCTAACCCTCGTTTCTTAATGTAACATTGCCCTGAAGTTGTGTTCCCTGAACTTAAATGTGGATAGAAAGTCGTTGATGTGACGTCAATATTATACACCAAAGGACGCTGTGGGATGAGACAAAATGTCATATTTATGTGGGGACCAGCAAACAAAGATGCAGTAAAAGAAAAAAGAAAAGGGTAAAAGCCTGATGTGGAGGACAATAAATGAGCAATGTGCAAAACAAACCACTTCCAGAGGAAAGTTCTGGAGCTGGAAAAGGCCACTGAGCCTAAAAGCTCTACTCCTGTTAGTGTGCATCTCCCCCTGCTGCTGGTCTGCTGCTTTGGACCAGTTTCAGGAGACGTGTTTGCTTTAGTTCCTCTTTTCAGTGAGAGTGAAGTGTGTTCTTCAGCACATTGCAGCCTCTTAAAGTGGCTACGACACTTGTGCAGTTTGCTGGAAATGTGTTCGAGTTAGATAATGATGTCATGTGTTCATTTCAATGCCTTTATGAATTATTTACATTATTATTTATTTTATTGGAATAATTGAAAACATGGCTTCCTGTCAAGAACTCTGTCAATGACTGATGAAGAAGTGAGTTCTGATGCCTCGAGTTCTTTTTCCTTATGTGCAAGTTGCACTTCACAGAACAAACTCAAATTCCACACGGTACAAATCCTGCTTCCTCTGTGGGAAATAAACAGTTCTATTGCTGTGAAGCCAATGTCACTGCTCCAAATGTGGAATAAAAATGTGAACAACCCTTAAAGTGTCCCTCTCACCCTCTGAGACAAACAACACTATGGACCTGATGAGGTTCCCTCACAGGGGAAGAACATGATCAAGCCTCCATCATTATTATCATGACACTGCAGCTCCTCAGTCTGTTAGTTTTCACTGTTGTGGTTAAGATGCATTGGTTTGAAATTGGGTTTGTTTTGTCTTTTTTGAGCTCTCCATTGGTTTCTGGCCCTGTTTCCCAGTACACGGCCCTGATCAATAGTCTGTCCAACTTTCTGGGGCGTTAATACATAACTGGTGTTCTGCCTTTTAAGACGAGTTTGGTAATAATCTTTTGTCATGAATGCAGAAATCAAACCAGAGGTTCAAGAAGTGGTCATTGCCTCAAATCTTACAGAAAGGTAACAGAAAATGTAGCTTGTGTCTTTTCTCAGTCCTGCAGACATTTTAGGAGGATTTGACACTGAGACACACTGAGCAGACTCAGATCCAGGTGGAGCAGCCACTGCAGGAAAGTGGAGGTGATACCCAGGATTCTTAGAGCTCCCCGTTCTCCAGGATTATCGGACAGATGTTCACATCTGGCCGACACAAATGGAGTCATTTCCTGTTTATGCAGGACATTACTTGAACTTGAAGGTAAAATTAGTGAGACAGATCTGAGTGTGTGTGCGTTTTGCAGCAGACACACATGGAAGGAGGAGGTGTGTTCACTGCACTCATCCTCCTCCTCCTCCTCCTCCTACTCCTCTTCCTACTCTTTCTTGCTCACACATGAGAGCAGCAGAGTGAAGAATCAAAGCTCTAACAACACACACCCTCACACTCTGTGTGTTTCACCCTTTCTCATGGATTATCACTACGTCCTGCTGCTGTGGACCTGCAGCCTCCTGCCAGGTAAGCAAGACAGAGAGAGAGAGAGAGAGAGAGAGAGAGAGAGATACAGCTGCTGCTGCTGCTAAAGATTTCTAAGCATCTTACAGTTCCTTCTTGGAAACTACAAGTTGCCATGGCGACAGAATGATCGGTGATAACAGTTCAGGGTTGTGGCATTGATCCAGCTGTGATTGAAAAGAAATACAGAGGTTCACATCTGTACCTAGAAAGGTGTTTTTGGAGTTTCAACGTTTCCTCTTTAAAATCACAAACTTTGTTGTCAGGCTGTTTCCAGCTGAGTGTTTCATACATCTTATTTGTGTTTCCGCTCATTTCCTGTAGAGTAACATCTTCATGTGTTTTGTTTAAATGGAGAGAAATTTAAAGCAGCGAATTGTGGGTTTGTTAAAAGCAAATTGTTGTGGAACATTTGTCAACATTTATTATCCCCAGTGAGACTTCATCAGCATCTCTGTAAGCCCTCATAGCAAGAGTTTCCAGCCAACCCAGACACGACAGGCCTGTGTTCTCCGTTATGGTGAAGTTTTTGTTGTCAGTTGGAGGCTGAAAGCAGGAGGAAGAAGGGGAAACGAGTCTCAGTCAAACAGCAGAGGGATGCAAATGATGCATCATGAGCTGCAGCAGATGCAGAGCAAAACCTTGGGGCTTTCATGTGAAATGCTTTCCCTGCCACTGCTGCAGTTATAGATACACACCAGAAATCTTGGACAGCTCCAACGCTTTTCAGAGGAAAACAGGACATAATGTAACAAATTATACAAAAACACGGAACAATATGCAGCTTGATGAATCAAACCTACGCTCTTCTACCATCTGCTACACTCCACTACACTCTGCACAGTCAGTATCAAGCAGAAACTCACTAATTGTTGAAATCAGAGAGACTGAAAACAGTTCAAACTCTGGAAGCACGAACATTGTTAGTGAGTTTAAATGTGAATCAAGATCTCAGTGAAACCAACATTTACTTCAGTAGATGTCCAACACTAAGTGAACACATCTCTGATGCTGCCTTAGAGGACCGGAAGGTGGACATCTGAAGATGAAACAGTTGGACATCTGTCTCTGGATTCATTGTCTTTACACAGATCTCTTAGTGTTTTAATATGTGCTCGGCAGGCGTAAACATCTGGGTCCACCTGTCTCCAGTCTGTGGTGGACGGTCTGACATTTCTACACTTCAGTGAACATTTTGTTACCAGTTGAGCTGATTGACAACGTTCTCAGATCGGTGGTAACATCTGCTTTTAGCTGTTACAGACTTGTGAAAGTTTCGGACTTTTGCCATTTTTAAATAAACGTTTCAAGAAAGATTAAAGTTAAAGATTCGAGTTCAGTGTCTTCAGCACCTGTTGGAATCTAAAGTGAAATTTCCAGCATTAATTCTGATACGAGAGGTTCACACACAGACACCTCATTTGGGACATTTTGCCCTGGTGGTGGAGTTCTGAGGAAATCTTTTTAAGGAGATGTTCTCACCCTATTAAAACCATGGACATTTCCAAACTCGACATGTGGTAAAAAGCTGTGGGGATATCGGCCGGACGATGCCCTGGTTCTAGCAGAAATAATAATAATTCCCAGTGGACAAACTCAGAAATGATTTTCCTGTTTCCGTCCGATTAAAATGTGTTTCCACGCGTTGGAGCGGGAGCATCAGGATCCCACTGGCCCATAAATTGAATCTGTGCAGAGTTTGGTGTGAAGCCCGGGGCTGTTTCTGCAGGAACTCAGAGGGTGAAATGGTTTTTAACAGGACGCTGTGGCTTTTAGGCTGATCGTTAAAGCCACGCAGCAACACATCAGTCACCCTGTTGTTGTTCTGCTGACCACACAGGAAGCTTCTCTTAGCTCAGGCTCAAACACTGAAGCTTCTGGAAAGCGATGTGTCCTGCCGGCTTTGAGTGAAGAGCCTCCTGTTATTTGTCCACTCGCTCTCTCTCGTGTCAAACTCCACTGATGTGTCACTCTACTGTTACAAAACAAACCAGAATAAAAATGCTTCAAATATTTCAAATCCTGCTGCTGCTTTGGCATCACGGCAGCTCTTCAGAGTAACCACAGACATTCCTGATGGTTTTATTTTGCCTGTAACGATGGAGCAGCTCGGCCTCAGACACAGAACCCTCTGATGAATGTGTCTAAAACATAAAAAAAAGTTTTATATAACTACAGAGAAAATGACACTTTTGTTTTGTAGCCAGGGCTGCGAGTAACACAATGTACGATGGACGAAGATCCAGACAATCATCAGGATTTGTCAGACGTCCACAAAACACTCCATTCAAAAATGATGGAATGTAATGTTTCCTGGCTCACTGACACTAATTTGTGTATATTATTTACATCACTGTACATGACTGGAAACAGTTTCTAAAATATCAAACATCACACTTTCAGACTTCCAAAAGGAGTTAAGAGTTAGTAAGAGTTTAATAAGGAATGTTAGGCTTATGGTGCTCAAAGGAGCTTTTATGAGCTTTTATTTCAAGAAATGACGTAGAAGCCGTTCTGCAGCTTTAATGTCCTGTTATAATAATCACTGCACAAATGGCCAAACGTAAAAATGGCCTGGAAATACGTCTGGCCAGCAGTGGGGTGGACCACGTGATGTGTGCTGCCTGTCAGGGAGGTGTCGTGATGCCGGGCCAGCAGAGCCGTCTGCCTGCCTGCTGGAGGAAGTGACACAGACGGCGTTTGGCTGCGAGCTGCTGGTCATGAGCATCGTTGGCTAAATCAATCCCGTCTTTGACCTGATTAGACTTCTTGCCTGCTGCTGCATCTGATTTGAAAACTGGACGTCGTGCAAAAACAACGCAGACTTTGTTTCTCCTCTGACAAAAATATTCTCTGTGCAGCCACAGAAGTTGCAGCTGGACTTGAGTCTGTTTTCAGTTTTGAGATCAGCTCAGACACATCTGGAAAACTCACCTAAGTATGAACACACACACAGGAGAAGTCATAAAGTCTGCTCGGCCATCACCCACAAGATCATCCAGCAGCAGAGAGGACACTCAAACCTGGATCGAGATCTTTTGTCTCTAATCTGCCAAATCTCTCTGTGTGTTTCGCCAATGGCTCCAATAAATCGAGTTGGCTTTTGGCTCGACTCAGACAGGAGCAGATTCTTCTCAGTCGTGAGGAAACAAACTAATCTTAAAGTCGCTCACAGTCTATTCTTTTGTTTTTTGTCCTCAGCAGCAAAATCCATCACAACCAAACAGATGTGAAAACAGCCCACGATGTTCTGTGAGCTGCTCATTTAGCCCACACAGCTGGGGGGTCACAGATATCTCTGTTAGTTTACAGACAGATTAGATTAGAATCCAAAGCTTGCAAAAAACTGTGGGTGAGATTAGATGAGGAGGGAGAAAAGATGTAGAGATGTGTCTACAGGTACCTGAAGAAAACACTCCACAGTAGGAAGCAGCAGTGGCCAACAAATCAAACTCTGTGCTGAAGTTCCTTCTTCTACCACGTTAGATGTTCAAAGTTCACAAAGATCATACTGGTGTTTAGTTCTTAGAGAGTTTGCTCCTGTACAGTGACTGCAGATGTTGGCAGCCAGACTGAACTCAGCACCAGCACCAGCAGAGTCCGATGCAGAAGTGCCAACACTTCCACCACGGACAAGAAACGAGTTTATATAAAAACTGATGTGTTGGCTTGTAGAAAGGTCCCTGAGATGAAGGTCAGAAGATTCAATCTGGGTATTTGACTGAACGAGATGAGATACGATTACAAATAGTAGAAATAAAGTTACATTAGACATGAGTTTCCATCACATTAGAGATACACATGTACTGTCATACTGAAGTAGGAAATGAACCATGGTCCTGAGCTTTCACACCCACTCGTCCACCAGGGACAGCAACAGCCACCTCCTGCCTCGGTGCTGTGATAGAAGGCTGCATGTACCTGTGAGGTAACCTTAGTGCACTTCTACTTCCAAAATGCTTATTAGGTGTAGCACACTTTAGTTTACACAACTAAACTGCATACAGTACTGAAGCATGTATTTAATGTGTACTTATGACTCAGTATGAAGTATTCAGACAAGAAACAAGAAAATTACTCTAGTTAAACGTACTGTGGTATGTGTCCTAAACACATACTTATGTGAGTTGGACAAACTACTGGGACACTTCCTGCAACTTTGAATGTCTGAGTTTTTTTTTTTACTTGAACAACAAATCATGTAAACTTATGATCTTATTAAGACCTAGTAACTGTTATTTGTGTAATGTAATGTATTTATCTAGTGCTCAGCTTCACACTGTACTACATTAAAACAGAATCCTTCTTCTGTTCTTAGCAAATGTCAGCAGAGGATGTTCCAAGCACAGAAAAAGATGCTTTGACAGTATTAAAACCTTCCTACATGTGTTTCCAGCAGACTAAGCACATTATTGTGAATTTCTGCCTCCTACTGGTGTAGTGGTGTCATTACCTCCTTCGTTGCTATTGGTTTAACTTAATTTCACTCAAAAACAATGAGAAACTAATGAAAACCAGTAAGAAGTTCTTATTGTCGACAACTGGGTCAAGTTAACTAAGTAATATAAGTTTTTTTCCCCAATCGCCTATTTAACAACTGCTGCATCATCGACAAACGGACTGAGTGAGATTCTGTTAAATACGAGCAGCTCTGAGTTCAGAGAGAAGGACTTGGTTTCTGGAGCTGAAATAGTTGGAAGGTCAGTGGAGCTCTGGGAAAAAAAACCATGAGAAAGGAAAAAATGTGATCAGATTTTTTTGTGCCACATCAATAAGGTCATTCTAATGATCTGATGGAGGAAGAATGTCCTGGCTTTTCCTGTGTCATAATTCCTGATCCGTGTTATTCAGATGACACAGAGTTCACCTTCTTGGACTCACGCTGGAATGATAAAATTGCCTCCTTCCCCCTTTTCCTGGCCGCGCTCCATTTCCTCTCATGGAAACTAAAATTGAAAAAGCTCAGTGACGTTATTTTCATCGTTCTTCATTATGTCGCTTTCTGTCAGAGTTGGCAGCGTTTGATGACCTTCCAGTTCTCCCTCCCTCCCTCTTCCTGTGAAGCGACCGGCAGATTAAAAAAAAAACGTCTAATTGAAACCAGAGGAGCTTCGGAGTCAGTCGCTGCAGGAGCAGGAAAGAGATGGAGGTGAAGGCTTTGTGATGAGAGGTTTTGTCCTTTGTCCTTTGTCCTCCTTCAGACTCAGCCACTGACACGAAGAAGCTAAACATCTAACAGAGCTCAGCACTGTAACTGTTTATCAAAGCCGGTCTCATGTATGAGCTTCGGATCATTGAAGCCACTGTGGAAAAACTCAGTCTGTCTGTTTGTTTAGGACTCGTACGACAGGTCGTTTCCTTCCTGGTGTGTTAACGTTGGACTTCAGGGCTGATACGAGCAAGTAATCACTCCAGAAATCCTAAAAACAAAAGCAGCATTTGAGCATCACAATTTGAAACACAGTTTAAATTTAAAAGGAGCCCTCAGCCGCTGAGGTTTCTAAAATACCCCCCCCCCCCCCCCCCCCCCATCCCCCCACCTGTGCAGATGGACAAACAGCAGCAGCACGTGTCTGTGATTTTATTATTTTCCCTCTTTTTCTGTGTGTGAGAATGAAGGACAAACAGAAAAAAAAGTGAGTTCCAGGCCTGGGGGGCTCTTATAGGAAACCTTGATTCCATGGAAAATCTTTGGAGATTTGAAGATAAAACCCTTCATATGCAGCTGGACACAGTGACGGCATCGGGACTGTAGCAGATCGAGCAGAGCAGACTGTGCGATCAACAATCAATGGTCATGTGTTCAAATACAAATTATGCTTCTGCATAAACACTATTGTCTATGAGACTACTGGTTACTGGGCAGCTGCACACTGGTGGATTAAGGTTTGTGTAACAGAAATGTCCTCTCAGGTAAAATAACCACAGTCTTCTGTCTTCTAGACCTGCAGCTCTGTTTCAACTTTGACACGAAGAACTTCAAGATCTTCTCTGGATCTAAAGAAGCCCAGTTTGGATACACGGTCCAGCAGCATGAAGCAGGCGGACGCCAGTGGTGAGGATTCCATTTCATTAATGATCCACCAGATCTAGAGACCAGTTTCTGAATGGGTCTGTATTCACCAGTCTGTCCACATCAGTCAGCATCTAGAGAATCCAGCCGTAATGTCTATGCAAACATTAGTACTGACGAGGCTTTAGGGTCACTTCAGTTTGAGGGTTTTTTAATGTGCATCTGGCCACAATGTGCTGAGACCCTTGTGTTACATTTTCAGAGCAGTGAACACACAGACTGAATCAGAAGCTCACTGCCCACAATGACACTTTGTGTTTGAAAAATGTTCTCACACTAACAAAACAGTCACTACACAGTAGTGACAATACAAAAATCAATGGTGATTTTACTAGAGCGAACAAACCTGCACCTGCTGCACTATTTCAGATGACAAAGTTTTCTTGATTCATTCCTGTGTGCAGCTCTTTCTGCAGCCTGTCTTTGACCTGCAGGACCTACAGTGAACATCTAGACTGGACCGATTGAGACACTCAGTATGACACAACATCTGTGCAATAATTCTACTTAAAAACTACTTGAAAATATTTTTCATACTGTGTTGCATCAGATTTCAGGCTTTTTTTGACATTGTTCAATCACAGAAAAGTTAAATACTGAAAAATTCAAAGAAATCAAATGAAACTTAATGGGTGAAAACATCCCAAAAATCTAAAAGAAGACATGAAATACTCTGAATGTCCATTAGTCGTCAGGTTCTCATAACATAACAGCGACTGATTTCCTGATCCAGCTTCTTTTATACAGGATGAACACTGATCATTGATTGGACACGTTTCTGTAGGAGGACGCACACATTGACGAGAGAGATTCATCCTTTTACGAGTAACTTCTATGAACTGAAAACGTGCTTCCCTTCACTTTACACAGTTATTACAACAAAGATTTTTGGTCATGTGTGTTAACTGTTTGGAAAAATGATGTAAAAACATGTGAAACCAGCAAACGCGTGTTCACATGTGACGATGAAGTGGATCTCAGGTTCATTAAATGCATCTTAGCAACTGAGAAAAGCTGAAAAAGCTGAATCCTATTTCCAGGTACCTTTTGCTAAACACTGAAAGTACTTGGAAATGGATAACGTCTGTCTGTCTGTCTGGTTACAAAGGAAAAGAGCTGTTGAATTTTAGGATTTATTGGACTCTGAGGCCTGTCATAGCTTCATGTGCTGGGAAAGTGAGTCGAAAAACCCTAAACCAGGAAATGTTTCCAGGAAAGCAGGTTGTTGCTTTCTGTCGTCCCTCTACAGTGCAGTCCGTGAGATGTCAGGATCATGTGTGGATAACACATTTTCCACCAACGTGTCTGATCAGTGAGTGGAACATATCTGTGAAGCAGCAGGGTGTTATTTACCGACTTTTCTGCAGTAAATTTAAATTCCATAATGCAGAATGTGTTGCTCTTTATCTCGCGCAGACACACATGTTCCTGTACAGTTTGTCCTTGGCACCTCTGCAGTCTGCAGCAAGTGTTTGTCTGGTTTTCTCAGCCTTCATCTCGATGTGTCCAACCTGTTGATAGAGTCCCAGAAAGCAGACAAATGTTAGCCTCCAGCTGTGCTTTCTGCTGCACAGAAGATGAGGTGAGGAAAATTACAAAGAGATGAGGTGAAGTGAGGTAAGATTAAATACAATACAGGATACAGGCCAAATTACAATTATGACAGCAAGGTGCACATGTTGGACAGTGTGAGGACAAAGCCCTGAAATAATGTCTCTTTGTCGTCTGGGAAACACTAAATCAGACCAAAGCCTCCTGACCTGCTGTCTTACTGTCTGCAGATCCAGGTGAGATCTGTTCTTTTAAAATACCTCTGAGCCCTGATGAATGCGCCGCAGTCCTCCAGGATTACGGCGTCTCTCTGCCTTTGAAGTCTCAGGTAAATAAGTGGAAAGTATTTGTTTCATGCCGGCTTCTCCTGCATCCTGAGGCGCAGAGCTGGACCTGGAAACTATGTGTTGTGGTTCATCATTCAGCCACCCCCCTCTGGGAAGCCCGGCACTCTGCTGCACTTCTGTTTTGACGTCGGTGTCGTGCAGAGTTGTTTTTCTGTGCAGCCTGTTGACATTTACATTTCAGGTGTTTTTCAGGCCGATGTTGGGGTCCAGACAGACACAGTCGGGATTATTGTTTGTTCCTGGTCGGTGGAGTGAATATGAGAACACAAAGTCCTACTTTCTGCTTGACCCTAAGTCCAACTTAGGGTCAAGCAGAAAATGCTGTCACAGAGCTGTGGGCGGTTGTAAGTTGTTACAGGAAGTGCAGGAAGTTGCTCATTGAGTGACAAATAGTCGAACAAAGCAGGAGCAGAAGAGACGGGTTCGGTTTGGAGGATTTACCAGAACCCGAGCACCTGCAGGGGAAACGAACGGCGTGATGGAGTGATGTCAGAGGATCCGAGGCAGATGTCTGTCTGCTGTTTGCTGCCGCAGGACGTGGACTCGCTCCTTCTGCTGTTTGGGATGTGGTTTGTCAGCGCTGCTCTCCACCCGTTTGATGTGGAGTGGAGACACATTAGCAGACTGGGGCTGAGCACTCTACTATGGCATCTCCTCTGGAATGTGACTCAGCCTTCCTTCCCAGAACTGCTGTCCAGGCCACATGTGGTGGTGTTTACTTGGGTTCACGCTAATAACCTGCTCGCTGTGTGACACTGCAGCCGCAGGACTAGTGTTTACAACTGCAGATGCTGATGGCTCCAGCAGCTGCTGCTGCAACAGGAGCTGAGGGCAGCACAGGAAAGTTCTTCAAGACATCAGTTAAACAACAGCTTCTCGTAATAAGCCCTGTGTATGTGTGATCCCTCTGCAGACCTCCTACTGTCCATTACCTCAGCCTCCATTACTCTGTGTGTGTGATTTCAGGTTGCTGGTCGGAGCCCCCTTCGAATCCACAGGGAAGCAGCAGACCGGTGATGTGTACAGATGTCCGCTGGATTCCAGAAACTCTGCGAATTGCAGCCGACTCCACCTGGGTGAGCAACAGCTTCATGACAATTGCAGCAGACGTCTCAGTCTGAACAGGAAGTGTGTGAACAGTGTCAGAATGGAGAAACGATCATAGTTAAACCTGATACTGGCAGCAGTGGAATGAGGCGATGGAGACACTGGTTCAGAATCCAACGCCTGTCTGAAATCACGTACATTTGTTGCTCCTGCCGAAGAAGAAACAAGTAAAGAGCATGAAGAAAAACACAGTGAGGGCTCAGTTTCCCTCAATCATCCGTCAATAGATTTATGTGAACAACACAATTAACGTGCTGCATAAAATAGTGTCATGTTTTTATTCAAGTAAAAAATTATGTTTTCAATTTGAGGCACAAAAAGTCCACTGGCCTGGACAAATGTCCAACACATACAGTTAATGGACATGTCAACTTCGTTTTGCCTCAGTTAATTTTTAAGCAAGAATAGTGATAAAAATGTCCCAAATCTCTGGATCCAGCTTCACTAAGACTTTGTAGTCAGATGGAAACAATAAATTATTGATAATAAATAATGTGCAGACGAAGTGATGAAGTTTGGGAATAACTGCGATGTGTTTGCTCTGTGATCAGGGAAACTTTCTCTGGACAACGTGTCTGAGAGGAAAGACAAGATGAGGCTGGGGATGACGCTGACCTCCCAACCTAAAGACAACAGCTTCGTTGTGAGTCACATGACACAAACATTTTTTTATGAATCGAAATGATGACAGACTGTCAAATGATCTTTGATATGTATATTGAGCAGGAAGAAGTTGTGGTTTTTGCTAATTTAGCATAAAAAAGTGGAAAATATGGCTGCAAAGAAAATATGGGGCAAAATAGTTGGCAGGCTGGTCAGAGTATTCCAGAAACTGTCTCTAGGGTTCACAAAGGACGTCCTGAAAAAGAGCAAATGTCTTCAAGCCGATACCAAGTCAACAGTACCTGTTTAAAGCTGAGGTGCACACACAACATGTCGAACCTGCAGCAGCAGATGACCTCACCTGGTGGCCGTCCTCTCAGCTAAGAGCAGGAAACCGAGGCTACAGTTCACGAGCGTTGTGTTTTTACATGTTTTACATTTTACAGATTGGAAAACGTTGCCTGATCTGATGAGTCTTAATTTCTGCTGCGACATTTAGATGGTCCACTCAGAATTTGGTGTAAACAACATGAAAACATGGATCTGGGCTGCACTAAATCAGTGTTTCAGGCTGGTGATGGCGGGTTTTTTTTGGGCCCCTTTAGTAACAACTGAATATTCTTTAAAAGCCACATACTACCGGTGTTTTGTTACTGACCATGTCCATCCATTCATGGCCACAGATAATGCAGCACGTCACAAAGCCAAAACCACCTCAAACTGGTTTCTTAAACATGACACTGAGTTTACTGTACACAAATGTCCTTGACAGTTCTTTTGGAGCTGCGGTCAGGATCCAATCTGACTCCACCAGAGCACTTTTGGGATGTGGACGAACATCACACCGCAGCTGTGTGATGTTATAATGTCAAAGAATTCAAAGACTGTTTCCAGCACCTTCTAGCAGGAATTAGGGCAGATCTGTAGGTAAAACTCCAACCTGGTACTAGAAAGGTGTATCTAATAAAGTGGCCACTGAGTGTATAGAATACATACGATAATAAAACACGTTGTAATGGATGATTCTGCAGAAAGAGCACGGTTTTACACTGTTATTATGGCTTTAACACCAGAAATAAATCAGAACTACTTGTTTCAGATGACGCTAACGACGTCACGGATGATGCTGCTTTGTTCTTTTGTTTCTCTGACGTTGTCCACTTTGTGTCGTCAGACCTGTGGTCCACTGTGGTCTCATGAATGTGGAAGCTCCTTGTACAGCACGGGAATCTGCTCCAGAGTTGGACGAAACTTCAAGCTGTCCCACACCATCACTCCTGCGCTGCAGAGTAATCAATACACTCATCTAACTGTCCATCCATGCGTCCATCTGTCCATTTCCCCATCCATCCATCACCTTTTTTGTCTTGCAGGGTGCGAGACATTCATGGACATTGTGATTGTTCTGGATGGTTCTAACTCCATCTACCCCTGGTACGAGGTCCAGGATTTCCTCATCAACATCCTGCAGAAGTTCTACATCGGCTCAGGTCAGACACAGGTTGGTTCACCACCAAATTATCAAAGATCACGTCCAGTGGGATTCAGTCTGAATTCCTCCTAAGTAAAGCGCAGCTTTGCTGGAGTCCTGATGTCAGAAGCTTGTCAACCCTCAAATTTAGATTCTTTTGAAATTGTTGTCAGGATCCTAAAAATAAATATCCCATAGTCATATTTAACAACATGAAACTAGAGCTGTACGTGCCATGAAGCAAAAACACCAACCCAACATGTCAACAGAAACCTTTTCGTTAGCTTTGGTTTTGAGTTTTCTCTTTCACTGAGATGTCAACTTCAACCCTTCCTGTACTGGACTGAATAAAAACACAAGTTGCTGAGCGGGTTTTAGTCTTTTTCTGTTACATTTAAGCTGGAACAACATGGCTTCAAAATAACACCCAAAGTCAAATTAGTATATGTTGTGTCTGCAGGTGGGTGTGATTCAGTACGGTTCCACGGTGGTCCACGAGTTTAGTCTGGGTGAGTACCACACGGTGGAGGAGGTGGTGGAGGCTGCTAGGAGCATTGACCAGCGGGGGGGTGAGGAGACGAGGACGGCACTGGGCATCAATGTGGCACGGTGGGACAAAACCTTCCCTCTGGAGTATTAAATCCTACTGTTATCTACCACACGCTCTCACATGCTATCTTTTGTGCAGGATGGAGGCATTTCAGCGTGGCGGCCGGCCTGGTGCTCAGAAGGTGATGATTGTAATCACAGATGGTGAATCTCACGACAGTCCTCAGCTGGTGCAGGCTGTCGCTGACAGTGAGAGAGACAACATCACCATGTACGCCATTGCTGTGAGTCCACCCGTTTTTACCCTCAGCACCCTGAGGCACTGCTCATCAGCTTTGTTCCACCTCTCAGTGTTATTCCTTTTAGTCCTTTCTTGCACTTCTTGGTAAAACCCTCTGTCCCCGTCTCCTCCAGGTTCTGGGTTATTACAACCGTCGAGGAATCAACCCTGAAGCTTTTCTGAAAGAAATCAAGTTCATTGCCAGTGACCCAGACGAGAAGCATTTCTTCAATGTGACGGACGAGTCGGCCCTGAAGGACATTGTGGACGCTCTAGGAGAGAGGATTTTTACTCTGGAAGGTGCAGATGTTAAAATATACTGTCTGAAATAATCTGAAATCAAACCCTTTTAAAACTCTTGTTTAATTATATTGTTGTGGCTAATGTGTTAAGGCGATTTTAGGAAGTCGCAGAAGAAGCATTGGTGGCAGCCCAAAACAGGTGGTCTGCTGAGGCCAAAGGTTCAAAGATTGTTAAGCTGAGACCAATTTCAAAAAATCATGTTCAGAATTGGGTTGCAACATGAATCTATATTAGCACTTTAATTTAGAATAAACAGCGAAAAGGATTTGAGTCTAAAGCGAGATGTTAATGATGATGATCGTAACACAATGTGGTGCACAAGCTTACTATAGTTACTAAGTGTGTGTGTGCTGTTGTCTCTGTTTGTAGCGTTTTGTTAAAATCTAAAAATCTACCTGTAGCATCAACATCAGATGGTGTTGTTCCCATGGCGGCAATTAGTGTTGCTCCTAGAGCATCCAATAGTAACACTAAAGCCAACCTGTGGCGTCAAACCCACAATAGCTGGTTTAGGCCTTATCCATTAGCCCTCTGAGGCTCTGCTCCAGATGCTGCGGGAGCTTTGGGCTCCGGTTGGGTTCACGTAAAAAAAATGTGGCATCATCCACACTTTAGCCAAGACCAGATCCACAGATCGTCTTCCGAACACAGATACACCTCTACTGCAAGGGCTCGATTATTAGCTTCATTAGCTTAACTTCACTGTTTACAGGTGTTTTTGCCCAGTGTACAAAAATCTGCTTATACATTTTTTGAAGGACACAGTACATGTACAAAAACAAAGTAGGGTTGATTTGCAGTGTAGTAAAAATACCAATGACATGTTAAAGCACAACATTAAGATGTTCACTAATACGTAAATAGTACCAATCAATATGTCCCAGGACGATTATGTGTCTTTCTGATGCTCATTGTCTGCTTTTCCAGGGACCAGCAGTCAGGGGCGAGGGTTCGGTCTGCAGATGGCTCAGGCTGGTTTCTCCTCACATTTAGTTAGAGTAAGTAGTTTCAGTCCTATTCAGATACACTGTCTTATGACATATTGCTTAGTTAAATCAGATATTGCAAGATATTCTCGTTGTTGGTGTTAGTTGGTCTGAAGCAGCACAAATGTGTCCATGTGAGCTTTTTAAATTATTGCTGCTTCCAAATAGTTTGAATCTGCAGTTACCTCAACATTCAGTCTGCCTGCTGTAGCACCCACTTTATTCATATTGCTAATTTTCCCCCCAAATTACTGATGGAACAGATCTCGATCCACAAGTTAATAGCTGAAACATGCTCCTCCTACACTTGCCGCGGTGCAGACCAGTTGGATAAATTCAACCATTTCTGCCTGATTAGTAAGTTTAACATGCTTATTCATTGACATTTGAAAACTACAACAACCTGAAGGGCTGAGCAGAGCATGGAGGACTGGTTCTAAATCAGTTTCTAGCTGACAATGGGTACAGTGTCCTGTTTTCTCCAGTAAACCAAATCCAATAAAATCAACAGAGAACAGAGGCCGAGTTTTGTGTTGCATTGATCTGATTCTAACAGAAACCCTCAGGTACTGGTACCATTATTCTGATCATCGCTATCATTTTGTACTGGTTCTGGTTCTGACAGCTGTCTGATACTGCAGAATATGGAGCTTTTAGAAATATTTCTGTTGTTCCTCATCCAGGGAAAAGCTAAATTCCACTGGATTCCAATGTCAAGGAGTGAAAATGGTGGGGTGGAAACTTTCTATGTGTAACACGTAGCAGATGGTTTTCCTGAACATAAAGCTGCCAACACACACACACACACACACACTGAGATACAAACACACATGCATTCATCAGCACACCAACACACAAACAGCTTCAGTTTCAGGATACAAAGGTAAAAATGAAAAATCAAGTCACAGTCAGATTGATGTGGAAAACAGACGACATGGTATCATCTCTGTCTGAGTCATTCTGCAGGACCACCGCCCTGCTCACCCTTCTACAGGATTACAAAAGCCCTTCTTGGCATCAAACAGTGAATCTGAAGCCATGTGCAGCTCAAATCCTGCAGGGAGGGGGCACTTTGTGGCGATGCCTTCACCAAGTATTTAGTCATTCATTGTGGTTTTGGACTCACCTCCCAATAGAGCCACTGACACTGAGCTTTAGTAACTTTACGAGTTCATCTGAGCCTCACATGTGAGACTGTCCCACTGAGTTTAAATGTGACACTGAAGCTCCTATTGTTCCATCACTAGCAGCAGGTTTTCCTTTATTTCCTTTCTTCCTGTGGGTTCCTTTAGTTTTAAAGTGACACCTGAACCTGAACCTTGTAATTTACATCCCTGCATCCCTCATCCGAGCCCAACTGGACCTGAGAAACATAAAACAGAACATTTAGAAACTGCCCAAAGAGACTAAAATGTGACTTTACCATCACTGACCTAAAATTTAGAGCTGAGGTTTGGCTCCTGAGGGATTCAGTTCACTAGTTAGGTCAAAGGTGGATCATGCTTTCACACCTGGCCTGTTTAGTTTGCTTCATCTGAGCTGGTGTGAAAGCTGTAGTTTAGAATCTGAGCGTGACTGAGCTTAGAGTGTCAGAAACAACCAATAAACACACTTAACACCAATGCTGCTCCCGTTGTTGTATCTCAGACGTCACCCTTAAAGCACACAGTGATCTCCATACAAACCCATGTGTTTCCTCCAGGATGGAATTCTGCTTGGGGCGGTGGGAGCCTACGACTGGAACGGGGCTGTGCTAAAAGAAACTAAACACGGCAAAGTTGTTCCTCCAAAATCCTCCTATAAGGACGAGTTTCCAGAGGAGCTGAAGAACCACGGAGCCTATCTGGGTAACAACACGTAAAATCACAGAGACGATGCTTAAAGTTACAGTGAGCCACGTTATTCATTTGAAATATGCTCCCACACTTCTCTTCATGCAGTGCAGTGTCTGAGCAGGACTCACCCCACTGACCAATCAGAGAAAAGATTAGCACATTTTGTAACATTCTTTACAATAATAATTTGACCACGATGACAGTGCTAACAACAAGTTAAGCAGAACAGGGAGAGGGAAACCTGGGCAGAGCAGAGACGATAGCCTCACGTTAGCACTAGATTAAGTTACACACTGTAACTTGGTGGTGTTGGTACGAGCATGGAAGCATAAACCACTGGTCCATTTCTCTCTCCCTCCTGGTTTCAGGTTACTCGGTAGGTTCACTCATTTCATCTCATGGCTCACAGCTCTACGTGGCTGGAGCTCCGAGGTTCAACCACACTGGCAAGGTCATCATCTTCACTCTGAAGAACACTGGAAACCTGACCATCCTGCAGGCACTGCTAGGAGAGCAGGTCCAACACACACTCACTGCTTTTGCATGCATTTAAGTAACAGGGGTAGTGGAAATCCACCTATACATGCAGCAGCGGAGTAACTGGAAAGGGGAAGCAAAGGCGAAGGGAGAGGAAAAAAAGAGGGGCACAGTTGGTCCACAGCACGAACAAGGCATTTAAATTTTCTGTCTGGCATTAGTCAGATTTAGTTTGAAAAATGAGGCGACATCACCCGTTGATGGTCTCCTGTCTTATTCTTTCACTCAGCTGCATGATTCTGTCTGCAGCCTCATTGAGTTGGAGAAAACCAATGAGAAGGCTGGTTACGTGTATACATGGCAAAGAAATCTGTGTTCTCCAACAGAAAACTACCTGGGGAAACCAGGTTTCATAAGTCCTCTACCTTGGTTTCAGAAATCAGCTTTTCCGTTCACATGACCCTTAAGAAATCAGACGGTAACATGGTTACTTCCATGTGAACCCACTCACCGCCACAAATGCAAGGCTGTTATCCCTGAGGCCACTACCTCAGTTGGCGGCTTATGGTTCACTTTGAGCTGATGCAGTTCCATAGATTGTGGGAACCAACAGCTCTGCACCTTGATAGATAAACCTTGGTAGACAACTTGATAGACTCACCAGCCTGGCAAGAAAAACAATGAGAAAAGAAATTTGTCTTAAACAGTCAAACTTTAAACGATATTAGCTGACTTGGTTACATGGGCCTGTTCCAATCTATGAACCTATGAAGTCTAAACTATGACGTCCATTTTCAGCTCCCATTTCTTCCAGCACGGTTGCATTGCTGGTTCCTGCTGCCTTGGAGTGTGGTCTGAAAACAATTTCAGTAGTAAGAGGAATCATTTCTGTGCAGTTCAGGCTCAGTCCACACTGAAAAAAGGAGATAAAATGTCTCAATGAATTTTGTTCTTTTGTTTGGATTCTAGATTGTTCTAGAAGTGTAAGAACAGCCCCGTTTTGTTCACATCCACTTTATACTGCTGTAATACACAGCATGCGATTAAATGTTGCTGTTTTCTTGACTCACTCCCAGATTGGGTCCTATTACGGCAGTGAGTTGTTATCGATGGACATAGATGGGGATGGACAGACCGACATCCTCCTGGTGGCTGCGCCTATGTACTACAGCCAAGGCTGGGAGAGAGGGAAGATTTACATCTACACCGTCACACCTCAGGTACGTCACAGGTCAAAGTCTCCAAAGCCTAAATGGTTTCACTCTTATTGGTTGACAGCAGTGTCAATCAGCACATGCATGTCTGAAACATGCACAAGTTTTTTAGCAACGCACCCACATATCAACAGAAGAGTGCCTTCATTTTCACAAAGACCAAACTGAACTCCCTCCTGGCAGACATCCTTCATCCTGCAGGGGGTGCTGGAGGTTTTAGACCGCTCCCAGAACTCCCGGCTAGGCTCAGCATTGGCCCACATACCTGACATGAACGGAGATGGGTTCACGGAGCTAGTGGTGGGAGCCCCGCTGGAAGATGACCACCAGGGGGCGGTTTACGTCTTTTATGGCCAGGACAAAACGATCCAGAGCCAGTACAGACAGGTAACGGACAAAGAACCAGTTCATGTGAACTGAATGAGGCACATACACAAACACTGACTGGGCCATTTCTCTTTTTTCTCTCTAGCGTCTATCTGCAGCTGGTTTTTCTGCAGGTCTGAAGTATTTTGGACAAAGTCTTCACGGTGTTCTGGACATCAATGCAGATGGGCTCGTTGACCTTGCAGTAGGAGCGCTGGGAGCTGCTGTCATCATCTGGTCAGACACCCACTACTATGATTAAACCTTAACAGTAACTTACAGGATCACTTCTCTGATGATGACTCCACCTTCCAGGTCTCGCGGAGTTGTGCGGATACAGGCCAAACTGACCTTTGAGCCTGAGAAGGTCAACATCTTTAATAAGGACTGCTGGCGAGGAGGGAAGGAGGTCACCTGCATGTCAGTAACTGTCTGCCTGAGTCTGGACTTTAGGACAAAGAGAAGGACAAAGACCAGGACTGATGTTGGTAGGTGGACGACACATACTAACACCTCAGTTTGTCCAAAGATTTTATTGTCAGTAACCACACGTTCAAGAAGCGATGAGTCCTTCAGTACAAGGTGTGTGAGTTCAGACAAACTGTATCTGCACGAGCGACTCTGGCCAAAATAAATAGAACTGTTTAAAGTTATTGTCAAATATTACTTGAACATTAAAAAACCTCCATCTGAAATCTTTTTCAGAGTTTGTCAGCTTGGCAGCTGCAGTTCAAGGTGCTGGTCTGACCATCAGGAAATCAGTTAAATTTAACCTTGAACTGACATACTGACCCCGTGGTTAAACTGCAGACACACTGCTAATGATGTAGCTGTCATGTGAGGTACAGGGGTTTGAGGTCTTACCTAATGACAGTGAACAGGGCTGAACCTCTAAGCCTATGATTAGTGGTCCACACTCTGCCTCCTGAGTTCCAGGCTTTACAATTGGGAGCCACTCGATATTTAATTTCCTACCAGAGTAACAGAGGAACATTATATGTTTTTTTAAGCCCCTTGTGGATCGTTCACTTCCTTCTGTTGTGCTCACATGTTCCTCGCTTTCCGTGGGAACGAAAAGCAGGCACCTACCTGGAGACAGTGGTAAACTGACCAGTGGGGATTTAACTGAACTCCGCTTAGGACTCAAACCTACAGAAACAGCACCTCAGCTGTCATTTTATCATGAGATCATCCTGGCTTTTATTTCACTTGCACAGTCCTGGCAGGCTCCAACCAAAGTTCATCATCCTTTGAGCAAACCCCACTGTAAAGGAGTGGGGGTGGGTAAATGCAGGGAAAAAAAGAAAGACTGTCTTGTCTTGTCTTGTCTTCCAGCTGTGTAGGCATCAGTCTTCCAGGTGTAATTTGACCGTCCGTATGTGGAAAATGTTGTCGTGGTCTTTTCCCTGCCTCACAGTCCTTTGTGGAGTTTGCTGTCGTGTCTCTGTAATTGCCCGCAGATGTGCTGGGCCGGCTAACATGCTAACAACAGCCAGCTTAAACTGTGTCGCTCCACCCCTCCCTCCATCACTTCAGACCTCCATACCTTCCTGTCCCCATCCTCCCCCGATCATCTGGACTGGATTACACATATAGAGGCAGAGATGCATGGGTGCACACACACCAACACACCACAGAGGCCAAGGTGACAAAATCTGAGATTTACTCAGATTCAAACTCTGTGCAGACGTTTCATTTCGAACACGAACTGTGCTGGAATGGAGCAGCTTACCTCAGCTCTCATAAATCAAACCCAGCGTCAGTTGTTAAACAGATGAGTATGAACTCTGCCGTTACACTCGGCAACAGCATCCAACCACTAATGAGGAAGCACACAATGCAGCGCTGTATTAATCTATAACATAGAAGTTACTGCTCCATAAAGTACATTACTTATGCATTTTACTTAATGAAGGGGACTGAGAGCTGAATGCTTCTGTGAAGCATCATCACATAGACACAATAAGTGCACATCTATGTGCACGACCACTGCTCTGCATTAAAATGCTCAATATTTAGAATCAAAAGACCAGACACAGAGACCGAGGACCCAAATGCATTTGGGCAGACAAGTAAACAGACTTTATTAACTATTAAATCAGAAGCAGGTTGACTGGAGTCCAGTAAAACAAATCCAGCACGGAGAGCTGGAGGCGAAGTCTAATGAAGAACAAGTGGTCAGACCAAAGCAGGGAAACAGACACAAAAGAGAAATCAGCAAATAAATATATACTGAGGCTGGAGACAGTGAACAACATTCTTCAAACAACTGGGGGAAATATGCTAATGAGACTGATGAGTAAGATAGTACACGGTGCTGGTGATTGGTGAATCCAGACACTCAATGACTTAATGAGTTAATGAGTTACACTCACTTATTGAGTTGGTCCTGACCACTGGTTGGACTGGTCTCTGTCAGCTGTTCTCACAACCCTTTTTTATACATGTTTAATATTTACATTGTTTTATAAACTTATTTTACCTAACTTATGTCCCTCTGGAGGCTCTATAGTCCACGTTGTCCTCACTTTCACATCCGTGATTTAGCTGCTTTCTTTGTCTTTTGGTCCTTTATGCAGAAATTGGTAAGTTACAAACTTAAAGTTCCAGTCACCACCATATTTGTTTTGGCACAAGAACACGAGTGAATTTCTTACTCTCGTGGGATTTGGGGGTTTTCTTTTCTCCAGAATGTCCAGTTGTTAAGTGTGTTGCCCCCGGTTTACTCAGTCATCAGGTGTGTGCTACTTGCAGAGTGAGACTAGGAATCCGCGATAGTTGATGGACAGTCTTTATGTTTATGTGTTTGTGGATCGTGTGCAAAGAAGAACAACCAGCTTTGGACAGGTGACTGAATTGAACAGAGAAACCTTTGTCCCACCTGGTACTTCTTCCAAAAATGGGACCTGTTTCATCAAATGTGTGTTATCGGCCCATAGTTGTACTTCAGAAGAGTAAACAGCAGCAAATCCAGATGTGTAGATCATGTTATACAGTATAGAGAGTAACATTTCACTACATCTGTAGTGTTGTCCAGTGTTCTGCATGTGTGGGCTCCTTCTGCAGTCCTCTACTACTAAACACAATCATCCATTAAAACGACACCAATGCAGAGAGGAGGTTCCTGCTGCCTGATTATGTTTTCTGCTTTCCAACAGTTCACTCACTAAATCCTATTTCATTTTGCCAACTCTGAAATTTTTTTTTTAAATTTCAGCAACATTTGGAAACATTATGTGCACAATGAGCACATGAGCAGGTGACGTCACCTTCTTTCATCCCACCTGAACGACCTGTAAAGTCAGTTTTCTGTCTCCTATTTAAGCTTCTTCAGCTCTTCTTCTTCTCCTTCCTCCTTCCAGCTGTTTGGTATAGTTTGGTGCTGGATGAGAGGCGTTTTCCTTCGCGAGCTGTTTTGGATGAGTCTGACCGACAGCAGCCGCGGAGTGTGACGCTGCAGACTGGAGCTCAGAGCTGCCAGCGCCTCAGCTTCTCTGTGCAGGTCAGAAAGATCTCACACATAAAAAACACACCACGTCCTGACGTCCAGTAACATCAGGTCGCATCACGTCACTAAAGATGTGGCCCATCACTTCTCTGAACAGGAGACAACGGATTACGGGCGTCCAATTGCGGTTCTCCTGGAGACGGGGATGCAGAACCCAGACGAAGGCCCAGTGTTGGACCCCGACTGGCCGAGCATCCTGAGGGCCGAGGTGAGAGTTTACATCCAGGTCATCTGCAGTAAAGGATGTAAAATGGGCCAAAAGCTATGAGTGTGGTATAAATACAGTGTTCTGACTTACTCCATCATTTCGGACCCAATCTGACTCGGTTTTAGGGTCAGGGTCTCTGAGCCAAATGGAAATGTAATAACTGCTGTTTGCAGCTTCCGTTCTGGAACGGCTGTGAGCAGGAGGACACCTGTGTTCCTGACCTCATCGTCCACAGTCACACAGATCTCATGGATGTTCAGTGAGTGACACCTGCTTTCCTGTATCATTATCACACACTGGGAAGGTCCAACAACAGCTTCTGTGTTGCATTTTTAAGGCAGTTCTGCAGCTCCAAGGACCAAAGCGCCTGGTCTTTGTGCAGCCGTCCGGGGTCGGCGGCAGGCTCCGGGTCTGTAGTCGAGACCGGGCGGAGGAGGGTGGTGGTTTTCGCTCGCCTAGAGAATCAAGGAGAAAACGCCTACAGAGCCTCTATCCACATCTCCACCTCCTCCAACCTGCTTTTCTCCAGCCTCATAATCAAGGTGAGAACTCAGAGTGGATGCTGTTTCCAAGTCAATCTTTCTGTTGGCTCAGTGACTCAGGTCCCCCCCATCCCCCACCCCCCTGCAGGACCAATCAGATATTCAGATCGAATGCTACTCTGAGGACAGACTGGCCAATCAGAGGTTCTGTAACTTCAGCGCTCCATTCATGAAGTCCCTGTCCCAGGTAGGTTCAGATACACAAAAATACTGCAAACAACCTCATAAACAGCAAACAATGGGCAGGACACTGGAAGCGGAACTGCTCTTTTAATGAAGTTTTAATACACGCTCAGCCGCTAATCAACTTTATTTCTGTTATTTTGCTGAGGAAATGCAGCTTCATGTCTCTGCTGTGCAGCTGCAGGTTCTTACTCCTCACATTCAGGATCAGTCTCCAGTTTACTGATGCGTTGCAGCGTTTATGTCAGTGTCATAACAGAATAGACATTATTCTTTAGAGTGGACTCCTATTGGCTAGAGGTGAAAGTGGAGGCCACACCTCCAGCCAATCAGAATAGCTGCTCATGGATCATGTAAATCATTTGTTAATAGCTTCAGAAACAGCTGCAGGAGGACGGAGGGCAACCAAACATGTTTAAAATCCACATGTATACCTGCTCCCCTGTGTCCAACAGGAACCATCAGACCATCACAGCTGTTATCCAGTCGCAGTAATGATAGTGATTAAAGACACTGACTAAGATCCTTCATTAGCCTAACGACCATCCCTGTAAACGGGATCACAGCCCGGTCTACCACTGTAAGGTCCCCCGAGGGCCCACTTCCTGTCTGAGTACAGTCTCGTTTATCGGTCCAGACTGTGGAGCAGATTATTGTGGACTTCCTCTCAACAAGGTTTGAGCTACTGCTCAGGTGAAACCATAGCAACAGAAACTGACATAACGCACCAATTAGACACAAGAATATTTTAATATTTTATCCACACAATCCTATGTTTTAACGATGCTAAACACAGATGAATTAGTATTAGCTACAGCTGAGGAAGTGAAAAGTGAAATGACTTCGATGTAAATTATCTTTGTGACTAATGTTTTTGAGGCCAGTTTATGTGCTTCAGTTATTGTTGTGTATGAAAATCCTTTATGACCAGTCAACTTTAAACCTTTCAGAAACGCTTTTTAACAAAAGAAGCCAAATGTTTCTAGTTGAAATCTCTAAAATCTCTCATTGCTCTTATTCTAAAGTGTTGAAATATTTGACACTATTCTTTAAATGTGCTGTAAGTGTGAAGGTAAAGTCAGCCGCGCTCCTCTTTTCAGGTATCTTTCCGCCTGGAGTTTGAGTTCAGCCGCTCTGTCTTCCTGGATCACATCCAGGTTGTCATGACAGCCACCAGGTGATGTGTTATTATTGTTAAAGTGACTGACAGAAGTTAGTATGAGTGTAAGTGTACGAGTGTCCTCACAGGTGTCTGTGTGTGTGTGTTGATCAGTGAGGGAGAGGAGGGTTATCCTGACGACAACATCAATAACATCTTCCTCCCCGTCAGATACCAAACTGATCTGCTCTTCACCAGGTAGTAACATCCTCTAACATCTAGATAATATTTTCTGAATTCAACAAACATTTGTCAGCATATGTGGACACACGTTGTGCTGTATTCATCAATCAAATGACAAAGAAAATGTGACTCGGAAAACAAGAGTAGGACTTGAAGTATGTATCATTATTGTTTGTGTCCTCTTGGCAGAGACCCCAACTCTCCTCGGTTTGAAATCAAAGCTGACTTGTCCTCGTCCTTCTGGGACCAAGCAGACAGCAACTCTGCCTCCTTCAACCTCACTTATTATGTGAGTTACTCAAACACTTCATCTGCCAAGTGCAGGACACTCACAGAAGCACAGTCTGACCCAGTGGACATGAGTAGTTAGTGTTTTTGTACACGAGCAGCAAACACATCACGTCCTATTGCACAAACTTGGTGTTTGCGTCTGTCCAATGGGGATTTTTCCCAGAAGACACCGTCGGAGTCACAGTAGCCTGCACTTTCCTGTCTCACATGAATTTTGCTGACAGTGCAGATTTGTAGCAGATAGAGCAAATGTTTCACGAGGTAAAACACGTGCACGTGTGATGATCACAATCGGCCTCCAACACAGGAAGAGCATCTTCATTCCAATCAGACTTCGTCATCCTGCACCGAGGACAAACATTTTCAGCTCTTCTCTCTGTGAAATAATTAATTCCATCCAGCATGTTCACACTCTGAGGTTGTCGAAGGGAATTCTGGGAAATGTAGGAACTGCCTCAATCAGGCAGAGGGTGAAGGCCAATGAGTCCAAACGAGCACACTTTTTAATTCTGTCCTTGTTCTACACACAGATCCAGAACCTGGGCATCTTCTCTGTGCAGGAGCTTCTGTTCAGGGCTGATATCTGGGCTGTGACCACAGAGGGCAACCAGTTAGTGAACATCACAGACTGCACCATCGAGCAGGTTACAGGCCAACGCTTCCTCCCTTATTAATACAGCTTCATGTGAAAGTGATGGGTGCTTAAGGCTCTGACCTTCCAAATTAGTCGCACTGAGGTGGACGTTTTTTTGGACAAATTTTTAGTCCAAAACTAAAAAATGTGTTACTAACAAAAACAAAGGACTTTTACTCTGAAAATAGCCACTTGATTTCATGATGTCTGACTGCTGCAGACCTCTTAGCTCATTAGACTGTGACTTGTCCTGCTCTTCCTCTCAGCAGGTAACTGGCTCTCACTGCACGCTGCCTCCGATCAGACCGGCCAATCAGGTTACAGCTGAGGACCTGTCTCACCTGACACAGCTGGTGAGACTGAGGGACGTTCACAGTGTGGAGACCTGAAAAACACCAGACAGGTTGTGTTAAAGTGCTTTTATCTCGTGTGTGTGTGTGTGTGTGTGTGTGTGTGAAGAACCAGAGTAACAGCGTGAGCATGGTGGTCCAGTGCAGACTGAACCTGCCGGCCTCCAGAGGGGTGAAGGTGACGCTTGGAGGACAGCTCCAGCTCAACACTCTGCTCGCTGTGAGTCCCTCATGAAATCTGAAAACATGTCTCTGTGGACATGTGGACCTGTCATTTATCTTGTGTCTACCTGTTTAAGATGAACTTCAGGTCTCTGGAGGTACTGACTGCAGCCTCCATCCAGCTGGAGCCTTCCAGTCCCATGTTCCTGCAGGAGGACAGACCCGTCCGAGAGGTAAGACTCATGACTGTCAGTTCATCGACTAAACATCTGAAGACGTCATCCAACACTGAGCCCAGTGTTTTCTAGAAGCTCCTCTTCCTGATTAAACCTAGAAAAAAACCTTTAGTTTAACCACAGAGTCTTTGTCCTTGTCCTTTAAATGTTGTCTGACTAACTCCGCTCCACCATAAACTTCTGGCTCATGGAGACGTACTGAGACTACGTCTACATGAAGCTGGACAAATCTGTAACTGCACCTTTTGGTGCATCCAGGCAAAGAGGGAGTTTTTTTAAACTGGCCTCAGAAGTGTGGAAATGTGAAACCGTCACAGGTAAAGATGGAACCTGCATACAGGTGGACTCCTGTCAGGCTGTGGACCCACCTGCAGCCCCAGTCCCACAACAAAGGGTCTCAGTGTTGAAACCTCTGTGTAATGATGAACATTGCTGCCATCTGCTGATAAACATCATAAGTACAGGAGAAAATAACTGCACTGGTTCTGTTATAGTTCTATTTGGATCCATACTATAATATTTTATTAATATTATTATTATTATTATCATCTCCGTGATGTCATCTCATTCATTTCTAACAGAGACATCATGTTTTTTTTTTAAAACTTCTAAAAAACTGAGATTGAAACTTAGATTTAGGAACAAACACTGCTTCTCCTTTGAAGCCTGGGGGGGGGGGGGGGGGGGGGGGGGGGGGGGAGAGTGGGGGTCGCATGTCAAATCTACATGTGACATGATCTGAAGCCAAAAGAAGAGAAAATAAAAGCTGCTGTTTTTGTCAGGACTCTTGAAAATGAGGTTTGAAATGTTTCTTACTGGATAAATACTCCTGCTCAATGTGATGCAGATAATCCTGGAGCTGATAAAGGAGGAGGATTACACCATCCCCATCTGGATTATACTGGGAAGCTCACTGGGAGGACTGTTGTTGCTGGCTTTACTGGTTCTGGCCCTGTGGAAGGTAAACACACACACACACACACACACACACATGCACACACACACGGGAGTTGACTGCACTGGTAGCATCATATAAGCAGATGTCACTAGAATCCAATTATTTCTTCTAATATAACTGTCCAGGAGGCGGCACAGTGGGGGAGTGGTTAGTGGTGCCACCACACAGCTAGAAGGTCACCGGTTTGAACTCTGGCCTTTCTTTATTTTGCCTGTAGGTGTCAATGTTAGTGTGAATGTTTGCCTGTCTGTATGTGTCTCACTGTGTTGCCCCTGAGACAGACAGGACACCTGTCCAGGTTGGACCCTGGCTCCCACCCAGTGACAGCTGGCATAGACTTATTGTATTTATTTTTGTTGTGGAAGACTAATTTAGTGCTTGTGTGTCACATAGAGCCTCTTACTCTGAGACATATTCTGAAAAGAGTCCTGCACTTATTAGGACGGTTGGGGCCCAAAGGACACAGTTTGTACTGATCAGCCACAACATTATTACCACTTGGTGGTTTTAACGAGAAAAAGCATGAAAAGGCTGATGTGTGATCCCTGTGTGTTCTGTGGTGAAGTAGATAATTACGTTCACACATCAGAGCACAAACATTTACTCAGAAGTAACATTTCCAGCTCAGTTGAGAGATGTCTGGCTCTTCATTTCCACAAATGTGTTTATCTGTTTCTTTATGGTTTATGTGTGCTGCTGTTAATCAAGGGCGGAGTTTTATTGCATCATGAAGCTGAAGTTTCTCTGCGTCTGTTATCTTCCCCTCAGCTCGGCTTCTTCAACAGACGGAGGCGACAGGAGGAAGAGGAGGAGCAGCCTGTGGCCAATGGAAAGGCAGCAGAGGAGCTGTGACGTGTGGACGAAGACGATGCTGCGTTCGCTCGTCCTTCTTCGTCTTGTAAAGTCACTGAATCCTGCTGCAGGCACTTACACAATGACAACAGGGCTCAAACAGTGACGACAAAATCTGAAATGTTGGACTTTAAGAGTTGACGCAGACCACCTGAACACGTCAAAGCCTCCTACCGTCTCTCAGGGACCCTGAAGTACAGGGCCCATCTCTGCTGGCACAATAAGAAAAGAGAACGTCCTCAGTTTAGTGTTGAGCGTTACGTTTTACACATTATGCAAAGACATGTTTGACTGCTTTACACACTTGACTGTCTCGTCCTCCACACTTAAAGTCTTTAAATAGATCCTGCAGAGAACTGTGGACTCAAACTGGAACCACCTTCTCATAAACACCCACTGTGCAGCTTCTGTATAATGAGGGTACGGTGGCCCCGAAGGACCAAACACAAAAAGCAGAAAGAACAACAACAAAAACAGCTTCCTTACTGGTTATTCAATTGCTTTTCATGTGTTTTGTCCTTAGGAGGCCACCGTGGGAGAACGTAACACTTTTTAATAGGAATGTGAAACCACAGCCAGCGTGCTTCACTGTTTTATTTCCCTGTGGGACTGTAGATAAAAACGAGAGCGTGAAGCTGACTCTAATTTAAACGCTGCACCAACAGCAAACAAGTGATAATGAAGAGGAACGTGTCCAAAAGCTTCATTACACTCAAGTGTTAGACTGTAAAGGTTTGTGCTCAGTTACAGGCAGGAGGCAAATTAAAGAAGATAATGGATGCAGAAGCTTTTCCAACAGTAACATGACGTGAATCACAGTCACCACCACCCAACACACTCCTCACCGACTCGACTTTATAGACTCAAGTTTATTCAGTCTGATTTAACCGTGCTGTCATCTCCATCATCTATAGCGAATGAGGATAGAGCTCATTCCCGCGGGGGTTTAATGGCCACTGAGGAAGAACGAACGGCGACAAGGACGAAGCTCACAGGAAAACAAACAGAGCTGAGAAAGTGATGTGTTCAACGGTTTCCTGGTTATCGGCAGAGCTTTGCTGTGTGCTGAGGGGACAACGATCGTCTGATCTCCTGAGTGTGACGTTTTGTAAATACAGCTATGAATATTTAGTTATTAGCCCACAGGAAGACGTGTCTTCACTTTGTCTTCATCATTTTGCTGTGCGTGTGTTCCCCTAAGTCTGGTCCTAAAGTGGCCCATGTGTTCTGATTCCGATTCTGTTTGCAGCTGTGGGTCACAGCAGATTGTTAGGATCCACCCAGAGGCTGGTTTGGTCTCCAAGACCCCAAACGTTGGTACATGTGTCTCACACTGACATCTGGGGCCAAAGGGTTTTGCCATGTTTTTCTCCTAGTTGTCAGCATAAAATCACGCAGATCTTCATCGTCTTCATGAAACATGCAGAACAGCTGAATTCTGAGACTTGGAAAAGGTCTGAGAAGGACCACTAACCCCGTCCTCATGGTGGAAACATGTCACAAAGCTGTTAATGACACACAGCAGCTCAGAACCAGCTAGTTTGAGCAGCTACAAACACTTTAGATAATGTGGCTAAACAGGAAAAACCTGTGTGATCACGTGTGACTCAATAAACTGCTTGTTTAAGATCCAACTGAGAAGGATGATATTTCATCCAGCACTAAACTACCTAAAGTGGCTGATTTTTATCCCATTTGCTTTCTTTTTATACTAATGAACATGCTACATGCATCTTATGAACATTGTGTATTATTTCCTGATGTGTAGCTGATGCACTTTTGTTGTATGAAGTCAAACTTGAACTTTTTGTAAATAATGGCGAGTATGATTCAGAAGGATTGTGGCATTCAGGTTTTTCTGATTCACTGCTGCAGTTTCCCAGAGTGCAGCGATTGTGTTCGTGTCTGAATAAAGATGTAAAAAGGGCAGTGTGTTGTGTCATTTAGCACTAAAATGTCGTGTATCGTGTTTTAGGAACTTGTATTTAATCCCAGTCTCGTTTTCGTACTGAATAAAAGCAGTGGCAGGTTGAGCCTCAGTGTTTGGGTGGAGAGAGACGGCGACTGTGCAGCAAACATGGGGAGAAATGAACACAGCTGAGCTTGTGGCGTGTTAATCCTCTGGAGAGCATCAGTGTGATTTGTGTGTGGATGGAAACTTGGCACCGTCATCAGTATCCACAGTAAACTGTTTGCTGCACATGTTATGGACACGATGAGGGTTAAGTGAACGTTTTGGGCTGCAGGTGGCACATAATACAAAGTTCTCTGGTCTTTAAACATAATTGATCAGTACGTTTTAAGGTTGTGATGAAGGCGAGTCTTTGACAGGAGGCGTGAAGCATATAGCACTGAGTAAAACACTACAATCAGTGGGGACATTTTCATGTTACATCAACAAAATCTGTAAAGGTGAAGCTAAAAGTTCGTGCACTATGAAAAGACAGTTTGTATTAAAGAATCTATAGAAATAAAAAGAAACCCAACAAGACAAATATGTATACAATCATCAAACAATTGCTGTTACTGTTGCTTCTGTGCGAGTTCTGTCCATAGCTGCCTTGCAGACACTGCAGCTGGATTTAAAACATGCTTCATTGTGGTTTCTCCAAAGGGACGAATGCTGCAGACCTACAGTTGGGTGCAAAAGTTTGCATCCAGCTATTTTTAAATGTCTTAAAGTGTTAATAATAAGTATTTCATTAATTTCTCCAGTGAAATATTTAATGCACAGCTGGTCCAAATGGTAAATGCTCTGCACTAATATGGAGCTTTTCTGCCTAGTGGCTCTCAAAGTGCTTTACACTGCTTCTTATTCACCCATTCACACACACAATCACACACACACTGATAGTGGAGCTGCTATGCAGCTGGCCAACACTCACCAGGAGCAACTAAGCTGGGGTTCAGTGTCAGTGTCTTGCTCAAGGACAATTCAACATGTGACACATGTTTGGTTCACATTTCCTCTGGTTTCTGAACTGTGGAGCCAAGTGTGACAGTGTGCAGTGAGTCTTATGAACATGAATTAGTTTACACTTCAACCAAGCAGGTGTTTTTATTTCAAATGAAATAAAGAGAGAAGGTCAAAAATTAAGGTTGTTACTAAAAAGTCAAAATATTAGGAAAGACCAAGTAAAGTAACAGAGATTGAGACCTAAATAATTAATTACTTTATAATTATACTTTTTATCTAATTATTTTGACTGAGTAAAACTTTTCACTTACTATGAACTAGGGCTGTAAATCAGATTTAAAAAAAAAAAAAATCAGTAATCTTATTTCCACAGCTCTACAATGAACAGTTTTAGTCTTGTCTCTTATTAAGACTCAACAGGACTATGGTGGCTGCAGAGAGACGAGTTTTAATGTGGCAGCTATCATTCTGCAGGAAGCAGACACACACACACACACACACACACACACAAAGCAAAAGACTCCTGCAGTGTTCAAATAAAACCTGAAAGGTTTTCTGATCGACACATTATCATCAGCTCACACCCTTCACCACAGAGGATCCACCATCACCACCTTTAATGTCTGAGCACAGCACTAATACAAACTCTCAGCAGGAAGCTGCACAGACACACATTAGAGGAAATGAGTTTGTTGCTCCAAGGCGCCAGCACACACTTCATATGACCTTTTCCTGCACCTGACAAGTAAATGACACCAGGGTCTCCAGGAAAACAGGAAACAGGCCTTTGAGCAGCTTTCATTCATGTTGTAACAGCAGCAAAACGGCTTAAATGTGTGAAGTTCTGCTTCCTCATAAACTATTCCTGCACTTAGTGAGTCGTCTCCCTTAGAATAAATCTGAACTTCAGTCTTGGTTTGAGAGGTTCGTGCTTCCTGCAGCTTCAAAAGTGACGGACAAGAAATACAACTTCTTTCTCTATAAGTGTGCGTTAGGAAAAGGTTACAGAATTCTCCGGAACAAAGTGTTTGCGCATTAATGGACCTTTATCTTTAGACAAATCACTGCAGCAGCAGGCTTCTCGGGCTGAGCTGGGACTGACATACATAGGGATTAATACATTATGTCTGATTCTGATCAAACTATTTTATCCACAAATTACGATTATTTCATAATAAAGATGAGCTGCTGTGCAGACAAGTTTCTGGGTTGCATGAGTCTGCCTCAATCTTCATAAAACTGGTAGGTGATGAAATGTAGCTCACAGATACTGTAGCAGGCATCAAAACTATGAATTGGCCTTAAGGTGTTTTTACTGTTTCAATATGTAGACAGCTGTGGATCAGCTGATCCGATGGGTGAACCAGCAGGAAATCAAGTCCATTCTGGATAAAAGGGGGTTGGCGACACCTGTCAAATAAAACTCTTTCCTCCTCGGTGGAAACATTTCTGAAGTTTCTTTCAAAGGAAAATGCCTCTCAGTGTTTCTCTGATGCAAAACAGTAATGAAGCAAACAGCTTGAGCATGACGGGTGTTTTATGTGCAGTCTGCTGAGTTTTAAAGGGATTAACAAGCAGGGGCATTAACATTTTTACTCGTTTACCACAGGTGGTTCATAAATATTTATTATCAAGAATGTGTCTTATAGGAGGTTGAAAGTGGCAGAACAGACGGTGCCATCCCTTGGTCTCTGTGCACTGATTCGCTAAGATGAGCAGCCAATCACAGATGTCTCACTCACCAACAGGACAACCGCTGATTCAACACACGGAATCGGCTGAAAATGTCTGACTAGTGCATATGGTGCAAGACAAACTAGGGCGACCGACATTCAGGTGTCACGGCTCTAAGAGTCTTTTTACCCACAAACAGCCTAAAACTAAAAACCATTTTTCAATATTTTAGAATTTCTCAGATTAAAAAGGTTTTTTGATTTGGAATCGGAGGAAAACTGAGTCAATAGTAGGATGCAGTTCAGCTGGTAAGGCAGTCGTCCACAGGCCGCAGGGTCAGTGCTTTGACTCCCTGTCAAAATGTGCTTGGGCAAGACACTGAACCCCAAGTTGCCCCCGGTGGGTCAGGTGTGTGAGTGGGTGAAGGAGAAGCGACATTCTAAAGCACTTTGGATAAAAGAGCTATAGAAGTGGCCATTTACCAAAGTCATGGGAAAATACCTCAGGAAAAGCTCAGAAGTGAAAAAGACATGAGGACACACAAACCTGGTCTGAAAGGTTTGAGCCCAAAGAAAGAACAGTGACACCTTATAAGAATTAGTCTAAAGTCAAATAAATGAGTTTCCCTTTCTGCCTCGAAGAAAACTTTAAAGAAATAAAAAAAAGTCTAACATTTTGTTACCAGACTCAGACATATTTCAAAATACAAACTCAATTATAGTCAGTGGAGTCTTGGTAGCAGGTTCTGGGGAAATCTGCTTCATGTTTTTATTAACTGGAAATTATACACTTTTATGGCAAAAAGTAAGTGGCCATCAACTTGAAACAAACACAAAAAGGACCAGTTTTTAGTTTTGGGATGTTGCCTTTCTCCAGATAAACCTGCAGGTTAGTAAGTCTTTTCTTAAAACTACAAAATGTTCATCCTCTGAGGTTAATCATGATTTAAAAAATAAAATAAAAATCCCAACACAAATTTAAGGAGTTTACCAGACAGACATGCATTTCTTTTCGGATCCTACTTTTCCCTACAGGTGCCTATGTAATAAAAACGTTCATTGTGACCCACAAAATTATTGGAATAATTAAAGCGAACTAACAAATAGGTTTCTTTTACACAGAAGTGTTTTTTTTTTCACCTATGCCTAATTTTATTCCTTTCCTTGGTGAACATCAGGCAGTATTGACCTATTCCAGCCTTTAGAATTTATTGCCATTAAATGGTTTGAGAAAGGAAAAATAAAAATCTACTTTGGACACGTTGCACCTGTGAAGGTCAAATGAAGAAACAGTTCTCCTACGTGTTAAGAGCTTGGGAATCGCTTGCCAACATGCCACATTTCAAAATACTGTTAACATTCAATTTCACTGCAATCAATCGGTGGACAGGAAGCTTACAGGGGTGAGAGTGCGTTGGGCCTCAGTGTGAGAACAAATATTCCACCCAATAATTGTTACCAGTAAAGTCTTTAACATGACCTGCTTCTAAAATATAATAAACTAAAAACCTGGTAGAATAAGTTCTGTCCAGCAGTCGAACCCTTGTTTCCTGCTTTTCTCACCACTTCATTGTTACAGTTAAAAAAAAAAAAAAAAAAAAAAAAGAAACAGTAAAAATTATTGTTCAAGTTAAATATCAAGCTTACGTGTGAGAGATGATCAGAGGGATGGATGCACAGAAAGCATCTGGTTGATTCTGCAGTCACCTTTTTCCTGATCATCTCCCCCTCACATTGTCTCAGGCTGCAGAATCACAGTAACATGGTGTACGCAGTAGCTCCCTGGCATGGAGATAAGGCAAAACAAGGTGCAGTGTAGTGATGGTTCTCTCTGCTGGCTGCTGGTACTGAGCAACTAATAATCTCATAGAAAAAAAAAAAAGAAAAATAATCTACACGCTTCATTTATAAAAACACTTAAAAATGTTTTAGCACTGACTCATCGTCCTCAGCACCCTTTGGATCTGTTAGAAAACTAAGAACTTCTTTAAGAACAAAGTCTGTCCTTGGATCGTGTTGAGCCTTTGGCTCTGCTTTAATGGAACTCCACAAACTCCTCCAGGGTTTTGGGGATCTGGTTGCGGTATGTTATCTGGTGCTGCCGGACGGCACGAGCAGCCAGGCACTTGAGGCTCATCTTCATCTGCGTCTTCAGCAGGATCTCGGACACGCCCGTGGTGCTCTTGTCTAGTGGCGTCTTCTTCTGCTTGTTGGTCATGTCTGTGTGAGCACCGGCCTCCACCAGGTTGATGATGATGGCGTGCAGCGTGAGGAAGTCACTGATTGGTCGGTTGTATTGGACGATGACATGCAGCGGGGTGTTGCCCTCATGGTCCACAGCGTTGACCTGTGCGCCGCAGTCCAGCAGCAGCTTGGTGACCTGGGCGTTGGGGAAGCTACAGACGTCGTTGGTGTGGAAATCATCGACCGGCGTGGTGGAGCTGATGGCCAGGTGGAGCAGAGAGGAGCCGTCTCGGCCCCGCGGGTCGAGCTGGATGAGGTTGTAGATGTGCTTGTTGATGGAGGCGCGCTCCTCGTCACTGCAGGTGGTTTTGGTGGAGATGCAGGACAAGTAGAGAAAGGTAAAAATATTTGACTCGTAATTTTCCATGGCTTGTTGCAACTCGGATTCAGCCGCCGCCTCCACCCGAGCCATGCTGCGCTGAATCTCCAACACGCTGCAGCTCAGCACCTGCTCCACAGCAGAGGCCAGCACCTGCTCCTTCAGGTGGACCATCTGGGAGAACACCTGGGCAAAGCGTAACAGGTCCTTGTGCGTGTTCCTGGATCCTTTCTGCCGAAGGTGAAGTGCATGAAGCCACAGTTTGATGCACTGTTCGAACTCCATGCTGTCAGCATACACAGCACCACGATATATGATGGGGTGGGACACATCAACATTGTCCGAGCCTAGGATACGCTCCCGGGTCATCAGTCCCTCCATGTGCAGAGCGTCTCTGTCCACTCGAATGGCCTCCAGGTCTTTAAGCGTTCGACACTCGCTGCGCCCCCCGTAGGCCTCAATGGGCGGCAGCAGCTCCTTGCCGATGATGTTATCTGGATCACGAAAACGCTCCGTCATGGCCATGTGAAGGTACTGATAAGTCTTTTGGATGTCGTAGTTCTCCCGGTCGTTGGCGAACGAGGCTCCCAGAAGTTCCAGGGCCTCGATGCGGCTGCGGAGGTCACAGTCAGCATGCGTCAGCAGCAGCTCCACCACATCAGCTTTGCAGCTCTCTGCAGCGACCTTCAGCGGCGTCATGCCGTGTCCATTCACCACCATGGCTGCCTGGCAGCGCACCAGCTCTTTTACAATTTCCAGATGTCCCGCCTCAGCTGCAAAGTGCAGGGCGGTGGCCCCACAGTGGGCCTTGGCATTAGGGTCCGCACCCTGCTCCAGCAGGAATTTGACTACGTCCGCGTGGCCCTTATAGGCTGCGATCATTAGGCAAGTATTGTTGTACTTGTTGGTGATGCTGATATCTGCATTGTGTTCCACCAGGTAGCGAACGATGTCCAGGCGTCCGTCAAAGCAAGCAGCCCGCAGCGGCGTGGAGTTGGTGATAGTGGTGTGGTTCACGTTGGCTTGGTGAGTCACCAGTAGACGCACCACCTCGAAGTGTCCTGCTCCAGCTGCACACCACAGTGCTGTGGCCCCGTCGATGACGTAGCTGCGAGCCGGACAGAGACAACATAATTAGTCTACTTTTTAACGATTTTTATTTTGACTAATCCAGATTTTCAAGTGGCCTGGCTCAGAAAAACTAATTAGTTAGAAAGCACATGAATAAACTGTGACGGCTAGAATCAAAAATATTGTCCTGTAATACACACCAATTCAGAATATTTGAAAGTGTTCCAATATTTATTTTCTGCAGTACTGATACACTGCTACCAGCTGCACAGTCACACACACACACACACACCCTCTCACCCAGTAAGAGCAACTTGCAACAATTTGTGTTTTTTGTTTTTGGCCACAACTTTCCTTTATGTGAATCTATTTCCTGGCTGTAAAAATCACAGATCTCCATTGTCCAGGTGAACCACTTCACATTTTATTTATTTATTTATTAATAGGTTAAGGGAAGTTTTAAAGCTGCAGTTTTTACATTTTCACAGTTCGTCTACATATCACAGGGAAATTGGAGGAAGACAGTGTGAAAAATCTCAGTTCATAGCAAATTCCCTGAGGTGCATTTATACCAAACACATAACTCTTCCAAAGTGTGAGCTTGACTTTGCACCACACTTTCCAAAGTGACATGATGATGAGGAGAAATTCTAGGCAATTGTTACGATATGGAACAGTGCTAGATCAGAATCTGTCTTTTGCCACTATTTGTGGTCTAAAATTTGTCTTTGTAAAATGGGTAAAGAATTTGTTGCTGAGCACCTGTTGACCCCAAATACATGTCGGTGTCAATATTTCTCCATTTACTCAGACTAACCAATGATGTACAGATGAAATTATTGGTTTAACTAATTAACTGTCACTACAATATCATCAATGAGAACATTTGCTAGTTTCACAACCTCCTTATTCAATATCTTTGGAACACTGTGAGGTTTTCTTTGATTATTAAAGATTATAATTACCAGATGATTATACATGAGATAAAAGCTGATTTCAGCTGTGCAGCGGCAGCTTTGCAGACTGGAGGTTGTCTGTTACTGAACACACAGAAGAAATAAAGCAAAAATGAAAAATTGTACCTCGACCTGACCTTTAGCTGATTTGATCATATCTGGTAATTAAACAGACTCTCTTTAAAAGACCAAGACTAAAGATTGACAGTTTAGGAATTAACATGGCTGATTCTTCTCCAATTTACCAAGTTTGCAACTAATTCAAGGAACTAGACTTTAATGATGTTTAATGATGGCGGCGCTTACTATCGACAGAAAAACGGTGAACCCGCTCTGTAAGTAAAACCAAGTGACATGTAACCAGTCTGGTTCTCAGGGGGGACCTGGAACTGTGAGGCCCGGTTGGTAACCCCCTCCCGCCGAATGGCAGCTCTTACCCGTCAAACCGAACCGTGCCGGTCTGTTCAGTGTCCACTCTGTAGTGGTCTAGAAGCAGTCGGACCACTTTGTCATGTCCGTTCCGGGCTGCGATGATCAGTGGCGTGGACCTCTGCCCGGCGAGTTGGGTGACATAGCTCAGCAGGTACTGGGTCTCAGTCGCCGAGTGGTTGAGCAGCAGTGCGGCCAGGGTCAGGACTCGGCCCTCGCTGGCTGCCTTGTACACGTAGCCGGCCAGAGACTCCATCTGAGCCCGACAAGTAGCCAGGACCTCCGCTTTCTTCGCAAATGACGCCTGCAATGTCCACACCTGCAAAGCAAGCCGCCTCCCATTAAAATGTCGAAACGAGCCCCAACGCTCGCATGAAAGTCTGTTTCTCTCTAAAAACCAAAGGAGAAACGCAGCGGATCCCAGCTAGAGAGACGCTTCTCTTAAACCGCCCGACCCGGAGCGTCCAGTTTCTGTCTCCGACTGAGTATCAGGCGTCAGCTGAGCGAGCTAGCCGGTTAGCTAGTCTGCTAACGTTACAGACTTTTTCTTTTACACCGACACTTTTTTCTTCCAGGTTTGTTAAAAAACTAAAGTCTTTTCTTGTCATTGACTATAGAATATTCAAGACTTATTCGTCTGGAGGCGTTTTCGTCTAAAATGTGGGGAAAAGATTCAAAAACACATACAAGCTCTTTCACCTTTAATTATCTCGCAATTGCCGGAAGTTGCTGTTCAACTGGAAAACTTGTCCGACTAGAACGTTCTTCCGCAGATAGATGTTCCACTATTCCGAAATTCAGTGAATACAAAACACAGAACAAGAGTTAAAATAACAAAACAAAGCCATAAGTAAAACCACAATTTCATTGTCTGTGCTTTTTTTGGAAAAAATTACACACATCCTGTTTAATATTACCTCTGCTGTGCATTTGACATCCAGTTCATTGACATGCATGTAATTAACCGGGTTACTCAGAGAAATCAGGTTAAGCAGGTAATCAGGGAGCACGTTTACATGTAACTCCACCTATACATGCATCACATGAGTAATCAGATTAATCCTCTTTATGCCTCCTTTGGAAGCATATAGTCAGTAATCTGACTTTCTTTTTTACTGTCAAAAGAGTGACAGACGATAAAAAACAAGAAAAGCAACATTTATTTACATGGCAGGTTACACAGTGCTTCACAGTTAAATATTGGCTAGTAAACATAAAGGAAACATTTCAAAACACTAAAAAGAATTTGCAAGCCTCAGTCTGAGGGAAACTGCTGGAGAAACACGACTGTAACCAGGTCACTGAAGAGTATATTCTCACTGACTTTAGTGACCTTCTGACTTTTCTGCAGCACCATCAGGTCTTTTGTTCCTTTCAAAAGGAGTTTGAAAGTGCAGTACCATTATAACCATGATGTCAGCAACAATGCTGCTGTGCCTGTCACAAACTGAAGCCCTCTCTGTGGCATTGCCAAACTGAAACTGCAGAGAATACAAACCAGAGTTGGGGTACTCTGTACTGAGTCTACATGTTTCACACTAATCAACTGCACAAAGAAAGATAGCACCTGTCCTGGAGGATTTGAAAGAGACAGTTTGTTCAGAAGGGTTTACTTGGCTTGACTAAAGTTGAAAAGTTAGAAAATAGAATTAAAAACAGTGATGCTTTGATAAACCTCCTCAGTAGGAAGAGTCGGAACTGAAAGTGAACAAAGAAAGATGATGAGAAAGTCAAGGTATGTGCAGGACTCTTCATACAGCTATGACTCTGCGTGTGTGTGTGTGTGTGTGTGTGAGCTGAGTTACAGAGATACTGTCTCAAATGGTGTAATGAGCCTGACATTGTAAAGAGCTTCATCGTCCCCTTCAGAGCTACACCCTCCTTACATTCCTATTCCTCATGTGAAATATTTTGCAGCATTCTCATTTAGGAGGCAGCCAGAGGTTGGAAACAGGCTGGGTGCTAAATCAAAGCACAACACTGAGCGGTCTGTGCCTGGGGAGGTGATTAGAGAACAGGCAGCAGGTGAGAAAATCATGCAAATGCAGGCTGAGGTGTGGAGGTGAACCAGGAAATGGAATGAGACGAGGACATCTGGTGGTTAGATGTGACACTGGCAGGAGGCACGAGGACAGAAAAACAAAGGACAGTAATTGAAATCAGTCACATGATGCAGACTCGTCTCTTCATCACTTCTCTTTGGCCCAAATTCCTTCCAGTTAATAAAAATGTATTTATGATCTTTATGCTGCAGCATAAGCTTCTGACCGTGTTCATCTGAAATCAGATTAACGCCGTCTAATAAACAATTGAGAGGAGGTTTATACGGATTACAGGCTTATCTGCTGCCAGATAATAATGAGAGTCTGACCCAGCCAGAGGCTGTTGGTCAGCACAAGGAGACACTTTCAGCTTCAGGAGGAGCTCAAGGTGGAGTAGGAGCTCTGAAAACAAACTAGTCCATAATGATGGAAGAGTTGGAGGTGATGGCAGCAGGATCTCACTGAGACTGGAATACACTGCAGCTCTTTAAACCGTGTTTTAGCATCAAACACTAGAAGAGCAACATGCATCCATCTGTGCGGAGGAGACAGAACTCAGCTCTGCATGCAGCAACATTCATGAGCAGGTTTGTAAAGTCAACTTTTCATATTTAAACCCAAAGCTCTGTGATGATCAACCCTCCACTTGCTGCTCCAGCTCATCTTTGCTCTCAATCAAGTTTGAAGCCACCAGAGGAGGAAAATCTCATGAGAACTGGGTGGATTGGACCGATTTATGTCTTTTAGTCTTTGAGAAAAACATCTGATTAACTGCCACATTAGTCCAGTTTTCATTTCAGTTTTTTGTTTGAGAATGAAAAAAAAAGCAATCAATAAAAAAACCAAAGTATCATAATAGCTGTGTGGACAAAATGCAGTGTGAAACATAGAGATGAAGGATAACTAAAATTAACTGATCCCTGACAGTGAAATGTAAAACTTATATTTAACTTTAACATTAAGTTCTTCACTGTTGGCTTGCTGTGGCTGGGGATGCTAGTCAGTAATCTGATTACATAACGAGTAGAAATGGAACCAGGATGTGAGAGTTTGGGAAATGTGGAAGCAGAACATCAGAGATTCTCTGCTGTATCCTTTCCTAACAGTACCTACTCTGTCAGCCTGTATTTGTTCACTCACACACACACACACACACACACACACACGTCACACTTCACTTCACGCTTTCAGCAGGACTTGCTCGATGGTACTGTTGCTCCATCGCTTAGTTTCAGGTCAAAACTGTCCCTTTTAAAAGAAATGACGCAAGTGCAGACGTTTAACGGTGGGAAAGTTATCAGCAGAGATCAGCCCGGTTACTATGAGACTCTGTCCTTCATATGTGGACAACCGAGACATCGAGACTGTGATTTTTCTGCAGCAATTTTTATAACAATAACCTGCAAAAGTACAACACATTCAGAGGCCAGAACCAAGTGGGTTTACTGTGAACCACATAGTGTTCATGGACTCATTGGAGACAATTTATGCTATAATGACCTATAATAAGACACGATGAACTGATTCAGGCACAAACTCAGCTAAAAGACTGACTGAACTATTTGAACTAAATCTTTGAATGCTTTTAAAGCTGCATTATTATTTTGGTTGGCCCTTCAAAAGTCTTGCATGCCAGCTGGTTTGAGGGAGCAGATGAAACACCTGAGGGGACACAGACGCAGCACGTGGTTGGGATTGTGAGGACAAATCTGTCTCCACTCTCACAAATCCATGTCTCAAACACTGACTTGCAAACTGAGAAGCTCTCAAACATGGGTTGGAAATATGTTCCGACAGATCAAACGGGAACCACGGGAACTTTGGTAGATGAGACGCAGATCAAGCTCAGGTAGAAACAGGTGAGGAAGTTACGGGAGAGTAGTGATTAGAGGATGGGGAACAGGGGAACAGGTGTGTCTGAGGACATCTGGTGGCTGGGAAGAGAAATGATGAAACAGTAGGGACACTGCAGGGACCTGCAGGAGTGAGTGGACAGAGGACTGGACAGAGCAAACTGGAACAGGAGCATCGTGGTTCTGACATTTGTTGCGACTGTTCTTTTCTGCTGTGTTCTACAGCCGCTCGGCCGATTCTGCAGAGAAGGAGCCTCTGTCCAAGTATCGGTTCCACCTGAAGCTCTGGCTCGTCTTCACTGCCCAGACCTGGATCCTGGATGTGGGCCGAACTGTTGTCATGGTAACAGGTTGATTTGCGCTGCTCTGTCCGGCAGGACCAAAATCAAAATAAAAGCCCAGTAGACTTTTATAGTGTGAATAGTTTTAAACTCATAAATGGAGTCAGACAGAATAAAACTATTGAGGGAGAATAAAATATTAAACCTATTTTTCCTTCTGCTTCAATCTTCTTGTAGCTCGTCCTCCCTGCAGACTGGTTTCCTCTGAGCCGCCCTGGTGCTGCAGAATACCTCCACATCCTGTACAACGTCACGACTCCGCTCCTGCTGCTCGGAGTAACTCAGACACCTGTGACGTCACTGTGCACTGGATAATAACCTGCTATCAAAACCTTTCAGATCACGCTGTTTGTTCTTCTGCTGCAGATGCTTGAACGCAGCCCCAGGAAGCTTCCTCGCTCTGCTGTCCACCTCAGCATTATCGCTGTCGTCATGGGAACCACCCTCCACCTGGTGGCCGACTCCATCACCCGACGGCTCCTGCTAATTGGCTACCAGCTGCACCTGACGCTCAGAGAGAACCCAGTCATGAAGAACCTGGAGCCTTCAACTCTGGTAGTTGCCGGACCAGAGTTTGTTATTTTGCTTTTATAGAAATTCCATGTTATTTTTTTCCAGGACGTTTCTGGTAACCTCATTATTTTTGAGTCACTTTGTATCACTTTGTTCTTCTGCTTTCAAAGAAGAAACATGACCAGTAACCTCAGCATAGTACGCTCACTAAGGAATCGGATTTAAAACTCTAAACTGTTGTCATCTGCTAACTCAATGAGTCTTAAACAGCAGAGGAGAAATAACTTCCAGCACGTTTCACTGTCGCCTCATGTCTGCGTTTGTTTAATGATGTGTGAGTGTTTATCCTGTGATGCAGCATGTAATGTAACTGAAGTTTGGCCACAAACATGTGAACAGTGATAAATATGATTTTATTTTCCAGATCGAGGTCTTCGAGCTTCTGTTTTACTACGACAAAACCCTCGGTCATCTGCTGTGGTAAGAGCTTGTTAAGCAGTGCTGTATGACGCCTCTCATAGCACGGTTTGATATTCTACAGTGTCCTGTTCCCTGTTGGTTAAAAATCTCCTGCAGGCATCATTTTACTGCTTTCATATAGCAAAAACAAATGTCAGAGTTGATCAGACTGATTTCTTGAAATAATGAAAAAGTGAATTGTTAATTTGCATCAAGCAGGTGGAATATTAGACATTCAAACCAATTGAAACTGTTCTAAACCAGTTGGACCACATTGAATATTTGTTGTCATGTCACAAAGTCAGATTGTGTCACTTCCTATGCATCTTCTTACGTCCGTTGCGCTGCTGTAACTGTTGGACGCTCAGGGAGCAGACGCACAAAAACTGGGTTCGGGTTAGTGAAAACCACTTCTGGGTAAGTTTACGTTACAAGATTTATAACAAAAAAAAACAAAACACGTGTGCAATGATCCGATCATCATGTAGAGTCAAACCCTGGTCTCCTGTGGAAAAGTCCTGTCTCTTGTTGGACTGTCCACCAGCCCGTTTACTTCCCTGTGACACTTTCACTTCATACACTACATATACTACTATAGACTTCCACAAGCATCAGCATGTAAGACAATGAGACACTTTTTGACGCCTTGGAAATGAGACCGGGCTGATATTTACACTCTTTTTCTACTGGGAGTAGCAAATTTTACAGGCGTGAAATCTTTGACATTAGTCTAATTTCATGTTTGACTACTGCTACCAAACAGTTTTCACCTACATTAAGTTGCAGAGTTGCAAAATAACTGAACAAGCTGAATGTTGCAGATGCTCTGTAGATTCTACGCGTCTTTGTGGACGCCTGGACACATGGACATTGATGACAATGTGTGTACTTAAAAATGAGTAAGTCAGAAAATGAGTGTTCACATCAAAGGATAATAAAGCTCTGTGGTCAGTTGTGATGCTGTGATCATTGGTGTGTTGTTAAAGTCCCTTCACAGCGACACTTCACCTCCTGTGCAGATTAGATGGAGGAGCTGTGAGATGTGTTGTACGTGGCAACTTTATGTAATTCTCTTCTTGGGACCCTGGAGGCAGTTGGGTCCGTTTCAACCCGCTCTCAGCGCTGATTTGCAAATCATCCTTTTTACAGTAGTTGTTAATAATTGTGAGAAGTCATGAATGTGTGACGGAGCACATTTTCAGTTCCAATGCTGAAAATCCCTTTTTGTGCTGACACGAGCAAAACGCACATCCTCTTGTGTCCATCGCTCCGCAAAGCTCGTGAGCTGCTTCCTTCTGATGCAACAACCCCAGTTTGCAGTGGGATTTAAAAACTTCTCGGGTGTAAAAAGCTGTGTGGCATTTAACCAATCAGGTATGTTCACACTGCTATAAGCCACAGAGTTACTGGATCTTTAGAGGGCACTACGTCCTCACATGGGTTTTTTCTGGGAGTAGGAATTTTGAAAACATTGTGCCATTTCGGGGTAAATTAAGTTTTTGAAGTGGAACTCTAACTTGTTTTAATCCTGTCTCCTGCAGGTACCTTCCTCTCTTCATCGTTCTCCTCCTCTTCTTCAGCAGTTGTTTCTGCTGCGGGAAGCAGGAGATGCAGAAGATGCCGACAGCAGCGTGGATGCTGCTTGTCCCCAACACCGCCTACTACTGGTCAGACCACTTTACGTGTACATCGTAGTCTGTCATGTGACTGTGTGTTAGCATCCAGTGTGTGTGTCACTGTAACGTATGGTGTAGGGGCGACTGTGGTGCAGGAGGTAGAGCGGTCGTCCACCAATCCCACAGTTGTTGGTTCAATCCCCAGCTCCTCTGCTCACGTGTCGAAGTGTCCTTGAGCAAGACACTGAACCCCAACTTAGTTGCTCCCGGTGAGTGTTGGCCAGCTGCATAGCAGCTCCCTCATCGGTGTGTGAGTGTGTGTGTGAGTGTGAGTGTGAATGGGTGAATAAGAAGCAGCATAAAGCGCTTTGAGTGCAAATAGATAGAAAAGCGTTATATAAGTGCAGAACATTTATCTGCATGTCAGAAGAAACAGTTTGCAGTGAGATGGATTCCCTGGAACAGGCTCCTGCACAAATTGACATTTATTTTGTGTGAGGCCCATCTTGCATTCTTCACTTGACTTCAGCTCATTGACATTCTGAGACGCTATCATCCAGACAGATCAGTCTGTCTGCTGACAGCAGAAAGAGATTAAACTCCTTCAACAGTAATGCTAACCCAATCTAAAAAGCTCAGGGCTGTTTTAAGTAGAACACAAGCTGAAACCAATAAGACTGTCCTCCAGAGACAAATGACAGCATCAGTCATTAAAGTAACTGGCCAAAAAACATGTTTACTTTAGGCAACAAAATCCATCCGGCAGCAGGAGAAATTCGAGGTCTTTACCAGGGGCAAACACAGACATCAGCCCACAGAGGGAGGCAGGATGGACGGATGGATCTATAGTCAGCTGTAACCCCAGAATGGACAAAGGGGACAGGTTGTGCCTGAGGCCTCCTCCTCTGTTGAGAGAACAATTCTCCATGTGAACATAAAGGGCTTCACGTCCTCCTCTCTCATACCATCTGTCTTCTCTGTCCAAAATGCTGATTCTGGTGCTGAGGTGTTGCTTCCCCTGTGCTGGACCGTCCTCTTGTGTAGAGGCTGTTTGGTTTCTCCATTTTAAAGCTCAGAGCACTGTTCACTGCACTGGACTGCAAACACTGCGTTGCTCTTCTTGTGTTTAGGTGTTTAGTCTTTCGGGTGGACGAGTCTTTGCCTCAGTGTGTTGGTGGGTTTGAAGTGAACAGGTATGTGGTGTTTTCTGAAGATCCTTTTGAGCTTCTGTGACACTCCAGCCATGTAAGGAATCACCAGGTTTTTCCTTTGACTCTAAGTCTCTGCTCTGTCCATCATTCTTCTGTTGGATCTGGACGCTATCTTGTTTAAGGCCCACTTAGGATAACTACAGGCCTAGCTCAGATCTTCGGACAACCAAACCTGGATGACTGAGAATCTTCACTGACATTAATTTAATGCGTTTTTCTCAAATCTAGATCCTGATCCCACAACACAAAAGTGAACCCTATTCAGGATGTTTACATCATAACTGAAACTTCAAATGTGTGTCAAACTATTGTGTGTCTGAGCATAAAGTACATTCTGTGGGAAATCTATGTGCAGAAAAACTGTGGTGTGTGTGTAGGTGTGTGTGTGCAGGTGTTAGTAATAATTGATAGTTCTCAGGTGTTGCTGACTAATTACATTATTGAGTAAAAGCTGAGAAACGTTTTTCTCACCAAATACAAGCTCTATTTAAACACAGTTTTTGTTACTTTCAACCACTCTGGAAATGTCCTGTGGTGCATTCAGGGAAGCTTTTAAGCTGCCAAGCAGCTTTATGTATCGCTGATTATTATAATTAACAGTTAATTTGTGCAGATAACTGTGTGCTGAACAACATGAAGATGACAAAGCTGATAAAACTGACATTTTGGTTTGCACACAGTGGGGTTTGAACCCGTGACCACAGCATCTAATCGTACCTAACAGGTATCTGATCAGTGAGGGACAGACCTTCATCCTGTTCATCTTCACCTTCTTCGCCATGACCGCCACAGTGATGCACCAGAGGAGGCGAGGAATGGTCCCTGATGGCGACGGCCTCTTCATGCTGTGCAGGTGTGAACACATGTGACTCTCTGTGCAGTGTGGTGCAGATCTCTGGCACGTGTTAAGTAATCTGATACATTTTTTAGTGGAAATGCTCTAAACCTGCACATCAACAGCTTGAACTAGGGACAGCTTGCACAAGTCTGTGTCAGCTTTGTCCCAGTGAAAAGCGATTCTCCACACGATGCAGCAATTGGAAGCAGGAATCAGCGGTTTCAGGACGCCGAACAGATTGAAGCACACAAATGTTAGGGTGTTGTTGTCCTAATGCTGGTGTGTTTGCACCACTGAGGACACATTTTTTTCATCCTGTTTGGATGCTGCTGTGGTTTTCCTCTGGTTTCCTCACAGAGTCCCAACACATGCATGTTAGGTTCACTGGTGACTCTAAATCGTCTGTAGCATTGAATGTGATTGTGAATGTTTGTCTGTGTGAATGACTCTGTGTTGGGCCTGAGACAGACTGGAGACCTGTCCAGGGGGGACCCTGTCTCTTGAACAATGACAGTGCTACTGGCCTAATAAGTAAATGTGTGTGTTTAGTTTCTCAGCAGCTCTGGTGCTGGTGTTGGTCTGGGTGATGTTTCTATGGAACGACAGCATCCTGAGGAGGAAACACCCTGGACTGATCTACATCCCTCAGCCACGAGCCGTCTTCACCCTCCACCTCTGTCAGAACGCCCAGCGATGATCAACATCAGATCAGCATGTTCTAAAAGGTCACTACATTTTTTACAAAAGCCTGATAAATAAGACATTTGGGCAAATGGATGAAAAATGTTTTTGATGATTGCATTGAATTTAAAGCACAAACAATATGTGTTTTCTTTCCTTCCAGCTGCAGACAAACGAGGTTTCTTTGTGTTCGCTCCTGTCAAATCAGCAATAAAGGGAACAAACATTTTTTCTCATCTGTCTTCATCCATTCTCAATTCAACAGGGCACCATGTCTCACCTTTTCTCAATTATGTGCTCAAAGAAAATCAAATCAGTTCATTATTTCACAATAATGAAAGGATTTTCCAGATCAGATCTGTTTATAGAACAATGTGAGACAGATGATGATATTAATGACACAAGCACAGATCCCAGTGTATTAACTGAAGCATCAAACAGAAACAAAAACGAAAAGCGATGACATTAGGGTTAGAGTAACACATTTTGTGTAAAAGCCCTCGACCTTCCTCTGACCCTAACCAGCTGCTGTCAGCTCGACCAGAAAACACTTTAATGTCACTGTAGTCACACAAACTGGAAATTGTACAGCAGGATCCCATATTACGGCAGAAAACGAAACCTGGTATTTTGCTGCAAGATTGGATGTTTTGCTGGACAGAAATATGTCGTCCGATAACAATTTATTGATATGTTCAGCATGTCAACATATTCTCAAAAACATGAGCGAGTTTGCAGTTCAGTTGTATAGGACAGGGTTGTTAAATTACCTGCTCCACCTGCGGCACAGGTGGATCTTTGAGAGGCAGGATATGGTTTTCAATCATTTTTGGACTTTTAAGAGGTCTATGGTTTTCTAACTGTCCCTGCTGATGACCTGGATCAGGCAAGTTCTGTAGTTTTAGAGGAGGGTGGGGTGGAGGGAAAAACGTGAGCTTCTGATTGACTGAACACACCTGGCAAGGAATAAAGCTGGACACCCCAACCTCTGCCCAGTCCTCCTCCACGTTCTCTTATTGTATATTTTTAGGTAGAATTAAGAAAATGAACACATGACATTTCTAAAAGTGGAACTATGCCAACGATTCGCCCTGTGAAAAGTTCATCTTTCATGCAACATAGCTGTATATGAATATTAATTTCTTCCATAGCAGCAGTGAGGTGCAGCTATGAGTCATTGTTTCAACACTATAGACACTGGAATAAAGTTTTGGTGCAGACTCAGACTCAGTGTGACTGAGGCTGAAGCAGATCCTGGTGGAACCCTCTAGGGCTACTGTAGGTGGAGTCGGGGTGGTGGTGGACGCCTGCGAGACGAGCAACAGGGAAACATAGGAAAGCAGCAGGTCATGAATGAGATACAGCGATTGGTTGGTAGAAGAACAGGCTTGAACTGATCTGGGTTCTAGCCAACGTTCCTAGGACTGAAGAAGGTACTTGGAATATGTGGATCACATTCACATGAAGCTGGGTGAATCCAAAACCACATATTCTCTCTATGTTTTGGCTTTGTCCAATCTGAAAGACCAGAGCTTTTCCAAACTGTCCTACAGAGAACGTGACTCTGAAACTGGAGAAAACAGAGCTCACGTTCTATCTGTTCCGAAACAGTTGGTGTTCTCTGCTTGTTCTGTGACAACATTCGTCTAGTTTTCTCAATATGAAAAATGTGCAGAGCACACAGCTTCTTCTTCTCTTGTTTTCTGATTTCTTGGTTGTCAGTCCTCCAGACCTGCTCGGCAGGAGGAGAACCACCTGTTTCTCTGTCCATCACTGATTGAATGTGGATGGAGGTAAATGTGGAAACAACCTGAACCACCTGGAGCATTTTGGAACATACTTGTTGTTTTCACCTGACCTATGTGGACAATAGAGACGGTGAGAGTGGGGGGACATTTGTAGGGATGTAATGGACTGGCAGCAGTCTCTCTGGACCTGGACAGTATTAGTAGTGGATAGAAACTGGCATTACTTCACATTTTCTTTGACTGATTTGCTGAACTTCTGCTAAATTTGCCCCCACTTTGGATGAAAATGTGGTTACAGTCATTTCAATGTCCATCCCCAGGAGACCATGAACGTCAGAACCAAACTTCATTAATGCGTCCTGTACCTGTCCTCCCCCTCAGTGGCTTTTCTCCTCCATCCACCTCCATCACGTTCCTCATCTTACACCAGCCTATATCAGGTTCCTGAGCTGAGCGCTGACCCAGCACCTGCCTACACAATGAAGAAAAACTTGAATCATCCAGATTTTACCTGCAACCTGCTTTGTGCTTTTCCACTGTTCTCTCTGTCATCTCAAAGTTCCTGACACAGAGGCAGATTAATGATAAGACTCTCATTCGTGACACACATTAGTGGGTGGAGACATGACGGGTCCACAGCTCTAACTGTCACTTTTAAGAGGACTTAGATCACATTTAGTAGGTTTTTTTGGAAGCACGAGGAACAAATTCACCAGTTTTCATGAACTTATTTGTGTTTCACAGACAAACCCAGTGCTGCTCTTTAATCACACAGCAGATTTCAAAGGGACACTTGTTCCTGTTCAAGCTGAGAAGATTCACACAGTTATCTGTTGGCCAACCTTCCCAACCCGATGATGAGATTAAATACAAAGGCTCACTTCATGCAGTTTTTAGCCTAATGAGGACACATTAAACTCAGATTCTCTGCCTGAAAGAGCAGCGAGTTATTGTTTTTGCTTGTGTGTTTGCTGGTTAATTGTGTGGCTCTCATTCAGTGTCACTTTGCTGGTATTTAGAGCTGCAACTAATGAGTGTGTTCATGGTGGATTGATCTGATGATAATCTTTTAGATGAACGGCTTCTTTATTTGGTCTGTTATGCATCTGAAAATAGTTTTAAACAACTGGAGCTCAGAGTGACCAAAAACCAATAAAATGAAGCCTGTTAGTTTGTATAGTGACAATGAGAATCACAATTCTTCACATTCACCTCATTAAAGGTGTTTAATGAGTGTGTAACGTGTAGTTCTCAGTTGTTATCAGCCCACAGTAGGTCACCTGCTGCCTACCTCCTTTTTTCCTCACCATCTCATTTTGGAGAATTTAGAAAGTGGAGAATCTTTGATGTATTTGCTGACATCACGCCATTTAATGGGCAGGTGTCAGGGCAGCATTGTGCGAATTGACACTTCACAGGGGCCACGTCAAACATCCATTCACACACATTACATTTGTTTGTCACTCATTTCTGTGACATAGGTGGTTAATTAGCAGGGGCCTCAGTAATTGCACTGGTTCATGTCAATGGTGCATGAGTCACTGAAAAGTGTGATAACTTCCCACGAGGTGTTTTGCTACAACCAAGCTAACAGCTTTTTCAGCGTGTTGTTGGTTCGATTAGATTTAATAATACTTCAGGTGTCACAGCAGCATTTACTTAAAAAAATCCCCAAACACAAGAAAGGAATCAATGTAGAATACAGAAATACACAACTTAACATTAGCCTGAAAGTATTAATGATGAAAGATTGACAATACAGTCAATAACAAAGAGTGTAAGCGGTGCCTTTAATCCAGAAAACGGGCGTCTGCTCAGAGCGCTGGAGCCCGAAGTCTTGGCAGCAGAAACGAGTCCTGCAGACGGAGCAGCCAAGTTACTGCATCTCACCAAAGTGCAACAAGAGCTCGTGGTTTGAGTCTTACGTTACCGCCCGACGCTGTTTGAGCTGAAACTGATTGTGCATGTTCGTTAGACAAGCAAAGCGTTGACCTTCGTCTGCAAAGAGCTTTGAGATGTTTTTTTTTGCAAATTAGCGTTATATTAAGAAAGTTGAATCGAGCTGAACTAAAATCTGTTCTCGCCCTTCACGTCTCATTATGAGGCAGCTTTTAAAGTTTCCACAGTTCGTGGATTTTTCAGTAAAGATATGAACGATTGAAATAAATCAAACACTGCATCATGATGTATAACTGGCCTAAAAAAAAGAATTGAGTTTCTACCTGCAGCGGTTCACTGTAGATCTGTTTTCATTTCAAAGTCAGGTTCTCTGACACAGTGTTCAGCAGTTGTTAGGGAGGTCGCTCGGTGTCATTGTGTGTCTTGAATAATAAACTTCAGGGTTTCATGTTTATTCATCTGCAGGTAGCTTTATTCATAGAGGTTGTTAGAAACTTGTTACTGTCAAAGCGGTCAGTCATGCTCCGTGACCTTCCCCCGTGGGTGGAGTTGCTAAACCTTCGTGGAGTGGGTTCGTTTGTCACATGGACTCTAATAATGCGATGGGCTGTCTCTGGGCTTTGGCCTTGAACGTGAATGGCCTCATTGTGTGCTAAACCCAGCCAGAGGATCTGAAGGACACACAAAGCTGGACTTCAATTTTTGTTAATACTTTGCTAAGTTGCTTTTCAGCCTAAAGAACTTTGTCAAACACCGAACTGTGTGTAGAGTATAATCCTCCCTTTTATCCAGCGTCTCATGTACAGAGAGGATGTGCTGATCTTTTTCCGACCGTGTGTTTACTTGCTATTGTTATAAAGACGCATTTTACTTTAGAACCATTGTTGTGAGTGACATTTGGACAGTCCTCACACGTTCGCAGTGGTGTTGGAGGGTTGCATGCAGTTTAACACTCTGCAATGTGAGAAAGCAGCCTCACTAATTCGACAACAGTGAGAAAAACGCTGTAATCACAGAAAACACAACAAGAGTCGATCACACATGAAAGAGACTGTGCATCTCTGTCCGTCTCTGTCCTGCATTTTAGAAGCTGGAACACACTGCAGGTGACTTGTGCTGTAGAAACTAAATGAGCTACAGGAAACGAAGGCGTTATTTTGCTTGTGCCACATTCATTATCATAAATCTCTTTAATCACAAAGAGGCTTCGAATAAAATAACTGTGTCATTTAATGTGCAGCTCAGTCCTCACGGCTCCATCACCATTTCTCTGTAAACAAAGGCTTCAGACCACAATGACAGAACAGTCATTTGTACAAACGTTGGACTATTTGCTACACAAGGAAATGTCCTTAGAAAGCTACAAGCTTTTTTGTTGAGCTCTTGGTTTAACGTTAGAGTACGGTCAGGTTTGGCAAGTGATGGTTAAGATCCGTGTAGGTCTTCAGGAAATGAATGAAAGTTGCTGTAACATCTTCTGAACTGAATAGAAGTTACACCCACTGCACCGTCTCACCTGTCCATGGAGCTGTTTTTCATAAATATTGAACTGGATCATCAGCAGTGCTGGATGAAATACTCCAAAACTGTACTTAAATAAAAGTACAAGTACCCACTGACATTTCCACTTAAGTAAAAGTGTAAGAGATGCTGGTCAGATCAGCTACTGAAGGGAGCAGATGTGACACGGTAGCTGGAGCAGAGGAACTGACTGCAAGTCATACTTTGAGAAACTTGTATGTATGACACTGTTTGTGAACGTGTGTGTGAGATTACTCTACTTAAACTTGTGTGTACAATTGATAAGTACAACAAATGTTAATAATAAATGTTAATACTAATGTTAATAATGTTCGTCATACACTGATCTGCGGAGTGAAGTACTTGCTGGACCGTCAGATTCCAATAAGATCACCTCTACGGTAAGTAAGTACATCATTTAAGTATTTTACTATTTCTCTTTTTTTGACAGTAACAGATCTGGAATTTTAAGAGTAAAATTCAAAACAACCACTGAGAAAATGTCCTGAGTTGGAAATATCTCCAAATCTGATTTATATGCCTTTGTAATTTTAGAAGATTGTGACCAGAACTGTTGCTCCCTGGTAAGAGTGTGAGGACTTTTGTTGAGTTTTCGGATAATATTGGAACTTCAGGATCTTCGTGTACCATTACTTGTAAACCCTTTGACTCTTTGGACGGGTCCTGTGGATGTTACCGATGTGTGAGATGGTTTGAGGTTCAGGCTAAAGTTCCATTCACTGCAAACCTAGAATGTTTTGCTTCTGCTTCCTTCATGGAGTCAGAGAAGGCAGCTGCTGCATCACAGTGCTGTCAGTGTTTCTGCCTTACAGCACATTTCCTCACGTCACATAAAGCTGCATGAACCGAAACGAAATGGCTTCTGCAGGTCACTGCAGGGTGCATAGCAAAGCACAATAGGAAATGCATCCAAACACAACACATCGCAACACAAAATCACTTGCTCACAAACTGTAAGAGTGTTTTTTAATGAGAATGATCAGCTCAACTGCACTGACTGATGATCCTGTGTCCACATGTCAAAACCCTTTTACTCACATGGAAACGAGCAGATCCAGATGTGCACACCAGCAAACCAGGATCCTCAGTAATTGATGCTTTGGTGCCATCAGTTAAATATGAAGCTCAGCGTTTTCAGTGGACAAGCTGACAAAGGAGGCGGAGTCACAGCTAAAGGTCAGTTTCAGTGTAAGCAGTTTGCCAAAGCCGTGACAGGTTCCTGTGCAAAACACTGAGGCCAACAATGGGACACTCTGCTGTGAAGACACTGAGACACCGAGACACCTGTAGCCCCTGTAGCAGCACTACAGCTGCTAAATTGCTACAGCTGATTAAGTCTGGTGGAATATTTCAGTCTGTGTCTTGTAATGAAAAATGAGAAGTGTGGGAGGTAAATGTGCCTCCTTCATGTAGTGGGACACAGGCAGAGCAGCAGTGAAGCTGTGATACGACATTCACATTTTATCGGAGGACAGAGGGATCTCAGCCCTTCAGGTGTCTTCAGGTGTTTTGCTACGTCTCAGAAACCCTTCTTCTTTCTGCATGATGACATTTACTGGAACACGATATAAAGAAGATGATTATTTCTCCATACACCATCCTGTCATTTCCTGTTAGAAGACCGTCCTGCATGGAAAAAAACCCTTCAGCCAGGTTGTGAGTCACCTGCCGTGACGATACCAAACACTGGGACCGTCCTCGAGTAATTTGCTGTGGCATCTCATACAGTCATGTGTAACTGCTGCAGGAGAACATGGATTTGTGAATACACTGCTCTTTCAGAGTCTGCAGCTGGTTTCAACCTGTCTCTGAGGGACATCGTGATACGAAATTTCACTCTCCTTTTTTCTCCTGTCTAGTGTTGGAGCCCTGAGGAGCCACTGGCTCTGTATCTGTGAAGTGTGCACTCGGCTGCTGTCGGTTTTATTCACAGTGAATCACACGCTGTTCGCCGGCTGCGGGACTTTCACCACTAACCGTCCCCTCCGGGCATCTCCAGCCTGTTCTCTCTGCCCCTGTTAATGCTGATAATGAGCTCACCCAGACTTTACTCTGTCCACACTGCATATGTGTTCTCATGCTGCAGGGCTCGCTGTGGTTCAGTCATGTGGACTTACTTGTTTTAATTGTGTCTTTCAGAAGAGCCGAACCGGCTCTGAGTGTCACGCTAACGTTGAAAAGTTTTAGGTATGAGTCCGAACTGAGCTGAGCAGCAGAAATCTAACCTTCTGACCTTCTTTTTAATGAGCTACTTACTTGATCTACCAGATCTGAGCAGAGGATGATGAGATGCCATGTGAAAAGGGATCCACTTGAACAGACCCCAATAGAAAAGGGGCCTGGATGTGGGACGGTTTAGGAACTGGATTGGAACACAGGAGGTGGAAGAATGGGTCGACAGCACACATTCATCATCTGTAACCACTTATCCTGTTCATGGTCATGGGGGGCTGGAGTCTATCCCTGCTGTCTTTGGGGGAGAAGCGGGTCCACCCTGGACAGGTCCCCAGTCTGTCTCAGTGCTAACACAGACAGACACACACAGACAGACAAACATTCACGCTCACATTTACACCTACAGGCAATTTAGAGTCACCAGTGAACCTAACAAGCATGTGTTTGGACTGTGGGAGGAAACTGGAGGAAACCCACACAAGCACGGGGAGAACATGGCAGTGTACCACATATTAAACAGGTTTATGGTTGTCATGGCAACATGTGCCAATCTTCTCATCATCAAACTTCTAGATGCCAAAGTGCACCTTTAGCGCCAGTGTAAGACACCAAAGTGACGCTTTTCCTTGCGGGCCGGGCTATAACGTGATTAACATGAGAACATGATTCTGTTTGAAAAGCTAAAGATCTGCTGAGAAAACTGGAAACACAACCTGCACTTGGCTTCTGCTGGAGGCTCATGGGTAAGTATTCTGCACACGAGTCTGACAGTGGGCATACAGAAATCAGCTGCACGCATTTTTACAGCACATGCAAATGTGAGCATGAACTTTTCAGAATGTGTCCAGGGTCTCAGATCAAATGTAAAACACTGAGATAGTTTTTATCTGTACTTACTGAAATCGTAGTAATAACAAAACATTTCTATTCTGCACAGTGGAAGCGATGTGAAAAGGACCTGAACCTGCAGATTTACCTTCAAAGTCTCAGTGTTCTATGCAGGACAGGCGTCTGTTAGTATCAGCTTACCTCCGAATATTAAGTCTTAAGGATATTAAAGATTCCTAAAGCACCATGTGACACTCCTGCACTAAAAGCCTGCAAATCTTTGGGTTCAGAGTCTGATGTAAAGAGGACCAGGTCTTTAGGGATATTTAATGCACATAATAACAAAATCAAATGAACTGAGACAGAAATCTATGTGACAGACTTCGCAGTGCAGGTCACTGGTGTAATTTGTGCCTCAGAGGTGGGGGATCAGGTCTGACCCTCCCAGTCGTCTTAAACCCAGAGGAACCTGCTGCTGAAACACTGTGACCCAGTGCTCGTCGTCTTGAACCGCACAGCAGCATCGTGTTGGGAATGGAAACATCGCTTGCTTTCCTTTGGGCCTGCAGACGCCATGCGTGAAGGCATTTTTCTTCTTACGGGAATCTGATGCAGGTTTTTACCATCACTCTGAGTTCAGCAGTAATGGTGCAGCACAAACACCAGGGGGCGACTGTGGAGACTGTGCCTGCAGAGAACAGGATGCCTGAGTGTTAAAACAGCTGGAAACACTGGTTCTGACTGCAAGGACTCATAAAGGACGTTTCTGATTACTCAGGCTATTTTCAGCCTCTTTTATCACTTTATAATGACTTAACTGTCTTTTCATGACAATAAAACAAGCAGCATTTTTAGCTGGTATTTAACCAACCATCCAAAGATGACGACGTACATGAGTTCTAATCTCTTCATTACAGTAATGTGACTTATCACAGTGAAAACAAACGGCTCATTATCTTGAGATAACAAGCCGCAGGTCTGATGCAGTCATTACTCTGAGACTGGGAGGGAGAGAGAGTCCCAGCAGAGAGCAAAGAAACCTTAACGAGGACGTTTAACCCACATGTTTGTCATCCTGATATAAAGAGGCGAAGCTAATTAAAGTGTGATCAATCTGTCGTCTGCTGATAACATCTCCAGGTGTAGGGAGATAAACATCTAGACGATGAAACGATCAAATGGAAACATCATTTGGTTACTTCAAATAAACTGTACTGATTAAATTAGGTTCTGTATTATGATGTGATGAGCGATATGATAACATAATACACATCTTCAAAGTAGCTTCAGGACGTAAGTGAGGGATTAAAGTGTGTGTTTAATGAGAACAAGTTTTAAGCAGAAGGGGATTCATATCTTAATTATGAATTAAAATACTTATCATTATTTGTCAAACTGTAATACAACAAAAAAAGTTAATTTGATGGTAAAATGTGTTAAGACTATGAGGAAATTAAACACATTTTGATATTAAAGAAATATGTCATAATCAAGATGGAATCAATCTGTTAAAAATAATGACTTATGCAGTTGCTGAACATTATCAGCACAGCAATAAAAAAAAATATCAACCAAATGTTGCTACTTAAGTTGACTGTTTTGTTGGAAACACATTTAATGTCGTTCTTACAGTCCGAGGAGCAACTGTGGTTACGGCAGCCATCAGAGGTCAAAACACACACACACACACACACACACACACACACACACACACACACACACACACACACACACACACACACACACACACACACACACACACACACACACAGTTTGGAGTTTGACACTGAGAAACTTCACCTCAGGGCCAAAGCAGCCTGCTGATATTTACCCTCATTAATCTCTAATAATAAAGCTCTTCAGCCTTGGAACCTAATTTAGTTTCTTCACGTTTTTTCTTGCTTGTAATGACGCGTATGTTGTGCAGTTTACCACTCAGCCTTTTCTGAAATAAAAACAAGATAAAACAAGGCCAAAAGAGAACTTCAGCCTAAAATCTGTCAATCTGAGCTTCATGCCACACAGTTGAATTGTTGCAGTCAAATCACAATAATAAGATCATTTACTCATTATCTTTGCTCAGGTGAGGGAAACATTATTCAGAACATAGAGAAAGAACATTAAATAAATGGCATTTATCCTGCTTTGTGTCCTAGTTAGTCCCAAAAATTTCAACCTGTATCCAGGAACATGAACGGGTGTCCTTTATGAAGGCTTCAAAATAAAAGCCCAATGTTTTTAAATAATTTAAAAGTCTGACACTGCAGTAACAATATTTTACTTTTAAGACTTTAAACCTTCCTGCTCCAGTAGTTGTCTCTCTCCTCTCTCTGTCTCCTTCTCTGTCCCTTTCTGCAGGTGTCCCCGGCTTTGGAGCTGTGTGTTTTCCAGTGTGCAGCTACTGGTCCTACCAACCTGCCTGATGTTTTGTTGTTGCTGTTGTTGCTCTTTTCTTTTCTCTCTTCACTTTTCACTCACCCCAACCGGTCAAGGCAGATGGTCGTCCACCCTGAGCCTGGTTCTGCTGGAGGTTTCTTCCATTAAAGAGTTTTTCCTCTCCACTGTTGCCGAGGCCTTGCTTTGAGAATGAAATAAATTTAAAAGTATAGTGCATTGGGCAAATGAAAACTTTTTGTTAACTCAACTGTTTCTTTTTCAGTTCTTAATAACAAGCTAGAGTTTTTTTTCTTTCAGTTCTCAATGGAAAGTAACTGAAACCTGCTCAACACAGACAGTAAAGAAGTCACAGCACAGAACGTTCACTGAGCCACCTGAGCAACATTACAAAATAAAAGCTGGTTTTCTAAACGATGTAGTGTGGTGTAGCATTGCATTGACCAAAGACAAAATTTAGCCATATCTGGTCATCACGAGATGCCAAGCTCATAATTATGAGACAAAGTAATACAGATCTCGTATTTATGAGATCTGTTACTCGACCTTGTATTTACAACATACACATCTAATATATTGATGACTCAGGGATCCTCTTAATTGAGAACATTCTTTAATCGCTGCATCAGAATAAACCTTTTTTTAAGATGACTTATCTTTGCAACATGAAATGTTGCTAAAAACAACAATAATTCTACTTTTCCATCAGTGATCACAAACTTCCTCTTTGTACTTGAAAATAGCTTGAATTTTGAATCTGTGATTTTTCAAAGTGTCATTCTGCAGGACAACCACAGTCTAGTTCAAAGGCATCGTGAAGAGTCTTTGACCACCAGTGGCTTTGATTGTTTGGATCGTGCACAGAAAAGCCCATTTCTACCTGCACTTTCATTATCCTCAGCTGGAATAAAAACGTTTTACTGAAATGTGTGTATTTGTTTTAAGGGACCACAGTGAATGTGAGACAGCTGTACAGAGAAGCTTTACCTTTGTTACCTCCAACACACCTTCGGTTACAATTGTTTCAAGAAAATGCATCTGACAATATGTTAGAAAGCAGCAGCTATTTCTGAAAATGCTCCAAAACGACATATTTACATTAACTGACAGCAACATTTAGTGGCTGTAGTAATTATTACGGTAGATAAGGAGGAAGTCAGGTGACACATGAGGCTCTGTGACGGGTCATACATGAACCAGAGCTGGTTGTTGTGACATGGTTTCCATTCTGGATCATCCTCGGCCTTTGTTCTTACACCACCCTCAGCTTCACTCAACAAGCAAGAATCTTTAACTGGTTGTCCTCGATGTCCACTACAGCCAGTACATGCTGCAGAGAAAGCTCCACCCTCCTCTTTAACTTTGTTAATTTGTGCCTGGGTGTTAAGGGGCGGCTGGAATCTCACAGAGCACTAATTTACTTGTTCCTCAGCTGTTGGCAGCGTCACATGATGAAAGATTCATGGAGCCGTCTCTCTGGGCTCATCTGAGGACCAAAGTCCACCTCAGTGTTTGTGGGCTGGACCGTCTTAATGTGCAGGACGTGCTGCTCTTTGTCCTCCGCTCGTTTAATTCACGGTCACTGTTTAAGGTTAAATTATACCAGTGGAAGTAAATCAGAAAGTGTCAACCTTGACTGAAACACTCACATGAGCTTTTTCATCACCATTTCCTTCAGATTTGAGGAAAATAACTGTGCAGCTCGGCTAATTCGATTTCTACCATTCAGCCTGAAGAAACGTGTGCATGAAATGAATAAGCTGCATAATCATGATTGGGTTTATATAGTTTCACACCACCAAAATGAACGGAAAGGCAAAGGAATGTGCTCATTAGACAAAAGAGTTATTTTTTATTACAAATAAAAAAACATGATTGAGACAAACTGTCACATGTATTGTTGTGTCAGACGATGTCTTTGTGCAGCCAATTCTGTTATTTTCTATGATTAAACTCAATTTCATGGGAAATGTTCTTTGAACAAGTGCTTTCACATATATGTTACAGCTCATGATTTGCTGCCAAAAATGCTGCAAATCCACCTGTTTGTTATACTGATCGAAGCAGCAGCTCCGACAAATGTGCAGCTTGGAGACAAACAGACTGATTTAAACAAACGGGAAATGTTATTTTAGCATCATTTCCTCCACAGATCTGTAGAAAATGATTTTTTGCCGCCTTGTGCTGAAATTGTGTTCAGTCTGAACTCATTCAAATGTATTTATTTGTACAAATTGTATTTGTCTCAGTAATAACAGAGAACACTTGATCAAACAAACACACACACACACACACATATATATATAATACAATTAAACAATGCAGACGTGTGATTAAAATAAAGGCCACAACTTCAAAGATAATAGTTTCACACTTTTATTTAACACTTTTAATATAAAAGCACATATCTGATAGAAAATCTAACTTTTCTTCTTTAAGAGATTAAACAGTTTGCTGATTCATTGATTAGGGGACAAGTCATCATCTTTTGTGATGTTTTCAAGCAAAAGTGAAAAGCTACTGAAGGTTTTGGGGCCCGGACAAAACAAACAGTGTAAAACATCAATTTGGCCTAAGAAGTGTAGAACAAGCACTTTCACTATTTTTTAAGCCACGTTTAATGGAGCAGTGATGATGAAGAGAACATGTAGCATCACAACTTCATAACCTTTTTTAACAAACTATGTTTCAACTTGTCTAATTTAAATCAGGCAGATTGGAGGCTTTCAGATCCAGCCTGACCGGGCAGAGCTGGATGGAGCCAGCTACAGTGCGTAGCTGATATTTCTTCACCTTTTAAGACGCAGTTTATCAAAGTAAATCTTTTAAACTAAACTGCGCCCATACAAAGTCAAACCGGGTGGATCTTTAAAGAGCCACAAAACATTGACATTTCCAAAAATAGGCCTTAAGTGCTCTTCTGCCAACATGTCCTAAACTTTCGAGAAGAAACATTTCACTTTATCTTTCCACATAAAAGTCATCCAGCTGAGTTTATCTTCACAGAGCCCCGGAGCTCTGAGGCCACTGGCATATAAACACTGCACTTTGTTTCCTACATTTCTGCCAGCAAATGTAACTCACATCCAGACCCCAGAGCTGGACACAAACCTCCAACAGCAATCACATGTCAACACAAATGACGTTTTCATCTCCAAACAGTGTTTGTCGGGTTGCATCGGCAGCTGTTATTTAAAAAAAAAAAATCTTTTTACATTCACATACTTTAGCTTTGGACATTTACACTCCAGCCACAACGCACGTCAGTAAAGCTCCACAGAATGCTGTGTGAAGCTGCAGCAGGAAGAATCCTCCCTGCGTCTGCACAACGAAGCAGCAATGGACGAGACACTGAGCCTGGACTCCGTTCAATCAACAGCAATTAAAGAAAAGAATCCGCTTCCCTAAACCAGAGACCAAAGACCGCTGTCACTGTTGTGTGAGACCCGTCCGCAGCTGGATAGTTTGTGAACTACTGTGCGTAACGGCGCGTAATTTACGCGCGGTAGTTACAATCTCCATTCCGGTTTCACACCTTCGACTTGTGATGAAACACAGGCAATGACTTTGATGCCAAGTCAAAAAACATAAACTGTGCCAAGGAATCTCTGTGATGGTTTCTCTCAGCCTTGGTTGGTTTTACATGCACCGTGGATTTGGCACGGGGCGCGGCGCCAAACACGATCACGTAGAGTAAGAGGTTTGGACAAAACAGCAATCGTTACTGTGAGATACGTGCAGACTCGTCCTCACCTAGATTCTGCTGCTGCTTTACCTCTGCAGCGCGTCCGTGTCGCACTGGTCCGTGAGGACAGACAGTCTGCAGTTCTCCGTCTCCACGTTGTTCAACGGGATGACAATCTGTGTGTCGTCCGGCTCCGCTCTCACCGTCCCGGAGAAGGGCCTCAGGTGGCAGGGGTTCGCCCCGGTGGGGGAGGAAATCCTCCAGAACAGATCTTTCATCTTCTTCCTGAACTCTCGGCGCATCAGGCAGTACAGCACCGGGTTCAGGCAGCTGTTGGTGTGCGCCAGGCACACGGTCACCGGGTGGACATACGTGTGCACCATGTAGTAGGTTTTGTCCCAGTTGACAACGTTGAACTTCACCAACACTCCCCAGAAGGTGATCGCCTGGTTGGGCATCCAACAGATGAAGAAGGAGAGGACGACGATGGTGACCGAGCGGGTCACCCGCGACCTGCGCTTCACCTGGTTGTTGTTCATGCTGCGCAGGCGAACGAAGCGCAGCAGCAGCAGGTAGCAAACGGTGACGATCAGCATCGGGAACACGAAGGCCACCAAGTTTTTCTGGAGGTGGTACAGCGCCAGCCACGACTGGCCGACCGGGAAAGCCATCAGGCACAGGCGCTCACCGGCCACACTCCTGACCGTGGAGAAGATCGTGGTGGGCAAAGTGGCCAGTGTGGCGGAGACCCAGAGCCCGGCGATCACCCAGCGCACCGGGCACACGCGCCGCCGGGTCCGGTCCTTCAGCGCAGAGGCCACCGACCAGTAGCGGGTGACGCTCATGGCGGTGAGAAAGAAGACGCTGGCGTACATGTTCATCACCGTGACGGACAGAATGATCTTGCACATGGCGCTTCCGAACGGCCAGCTGAAGTCCAGAGCCGTGTCCACCGCCCAGAACGGGAGGGTCAGCACGAACTGGAAGTCCGTCACCGCCAGGTTGAGGATAAACAGGTTGATGCTGGAGCGTTTCTTCCTGCCCCGGCGCACTTTCATCAGGAAGAAGACCAGCAGGTTCCCGAACAGCCCGGTGGCGCACACAACCGAGTACACGACGGAGATGAGGATGCGCAAGGTTGGAGAGCCGTCTGCCGGCACGTCGATGTCATCCAGGCTGGTGAAGCGGCTCTGATCCGCGGCGGAGCGGTTCCACGAAGACGTGGCGTTGTGGTTCCACAGCTCCCCCATTCTTCAGTCCTGCAGGGCGCATCAGCTCCTGCGCTCCGGGAGAAAAGAGGCTTCCAGCGCGGTCACCTGCGCAGAGTGCCCGCGGCTCATGCTGAGCCCGCTGGGGGTTTTGTCCTCTGAACCAACCGGAGCTGCTTTCACCGCCGCTGCGCACCGGTTCACTGCCTAGCCCAGTGCGCGCGCGGCTCGATTTATGTTCTGCTGATGCCCGAGAAGGCGCGTGGCCGACAGGCGGCCGGCGTGACATTTGAAGAGCGGTCCTACACATTTAGGGGCCCTAAGGAAAACTCCACGCCCCCCCCCCCCCCCCCCCCCCCAACTACACAAACACACACACACACACACACACACAGTTAGGCTGCAGTTAGTTTGACCCTGTAAGTTCTAAAAGCTAAAACAGCCTCCACACATGTTTATAATATTTATTATTATTCATATTCACATTTGGGTCAACAGTTTTTTTTTATTGCCACACAATAAAATACACAGTAAAAACTGAAATACTACTTTCAAGATCATCTTATATTTGGACAGATAAAAGCTGTGATGAAGACTTGAACAGTGAAGAGATGACTAACCATGCTCAGGTCTGCAAACATAGATCAGTCATTCCTGATAAATTAAAAATGAAAAATGTAGCCGATTTATAAAGCTTCAGGAGACTTTTGTTGTATTTGGCTACAACACAGGGTTAATTAAAAATGACAGGTTAACAGAAGTAAAACTTCTAATACAGATAAGAGTTTACATTTTTATTATTTCAGCCTGAAGCATTTACCTGCAAATATGGGGAGAAGGGGGACATTTTCTCACTTCTCTGTAAAGTCAAAAGATCAGTGATAAAAAATGGTTCTAATTAATAGATTTGATCAGGCAGCAGAGAGGACAGAATATGGGATTTTACTCTTTATATTAAAAGAAAGTTGAGAAAAATGATCAATTTAAAATGGACTACTTAACTTACTTAAAGTATTAAACTGGTTTTTAGCAGCGGGGGCAGTCGGTGAACACACAGCTTAGAACCAAAGTGCCACATGGACACTGTCCATTATGTCTCATAAATGTGACAACCAATGTCCTGATACCTGCACAAGTTTTAGAGTCTCGCTGCTGCAGTGACGTGTTATTTCTGCTACTGTCGGGATAAAACAAAAGACACGTGCTGATTGTAACACTGCACATATCACAGTAAGTTAAGTCAAATCTTAATTTCACTAGCTGCCAGCATCTAAACCTCAGTAATTTGGCTGCTTTACTTCCACTTGTTGGTAGCAAATTATGTTACTTCAGTCCCAGGAAAACCTAAATCATAAAGTCGGCGGATCAGTAAAGTTTCCGTCCGCCACGATGTTTCCACCTCTGTTTAGTGTTTGAACCACAGATGAAACATCACAAAGTTGTTTGTGATTTTCATTTTTCTATTGTCTTTCACTCAGTGGAACATGACAAATGAGTCCACGCTCAATTTTTATGTTTTCCAACACGACTGGTTTAAGGTTAAAGACTTAATAGAGATTAAAAAAACTCAGTTAACTGTGTAATTAGAGGTTTCATAAATATGAAAACACGTGGAATTAGCCAGGCCCTGACTCCCGCACTGCAGACATCATCGTTCTAGACGGATCAGGGAGGACGAGATGAATGCAGTGTGTTTTAAATGGGAGCTAGACAGAGGTTAATACAGTACGTGTCCTGTTGTAAGACGCCAACGATAACTAACAGACAGCCTCTGATAGGAGATAAGATAAAGTCAAAGTTTAATGATCCCTTCAGGGAAAGCAGGTCAATAATGCAACAGGGGGACGGGATGTTAGACAGAGAACACATTAAATATTAAATGTAGAACTTTTTATAAGGAAGTCTGCAGTAACATAAGGGAATACGACTGATCCTGCCTCATTAAAGAGCTGCACAGAGCCCCCTCCTCAGCTGTGATGCTGCACGTCGCAGGCTTAACACTTATCGGAAAAAGTCACCTTGATGTTAAAAAGCTTGGAGATAAAGTAATAAAAACTATTCCATTGTGTTGTTCGTCGTTTGGTGGTGTTGTGGCTCAATTTGTTTTCTCGATGTGTTTTCTTGATTTGCAGGACCTTGAGCTCTCATGGCTCACGAGCTTAATGCGTGGTGTTCCCCAAGCCTCCATCCTTGGTCCTTTCTCTTTCAATTAATGAAGCAGCATCAGCTGCCTGGTATAGATGGACTTTGATCACCTTTAAATCATCTTTGAAAACTCCTGTGTCCTCATGTGCCTTAGTCTCTTCCCTCCTTTCCTTTTTTTCATTCTTGCTCTTGTTTTATTTCCATTCCATTAAAAGGAGGTTTGTTAATTGGATTCCATTTTAACATCTTTATGATGTTTATGTTCAAAGTGCATTACTTAAAACACTTTGACGTGTCTTTATATTGTTATGAAATGTGTTATCTTACTGTGTACATGCTGTGATCTATTAAATTGGCAAATGCAATTTAGTTGTTGTAGGGAATGCGGCTGCATTATGTTCCCAGATATCGTAATTTTTATCAAATAAAGTGTTGAAAAGCTGGAAAAATGCGGCTGGAGTATAAAGTGCACAACACACATACACAAAGATTTGAGTTCAACTCCGAGTCCTGAATGAGATTTAAACAAGAAAAACTCTTTGGTTAAGGTTAAAGAGAGACTGTGTTTTTGCACAAATTCCACAGACTTAATATAAATAAGTTTGATCGGTGTGATGAGCTTGAGGTATGAGATGTGCTGTATTGAAGCTTGTTGCATGTTCAAGTCAGACGTCCTTGAGAAGAGAGAGAAGAGACAGAGTGCATCAAATCTATTGACAGTAATTCTAAACGATAGATGCACAAACCATCACATGAAAACAGCTTATGAATAATAAACATCTGGACCCAACACAGACAGACCGACTGAAATGAGAGTCGGGAAGCAGCCACTGACTCCGCATACGTTAAAATAACAGTAAATCCTAAGTCAAAGCAGCAGTACCACAGAGAGCACAACAGAGCTGGAAGAGAAAATTGGATTTCAATTCTTCAGGTGGAGTCCAAATGGAAATCGTGTGTGTGTGTGTGTGTGTGTGCGCGCAGCAAATGAACTAATTAATACAGGAAGACACTCAAGAGATGAAAACGAGAACTTCACATTAATCCTGACACAGATGGAGGCTCGTGTTTCGTTCTTTATAAGTTTACATTCACACTGAAGCTGAACCATGTCATGTTTTTCTTCCATATTTATTTCTAGAAAAAAAGATTTCGTGACACACGTTGCAGCTTTACAATAAAGCACCATCCAGTGTTAAGCGGTGGAGTTACGGGAGTGTGACGAGTCCTGTCAGGAGCCTATTATTTCTGACATCTGAACAAATTGAACTCCGGTTACTTGTAATATTAAAAAATCAATTTAATGAAACAACACTAGCATTTAAGTGTGTTGTCAGGGCTGTAAATCTTTTTAACCCTCTGTGGATCAGAGACTTACGTCTACATTAAAAGACAAAAATACAAAACAGCACCATAATTCATGTTAAAAATAAATTGTTTATGTAGAGAAAGTGATAAAGTGAGGGACTTTCACGATGAGTCACCACAGATTTACTTTATTCTCCTCAGGTTTGTCATTAATCATTAATCTGTGTTTAACTGATTTTACTTTAAAGTCTAAAGGGCCTCATACAAAAGGAGGGAGACAGATGAAAAATTCATACATTTAAGGGACCCGACCTTCACATGGATGACAAATGGAAATTTGAACATGTTTTTATTGAATGTTCTTTCCTCAGGTTCAAGTAAACAGCAGCGGTGGTGCAGCTCAATGACTGACTGCAGGAGACGATAACGAGGGAGACAAATAACAATCACAGAGCAGACCGCAGATGTTCACACAAAAGATTCGGCCATTTTGTGTTCAAGGTGCATCTTTTGTCCTGCAACAACAAAAGAAAAAGCACAAAAACAACTTGACAGAATAGAAAAGTTTGTATTGCACTTTTTGAACACAGGAGCGATGAAGCAGAAAAATGCTTTTTCCACAACATTCTAGGGAAAATTCTCCAGCACCTCCAGCTAAAATGTTCGGCAGGAACAGGTGGACACAGACCCTGTGCACTTCATTTTGGAAGCCATTAAAAATGTCGATTCGTTTATAGTATTGACACCAAATTTGTAGAGTGAAGGTGGAGTCGCTGTGGTGTCATGGCCCAGTGACTGTGCTGTGTTGAATCTAGCAGGTACAGGTAATTGGTGGGCGGGGCTTGTAGTAACACTTCACTAGAACACTTCCACTTTCTCTGTGAGACTCTCTGCAGACTATTTAGTTTGATTCTTTAAGCGGGTTTTCATGCCAAAGCCCCACATTTTAAAAGTTAATTCAACCAAAGAGCTCAAATGATCCTAAATGTGTGAAGCCAGAGCAGGATGGTGAGCAAGCGGCAGCCTCCTGACAGCCACACATTTACATAATTAATGGTGAAATTAGCCTTTTGATGACACCTTGGCTTCCAAATGAAATTGGTTTGTCCTTTTCTTTCTGGGTCAGATGTGTTACTGCTGAGGCCAACTTTCTGTTTTTGTCTCTAGGCAGTAAATAAGTCTTTATGAGATGATTTAGGTAATAAAGCCATAAATCAGTAAAGCAGCATTCTGTGTCAGGTGATTGTTACCAGTATAAAAAAGTGATTGGATCAATGGTCAGTGAACTTCAGCATGGATCCTTTTATATTATTCTGTGTGTGAGTGTTTGTGTGTGAGCCCAGATATGAAAAACCCTTTTGAAAAAGAAAACATATTCTGTTCATCAGAGCCAAAAACAGTTCAGTGTCTGACAGGAGTGAATCTTTTCTGGGTTGGCAGTGACATTTTTTTAGCCACAGCAGCAGCAGCAGCAGCTTTCCACTTATATCCACAATAAAATCTCAACAACTATTGAATCAAGTGATGCTCCTGATCCCCAGAAGACAAATCCTTATAATTCTTGACACTTTATCATTTCCTCCAGACCAAGCACAGGGTTCAATTTTTGGTTTCAAGTGAAATGCTCCCCTCAGTGGAGCGTGGTTTGTGGTGGTGGTTTGATAAACTATGAAATGGAGAATTATTTGCCTATTAAGTTATCAGCAAGTGCAGTAACTGTAGGTTTCTGTGACAACTATCACCATCAGGTAAAGAGTAGAAACACAACATCCACTGCATCCATTTCAATGAATGAGGCTCCAGGTTTTCAAAAACAGCCACATTTGGACCAAATTCTGACAATTAAAAACACAGTATTTTTGAGCTCTACATGATTGTTGGAAAATTGTATATAGTCTCCAGTTTGCTCCATTTCCAGTTTTTGTGATGGGAAAAATGCTTCTGGGCCAGTGTGTGTCATGTGATGACTGTACTGCCTGCAAACACATCCCAAGCCCAGTAATTTAGGAGTTAATAGAACCAAAAAATACCCTTAGTAAAAACTCTATTCGCTTGACCTCCTCAAAATGTTTTCAAGTGTATTTTTGGTCCTTGTTATAAAATGTTTGTTGGCATTTCACAAATCCAAATTCTAACCACAGAGCAAACTTCACTCTCCTGTCACACATTTCTTTTGTGTAGGTACTTTTTTATAAAGCAGAGTGTTTCCCAAGAGGTTATGTAAAACCTTGTTTTGCTCTCAGCATGGTGCCAGCAATTTATTAGCAACTCTCGGCAGGTGAATGTTTTGTAATTAAAAACCTCCACTGAGAAAAATATCCACAAGAATGTAACAGAACAAGTCAGTCAGGGACCTAAATGTTTCTCGTGTCTCTTAATGCAGCACAGGTTCAAGCTCAGAGGGGTTACAATGTTAGTTAATCATCAACTTTTGTTAATGAAAAAACAGTTTCTCCTAAAGGTGGTGGGAATGATGAGTTTTGAATTTGAATTATGGGTTTCAGAGAATAACACAGAGTGTTTCAGATTGCATGAAGCTTGAGTTGACAGTGCTAAATGAATATGACACATTCATCTGCATAAAAACAGATACTGGAGGTCTAAAGTTGAGCGATATTAAAAGCGATATTATGAGACCATCTGTGTTCTCTTAAAAATGTGAAAAACGTTGTGTTAACTGTTGAGGGACACGGGTGCCATCTTGTGATCTGTATTATCTTTTTACCTGTGGCTGCTACAGTGCTTAGAATGGGTTAAGTGCTCATTTTGTTTGGATAACAGTTGTTTAAAATTGTTCACCTATATCATTTACTGGATATAGGAATAGATGAACAGGAAGAACAGACACCCTACATGAAGCAGGGAAATCCCAATACAAGCAACGACACATTATAGAATAGTTTTTGCGAAGCTTTTGTCGTACTTATAGTGTTAAGACAGCACTTCTCTATTGAGCTATTGTGGCAGCAGCATTGGCCTCTTGTGGTGAAATTGTTCAGATATACTCTCACTACTTCTACTACTACATAAAGATGACAGGAACAGGTTTTAGATTTATTGTTGCTTAGTGGTAAAGTAGTTAAGTTTTAATTGTGTTTGAACTTCCGTCTAAGTGTTAGTTGCGCGCACGCACACACACACACACACACACACACACACACACACACAGTAAAACAAACTGCCTGACCTACATGTCCTGCCTGCAACATTTATCTCGTTATGGATGAAGGTAGAGCAGATGCTTTATGTGGCAGTCGCTTTAGAACAATTAGAAGTTAACCTTTTTACAAATCTGATCTGGAAAAATAAATCTTCAGTCCTTCAGCTGAAGTTATCTGGATGTTGAGTGATGACAACTGTACTGCTTTCTTGTAGGACTGGACTTTGTCCTGGATGAAAAGCTTGTGAAGTCCCAGGTTATTAAACTGTCCCTGGCACAGTTTAGTACATCCTGAGAACAAACAGACGGAGTCAAAGTCTAATGATGTTATGTCTTAAGCAGACTCAAGCTTCCAAAGCAAATTGCAAATTGTTCTGATGCCTCACTTCATGCCAAAATTCCCACCACCATCCCAAAGTCACACCAGCTAGTCCTGCAACCTTGATGCCCACTTAAATCCCTTATCCCTATAGTTTTGCATATGACAGTGAAGCAACTTTTGAAATTGCACCAGTTTGATGCCAGTCGTCTCTTATAATAGCACCTAAACCTAATGCATTACATAACTGTGCAAACATGGAAGTCTGCTTGGGTTTAAGCGCACAAACATGGTTTAACATTAAATAGTCACGACTGGGCTTAATATCACTGCTTTCTTAATGTTAGGCAACATGCCGCATCCACAACGTCACGCACCACGAGGTCACAAGAACCACAGCAGCAAGTTATTTCACACTGGTTGCTGCTGCTGTTAAAAAGCCGACGGCCCTCAGAGGTGAAGTGGCTGCAGCTTCACACTGTGGAGTCTGATCTCAGCGGGTTGCAGCTCCTCTGCTGTGGACTGACTCTGGGCGTTTTGCACCTGAGATGGAGACGGTCACAGAGGTGACATGAAAGGCAGCAGCCAATCAGTCCTCAGAGGAACAAGCTGCATTTTTTAACACACCTCTACATGCTTACACTGTCATCTATAACAAGTTTGATCATATTTATTCATTCTTATTAATCTGCAGCGGGAGAATTTTTGAAAATCTGCTTTGTTGTCTTTCTGGTTGTGGTGTTAATTCTTGTGAGACTGTCAGATGTGACACACCTGTTGCTGATGTTGGTGTAGAAACTGAAGTGAAGAGATACAGAGACACCTGCTCGTGAAGTTTGAAATAAAAATGAGAGATTGTCTTGTGTCAAAACTGATATCTTTTATTAACATCGGTCCTTTTGTGGCCTCTGACTGCAGATACAGATGTAAAACATCTTGGCTAAAGGTTATATTAGGTTAGTAGCATAATTCTGTGAGTCAGGACTGAACCAAATAGCTTGTGACACTTCCAGGTTTGTCAGGCCTGCAGGGATGTGGCTACAGTTCAGATTGTCTCTGAATGTGAGCAGCACTCTGACAAAGACAAAACTGTCCAGGTTAAGTTTGTTGTCATTTCCATAGTAAAGACAACTCACTGCACCCACTGAAAATCTTAACTTGTTAACCTTTAAGAGAGACTGATGTTGTTGGAGGAGTTTGACTCTTTTCTGCAGAATGTCACAAACACTGAGGGAGGTTGTTGCTGAAACAGGGACACGGAGCAAATTTACAGTATCACCACAGATTCACCAAACCACCATCTTTTCCCTAAGTCTTTGTGCGTGAACCCAAGCACCGGAGCCCTAAAACAGGCTGCTGAGCCCTCTGGTGGAGCAGAGCGCAGGTCTGTGGGGCTGATAACAGCCACTGAATCAGGCAACAACATCCAAAGCGGCTGATAAGACAAAGCCAATAAAGTCTTTGAACAGTGGATTCTTTTGTTTTATTCCTGCTCCTGTTAATCCTGTCTTGTTGTTTGTGTCTTTCCTCTGTACAATCCTCTCCTCTTGTTGCTGTAACTCAAAAACCAAAACTTCCGGGTTGTTCCGTGTTTGCTGACCAGCGATGATCAGCCGGAGGTGGGACAGGTTGGACATGACGTATTTTAGGGGCATTTTCTGCATCAAAAGTTGTCAAAAGAAGCAAGTTCCGGGTTAATAGTGTTTTTAATTCCTGCTCACAGATATTGACTTGAACTGTCCCACTGCTCTAATTTGATATTCTCAGTAGATGATTTGCGTTAGAAATGTCAGAGCCGCCCTGTGGTGTCTCTGGGCTGCTCAGGTCGGTGAATAAATAATGAAAATGTCTTGCTGTAGTTGGGAGATATGAGTGTTCTTAAAGCCAAAACCCCAGAGGGTCCCAGATCTGAGTACGAGCAGCCAGCTCTGTTCCAAGATGAATCCATTTAATAAAGCTCCAGAGATTCCGAAAACCATCAGAGGAAAACAAGGAGCGAGAACTGCAGAAGTTATTCGGAATGAATTTGACACAGAAAAGGCTTCAGTTCATTTCCAATGTGTCGCTCAGCTGTTTCACTATAGAACATTCTGCAGACACAACTCAGCCGTTTGCTCAAACAGGACGTGGCACAGCAGAGCCACATCCGACCTCAGATGAACTCACATTCTTGCCCCGCCTTCCTCAGTGACCCTGAAAATGAATCTGTGCTGCTTCGTGAACCCCTCTAACCTCCACGACTTCATTATGACTGACAACTTCCTGTATAACGTGACTAAATGTAGACAAGCACCAACGCACAGTGTGAGCTGATTAACTCCGGGCAACACTACAGGATAATCAGGTCCAACAGACGCTGATTGGGTTTCTCAGCCACAACTTCATCCACAAAATCTGGTAAATGTGTCTTTATATCTGTGGTCTCAGTTGGGATTAGAAAGTCCTTGTGATCTGCCTTTTTTTTGCTGACAAAAAGAGAAAGCTGTTGTTGCCTATGTGGTTTTTGCCTGGATACACAGAATAAATACACATTACAGTTACTTTAAACTGATGCTTCATGATAAACAGTTATGATGAGTTTACACAGGGTTATCAACGACCGACTGTCATGGCAACATCAGGCTTGAAATGATTTTTTAGACAGAGTGACAGTATGATGGTCGGACTTATTTTCAGTGTTGCTGACACCTCCCATGACTCACAGAACTAACACTAGTTGAAGAGAAATTATGCCACAAAAATAAATAATGCATGTGAAAAGTGACAAGCTCCGCTCCTCCTCCTGTGCTTCATCTGTCAGAAATTCCATTAATACCCCCCCTCTCCTGCTGCCACATTGTCCCTGGGGTGGTGGGAGTTGAATGGCTCGTCTGCCTTTCTTTGGGTTCCTCTTCTTCCTCCTCACATGCCTGGAAACAAGTAGCTGCTCCGGCTGCAGGAGATGATGAGGCACTAATATCAGAGGCCACGTCATGGTGCACCCCTCCCTAACCAACATGAGTCAGTCAGGATTCGAAGCTCAATAGAGGGGCAGGCCTAGTCCCTCTTCAAGCCCCCCCCCTACCAAACTTTCTATCACCATCTCAGGACACAAACACCTTGTTACTACATTAAAGTAATGATGCCAGACGATATTCTAATGAGAAACTTTGCTAATAATCAGATACATCTTCACCTGTGACATCAGGGAAAATGAATTAAATACGATAAAGTCTGATGAACCTGCAAACATTATTTTACCAATGCAACATAAAGGCCACATAGCCGATTACTTCATAAAAAGCAATTATGATTTTTTTTGTTTTTCGTGGTTTAATCAGTGACAGATCAGTTTTTTAAATGACGAAACTGCACATACTGGCCATTTTCAGGTTTTGGATCTAATAAAGCACGAGGATGATGAGAAGCCATGTCGTCTTGCATTAAGTAATGTTCAGTTCTCTGCAGGACTTCAAATGTGTCAGATGTGGAGGAGAACGATTAACACATGGTGGCATTTAGCCGTGAAGGCTGTTTTCCTGTATCACGATTTCTCTGCTCCTCAGATCATTGGAAAACATGCTCATCTAAAGCAACTTATAAATAAGGTTAAAAATGGCTAAACGAGGGAGAAGTGCTGAGAAGAAATGCTCTGGTTTCTTTAGATGAAAGTTCCGGCTTTTTTTGGGGTTTGTGAAGTTGCAGAACAGTTGCATTTGATCAGGAAGTGAGGCCACAAATAGAGTTGATATAAATAGTGGACTCAAGAGCAAGACAGAGACGCTTTCATCTAAAGCAACTTAAAAATAAGGAACAAAATGGCCAATTCAGCAGTGCTAAGTAAAGGGTTTATTGGACCATTTGAGAGACAGAACAAAGGTAGAAGGACAAACAAAAAATCCCTCCGAGAAACCTGCCTGAACACAAACCAAGGCAGACTAGACATGAATAAAGATGCACATGAGAACAGGACCAGAATCCAAACTCAGATCTGTACATGTTTGAAACTAAGGGGCGAGGAAGATGTGGATCAAGACAACAGACCCCACATGGGACCACTCCAGGTACTGTGAACAGAGGAGGATAATGAAGGAACGCTGCGCCGGACTCTCGGTAGGTGGCTGTTTGTCACGTCAAGGAGACAAATTGTGCTGGGAAGAGGCCAAAGGCAGTGAGAACAAAGCTTGCTAAAAATAATTTAAAACAGTAAAAAAATGAAGAACAGCTGGATGCAGATGAGGATGATGATATGGTAATTGGTGAATTAAAGCCTGAGATGACAGAGAGTTAATGTTCGTATTCCCAAATGCCTGGGCCTCCTTCCTAATGTGCCGACGCTCATCAGAGGCTGCTCAGTGTCAGTACAGTGCACCTACTTTGTCTGAATGAGCCAGTGTAAAGTCTGCTTATCTCGTCTGCACATTTTCCCCGGGGTCACTGTGAAGAATTAGAGTCGCCATAGGCCAGCGAATCCAATCACTGTCGAATGCTCTGCAAGAAGCAGAAGAAGATTAATATGCAACAATCATTCTCATTAATTTCTCATTGGAAATCTCTGCATGCAGCTCCAGATTAAAGGCCACGTGTTATCTGAGCGATTAAATCATGCTTCAGAGAATTTGTGGAGGCTCGAAGCAGGACACACGTTTCATGTCTGCAGCTCCTTTTAGATTTGAGGAAAAACAAAACACTGTTCTCCTGATGCCGGTTCAGAGATGCTAAGAAAGGAGAATTGTTTCATCAGAGAATTTCATTATGAGACAATCGGCCCCCCACCTCTTCTGTGCGTCTTGCACAGTGCCCAGAAAAGATCGTATAAACTAATGTGTATGTGAGGGGTGTAGTGGCCCCCAACAACACTACCGGTGACCTGGACACTGGTGAAGATCAGCTGTTTATCAGTGGATATTTTGAGTCCTCTTCCTTTATGTTTGGACCAGAGGACTCGAGTCAGCTGAGTGTGATGGAAATGGTGCATATCTGCTGACTCAGGGGGGTGATTTGGAAAACATCTGACCTGGAACAAGTGAAATGTGAGTGAGGTCGACTGAGTTGGTTAGAAAGAACTGCCAAGAACATTTTTCCATTATGGTATTTATACACTTTGTGACCTGCAGATAAAAAGTTGCATTTGTTGGATGAGAACTGAAGAAATGGCCGCTACTTTTTTTAAAGGGAAAAGTTTGTGCCCGAGATTCATGATATGGAATGTGACAATGAACAATGTTGGTCCAGCTGTAAAGAAACATTTGTTCCTTTTATTGTCTTATTTTCCGTACACCCCCCTGTACAATGTTTGTCTCTTTTCCTAAAAACCAAATGACTATGAAGTTGGGGAGACATTTTTCATCCATCTGTTATCTGTTTGCTGATCCAGGGCCTGTTACAGTGGCATCAGGTTGGGGAGTCCATACACCTTCTCTACTCGCTGACTCATCCCGACCACTTCGCCTGTAACTACCCGACAGCAGGCTGGAGATTGTGTTCTGAAGCCAACAGACCCACATCATCTGCAAAGAGAAGCGATTCTGTGGTCCCTTGATCACTGAAATTGTTACAGGCCTGATGGGTTAAGGCCTGGCCACCAGCTCACCTCCCAGGTGAGCTTCCATGGAGGGTCCTAATCCTAATGAGGCTGACACAGCCGAACTGAGCTCCCCGACCGTCTGCCTCGATTCCCAGACGTTTCTTAATAAACCCATTTATTTGCAGAGTCACGTTCGTCCAACGCAGGTGAGTGAACAGTCTTAGGTTTACAAATCAAACCTGCATTAATGTGGACTGTTCACATTATATTTAGACTGGGTCTGTCAGTGGCAGAACCCTCACATGTGGTGTGCTCACAGAGTCTAATACCAGTGGCACAGAGCCAGGTTTGTCCAGTTCCAAAACCCCAAAGGAGAAGAGCTGCCGCTTTGTGAAAGAGCAAACTAAGGGGGTGAAACAGAGCCAAGATTTTAATTATGACTGTGCATCTGTGCAGGGATGCCTGAGGCCGGAACCAGCAGTGGATCGACTCAGAGAAACAGAATTCAAACAGAAGTGTGAGGGCGAAGCTTTTATTTCTGTACTCATGTGGACATATTGCATTTTATAACCTGTCTGCATGTGTCTCTAATTATTTTACCTGTCACTTATCTGTGAAGCACTGTGAATTCCTTGAATGTGAATGAAAAGTGCTGCTCACACGTTTCCGCACAGCAGGACTGTACAGAAAGTAGATAAGCAACTGTTAACTTCAGGAAATACTTAAGTACCAGATATTGTAATTGAGGTGTTAACAGTTTTCTGTAAAAGTCTGAGTCACTGCACAGATAATTTGACCTCATCTTCCTGAATCAGAAATAATTTAAAGACTAAGAATCCAGGTTTCGCCTTGTTTCTACCTGCGGGCTGAAGCTAATTCGTGTCTCCTCCACACAGATATTCCCAGCTGGTGCTAAACAGCTGTTTCCCATTCAGCATGTCGGTGCTGCAGTGAGCAGTGATGCCGCCACAGGAAGCGAATAGGCTAAAACACAGGAGATAAGTGTGAAAGGGCCGAGTGTGGAGCGAAGGGGGTCGGCACAGCAGGTAGACTCAGGTCTCCGTGGCCTGAATTAAAATCTGCTTCATGCTGACATTTAACATGTGTCCTGCTTGCAGTGAGCAAACACAGGCCACAATAAGCCACCACAGCGCTGAATAAACGAACAAAACGGCTTCATTGTTCCAGCCCCAAACTTATTATCAGTCCTCCAACACTTCTTAGAGACATAATATTGAGTTTAGCAAACATGACAGGGAGGATGTAGATTATTGGAGATTCATTGTGTGTCTGTAGCAGCTGTCAGACATTACCAACAAAGCGTTTCACTGTTACAGACACTGAGGAGGAAAACTGAACCGTACTGATGGTTGGAATGATTCTGCTTCTGTCGGGGGCTTTGAACTGAGCTCCACTATCAAACAGCATGTTTTTCCCCTGAGCAGCCACATTTAGGAACTGTGGGTTTTCTTGATGCCAAAACCCTGAGAATGAGCATTACTCCAACACCTGTCGCATAGCGTGTGTGTGTGTTCTTCTAAATAAAACTTGCAGAGGCAACGATGGAAAAGCAAACTTCATTATCACAACTGAGCTCAAACTGCTTAACCTTTAACTCAGTACAGCGCAGTACAGTGTGCAGTATTTCCCTCGTACTTAGTCCACAGGCCCAGATTTCCCATGTTTTCAGCTTGTTTTAAACCATCGTGCAGGCAACACTGACACACTCCCATAAAACCGCCAGCATACGTCACTTTTGCCACTTAAAATTTCAAATGCTCAGAACAGGAGAAAAATTTATTAAATATCAGGGTCGTAGTGTTTCCTGAACAACAGCAGCTGAAACGCTGACAGACGCTATACAGCTAATACAGCACGTACAGCTACTTGTTTTCTGTCTGTTTGCGCTCGGAACTTTCCTGACCACCACCTTGTGACAGAACTGGATCAATATCTGTCCTGCTGCTAACGAATAGTCCACATGCTTTTAGCCTAAGGCAGCTGTGTCTAAATGTGGTAGATAATGTGTATAATGTGTAAATCACGGCCCAGCAGCTCTGTCAAATACAGATAATAAAAAAACATCAAGATGCTGTGGAGTATTGCGTGTTCGTGGACGTGCAGGGCTTGTTCTGTTCGTGCACATCACTAGAAAGGCAGCGTCTTAGCAGAGATTGTCATTGTATCCATGCTGTGGTAAGTCGCAGAGCCGCTGGAGCGACATGTGTTTGTTAGGGCTCTGGTGTGGTAAATGAGTTCTGATAGTTGTACATACACTTCTCAATTTATTCATGGTGAACCTTCAAATATTATTATTTTATCCCAAGTAGCTGGGAGGCAGCGCTGCTCAAACCAAATGTGCAGTGGTTGTGATTGTTTGACAGTTTCATTTTGCAAAGCTGTGCAGAATTCGCAGGGGATTTATTGAAATGTTGTGATCACATTACAGATTTGTGGCAGGACTGAGCAGCATAGGGAACAGATTTTCAGTTTCTACAGTAAACACACATGCAGGCTGTGTCCTGGAGGCAGATTGAAGTGGGTGCATTGTCCCCTAATTCCCTGTATGCTGGCGTTTCTTTGCTGTGCTATGTGGCACAGCCCTCGGGCATTTTCACATTGGAATCACTCTCTGGAAAAAGTTTGGACACCACCTGCCTAAAGGGTGTGAAACAGGAAAGATGTTCTGCAGCTCAGAGAGAGAAATCGTGGCTTTCCTCACTGCTAATGCTGTAGCTCTGGCCCACGTACGTTCCATGGATGAAATAACTACAAACTCATGAAGCTCCACAGCACGTCGCACTGAAGCCTTCATCAATGATCTATGGATGACCAGGCCTGGGTGAACGAGAATTTTCACCGACATGTTACAACAAGGTAGAAATACGTATGATCACATTTATATTTACAGGAAGTGAGGACTGAAATGTGAAGGATTTGTTTTGGACTGCAGGGTGGTGGTGATTCTGACAGATGAGGTCTCTGGCAGCTCGTTGGTCCTCTGTCCTCTAATTGTACCACTAGGGGAAACACCACATGCCACAATAACTTAACACGGCCTTTAAGCAGATTTCTGTCTCAAATATCTACTGTAATAGTAAAAAGCACAGTTGTCCACAGCGTCCTGCAGCAAAATCAACTGAAATGGTTACAAAACCAAAACAAACCTTAACGAAAGGTTTTTCTTCCTGTATTGTTTTACTTGTATTATATAACAAGTAATACTAATCTAGTTTACAACTTTATCTTGTGTTCTATTAAAATTACAGGAAATATCTGGCAACTGAAGTTGTAGTTAGTTCACAAAACAGTTTGTTGTAAAATGTATTTACAGGTAGTTTTTGCGTTTTACATTAGCAGCTTTTTCAAAACATATTCAGAAGTGTAAACGACACCTTAGTGCAAAAGTCATTTAAAATCAACATTGCATCAGTGTCTCTTCACCTGTTAAATACAACAGGAGTCAGCACTGCAAAACAAAAACTAAAGCAAAAAACTTAAGTTTTGAAAGCGTCATTATCTTTTGTACAGTATATGACTCATGCTCAAAGCCATTCAAGTCCAATTTGCCTGAAAAGAAGAAAGATTTCTTCTTATTCTGATCCCACTTCCTGTTCAGAACCACTTTGACGTCTTTGAGCGACTGGTTGCATTTGTTCCATTGAAATAAGTGAAAATCCACAAAACTACATGAAAGAAAGTTAATGACAAAAATGATCACAGCTATTCTACATGAGAGCAAAGACAAACTAATCACTAGCACTTACAAAAGGAAAACTGGACTGAAGCAGTAGCTCTGCAATACACTGACTAACACAGTGGAAATGAGGGGCTTTTAACACTTAAAGGGATCATTTCACTTGTCACAAGATTGTTGGAGTTACTAACCAGTAGTGATGTAGTTTTATCAGCCTAAACTCTGGCTGGATATTTTTCATCAGCTGCATGTGGAACTAAACATATTGTTGCTCAGGTTCAAACGTTTTCCAGCAGTCGACCTTGTTGGTGATGTGGAGATTCTCTGACAAAATGAATTCTTTCAAACTGGTCAAAGTCTCCTTCATGTCCTTGAACAACACCACCCATATAGAAATGTTAGACCTTATACAAATGTTAAAACAAGTCCATTCAAAATCCTTTCACCTACCAGCTCACGTTAACCTGTGGTTCTGCCCCTGTGATACAAGGAAGTGGTTCTGCAGTGGCATAAACAGAACATTTGGGTGAACAGCTGCTAACTTACCACTTTTCCACTTTAGTATTGGATTTAACTTAAACGTACACAAATTTACCTTCTGGAAATTATAATAAGTCCTAAACTATGTAGTAATACTTTGAAATGATGCCAGGTATGAAGTTATCACACACAGCGTTAGAATAACTCGTCTTTCCCGATGCTTTTTGCCCTGTTACTGACAAACCTGCAGCTTCACTCTGCAGTGTCGCTGAGGTCATAACAGCTTAGTTAACATAAAGGGAAATTACAGTCACTTTACAAAGTCACTTACAAATAATTTGTTGTCATCAAATGCTCTTGTTCCTCATTCTGATTCAACTGCCTGTGCATCACCTACAGTCAAGATACAACTTGCCTGGAATTGTAAAACATGTTCTTGTGGAAAAATGCTGTTAGCTACTGTTATAATTTTTTACCCATGATGCAAGATTCAGTTCAACTTTGTAAAATGACAGAAGTTTTTGTACCAGTGTGTGTTGATTCAGGACACCTGTACAAAAACCAGGTGTGGACCATCAAATCTTAGCGAAAGGATGCAAAATGAAAAGAATTGAAAGGATTCTATGCTCTGCTCCAACAAGCAGCTAGAAATACTTTTAATTTCCACAGTGTTTTGATATGGTTGGTGCACTCAACAAAACACTGCTGTAAATGATAAGTACGCTCATTTTTCTCTCAGCTCCATTCTTGTGTCCCAGAGCAGCAGGAGCCCAAAGGACGAATGAAATCATTTCTTCCCTTTTTTTTAAACAATGTCTGTTTCATTTTTATTAATGCTAAAGCCAAGTGCCCCGGTTCTGTTATGTTAGTAATTAGTTGTAGTCCTACCTGCACATTAAGGACAGAAACCAAAGCAACCCAGCATCCAAAACACAGCAGACTGTAATTAGTCCAGAGGCACTGAAGCAAACAGTTCCTGAGGCTGGAGACAAGGCTTAATGTTGGAATCTGTGTGTGTGTGTGTATCTGTGTGTGTGTGTGTGTGTGTGTGTGTGTGTGTGTGTGTGTGTGTGTGTGTGTGTGTGTGTGTGTGTGTGTGTGTGTGTGTGTCTAAGCATTTTGTACGATTGTTGTGAGGACATTTTGACCCAGAATCTGACAGTATAACAACAATGTCTTAGATACGAGTGTAGTTTAAATTATTCGTGTCACGATGGATCAGCGCTCTACATGCTGCATTCAGGTTATAGTTTTTCCTGGAGGCAAAGGTTTGAGCCCCACTTCTGGTCCCACTTGATGGTTCTGTAGGAAGGTTAAACCCACTCTGCAGCCGCACCAACACCAGCACAGAGCTAATTAACTGCCTCCTTAATTAACTGACGACACGGAGAGAGACCACCATGACTGACAGTTTTCCACAGTTTGGTTTAACAGAGTTTCCCTAAAACGTGAACCTCACGTTTCCATCTTTAACTGGACGTCTTTGTCGACCAACAAAGGAGCAAAAGGTTGACGGACTGTCTCCACCGTGTCCACATGAAACCTGTTGGAACCTCAGAAATTTACTTTGTCAGTCTTCCAGCTAGACACAAGTCATTTTTTCTGTCAGCTCCTTTAAATAAGCCTCAGCTTTTAATAATCATTAAGTGAAAAAACACAAACTGTGTATTGTTGCATGACATTGTTGTTGTACTCATGTTTGTATTTCCCTGACTTTTGCATGGTGCTTTGCTTTGCTTTCCAAACCATTTTATTACTTAACAACGGATTAATTCCCCATTAACCTGTTTTCACACCTCTGCACATGAATCAAACCTTTTCTACTGACAATCACTGAAAGTGTAACACAGTCACAGCCTGAACTCAATTAGCACTTAGTTGTCAAGGTTCAAGTCCTCGCCAATCAGACTCTCAGGAAGAAAACACAAAGCCACATCAATGTTCTGCTCCGTGTGCAGCATTTTGCTGATTGAATATTGCAGTTGGAGAATAAGTTGGAGTGTAAGAAAGTGGAGAATCAAACCTTGGACACAGTCTGCAGAGGGTTCAGTTATAGTAGCAGCTTCCAACCATGAACAGATGAAGAGGACATGGAAAAACTGTTTTTAATTAAATGCACCATGGGTTTGTAAACTCTGCTGCCAACACACAGCTAAAATACTTTTGGGGCTGCAGGAAAAATGTTTACGCAGTGTTTTTATTTGGTCTGTGTGCTCAACAAAATGCTGCTGTAAATTATAAGTACAGTCATTTTTCACAACAGTGGTTCACAGCAGAAATTGGCCACAAATTTAAATTGTCCTGGACTATTTCCAAGCCAACAGGCCACAATCCTCAGTGTCCTCTGTGATTCAGAACTGAATTAAGGCTCATGTGAGGCTCATCTGTCAGCAGATCTAAAAATATTGCTATTGCACCTGCCTGCCTGCCTGTAAAGCACTTTGAATCACATTAGCCTGTGCAAAAGGTGCTAAATAAATAAAGTTGATTGATGGAACATGAAGAAAATGGGAGCAGAGGCTCATCAGTAGCTCAAGAACCTGCTCAGAATGAACATGTAACAGGTGATGTTTTCATTGCAGGAAACACACTGAAGAGACTTCATGCTGCCTCCAGTTTGCCTCCAACCATAGATGGTTCTTTCATCAGTGAAGGGAAGTCTCACCTGGAGCACTTTCTCAAGCCCACGTCACCACCACCACCTGACACCTGCATCAGCCACATGAGAGTCAGGTGTGTGTGTGTGTGTGTGTGTGTGTGTGTGTGTGTGTGTGTGTCCTCTCATTAGCATCCTGAAAACAGCTTCTGTCAGAGAGACCTGTAAACTGGAGTTAGTGCAGACCGAGGATAATGAACACGCTCGGCTATTTCTGCTCAGCCGATGTGACAGCACCAGGCAGTCTCTCAAAAACACAGTAATTTAATATAAATTGCAGATTTTTGGACATTTGGATCAATCTGATTTCTGACCTGCTGCGTTCAGGATAACGCTGAACTCAAATGCTTAAAATAAAGAAGTTATGAGCTGAAACTCCTTAAACGCACCAGCACTTTTCATTCATGTCATGTTTTCTGCACATTCTCTCAGTTTCAAAGCCTTCACCACACAGACAGAAAGACGACTGTGGTAGTGAAATAAAAACCACTTTTTCAGGTGAATGAAAAATATTCCAGGGGTAAAATAAGATGTTTGAACAGAGTTCAGTGTGAAACCACTGCTGTTGCTGTAATCAGAGATGTAATGTTGCGTTAAGGAAGCCGTGATTTTTTTATTACCCTTAATCATCTTTATTTAGTTGCCTCCACTTGACCCTTATGTCCTTGCTCCTGCACAGATTTAATCCAGGGTTTTTGACTGTTTAGAGAAAAACCTACTGTCATCCCTGCAAACAGTTCTGAGTCATATGAGAGGGTAGTGACAGACGACCTCTATGGGCACGAAAGCAGGAGGCCATGTTGGTTGAAAACAGTCTGCACTTATTTTAGTCCCCAAAGCTTCACATTCATCCAGTCACACACATACTCACACAAGGCGATGGACTGATCTCTAACAACTTGAGGTTCACATAATTCAGGTCCACTTTTTTTTTTTTTTTGGCCTTTCGGTGTATCCTGTGAGTCCAGCGTTGCCACAGCGGATCGTTTTTCCACATGTTGATTTGTCACACACACTACCAGGCTTGGGACCGGAGCTACGCGGCTGGGGATGGGGACGGACTGTTGGGGGTTCAGTGTCCCAGAGACACTTTGACAAACGGTCGTTTAGAGACAGCACACAGAGAACAAGGTAAATCAGAGAGACAGAGAACAGGTAACACGGAGACACTGAAATGGTGATTCAATGAATGACAGCAGGAAGCACAGAAAAATTTGGATGCAGTGTGTCGCGTGTCGCGTGTGCAAAGTTAAAGCTTAATATGGAGCAGACTCCACTTACAACCTGCATTTTGATTTATATTTTGTTGTGTGATGGTCCAAACTTCACTGTGGTTTTTCATTGTAAATAGTTAAAGGTTTATAAATAATTTATTCACAATCAGAGATTGGACCTTTTGGTCTAACTGAAAGGGGTCTTTGTTTTTCCACTTCATAATTTATTTATAGCCCTCTGCTACATGAGTATAATAGGCCATAGAAATAATAAACATTAGATATGATGTATGTTTTTATATTAGTGATTCATTTGTCACACAACTTCACATTATTTTTGTAATAAATTAACTTAAGCAACCAAAAATATGAGGCTCCTCAGCAACGATAGGAAGAGGGTTGGCTAGGCAAAAATGGATAAGTCCTAAAACCGCAACGCTCAAGATATGAAAAATACACACTTATAAATACACATTTATAGGAAACTTGTCCAAATATCTTTGAGTTGATAACTTAGCATTCATAGTTTACCACAGCAAAAGTATGGTCCGAGTTAGCTGTAGTTATTAGCAGCCTGCTAGTTAAGCTGGTGACTCCTGCAAAGCTGCTCTGCAGCTTTGAGTTAGCTCATGTTAACTTTCAAAGTAAAAGAAGAAATCATGTGACACCAGTGGACCCCTACTTGCATCGGGGTCTGCACACAGCAGCCCTCAGGGGCCCCCTACTGGTCTGGGGGCACCTCTGCATCCTTGCCTTGTGTTACTGGATGTGAAATTAATATTTATGAGCAGTCAATTAAAAAAGTGCTTTTAAATAACAATAGTTTTAATGCCAATTATTAAGTAAATGGTAAATAAAATGTAATAAAATTATTTTTGGCTAAAAAGCAAATTCTCTCTACACAATGTTGCTTCCACTTAATTTCACCAGTAATTGTCATAACTCAAAAGCCCGATGTTTTGGGTTTTTTGAGCCTCCAAAGGAAACTTCAGCGTGAGAAAACAGCAGTTGGTGTTGTTACGCACGATTCGACCAAAGTCCAACTGAAACGCAGCAACACTCACAACACAGAACTAGACCGAGGGAAGAAATGCTCATGGCTTTGTGGGCAGAGTCTGTTACTGAGTCCTGGTGTCTCAGTGTCTCCCTCTTACTGTCCTTCAAACCCAGGTGACAGAGGATGAAACGAAAATGTCCACTAAGACCAGGTCCAAAACATGTGGGTTCTGGTAGGAGGAAAGAGACTCAGGCCTTCGAGCTGACTCTTCCTGTGTTTCCAGCTCTGGCCCATTCTGCTGCACACTGGGTGTCAGAGAGCAGCAGGATGCTGCTTTATCACTGTCCCTAAGGACATTGCTACTTCATCCGACAGCTGACTTAAATATCCAACATGCAGGAGAGAAACCATCTCACTGAGCTCCCCTGGTAATACTAATACCATCCAGAAAGGGATTTACTTTCATTTGTGTCTGCTGAGGGCGTCTTTCACATTGAAAAACACCTTCAGGACAGCTCACAGTCTCTGCAACAACCTGACAGCAAAAACTTTTTAACTTCTCTCTCCCTGCATCAAGCCTCCCCCCATGTTTGTGGTTGGTTGATCATAGGGTCCTGGAGTGAGGTAGAAGCTGGCAAAGCTTGTAGATCGATGTGAGCTCTGTGTGTGGTAATGAGGCCTGACAGGCCACACATCTGCTGCTGACAGTGAAGGCATCCTGCTCCGAGGGGACCACTGCGAGGCGTTCAGGAGCAGATGTTCTCACACTCTTATGTGTGGTCATCACAGCCTGTGCTCTGTACATATTTCTACTCGTCTGACTTTGAGTTCGCATGTCGAGGAGCAGAAGTATGGCGCTTTAGCTGGACATTTCTATTTGTAAGTCCCTTTTTGACTGATTTGGGCCCATTTTGACATTTTAATTTTGTATATTTTTGGCTCCAACCCCATTCTAAACCTAGAACTGATGTTTTAGAGTAAACTTTTTATGACATACTCTGTGATTCCTGCTCAGTTCTCTTGTATAACCCTGACAGATGGACTGGGGCAAGACACAAGCATAATGACAACTGACACATTCAATCCTCACCAACTTCAACCTCTGTTCAGTGCCTCTGTAGTCACAGAACAGCTGTCTGTCCATCTGCAGGATAAAAGGTCGGCTGCAGGACAAACTGACACCGGGCTGACTGGCTGCACCACGTAGGCTCAGCAGGGACAAATCTGCAGTGTTTTCTTGGATTTGCTGATTTTGTTGGTAGTGAAACCAGACACAGGTGAAATGTTTGCAACACCCTAATAAAAGCACAAAAGTTAGATTTGAAAACTTCTGCAGAGTTAAGCTTCACAGATGCACATGAATTGTGTTGGATCATCTTGTGCACACGTCTTGAGACAGGAAAATGGAGGTGGAAACATGTCGGAGAACTGGCCTTGGGGTCAACCAGTGTTAGACACACTGAACGTTTGATCCGATGATGAAAAGTCAGAGGATCCAATAGAAAAAAGAACTATTTCAAATCATCCATAAATGAGGGAGCAGTGTGTAACAGAGGATTCTATGTGGTTGTGTACAAAGGTCTGGAGGTGAGTGTCTCATTTTTGTATTCGTTTCACCACAGGACAAAAAGACCAAAGAGTGGACCAAATATCTGGAAGACCAACATTTAAGTGAATGTTAGAGACATGTTTCCCCTGAGGGAAAGGGCAGGATTTTAAAACCAAATCCCTGAGTTTCAATAATCTTTTTGGATTAACTACGTGAATATTTTTTCTTAATGTCTTCTGTCAGTGACCGTGGCCCCGTGGCATCGTCTCAGTCCAGTTCTGCACTCAGCTGAATTTCATTACTGCTCTCTGTCGTGACATAACACAGAAACACAAACGCTTCAAGGTCTGTTGCCAACATACTGTAATTCTGCTGGAATAAAATCCAAAAAAGCAAACAGAGAATATTTGTTGCAGCACTGTAATGTATTTTATTGCATAGAATTGCACAGATGTTTGGGCTTGTTGTGCATTTGCAATGTTCCTTCTCCTCATTTACAGTGGATTCTATGTGTGGTCATTTATTTAGCTCAGCCAAGAAGACAGAGTCTATCTTTAGTGGCAAAATTAGTTCACAGGACGGTGCACTGCTGTGGAAAAGCCTTTGAATTCATGGAACCAAAACCCGCCGCTCACTATCAAATGGGAGGTTATATGACTGAATAATCATTGAAGTCTAGTGAGATTTTTGTGTTTGTTTGCTGTAACAGTGGGACATGAGTTATGGTTCAGGGAAAAAAGTCAGGAAACAGACAACAGGGTCGCAGACTGGCCACTTATGCAGTTTAGATTCCAATAGCATGAGAAAATGTCCAAATCCAACATCAATAGTCATATTCCAGTGACAGTTCATACAAAATCCAATATCCAGAATCCTAAATGCTCCTTTATTTCTAGTATCTGTGTTAGGAAACCGGATTATCCAGAGGAAATCCACACAAGCACAGGGAGAACATGCAAACTCCACACAGAAAGGTTGAGGATTCGTACTGGTGACCTTCTAGCTGTGGGGCAGCAGCACTAGTCACTCCACCACTGTGCCACCCAGATGTAAATATTAAAATGTAGTTATTTTGTTTTCATTCAGAGATTTTGACACCTTGAGTAGAGCAACAACAAAACTTTGCCTATTATGAGAAAATGTGCTCTGGGCATAGAAATATAAAGCCCCCCCACCCTTTTCTACATAGACCCCCAGACTTAACAAGATGGGTCTATTTTGGCTCATTTAGTGTGTTTCTTTGATAACACTGTTACTTATCTGAACTCTTTGATACAAGACATATGAAAACTCTGCATAGAGACGATCGCCTGCTATTACTAACTTAAGATGCATATTGTAGCTTATAAGGGACCCTCGACCCATTGACCCCTCGACCCCTGACCCTGTGCCCAGTAACTTTGTTTACCTTGTTTGTGTTTGGCATAGGTTACACTTTATAGGCCACTTTGGAACTCAATTACCAGACTCTTCGGTTTCTGTGACCTTTCCATAAGAACAAGGATCAGGACTGATGGAGAATGTTGTGTTCTCTATCTATGTTTTCTATCTAGATATATATCTATAGATAGATAGATATCCATCTATCTTTAGAGATATCTATCTATCTATCTAGAGAGAGAGAGCTCTAATAGAAATGTTGGTGTTGTGAGCAAAAAGGCAAGTGTTCATTTAGAAATGAATTTTTCTGTGTAGAGTAAACAGCAGGGGGCCCAGTATTGATCCTTGTGGGACCCCTTTATCAAAAAGAGGACTTAGTCTTTTAACAAAATGAATTCATAACAATAGACATTTTAAGGAGTTCAGTGATGCTTGTCACAGATCACCCACCCACTGTGACCGCATACAACAGACTGCTAGTGATATTTCTTCTTCACATCCCCAAAAAATGAAGATGAAAGGCCATTGTTGTCGGACTGCTCTTAGTTTCTCTTTTTTCCGTGTCCTTCAACTTCGTTATTAGTTAGAGGCAGGTTCACAGCTTCCGTTACAACAACTCACTCCGTGGCCCCTTCTCCTGCAGCTTTCTGGCTGCAAGCTGCTTATTTAAAACTACCAGTTGTTTGTAATTGTTGTGAGGCTGAGGAACCACTGAGCTACTATGTCTTGTGGGTCCAATCAAACAGGAGCAGAGCCACAGGAGGTTGAATGGATGAAGGAGAAGCAATTTCAGAGCTTTACTCTGTCATGACTCTACTCTAATTACTGATCCGCCTCAGTCTTAATCTCCTTTCTAATGCCTTTGTTTATATTTCAGTTTCAACAGGTTCCTAAAGCTAAGAGGCAAAATGTGAGCTTTTTTTCTCATGATCCATCACCTCTCAGCTTATTCATGTTTGGTGAGCATTATGCAACCAGAACCACTTGGTTGAGGCTAAAACAAATGAAAAAGCAGAGTCCTACACTCTGGCATCAATGTGAGCTGCTGCAGCACTGTAACACTGTCATTGTCATTAGACGCATGCGCTTACAACTGGAACAAATGGCCAGTGCCACATTTTTCTGGTGAAAAGAATCTCCCTCAGGTTTGTATTTCCAGCTAGGAAACAAACCAGCTAATGTTCCATCAGCACGATCCTCAGTGCTGAGCCAAGTGTGTTAATATTTACATGCACGAGGCCAAAATAGCAGCGTGAGGGGGGAGATTCATTTCAGTTTGTTGACTGTGTGTAAAATAGAGAGCTGGACCTGGGGGGCGATTAGTGTCGATTCCAAACATGTGGCCTGGCTCTGTGCAAAGTGAAGAAGAAGAGCATCCACAGGAATTTAACGAGATTATTGAACAAACTGGTGAATCATTTGACGCCATCATGTAACCGTACAGAAACTACAAGCATCGGTCAGCAGTCTGTGCTGCAGCCAGAAATGATGCACAGGAGCTTTGCTGAATGGCTTCATTCATATTCATTAAGTGTTTCCCTGTTTCCAGTTATTATGCTAAGCTACGCTAACCAGCTGCAGGGTGTAGCTTCATATTTACATAAAAGTGATATCCGTCTCACTCCTGAGGGGAAAAAATTAAAAATATATTTATATTTATTTAAATATGTAGGAAAAATTGAATAATAATGTTGACATTAAGTACATTTGTTATGCAAAATTCCAGCTTGCCAAATGTGAGAACTTGCTGGTTTTGTGACAGTGACTGAATAACTCATGGCTCCAGGAAATTACTGCCAAAAAAAAACCTAACACTGACCATTTCTGTTGTTGTAATAACCAAAAGATGCATTAACTGGAAAAATGATCTTAATCACAAGCCTGCACAGAGCTTAATAAAACTGCTTCTGGAAGTGAACATCTGTGAAAATCTGTTTAATGAGCAGAGTTGTAGAAGAATGTCCCTCAGTTTCCATTTTAGTTTTCCTTGCCTCAAATATGACAAACCCATAAAATGACCGAGTACTTGGATGAAAAATGAAGACTATTTTACAGTAGACTGCATTATGAGTGTCCTTAGCTGATCTAGAAAAGAAACAGGCCTTTTCAGGTCACAACTGGCATCATTGAAGCACATCATACTGTAATTTAAGAAGAATAAGTAGGTGATGAGGTTGCAGAACTTTGGATCAGACTGTCTGAAGCAGCAGGTGAACAGCTTTGTTCTCAGAGGATTTGTCCTCCGGGATGCTGTGGGCCAGTCGTTTTCAGTGCGAGCAGGCGATGAGGTAAATGATGGAGCCTCAGCGCTGTGGGTTTTATGGCTTTGATGTTTCCAGTGCCTCTACAAGCTACTGTCGAAAAGTCTGAAGTTTCCAGCTCATTTGTTTATTATTGGATCAAAACTCTTAGAAGGTAATAAGCACAAAGATGCTCAACGGTTTTGGACACTGAGACCAACATGTACAATTTGTACACAAGATATTTCACCATGAAACATGAGATTTTCTGAGTACGTTAATTCTGATTCCCTTTAAAGGGAAGCGTCTTCACAGCTTTTCACAGCAGGTTATTTGTAAGAAGTTCAGATTATTTCCATTGACGTAATCCGGCATCTTAGTGCCAAGAATAACCAGAATTGTGTAAGAAAGGCAAAGCAAAGCAAAAAAAAAATGTAATGATACACAACTACAGATGAATCCACTGGCTAATTAATGTGCTGCATGTGAAGCGCTGCCCCCGGGTCAAACCGAACACATTCCCATCAGACAGTAACACCATCATCGTTTGACTTAATCAGTTACCATTCTCAGACAGGAGAGACAGTCTGTGGGAGAAGGAAACATAAATCGTGTCTGACCTCCGTGGTCATGTGAAACCGCTGTAATCAGCAACAGTTTATGAGAAGATGGACCAGTGGGCCCCTGGGAAGCCCCCCGTTGTTTTTAGCCATTCAATCCTGGTGGTTTACATTAAAACCACCTGGTGGTCCTAATGATGTAGCTGAGGATGAAGGCTGAAGAACTGTGAGCTTCAGACTCTGTTGTGAGACATTTAATGTCCAAACAAAACTGGCCTTGAAATGAAAGAGACAGAATGTAAAAGGATTTTTCCTGTTTGTCTCTGTGCAGCAGCCCTGAAGTCAACATCCTCCCTCTTCACTAACACACATCATTTCTGGGAGAAAAACTTTCTGACCTCTAGTGACACCACAATTACACTTACCAAGGTCTCACTTCTGCTCGTGTGATTCTCCAAGAACATCATCTAACTTTCTGTCTGGAAGACGATATAAAGATCCATTACCAGCAGTGGTTTGGTTCAAGCCTGTTGCTCCCATTTATTGTAAATACCTTCAGCACTCACACTTGTGTCATTGTGGTGCATTAACCTAATGGACAATGAAGTGATGTGGATGCTTCAGCCCTGGAGGGAAGGAATGACACTGGGTGTTTACAGGAGCTAAAGCTTCTCAGGATGATGGAGGCTGAACTAGCTGCAGGCATAATTACCAACTCCTGAGCTCAAAGCTGCACTTTTCTCTTTTCAGGGATCAGCCACAACATCCACAGGAACAGTGTGTGTGCTTCTGAAAGCGTGAAGACATTATACAGATCAGTACTTTTCTGTTCTCACACTGTCCAGCTACCTAAAGAGTCAAATACTCACCGTGGGTTTTGTGGCTCCGACAGAAACAGGCACAGAAACATCACTGCCAACTACCTGTTTACTGGGGCAACTGCAGTATGACAAAGATGCTCACAAAGTCGTAGGGATGGGGCGATGCAATCGATTTACAGTGCATCCAGAAAGTATTCACACTGCTTAACTTTTTCCACATTTTATGTTACAGCCTTGTTTCTAAATGGATCAATTTGTTTGTTTTCAGCAAAATTCTACAAACAATACCCCATAATGAGAACGTGAAAGAAGTTATTTTGAACTCTAATTTATTTAAAAAAAATAATGTACATAAGTATTAAGTATGAAAGGGAGCTCTGGTGATGGACAGACTGACAGATGAGGTTAGACAGGAATCTCCATGGACTATGATGTTTGCAGATGACATTGTGATTTGTAGTGAGATCAGGGAGCAGGTGGAGGAAAATCTAAAGAGGTGGAGGTCTGCTCTGGAAAACAGGAATGAAGCTCAGCCGCAGTAAGACAGAAGTGTGTGTTTTGTGATAAAAGAGTATCAGCGAGTATGAAAGGAAAGATGTTTAAGGCGGTGGTGAGAGAGAAGAGGATGCTGAGGTTGGAGCTGCCAGGCAGGAGGTCTAGATGAAGACCAAAGAGGAGATTTATGGATGTAGTGAGAGAGGACATGAAGTTAGTTGGTGTGAGAGAAGGGGATGCAGAGGACATGGTTAGATGGAGGCACATGATTCGCTGTGGAGACTCCTGAAAGGGTACAGATGAAACAATAAGAAGCTGAAGGCCTGATTCAGTGCTCGGGGGCGTTTTGGCCAAAAACTCAGCTGCCGTTTCCGTCCAACAACAGCAACAAACAAAATATTGCTCACAGGTGAGCAATATGTCCAACCAATCCTGCTACTCCCTCTGTCCCCGAGTCAGAAGTCTGTAGAGCTGTAGAGCCTGTCCAAAGGTGTCTCTGACCTTCAGTTCAACATGGCGCATTGTGCTGGGTTAGCTAGCTGCCTCCCTCAGTTGTCACTACCCGTCGTCAGATTGACGAGCAGGTTTTCTCCTGATAAACGCTTTGTATTTCTAGCTGAAATTCTCAGTTCATCAGAAACATCTGTACACTTGCAGATTATCGAGCTGACAACTTAAAAAACTGTTACTACAGGTTACTAGTACACAGCTTCTAACTTATTTCCTTCACAATTATCTCCTTAGCTCCATCACATTCCCAGAGCAAGTCCGGCCTCCACTTCAAACAAAATAAAATCCTACGTTATCACCTCAAACAGATACCACATGCAAAAAAACATTTTAAACATTTTAACCCATGAATTTAACATTTTACATCAGAAACAACAGAAAATAAAGAATTTGACCCAGTTTTACCCATTTGTGTGGATTTGTAAATATTTATTTATTTATTTATCTAACAAACCTTATTTAGATAAATCACTTATTAATATATTAAAGTTTATTACTGGGCTACATAAGTCTGTTTAAAATGTCACACTAATAGTAGACGATTGACTGTGAGAGCAGCGACATGGTTTCTAACCGTCTCCTCGCTTTTCCCCCTTTATTAAGGAAACCACATGGGCCTCTGTGAAGATTCAAATCCATATTTTAAATCAAGCTTTAGATGCTTTGGTTGAGACTGTGAGCAGTGGATGAGGAGGTTTGTTTCCTGCTTCCTGCCTCTCAGGTGGTCTGTCGTCAGTTTCAGTTTGCTCAAAAAAAGGAAAAATAACCTTCATATATGAGGAAAAACGTTTTTACACTTCAAAAGCTATAAAAGTTTTTGCCTGCATAGAAACCAAAGTGAGGAAACGCTGACATGTAAGAGGCATCTGACATTTAAACGTCAGCAGTGTGGAACACTGAGACGTGACACTGACATCTTCATGCTCCCAAAATACCAGCAGTGGATGGAAACATACAGTAGTATTTTCCTTTGATACTTTCTAAAACAAGGTTGGATTTGAATGAGCCCATCAATCCACATCCTTTAGCTGCCTCTGGTGTCTTTTGGGGAAAACTGCCTCCTAAAAATCATCACTTCTATAGAAGTAAACTACAAAGGCAAATGAAACCTAACTTCATTTCTGTTTTTGTTGCAAATTTTCTGTCACTCAGCTAATCGATTAATCATCATTTGGTGTCTGGATGAAGACAATGAGCCTCCAACCCTGTAAAAGGTTTCATCCTTTCATCCCCTCTGATGAGTGTCCTGGTGTCACCTCTTTACGTGTTGGCCTCAAGCTTTTCCATCAGAACTCTGTAGAAATATATGTCTATGAAATGTGTCCATTTGCAGTGAAACTCTTAGAATGCAGCACAATGTGACAGTGAAGGCCAGACTTGATTGCACATAATCTGGTGGCTGATTGGTTGATTCACAGATGATTACTTGAGTGCTGCACACTGCCCATTAGCTTATGGATAATGATTTAACACCAGTCATTTCATGAGAAATGTGTCGGAGAGAGAGAGTTTAAATAATGCTGCAGACAGAAAGTACAGAAACCTGCAGTTGTGTCTATAAATATTCTTCCATTCGTATGTATCAAGTCATGATTTCTAGTCCTTGTGCTTTTTGAAACTGCAGCATTCCTACGTGTGTAGCACTTTGGACAGATGTTCATTCTGTGCAGCTGCCTGCAGCAGACCATGCAAACACCTGATGAATCCACTCACACAGACACCTGTTGCTGACACTACTGGACGTTTGCGAGCTGGGAGCTAAACGCTGATGTTAGCACAGTGACATGAGAAGGTTAACACTAAGTGTCCAGCTCGTACGAGACATATAGGAATGTTGATGTGCCGGCACAGTTGGAGGTTGATAGGTCAAAGGAAAACTGACTTACTTACTACCAGTTCACTTTTTGTGGCCGACCATCGAACAGCAGATTTTCCAGTCCCATCCCCCTTGTTCAGATGGGATGGGACACACCTGTGCTCCTATTCATACCCCTGCTGCATCACACACAACTGACTGCACTCTGTTATATTTACAATCACTCAATCATTTCCATGTTTATGTGTTTTTCTGGAAAATTGTGAAATCAAAACCATTTTCATAATTGGGGGGAAAACATTCTGGTAATACAAAAAAGCTAAAAAGGAAGCTCATCCATGTGTCATCTGCTGCAGCCCTGTTCACTTTATCATTTGAGTTCTCAGTGTGTATAGAGCCTGCTACTTTTAAAGAAACATTTTCTCTGTAGATCATAACTTCAGTACAGTAAATAGTACTGTGTGTTAAGTACCGAAGTTATTTAACTTGTGTAATTCACTGAAATGTGCCTCTGATTTGCAAACCTTTTGTAAACTGTTACTGACTGAAGTGAACGGACTCGACGGGAAGTGAAGAAGCAGTTCATCTGGATTTTTATTTATTTAGTAATTTTTTTGTCCTTTCGGTTTATCCAGTGAGTTCATTGTCGCCACAGCGGATCATCGTCCGCATGTTGATTTGGCACAGATTTTATGCCAGATGCCCTTCCTGACACCACCCTCCCATATTTCTACCGGGCTTGGACCGGCACTGCACAGTTGGGGAGGGGAGTGGGCTGTTTGGAGTTCAGTGTCTTGCCCACGGACACTTCGACATATTGATTATTGATGGATAGTCAGACAGTGGCTGTACAGGAAACAAACTGTTGATCAGGTGTCTGTTGTTGCAGTGTGATGTGTTCAGTGTCAGTCCGTGTATTTCTGTTGCACAGATACTAAAGTCTTACAAAAACAATAATAAAAAATACATAACCCTCCAGCTGGAGGCGCCGCAGGCGATCGCCTGTGTCTAAAAACGGCCCTGCACTACTTTGTTTGATGTGTTTGACTGAACAATGTGAAACAGTAAAATAGTTATTAGGTGTTTCACATAACGGACGCTGAAATTAATTAATGAATCGAGCAGCTGGTGTACTTTTCTGGCTCACGCACAATTGATGCATTAGGGCTGTGGACACTGCACACAGACACACACGTGGTCGTCTGCAGTCAGTCCATCTGGATTATGTCCTTTGTGTGGATTGGGTTAAAATACTGGAGCACAAACATCCACTGTCAGATCGGATTAGGAGGATAACAACTGATATCAGCCCACTGGGTGATGTGGGAGCAGTTTGTATGTAGTGAGTCCTGAACATGCTGAGTCAAACTGACGACTGTAAATCATTCTCAGACAGAGGTCGGAGGTCAGAGACGGTTCGTTTCCTCCCAAACATTCAAACATTTATAGACATTGTCCCTTGGTTGACTGAAATCCCCATAAATCATCATGTCCAAAATGTCCAGATCTTCCTTTGTGTGAACTCATTACTCTCCAAATTACTTAGAGATAATCTCATCAATGGTGACATTTGGATTCCATTAAAGCAGAAACAATTAGCTGACTAATCATAAAAAAGGAAAACGATGAATTCAGAATGGGTCCTGGGTTTTTTTAGGCAGTCACATACGTCCTTGTTCCCTTTTGTTCCATGTCATGCTCTCATTAATGCAGCTCACAGACATTTCCTCCCTGTCAGGCTTTATCATTTCACAAAGATGAAAACAGAAAAGAAAATGACTGTGTGACCAGAGTCAGTGGATCTGAGACGAGCTTAAAAACAGATGGGACTGGGTGTGTATTTCATGAGTGGGCTGCTCCCTGAAGACAGAGACAAAACAATGTGCTCATGTGGAACTAATGTGCTGTTATGTGCCTGAACAACTTGTGGAAGAAACTCCAGGAGCAGAGAGACAGAGTTTAGACTTAAACCTGTCAGCAGAGCCGGAGACATTGCGGAGACACAATCCAGAGACGAGTGTTTACAGTGGAGCTTCTCAGATGCTGACGCTCCAGTCAGCGAACAGGATGTGTCGTGCATTTATATGCAAAAACATGTCACCCAGTGAAACAGCATCACTGGCCTCTGGGCCCGAGCCGCAGATGCTTTCACCACCTCAGTCCTCTCCACTCGGTGGGGGTCACGGGGGGAAATGTAGACCTGCTGGTGGTCATCCATGAGTTACGTAGTGAGACCACATCCCCCCAGTGATCAAACAGTTTCTGGGCCCTTTGGTTCTGCTCACAATGAGGAGAAGAAGAAGAACAGCACCTGTCCAGGTTACAGTGCTGCAGATTATCTTCAGATGACCCCAAATTCCCTGCTCTCTCAGAAACAGGACCACAGTCTGAGTCCACTTCTGTCCCCCAGGGTATGAGCTACAAAACACTGATCCCCTAGGACCAAGTATTAGACTGAACTTATGTAACTCTGAGTACAACCCCAACGTGTAAAAGGTAAATAAAAACCTGCTGATATGTTTTTGTGTTCTATTGTGAATAAAATAAGTTGCTGAGGTTTGCTAATCACTGCACTCTGCTTTTATTTATGCTTTACATGTTGGACTTTTACAACCGCCATATATGTAGCATTTGTTCAGCTAAGGTACCATTTCAGGAGACAGTCTGTTTTTTAAGAGGCTTTGTGGGTCATTGATGCAGTTAGCAATGACTGAAAAACATATGTGCCCTCAAGTGTTAAAAGGTGCTGAATAATGAATACAGCAGTTGAAGTACCTGGTGTGAAGGGCTCATTTATGGCCTGTGACGAGCTGGTCCACCTCCAAAGGTACAATAATGTCACTTGTTGTCTGACAGTGTGAAGACATCACTAATCCTTTTACAACCACCAGGCAGAACGGCTACACTGCTCGACTGAAACGAATTGAATCCTTTGTTCCCCCTTAGTGCCGCCTCACTGAAACGGGGAGTGTTTACAGGTTATGGATGTGTTGAGGTGAGCTCTAATTCCTCTGTGGTGGACAGTGACATGGGGGCGGAGGGCTGGGGGAGTAGAGACAGTCCTGACCATCAGCGTTGGGGACACATTGTGTCATGTCACGTCCACCTCAGCCCTTTAGTGTCTCCAAGTTGCCTCTGTTGCTGACAGCTCAGCTCTATGGTTGAACATTTCCTTTACACGTGGTGTGAAAATGTGTGGATGTGAAAAATGGGACTCAGACACCTCCACTATAAAAATATGTGTGGATTCTTTTGGTCCCAGTTTTACAAACCTGTTATTCTAACTCTCATTATCTCTGTGTATATTAGGTAAAAAACCTGAGATTAGAACATTCTGCTTCAGCCACAGCTGATCATCGATGAAGGCCTGAGATTTTGGACCCCGTACGTGGTGTCTTCAGTTTACTAACACCAGCACATCCAGGTTCGATTTGTATGTTTATCTGTGACCATCAATCAGCAGCTGCTTAGTGACAGAGTGTTGTTAATATCCACAATCAAATTTCTATTAGAATCAGCAGGATGTTGGCAGCGAGTGTCATTTCATTGATCTGTGCTTCCACATACTCATCAAAGACCTGATGCAACTGCTCTCATCCTGCAACTCGACCCAAACGCTTCTGTTATTTTCCAGTGGGCATTTTGTATTCTGGGAGACGGCATGTGAGCAGTCAAAACCCAGACCAGATAATGGGAGGGAAGCAGGGCGCAGCACGATGAGTCAATACTGATGTAGTGTGAGGGCAGAGAGAGCTCAGTGTTGGAAGTTGGGAGTGATTATTAAAAGTTAGGGCAGCGCTTGCTCTTTTTATTTCATCTGCTTCTGAAGCTCTCTGACTCTCTGTTCTGCTGCCAATGTGGACCGAACGCAGTCGCTTCAGGCTCTTTAAGTGGAGCTCAGAACAGACATCTTACAAGCCCCACAGCTCATTTATCAATTATACAACAATTCTTAATTAATTCTAAAATTTAAGCAATTGTAAAGCAGCAAACGGGCGGCACTGTGTGGAGTGGTTTGCACTGCTGCCTCACAGCCAGAAGGTTCCCAGTTCGAGTCTTTTACGCCCCAATCTAGGGGGTAGGAGTGCAACACTGAGGGACGAATAAGGCTGTTCCCTCCCCGGTCCCCAAACCAAAGTCTAGATTCTACATTTTTGCAATTAGTATTAGAAATAATTTGCACACTTAAGAGAATGTGATACAAAAGTGAAGCAATGTAACTCAGGATGAACCAAGGCCAAAACAACAGACGAAAGAAGCTGTTTCCCAAAGAAAGTGCTGATTAACCTCTAGAGAAGAAACAATCAAACAAAAAGACCTTCACCAACTCTAACTCCCTAATGTGGAAACATAGCAGAAAGACAATGGCAGTTCACCCCCTACAGCTCCAATACTATTTACAGGTAATCTTTACCATTTACACCCCAGGAAGTGTTAGATGGACCCATCAGCTCCCGGCACTGCCCCCCAATCCAGCCAATCAGACAGGGCACCTACACCTCAGATACACAGATCCAAACAGACAAAGAGCGCTCACTCTCACTCAGAAACATTCACACAAAGCACAACTTTAAAGGAACAACAACTTCTGTGACATTCAGCCAACACCCTCCTTCCTAAAGTGTCTAATAATCAGGAACACAGGGCTTTGTTTTGTCAGAGCTGGTGACAGAGGATAGACAAGCAGCCAGAGATGTGTCGGTCTGTTGCTCATGGATAAGCTCAGTTTTGTTAACATCAAAAGGCAGATAAGCAGCAGCAGACAATAAGTTGGAAGTTACAGGATTTTCACAGGTATGTGTGTCTCTACTTTCTGAGGAGCATCGGCAAAAAAAAAACAGCATCAGACAAATCCATCATATCGTCAAATTTGCGTATCTGTGCTTGTGTAACAGCACAAACAGGAAACACGGAGGCCGAGCTGACATCAGCAGGAGCAGAAAAAGACGAGACAGCCGGAGACCCCGGAGCTGGAAAATCCTTCTTTCCTGCCAAATCGTTAACGAGTACTAGAGCTTCTGCTTCTAGGGGTAAACGTGGCAGAATAACAATTTAACAACACATCTGTCGTGGTGCATCACTGCAATTTGTCAAGGGTTGAATTTCCATGTCCAATTCCATACTGCACCCCCACTCACAAAGACAAACTGCCGACCAAAAGCAATGATAAAAGAACTTACCAAACAAAACGCTGGGTCACACGAGAAAAAGGACAGACCTGGCTGTAGAGGGGGGGCTTGGCATGTTCTCCACGTGCTTGCATGGGGGTCCTCCCGCAGTCCAAAGACATGCATGTTAGCTTAATTGGTGTGAATGTGAGTGTGTCTCAGTTTTGGCCCTGAGACAGACAGCTGGGACAGGCTCCAGCCCCCCGTGACCCTGAACAGGATAAACAGCTAATGATGATGATGATCGTGATGATGATGATCCAATGGTTTTATCAAGAGATCACTGACCTTCTGTCTGTTCATGTGCACATACTTCAGGTGCAGGATCTGTTTTCACCTCGTGTCCACTTTCTCACCCAGTGTGATGATCCTTGGATTCAGTTTACATCCAGGTGCATAAGGTCCGGATGTTTTGTCTAAACATGAAGGAAAAATACTTCATTATTCTCCCAAAGGATAAAACAGTTGGCTATAAAAGGTTGACTGTGTTAAGATTAACCAACATCTACCAACTTTATGAATGTGGGGTCATGATGAGGTCATTATTTCATTTCAAATGCAAAACCGTTCTTAAAGAATCTGAAGTGAAATGAGCTTCACCATCAACCAAACTGCAGCAGCAGCAGCAGCGTCTGACAGGTTCTAGAAATATCCACAGTTCAGCATGGACAGGAAGCATCCAGCTGGTCTTTAGACTCAGGCGAGCGTTTCCAGGAGACCGTGTGTAGCTGATCCATGGCAAACGTACAAAAGAATCAACAGATCAAACAATGTTTGTGGATTCTTTTTCCTGCACTAATCAGTAATAAGGAAGTGGTTTTGGAATCACCTCACAACTTGGTCCTGGGTGGAAATGAGGCCTTGTGAGCTTCATGAAGTGATATTCAAGGGTTATTAGTTTCCAGGTTTCTACCTGCTGCTTTTATCCATCGCATCCAGCTGGACCAAGGTGCTTGTTACAGGACAGAGGCATCCGTGCATTTCCTTTGGCTGTGATTAGATTTTAGTGAACACATCATCGTTCCGAGAGGTTACAGGATATTCCATTAGTCCCAGCGTCTTCCAGGTGACTGTGGGGTTTGTGGCTTTATCAGAGCAACACTCAAACCATGAGCATGAAATGAAAACTTAAAAAACCCTGATGGGATTTTACTTTTGTCCTGGCTGTTAAAAGGGTTCACAGTCAAGCACTAAGGCAGCAGCAGCCACGACTGTGTGGCTGGTAACAGTTTTAGAGGCTGCGTGTTGTCATTCATAAGACCCTCCAAGACTGATGAATGACAAGAAAAGATAAAAACATTGCAACATGCATCACATTTTTCTTTCTAAAACATGTCACAAAATCAGGCACTTTAGGCAGCGACAATCACAAAGTGGTCCCCAAAATCACTACGTTTGCCCTCAGGTTCTGCAGAAAGTGGATGTGCCAACTAAAAAAAGCACAAAAGACGCATCTTATTTATCTTTGTTTGTTGTCTGTCTGAGGTGATTGATGTCTATTGATTATCATGTTAGACTTGCAGCAGTTTCACTTCCTGGTGGAGGAAGTGACCCTGTTTTTTTCAGTTACTCAGTCTGATACTTAACTATATGTGGGGAAGAAGTCTGCTCGGATATAAATTCAATCTTTTTGTTCCATATCTGATAGAACTTGTCTTTTTGGCCTTAATTACTTATAACAACTTTCCAATTTTTTTGCTGCTTTTTTTTTTTACACTCAAACAGCAAATAAGCGGATGGCGACTTAATCTTAAACTTCAGCTCGTACAAATGTTTTTTTTTATCATCATTAGCAATTAACTTTAATTCCTGCTGCATTAGATTTAATCTTGATTGAAAAAACAACCTTAGTTTTACTGTGTATACATTGTATAATAATATAATTTATTTTCTACCTTGTACCTTTTCCTTTATTCTACTTTGGAATCTCTTTGGACCATCAAATCCAGCTTTAGTTCCAATTTGATTTCTCCTTCCTTCCATCTGGCTCTGTAGATGCTATTAAACCAATATATCAGGGGAATCAGCCGTGAGCTGCAGTATTAGATTGTCAGACTGTCCTGCCCTGTCTTTTTTTTTTTGTTTCAAGGTGTCTTAAAGCTGTAACTATAGCTGTAATTTCCTTCCTTGCTAAAAAACAGTGGGAAATCCACTTATCCCAGTCCCTGAACTGGTTTTTCATGTAATTATACTAGAAAATGTAAAAGAATTAGAGCAATGGAGGGAGGACGTTTATCATGACTGTGGATGAGATTCTCCCTTTAGCTTTGAACACAGTGGTCTGGTTTTGACAGTTTTGACAGCTTCCTGCCGTAACTGGACCTTCTGGATTTCACATCTTTGGCTCAGTTCTGTGGCTGTGATTGGTTTTGTTTTTCTCCTTTGTGAGGTCAGGTAGTTTGTTAGGAATGTGTCAGAATGTTTTATCGTAAACTTGTCCTTTCTAATCCTCAGGTCTATATGTAATGTCTGTGCTATTTTACTACTATTAACCTTTTTATTTTTCCTGCAGGTTCACTAATTGTTGCAGCCTTTGTTTTTTCACGTGTGTTGTTATAGAAATGGGATTCAAATTGGATTTAAGACCCCAGTGGCACAAAAGAAGTTTTCTTTACATTTTCCCTCAGCTTCATTCTCCAACTACAGTAACGTTGCCTTTGTCTTCGTCCTAACAAGTTCTCCCCTCTGCCCAAAGGAACCAGCATGCGGTAGAATTCTTAAAAAAACTTTCCTGACTTCCAGTATTAAGGTCCGTTCTCCGACGTCTCTGAGGAATCGTCTCATTCTGTAGCCTGACAGTCATATAGTATTGTCTCCATGCTCTGTCTTGACCTTATTGTTCAGATTATAACTGCATGGCCTATAAATATTCTGCTCAACCACACTCAACTCAAAGTTGCTCCTCTCAGACCATGAGTGCTTGTAGCTTTATGTGGTAACCAGACGCTCCTTTGGTTCAACTGCTGCATCCCTGCTGCACTGGTTTCCAAATCCCGTCCTGAAGCCCTGCATAAGTTCTCGTTCCGTCTTCATGGAAGACTCTCAGTGGGCTGCACACATTCCCAGTATGAGCATCCTTTGTTCTGCAGCTTCTCTGGGGAGGTTCCGATACAGCTTTTTCCAAGACTGAATACGAGAACAACTACTGACATTTAAGCACTCACTAATACTGAGTACTTATGCAAGTATTAAACTGTTTTACTACTAGAATGAAGTGTAGTAGGAACTGGAGGGAGACAGGGAGGTGGAGGAGCAGGTGCTGCGACAACGGGGGATTTTACAAATCAGGCCAAGACATCATGCAGAGAACAGAAAGATGTGAACAACTCAATCTAGTTTCTGGAAGAAGACAAAGGAGAAGAAAAAGCGGTTTGAAGCTCAGGCTGCACGACACAACCCTAAGTCAAGGAGAAGACAGGTGGCATTGTGGGAAATTTAGTGACTAAGAAATGGGTACATAGAAATTACTGATGTAGCATTTTGTATCGTTGTAAACTGTCGTGCTGTTGTGTAATGGACTGTCCACAACTGTCCAGTGATGATGGAGCTCGTCCCCAACTGTCTGACTGATGTGTTAATTGTTGTGGACCAACAAAGGACTCATACAATCTCTGCTCCTCCACACTGCATCTTCCCTTTTCTTCTCGAAAAGAATGGAAGCGATATGAAATACTCAAACTCCCACTGGCTTCTAATTCTGGCGTCGTTTGTTCAAACCGCTCTTCCATTCTGCTTCGTGATGACTCACATTGACCTGATCTCCTGACTTTCCCTCTAGTGCTGCTTTGAGGTTCATATTTGTGCTTTTGGCTGAAATCTCTCTACGATACTCGAATGGATAGTTTTCAGCATGTTATGGAATAACTTTTTGGAAAGTCGGACGCCTCTGTTCACTTGGAAACATCTCAGAAGTTGATCGTCTCCAAATTAAATATAAAAACCCAGTAATCATCTCTCTAACAATCACCAAGAAAATAATCTTTTAAAACTGGAAATCTAAACCTTCTCTACATATCAGTCACAGAAAACATAACCACAGAGAAAACAACAGCTTCATACAAAAACCATACAGCAAACTTCAATGAAGCTTGGAGCTCATTCTTAGAACAAAATGCCTGAGACTGAAGCCAAACACATCACCACACACAGAAACAAATTAGACAAGTCATCATGCTATTGTATTTTTAAATGTATTAATTTATTGAATAAATACCATTATTCTTATTAATATCCATCATTATTATTATTAGCAGTAGTAATTGATTATGATTATAGTTATTATCATGATCAATATCCTTCATCTTATTATTATTAATATTTTATATATATATTTTATATCCAACCCCGATGCACCTGCACAAGCAAACATCCACTGTACATATGTAACACGTCTTTTCATTACATAACATGATGTTATGTTTTGTACTGTTTGAACATTTTTACAAACAAACCCAAAAATGTTAGAAGGATTTGTATTTTTCAACACCTCTGATAAGACTGATCCTGTGTTATCAGACTCAGACAGTTTTCTCTGTTTATCTGTGAGTCAAAATGAAATTGGTCCAAACAACATGAAGCTTTGTTTCGAGGCTCCAGTTGAAGATGGTGACATTTGTTCTGGGCTGGAGGGCAAATGTGAACTTAGAGTTCATCCAGTTCTAGTTCTGTTCACTTCTTTCCTTTTTATCTGCAGGTTAGAAAGTCATCAGGCCCAAAGCCTCCGGCTTAAAGGTCACATCGATACCGTTTGACGGACAATCTGTGCGGAATATTTTATTTTCAGCTGGTTGTGTTTAAACTGACCTCAGTCAACACAGTTTACAGTGTCGTATACAGTCACATCATCCGTTGGTCCCAATGCTCTTATTTGTACGTCTCATTATTCCAGGATCCTATTGTCTCTAAACTTGGACAACAGGACAGAGACAAAACAAAGCATCACTGCTGGATCCACGTTAGTTCTGGTGGAAGTGTCACTCTCTTTGTGCACTAGGTTAAAAATAGTGATGTTAAAACTCTGATCATCTAACACAGTGCGATCGACGTGCAGCAAAACTGTCTCAGACCATATGTGGAGATTTGTTAATGTATAAAAGACAAAATATCCATATGTAAAATAGAAACTGCTGAAACCTGGGGTCAGGTCACGGTGTCACTGTGCTGCAGCTTAAACCTCTACATACACACTGAAGATGGAATAAGAAGCAGGATGCTGGTCACTGTGACGGTAAGACCTTCAACTTTAGGCAGAAGGCCTCAGACATGCAGCAGTGAAACTGAAGTGGGGAGAAGCAGATTGTTACCATCTGCATGTTCTGAGATCAATTTAACCAGCTGACTGGTAATAAAGCTAATTGGTAATAGTTCTAGTAATTGACTCGTGTTCACTCAGTCGACACAGTAGCTTGAATGTTTCTTCACTGTTAAGCCTCAAACATTCACATGAAAACTCTAAGAATATAAACTTTATTCTTATTTGCTTCTTGACGTCGCTTCAGCTCATTGTCTTTTTATATTTAGAGAGAAAACCTGCTGGGTTGTTGCTGCAGTCACAGACCTCTGTGGCTCTATGACATTTAAAAGACTTTTTAAAAATAAAGCAAAGCGCTCAGAGTTTGTCACACATGAATCCAGACATCAGTTTATGAGGATTACACAGCTGCAATGCAGAAAAACCCTGCACCTCAGACTGCGTCCTGTCTTAGACTGGGCTTTTGTCAGCAAGTGAGCGTCCAGGTGAGAAGAACAAACACACACGAGCTGCTCTTTTACTCGAGCACAGCAGCAGGAAATGAAGCCATGAGAGCAGCTGCAGTGAGGAAATGATTCATTAAACGGCTGCGAGTGTGTTTGCAGAGACGACAAAATGACTGAGGTGATACTTCTTTAACTAGAGTTTCATAATGAGGAAAGGACCCTCACTGTTACTGTGGAGTCTTTTCATTTGTGCATGTGAAGGAGCGGGGAGAGGGGGGAGGGGGGGGGCTCACAGCTCAATAAATACGTAAATAACTTTCCATTAATAAATCAGTATTTACTTAACATTCACTTTGAAACAGACGGAAATAGCCGTGTATTTCATTGTGTGAGCTCCCTGGAAACTCCGCAGAAAGCTGTTGCATCTGCTTTGGGGTTGGTGGGTAAAGGGAAAGTTAAGGGGAAAGTTAAGGGGAAATGAAGGGATGTTTGTGCACCTCGTGTTGTTGTGAGTGGTTGTTACATCTCATTGTAGTTCAGGTGAAATCTCCGTTTAATTTATAAATGCAAACACGTCTGAGTACTGCTGGTCCCACACATTAGGGTTCATCGCCCTGTCAAAGTCTGAGGGGGAAGTTGGTTCAACATCTAATTACAGCATAATGTGACATTGTCATTCATAGTTCCAAATATCTATTTGCACAGGAGACGAGGGGGTCTCTGTCTCCCCCGTCTCCCCCCTAAATGCACGTTTATTCATTAAGTTTTAGTGTAGAAAGTTCAGGGACTCGGCTTCATCGTGGCAGAGCTGCTACACACATAATCCCTGTTGGCCTCCTTCTGCTGAACCTTGTCAAAGTGCTGCTTAATGAGCCTCCACAGCCTCCCACTGAGCTCACGCTGCGGATTAAAGAAGGTGCCGACCCACATCGTGCACTCAGAGCCCACATGGACTGCCCTTCACCGGGACTATTGAACCACTAACCACAGTGGTGTTTTTAAGGATTTTAGTGCTCACTGAGAAGAGTTTCTCTTTGGAATCGGCTCTCAGCTCCCTTTTTAGCACTGAGCTCATGAGCAGGGTGAGAGCGGTTGCAGGACTACTTCATATAATGAGGTCTCTGAAGGGTGAGAGCGCACGGCTCCTCCATCCTGCTCGGCACATTGCAAGTCATTTGGAAGATGGTTTAAAAAGGTTTTAAGCTGAAATTTAGGAACCTTTCTGAAAACTGTAACTTTTAAAAATGAACAGTTCATAAACCGTTGGGGCAAAGAAAAACATCAGTCTGCCTGGTTGCAACTACAAAATTCTATCATGACAAACAGCTTCACTGTGAATAATGATGCCAATTTTTATTTTTAATATTTATGGTATATATGTATATATTTCACTTTGTACTTTGTTCTTTCTTTAATGAATAACCTTAATGTTAATGCTGCTGAGCATCATACATATGATGGCTCTGTAGGTTTTTGGTGTATCCAATAGTTTTTCTAATTTTGTTTTAGGGAAATCATGATTGTAAATTTCAAATATTCGTGATATGAAGCCTGTTCCCTCACAAATTATCCAGCATGTGGACGGGAACTGATTTCATGCTGCAGATTCTGTTTTCACCTGCTCGTTGGTGATGACGTAGGAGCAAAGCCAGAGTGGATTCCTTCATTATTTTTACCAGTGACTCAACATGGAAAGTTCCACATTGAACCAAACCATAGAAAAGCTTCAACTTCTATCACGTATGAGAAAGAAACGAATGGGCCCGTTACGGCTCTATTGGCACAAACACCTTTGTTATAGTAAGAACGTGATTGCTGTACTTCACCTTGCTCCATACTCTGCGACAACATATGAGCTGCAATATTTGCTTCTTTCCATTTTTCAGCCAGTTAAAATTGATCCCTCCTGGAAATGTTCAGCCATGCTCAGCTAAGCATCAGTGTAATCTTTAAAATATATATTAAAGTGCGTTGCTGAGGGCACCTTACAGAGCTGCTGCTGCACTAATAATTTGTTATGAAGCAAATCCAGGGATTTTGATATGATGCCTGCAGTTGGTGATGAAGGCGAAACATGGAAGGAAAAGCACAAACAAAGCCCAACAGTGATTATCATCTGCAGATAACGCTGCTCTGTAATAAACAACGGAAGTTATGAAGCGTTTAGCATTTTACTGGAACAAATATGTCTGAAAATGAGCTCAGGGACTTTGGCTACATGATGTTTTCTGCTTTTATCTGTTACATTCAGCTGATTATTTGCAGACAGCACTTTAGATAATGATTAATTATTAATAATTATTATCATGATGATAGATCACTTTAGCGTCACAGTGTTGGACTTTCTATTGTGCTACACTGAAACCTCTGTGTGTTAAGCATCAGCATGTAACTGTCAGGATCTGGCCCTCAGTCCACTTCCTGCCTTGGACTTTTAGTTTGTACCTTCCTGTTTCCAGCCTATTCCACCAGTTTTACTTTCATAATCAGTCATTATTGTTCACTATTTAGAGCCAGCTTCCCCAAAGTTCCCTGCCAGAGCCTCATCCCATCTCTGGACAACACACCCTGCTCATGATTTTCCTGATTCCTGTTGTTTGGACTCTGTTTGCCTGTTGATTTTGGTTTGAGGTTTTTTTCATTCTGTTTCTCTAGTTGTCTTTTCGCATCTGCCATATGCTGCCACTCATTACCATTCACTTTGTCTTTGTCTATGGACACTTAATGGGCGCCCACATCCTTTTACCGTCTTCACATTTTGTCTTTGATCAAAAATGTCTCTGTGTCTGTCCCCAGAACACTCTCCTGGTCTCCTTTCACTGCCCTTCATTTTTGATATTAAAGGACTGATATTACTAATAAATGTATTTAAACATCCCAGGAAAAATATTTCCTAGATCAAAGAAGATGTGATCTTCTGCTACACATCATCTAGATTCATGTTAAATCGACTTCAAAGTTCGGGAAAGTTACTCACGAGTGACTTCGTTAATGAATTATTGATGAGTTGCCGTCTCCGACGTGGGAAGGTCGGCTCTTCCACAATGTGGAAAATGTATGAATCATAAAAAGTTAAATGACATGTGACATGATGAAACAGACAGTGACAGCAGCAAAGAGGCTGCATTAAAATTAAAGAGCATAACAGCAGTGGCTGCAGGAACGAACATTAACACAATGTGACACTCTGTCCTCCTCACTCTGACACAAAGTTAAGAATTCATAACTGTCGCACTGCATTTACATCCTGCGTGTTTTAAGTCTCCAACATCTGACATTTCAGACCTGGTCCAGCTCTTTTTTGTTCTGCCCTGCAGTTTCCCAGTTTCCTGCGTTACCTTCCACCTGATGCTGCTTCTCCCCCTTTACCCAGCTGAACCTACTTAGTACTCAAACTCCATGTATTTATACTAGTCTCTGTCTTCTAGTATTGGTCAGTAGTTGGCACATTTACCTACTTTAGTCAGTCAGTCTCCTTTGTCTGTTACCGTCCAACTAATGGACTTGAAATGTCAAAATAAAATCCTGACCACTGTTAAGGATTTGCAGATGCAAATTTAACATCTGCAGCCACAAAATGATGTAAACAATCACTTTGCTGTGATTTCAAATCATTTATTCATTTATATGGAAGAATTCTGGACAAAGCTTTACTATCTTGTTTTCAAGGGTGTCCAGAAATCTTAATCCTGCATACTGAAAGGTCTAATCTCTGTTTGACCATCTCCCACTAGTTCAATCCTGAACTGTGATCAATAGTTACAAAGTTAATTGTCTTTTTGTGTTGAATTAGTTTTTGTGAAGACCTGAAATGTCCTCAGCAATTTTTTGTTTTGAATTGTCTTGGATTACTGGGCTCCTCTCAGTTTTTTCCTCGCTGGGATCAGACACGTCCATGTGTCTGTGACTGCAGGCTCAGCTTTGTCCTTCCTCGCTCGTCTAAGTCTGAAAGGTGTTTGCAGGTGCAGGAATGGAGAATGTAGGATTTTGACTTGAGCTCTGGAAAAAAAAAATCTGATAATAAGTTTGTATTTTTTTTCCCTCATGTGCTGAATTAAAAACCCTAAAGAAACTTTAAACAGGTGATGCAAGGTGACGGTGTCCCAGTCTGACCCCGGTCTGTGCAGCCTGTCATCACATCTCACATGCTAACCGGTGGAACAGCTTCTGAATCTTCCTACCATTCCATTAACTTTACAGTAACAGGTTTGACAAACCTTGAATGCAGCTCAGAAAGTGACAGCCAGACTCTGTCTTTAGCTTCATGTCCTGCTGTCACTGCCATCTGAGAAGGAGGCGTTGGGGGAGGTGCGATAACACGGTGAGATTGAGAATGTGATTGGATCAGACTCGTGTCCCCGTCGTCGCTGTGATTCTTCCATTAACGGACCGTGGCCTCCTGATGCCGCTCATCCTGAACTGAAACCTCATCTGACAGCTGCAGCTCGTGAAAAGCAGCAGCTGTCACTCATGTGCGATACCTGCTGTCGCACGCACACACACACACACAGAATAAACCCGTCCACGTCTCACTGCTGCCCTGTTAATCAGTCCACAGTCAGACACTGTCTCCTCTGATTCTGCATTAATTGCACAGATGTGGGACAAACAGCTCGTCTGTTTCTTTAACTTCAGGATGTTAATGTGGGATGTCAGCGCCTCGTTTGTACACTTGCTGCACAGACTCCAGCAGGTTTCCATCCGCTGCCGTCATGTCATCAGTGATGTGTCACAGACAGTTTCAATTTCTCTCAGCTCACCTCATTTCTGTCACTTGTGCTTTAGAGACTTTTATCAGAGCTAAAAACTGCGGTCATGCTCAATCTGAAGCTTGTCACATTTTCTGCACTGCGTGTCAGAAGCAGAACATCAGTAGCACAACGACGGAGACGATCTATTCAGCTGCCACTGTTAATTACAGCTCCAGAAAAGTTGGGACACTAATGTAACATTTCAAAGTAAGTGAAAAATGCAGTGAATTGCAAACCAAGTATTAGCACTTTCTGATGGACTAAGCGTTTGACTTTTGCTCCTTATGATGTTGGTGCCAGCAACACATTTTGGAATAACTGGAAATGTGTAATGATAAAAAGAAAAGAACTGATGAGGTCAATATTAAGTCTGGGAGCATCTCAGAGAAGAGTGCATGTTTCCCAGGTCCAGGTCCAGCTCAAACTTACACCACCACAGTGCAGGACCGAACCCGGCAGGAAGTATTTCTGCCAGCTGCCATCAGACTTTTTCAAAATAATAAAAACTGCACTTTGCACATGTTACTTTGCTCATTTGCACTATGTTTGTTGCTATTGTCATCACTTCTTTTCTTTGTTTAGTTTTGTTTAGTGGGCCACTGTCACAAAGTAATTTCCTGCAATGGATCACTTAAGTTTTATTCTATTCTAGAATAGCTGTAGTTACACGAGGCCCCGAAATGGCCGGTATCTGAAATCCTACATCAAGCAAAAACAGAGAAAAACCACAAACATTGACGATCTGTCTCCTCAGGTCCTGATCAGACTGATGTTGAATAAAGAGGTGATGCAGCACAGTGGTCAACATGCTCCCGTCCCAACTTTGAAACACGTTGCCGGCACCAAATGTAACTTGACAGGGAACAGAACATAATGTGACAGAGTGCTGACAGGAAATGGACATTTTTTCTCCAAAGTCACGTTCAGCAGGTGTGAGCAGGTGTTGGGTTTATTCTGTGTGCTCTCTTCATCTTGAATTTGTGATTCAACGTCTTCAGCATCTGCCACAACTCAAATTTTTTACTTGACGGGAAGCGTCTGTCAGATGTGTTTATGATGATTTGGAATCAAACAATCTGCACCAACAGCACATGGAACATCTGGGAAATGCTTTGATTTTCCAAATACTGTGATCAGTAAGAAAACCCTCGGGTTGTCTGTCAGTTCTTCTCCACAATAACATTTCAATGTTAAAATGTGTGAAGCCTCAGAAAAAGGAGACACGTCTACAAAGAGCAAATTGTCATGTGGTAATTGGTCACACACATGGATCCTCGTGTGTATCCAGTGTGACATTATCATAGTTGTGGAGATTTTAAGATGCTGGTTGTATTGTACAGGGATTAAAAAAACTGGACCAAATGTGATTTATCTGTCATTTGAATTGATAATCGGAACTTGTTTAAACAGCATTTCAGGATAAAGTTACTGGGCCTTCAGCATCACGTTTACATTATAGTGGGTCAGACTGAGAGGACTTGTGTGTTGTATGTTCTGGTTAGATCATCGTTAATTACTTTCAGCACATTATCATCAGCTTTTCCATTCAGCTGTTCTATTTTGTCACAGCGAATCATGTGCCTCCATCTAACTCTGTCCTCTGTATCCTCTTCTCTCACACCAACTACCTTCATGTCCTCTCTCACTACATCCATAAATCTCCTCTTTGGTCTTCATCTAGACCTCCTGTCTGGCAGCTCCAACCTCAGCATCCTTCTACCGATATATATTCACAATTTCTCCTCTGAACATGTCCAAACCACCTCAATCTCTGACTTTATCTCCAACACATCTAACATGATCTGTCCCTCTGATGTCCTCATTCCTGATCCTGTCCATCCTCTTCACTCCCAAAGAGAACCTCAACATCTTAAGCTCTGCTACCTCCAGCTCTGCCTCCTGTCTTTTCTTCAGTGCCACTCTCTCTAAGCCGAACAACATCGCTGGTCTCACCACCGTCTTGAACATCTTTCCTTTCCTTCTCGCTGATACTCTTATCACACAACACACCTGACACTTTTCTCCACCTGTTTACCACCTGTGGTACATATCCTGTTTCTAAAGATAGATTGATGATATCTAAAACGAACTTATCTAATAAGGGTGAAGCTTCCTTGAGCAGTCAAGTTGGATTAGAGTCTAGCAGGCAGGTTAATAGTTAATAGTTAGGTAATGTAGCTCAGCGAGATCTATGTGCATCAGGACCAACTGCCTCTCCCACTCTTCATCCTCTTCAACACCCTGCTCACTACTTCCTGCTCCACACCAGTCACCTCGTCAGCACTTTATCATCTAAATAATAAAAAAATGCTAAATAATCAAGAATTGACTAAATAAAATGTAATGGTGTTAGTTTTTCATTTACTTTTCACTACTGTTATAAAACTGAATAAGTGTCACATTAATATTTCTAACGCCGCTGGAACAAAATGCTGACCCTGCTCTTTGTTTCCCGTTGCCATGGTGAATCACAGCATCTGAGCTGCATCGTGTGCAAGTTTAACACGAATGTGGAGACTAACAGACATGATGAACCTAGTTGGTTTGAATGTTTTTACAACAACTCCGCTTGTCTTAACCTGAAAATCTACGTTTTGATCAAATGTGCTTTTAAAGTCTTTATGTTAAATCACTGATGGAGGGACTCTATCGGTTTTATGAAGTACCCTCATTAGAGTCTGTTTAAATCTGAGCACCGTCAGTGTTCTGTTCATCGTTTAACGAGGCTTCAGAGATGTTTACTGTCCTGTGTGTCAAGTGGAGGTTTCTGTTTGTGTGGTTACAAACAGTTTTATGCATCTGGTCCCTGGTCTTCACTTTGGCTTCTGCCTCTCTGCTCCTCACAACTATAGACACCCCCAGGTCCTGGCTGCTGTCTGACTGTCTGGATCCCCTGGTGTCATACCAACTGGCTGCACATGGCAGATGCCCAGTCCTCTGCCCCCGGCTCTCCCTCTAGAGAGAGCCCCCCTCCCCTCCCCTCCTCTCACTGCCGACCAGCACTCTAGGATGACTCCCACACCACCAGCATCAGTCTTAACTTTTCAGCTCTACACTTGACACGTTTTACTCAGAAGCAGCTGCTTCTGGCTCATTAGGACCCAGGCCAGCTTAGCACCACAGCAATTTGTTCACAGGTTCCTTTGTCAGGAATGATTTTCTATTGTCAGTCTCTTTTTTCCCTAAATGAGTCTAATGTAATAATGCACCGCAAACTCACTGTAGAGTCGTCCAACAGGAATTATTATGTTTCTGACTCCGATTTTCATTCAATAAAAATTAGACCTGTAAAAGTCCATTGTGACAGGAGATGATGAGGAAGCAGGTAATGAAGTCATTACTCTTGTCGGGTCGTTCACCCTTTTCCCTGTGTGGAGACTGAGGCCAAGCTGTGGGCGAATGTTTTATTTTCTAATATTTTTCACTCTCCTCTCGTCTCCTGCACAAATGCAATTATCGGTCACCTGCTCGCCTCCATCTCCATCACTCCATGAGTCCTGGACCTTACCGTGGCTGCTTGCCAGATGCACATCCTGGATAAGAAAGAGCTGAAGGAGCGGAACAGAATCCAGATCAGAGTCGTGCCGTCAGGACACAAAGACAAGGGCGCCGACATTGCTTTCATTTTCCCCCGACGGTTTATCCCTGTAACAACGGCACCACCCAGGGTATTTGTCATTTCCTGTCACCCCCCGTGACAGCGACAAAACATATTACCTAAATCGATCAGATCGAGAGTCCGAGCAGATCGATGGTCCTTTAGTCTGCAACAAAGATGCAAAGGTCAAACACTGTTGTGGTGTGAAAACACATCACCACTGTCACACACTGTCACACACGTTAATGAAGTTTCCCCTTCACAGTTTGACTCACACTTAGTGAGTCAAAAGTTTGGAAAAAGCAGACAGATGCTTTTTGTGACTTTGTATTTGAGAAGTCTGTTTGAGAGGAACATTTTGATGATGACTAAATGAAAAGTCAAAGAAAAGCTGGTTTGTGTGCATCAGATGTTTGCACAGTGTAAACAAGGAGGCATCAAACGGCCTGAAGCTCGTCGAGCAGAGCAGAAAAACACTGTTTGAAAAGCCTCATTAATATTCCGCCTGTTTCCCTCCTTTATTCAGAGCAGGAACAACAGGAGACTGTGGGAGAAAAAAAATTAAGTGAGCAGATAAAATGTGAAAGACGTCAAAGCGGCAGAGGTCTGATTGGCTGCACCGGCCATTAATTCAATCATCTGCTGTTCTGCACAGGCCAACACTTTGAAAAGGGAGTTAATCCAAACCTGAACCCTGCAGAACCGAGTTACATCTGTCAGCAGGCTGCAGAGCAGAAACCAGGGAAAAGACTCTGGACTTTTGGATGAAGATAGTCAACAAAATGATCAGTTGGTTCACTTTTCTGGTACATGTGCAGTTAGTCCACCAGGGCTGTGGACAGTCCACATGGACACAAATGATTGGCCCGCGCACAGTTGGACACACGTAGTCTGTTCTGATCCTGGTGAACTGGGAACATGACGAAATTTACATCACGGACACAAGCCTGGAACATTTTATAGCGTCTGGTTTGTTTTATGTCCCATGTTTTCTTGGTGATGTTTCAGCATTTTGAGTCCAGTTTTGTCTCATCTGTATCTCTCTCTGGGTTCATTCGCATGTTTTCAAGAAGAGTCATTAACAGTCACTTCCCAGAGACATAGCAATGGTCCCCGAATCCTCAGCCCTGTGGCCAATGAGCCCATTCAGAGTCCATCCATGCACAGCAGCCAAGTGGACCAGATGGCCATCAAACTCAGATTTTAGAGGGTGGGATTCTTATAAATGTAAGCAGCTAGAACACAAAACGGACACTCCAACACTTCTGTAACAGGTGTGTGATTTGGAACCAAGCCCTGTGTCTTTCTGATCACCAGGATCTCAAAGACTTAAACAATCGAAATGAGATCAAAGGTTGTTTTTCCAACCTTCACACAAGTGAATATTAGAAATCTCGATACTGTTTCTTTAGACAATTACTGCATCATGGGATGTTTGTGCAAGTTGGTGACATTTAAAGTCTGAACAATGCAGTAAAGTTCCATGCTTTTTGAATCAATGTTGACTTTTCTTCCCTTATATCTGCTTTTTTTTAATAGCACGTGTTGACTTCTCCAATAATTCAAAAAGCTTCTCCTCACATTAACAAAGTGTTTTCGTCCTATGAAGGGAAAACACCTACTCACCTGATCCAGGCAGCAGGTACTGCTCCTCCCACAGTGACTCAGTTTTGTGAAGCGATTTCCAACGACATAAAAGTATTTCGTACTGAACTTTACAGCACTAACTGCAGCGTGCACTTGCAGATATGAGCCATCTTTTCTACTTTCTATTAGCTTCTACTGTCATAATGAAATGAGAATGTGAAGCGGAGATAACAGACGTGGTGGAAGCAGGTTAATGATGTGCTCCAAAAAAAAATCTTTTCATCAAGCATCTTTGTTGCTCACTACATCTGCCACAAAGTGCATGTAGTCGAGTAGAATGCTGAGGTACTTTACTGAAAATGATCTCCTCACATCCCTGACAGCTTTAGTAACTTTGCAGATGCCGATTGCTGGAACGGAATCTAATGAAGTAATAAAAGCTGAGATTATTGTGGATGCACCAGCTGTCAGTGCAGAAAGTGGCTCGATCAGCTCCACCTCCACCCGCTGCTCGTTCTGTTCCCACTCACAGAAAAATACACGTCTTAGCGTCACCAGGGAAAACTTTCTTCTCCCTGTTGAGAAGCAGTTTGTCAGTGCAGCTGCTTTGAGGAAGCACAATGTCGGGAAACGCAAATGAAATCTGGATCTGGCTCAGTTTCCCCGTGTGCGACAGGAAAAACACCCTGACGTGTCCTCGAGCATGAACCCAGCTGTGAAAATCTGATTTAACGCAGATTTAACAGCCTGACGTGTGTGTGAGTGTGTCTGTGGGATTATCGATCAACCCGTGCAGCCCAGGCAGAAATAATCCCATTTCATTTGATGTGTAATGAAGGGTTTTATTTCCTTTCTAATACATATAATACTTATGTCTATATATTCTAAAGTGCTAATATTGCTTTATATAAGCTATAGATGCGTGTACGTTGGCTCTTCTTTGTAACTGCCCTCTAGCTGAGCTTCTCATCCAGTCTTTGACTTTGAGGATTACGGCAGATCCACAGCCTTAACTCAGGATCAGAAACTGTGCTCTGCATATTCTGCCTCTATAATCATTCATATTCACAATTCCAATCCATTCCATTAGGTTCAGACTAGTTCACATTAGTTTTCCAGTCAGTGAACCCATCAAAAGAACCAAAAACATATAGGGTCTCCTGGAATGGTCTTGTAGCTTTAAAGGGTGACTTCACCACTTTTCAACTTGCTCTCTAAGGCTTTAGTTTAGGATGTAAATGTACAATAATGCTTTTAAACTTCCCTATATATGATTTTAGCTTGGAACCAGATAACAGCACCTGGAGGAGTTTTTTATCATTAGGAGTTCAGATAAGGTCGTCTGTGGCAGCTGTGGAAAAGGATTACAACCCTCAAAGTGATCTAATTTAAACTGAAGGTTCCTCCATGTGATGTCATCTGGAGGTGTTTTGAGATACGTTTTATGACATTCATTTACATTTCCTACTCAAACTAGAACCAAAAGAAGCAACTTCACTATCAGCGAAAGTGTCCTTTAAAGAGCATCATTGACCGCTGGAGATTTTGTGAGGACAGTAATATACCAGAGGGCAGCGTGGAGCCATGATTGACACATGTCTGCTAATCAACAGAAACTGGACGAACAGATGTGGAAAATGTGTGGAAAAACTTTGTCATAGAGAAATTACATGCAACTGCCACACAGTGACAGCTGACATGTGGACAGCTAAAACAACTTTTCTCCAACTGGTTTGTGTTGCAGGAGTTGGCAGCACAGAATGTGAAAGAACCACAGGTCGGAAAACACGCGATGTGATTGGTGCAGAGATTTGTTCCTTTTATTTTCTGCTTGGTAAAGTCGCAGTCACCTCAGATTTGGCCCAGATGTTTAGGTTTCAGCCTGTTAATTCTAGGTCGGTTTCATGGCTGGACGCGCTGCCTGGGTCTGCGCTGGTTCCAGTTCGGCTCCTGTAAACGTTGCATTTGTTCCAGCACAGCAAGTCATTTTAAAGAGACTTGTTATAACTTCATGAAGCTCGATAGAGTAATAAGTAAAGTTATAAGAAGTAATAAAATTAACTGAACACACATGTGGAGTAACCTGCCCAACAGAGATTGTTAATAGTCCAAACTTTGTAAATGACACGAAAACAAACACTCAAACTTTCAACAGGAAAACAAAAACTAATCTAAAAATGTTTCTTTTTTAGAAATGTTCCTTTAAAAATTTAAAGGAAAAGCAGTGAACAGGAAGTTGTGTGGTGGGAATGTGTCCGTGCTCTGCAGCGGTTTGGGTCATCGTCTCGTGTGAGGCACAACACCACCTGCCAGAGGAAATCTGGATGAATTATAATCGCACTACACACACGTATGGAGCTTTTTAACTTTCTCTCAGTGTTGGTTTGCAGGTCAGCTGGCGACAAGGAGACCAGCTGTTCCTCCAGATGTTGAGTGTGGCCCTGCCCACCGACAAACCGCTGGTTTACTAGCTGCATTTGAACTACCAGCAGTCGGGATCATCGAGGCTTTGATGCTCTGTCTCATAGACACACAGGCCAAGAGTTTGGGAAACGTATGAAGTGACATCCAGAAAAGCTGAAGTGTCAATCTTACCTCAGCCTTTACAGTTTTACTGTTGAGGACTGTAGAGTTTTTGGAGACACTTCACCACATGCGGATGAACTGGATTCATGTACCACGCTGCTCTGCCTGTTTTGTTTTGGGGATGGACCAGTTTTCTTCTTCAGCAGGTTGCACAGTCTGGAATGTCCGAGCATGATGTGTGAACAGCTGCTGCTTCGTATCCACATAGTACCAAATGTTCTCAGTGTGTGAACACTGCTGTTCGTAAAATGGAAAAATGTTGATGAGAAATTAGTTTTCCAGAACAAATATGGCAAAACATTGGAGCACAGAGCACATAAGCACTGTAACCCCTGACCTGGCTTTGCTCTCATGTGACAGTTACATATGTTTCATAGAAATAATTAATAAAGAAATGCTCTGTAGAACCTGGATGATTTGAACCTGTTAGTAACAGTTTGAAGGTGAAAAGCTGGCTGCAAAAGTAAAGTTGAGAGTAATGATGTGAGGTTTGTTGTTGTGATGTCATCGGGGGGCCGGTCCTATACTGCAGGCTGCTTGGACTTTGTCTTGAAGGGAGGAGGTCGGGCATTCACAGCAGAGGACTTTCCTACAGGAGCCTGGAGACGTGTGAAACAACTTTCTGTTCTTGTTGTGACCACGAGGACGTTACAAAAAAGCTCCTGTTAGCTGGTATGAGCCAGATACTGTGTGTGTGTGTGTGTGTGTGTGTGTGTTACAGTGGGAAACAAACAGTCAGATGTTCAATATCAAAAGGAAGGAACTCTCCACTATCCAAATTGGGTTTTTGGAGCTCCAGCAGTCGGGATTCTCTCTAATGTTCAAAAAAACTCGAGTTCTGTGCCCTGAGCTACATGAAAGCACCTCTCATGCACCTACAGATCCTGTGCGTGGGCACCAAGGCTGCTTTATGGTTTCTGAACATTTCCTTTTCACAGCCTGGATCTGCTGCATTGTGCAACAACTGCCTTGGGTTTGCTGTCAAATGTAAAACTAATTTTCCTTCCCCCTGCTGAAATAACATGTGTCTCCCAAGGTATTAAACATTTTAAAGGCACTGTCACGTACAACATTATCATCCACTCATCCACCTTCAGCTTCCAGTTACTGAGATGAGAAACAGCTTGTTTGTCTGAAGCCAGATCATTGAGGCCTGACTCCAAGTTTCTGTCTGCTTGCTGTCGGGTTGCCAGGTTGGAGCAGAACCCGGGGGCCGCTGTGCTCGTTGGATGTCCGGTGCCGGGCTGGAGCTGAGCCCCAGGCTTCCAGACATGCCAACGTTTCATGGCTCTTCCCTCGAGCGCCTGTTTGCATTTCATCAAATCAGGACAACTCGCGGTGACGAGCTGTGAATCTCCAGTGCGTCGTCGGCTTCATCCGTTTGCAGGAGGGATGACTTTAAAATGTGTGTCTCATTTAAAAACACCCGTACACGTCACTCCCCGCACAAATGACATGACGGGGACCCCCACACTTAGCGAAGGATGCTTTCATCACCTCACAAATGTGACGGCTGTTAATCCTCTGGGATTTAACGGCTTTTAATTCCAGAGCATGTGTAAATTTGCATATAGGTGCAAGTCATGCTGCAATAGAACCCAAAGCTAAGAGCCCTTTATCTGAAGAATTCTTAAGTGCAGTTGATTGCTATGCACATTATTGTACTGAATTTAAATATATAATCATATTTAATTACAGCTTTTGAATGCAACAAATTGCTAAATCCCTTCTTCTGTTTCTGTTGAATCAACTGTAAATAGCAAACACACAGAGGCAATTCGCTGCCAACCTGTTCGGGACATTCAGTTCTCATTTAGCCATTGACAGGATTCACAGGATGTGAGCTGAAGGCAGACGGTTAAAGGGAAGGTAGATTTGAACTAAACGATGTGAAGTGAAGGACCACTGCACACTCAAGACGTTGTAGTTACAATGTGTACAAATACACGTCTTTGTGTGTAGTTAAATGTGTATAAATACCAGTTGTTGGTCTTTGGTTGTGCACAGTGCTCTTGCCTCTAGAACTCTGCAGGGATGTTGGGAAAAGCTGCGACAAAACAGAAAATAAGGTGCAATGATGTCCAGGCTCAACAGCCATGACAGGGACCCACTGCAGTTTGGGTAAATATTTTTTTTTTAAAAAAGGCTTCATTAAAAACTCAATAAAACGGTGGACACTTTGCTGCTGTGAACCCTCTTTCACCTTTGTGCCTTTGAACTGAGTGAAACCCCCTCAGGCCTCGAGGGCTCGCAGCAGGACACCACAGCCTGCTCAGATCTGCCGCCAGCATGGAGCAGATCCTGCTGCTTCTCGTTTCACCAGGCGTCTCCACCTTTGTCTGGCTGTCAGTTTGCCATCAAATGGGCCCAAACCTCGTTACTTGGATGAGTTCGAACACTGATTGAATTGCCATTTTATTATCAAATAGGAATTTGACAGTGGGATTCGAACCTTCTTATAATAATAATCCCCGTCCTCAGCTTTGTGCAAACTGTTTACACAAAGTGCTGCTGTCCACCATGTCCTCAGACTCTTTCCATGTCTCCCGCTTTTCTTCGTTACCCTTCCCATCCCTCCTCTCTTCTCACCTGTTTCCATGTCCCTCAGCCTCACTGTATTTATTCCAGATCTCTTTTCCAGTTGTCACATTGTTGAACGTTCACGGTGGAGTTACGAGCGGTTCCCTTGGTGCTTTGTTGGCATTACTGAACTGTTTGTTCCAAACCTCGGCCTGTTTAATCCTCGTCAGCCTCGGCCTCCCGCTTTTCCTGGATTCGTTTCCTTTTACAACCCCGACTGGGTCGTAAAATGTTGACTTTGATGGCAGAAACACAGTCTGTGTGATGTGTTTAAGTGCCACTTTTTGGCCCAATTTAAAGAGACATGGGGCAACCTGTGACGTCCAGCACATGTTCACTACCACATTGATTAAAACTGCTCCATGACACAGACTGGACTTAATTTAAATATTCATAAGTTGCATTATGTTGACTCACACAAAGGGGCAGATTTCCAAACTATATAAAAAGTAAATATTCAAAAAAAAAAATCTCCAACAAACACTAGCAAATGTTTATGCAGAATTTCTTAACAACTTCTTCAAATGGATGTAACACTGGCCCTGGCAGCTTTGAACAGTTTCTTTTCTTTGCTGCAGCTTTTTGCAGGAAGGTGTTTTCCTCCTTTAGGGAACCAAGGTGGAGCTACATGTGCCAGGTGGTGCAGCTGCACATACCTGCAACGAGCAGCCGTTACAGATGAAGACGCCAGGAGCAACGTCACTCACATGGTGTGAAAAGTAAATGACCTGCTGGAGGACGTCATAGATCTACAGTACATGATGACTGACAGTGAGGCCTGTCCCAAAAGAAAAGATGTATTCTGATAGAAAACACCCATCATAGGACCAGGATAAGGATCTAATTTATTTATACACACAGTGATGTAGTACACACTGAAAGTATTACTGCATGGAGGATGATGTGTTTATGATGGAGGTTTAATTACAGTGAGTGGTGATTGTACAGGAAGTGTGTAACCTCAGTACTGTGTTGACCGTAGTATCTGTAGTTACACAATATACTGCACCTGCCTCTGAAGCAAGTTTCTGTGCAGACAGCGTTTAGTTTTTCTAGAAATGTTGTAGTACTTTTAAATACAATTACTGATGATTTTACCTTGTTCAAATATTTTTGTTTTGTGGTCTAAAACCTTTATTTCTATTTAAACAAAACACCTTGAGTGATTTTAGTCAAAACTTTATTTCCAGTCAATTGAATTGATTTCAGTACAATTCCAGGTTCAGTTAACTGTAATAACTGTAAAAACCCACAGTATTTTTTTATTCTGTGTATCAAACAGCCATTTTCATTGCATGACAGTGGTTGTTTTCTCTCTCTTGGAGAATCATGACTGTCACTTTGACAGAACATACACACTGTCTCTCACATTATAAGGACACAGCTGCAATTGTTAAATATGAATTTAGACAGAACGTTTTCCTGTGTGCGAGCAGAGAGAATCCCACACACTGATACTTAGTGAATCTGACTCTGAGCTTTGGTTAATTTGCTCTTGATCCTCAGCTGTGTTTTTATGGGCCAATCATTGTTAACTCTTCTTATCTCTGACACTCTGTCCAACACAAGACACATACAGATAGCAGCAGTTTGCACTCACAGGTGTTACCTTCCCTGCTCCTTTTTCTTATCAGTGTCTGTTAATTAACGTGGGAGGGACACTGAGCACCGCTGACACATTAATAAATGGAATATAGTGAAGTTCTGTAAATGTAGTTCTGCCCATTGTCAGCATTGGTGACACTCACTGCACCTCCTGTGTGTTTATCTGCTGATAAACCCCAGATGTTAAGACTCACTCATGTCGTACAGGAAGATGTCCCACACTTATTATTTCCCCCCCTCATCCACCTGCACTCCACCTGCCTCACAGGAGTTTAATTACTACACCGTTCATTTGTGTGGAGCTGATGAGCCACTTTTTCATCCTTGTGCTGCTCGTCGAGCGTCAGCATCTCCTGTTTGAAAGTCACACAAACACATTCCCTCATTTTAAATAGATGGTGAGGTCTGTCTGCATTAACCAGCACCGCTTGGTTTCTTTCTTATAGACTGTGTGTGCACTGAATCAACTGGGCTAGAGCATCATCGTGCTGTGGTCCATGCATGTCTGCGTGGAAGCACAGTGTTGATGGTCATCATGTCCAAAGATCCAGACAGACACTGCTCACTGCTCATTTCCCAGGACTATAAAATGTGCATGTCTGCAAATGTTTCACCATCACATTAAACAGATTTGTAAAATGCAGTCATCACACTGCATATTACCACCATCGCTCCGTCACAATCGATCATCACCAACTGTTTATCCAGCACATTAAGCTCATTATCTACGTTTACTTATAAACAGTTATTAAGGCTTTTTGGTAAATACTTTTAAAGTCCTTGTATTATGTTTCTTTTGTCTCCTAGTGTATTTTAAATCACATTTGACACTTCATTCACATAAAGTTGTTAGGATTTTTTTATTGTCTGAAGATAAACAGCATATTCAACTTGCTTTCTCTGGCTTTAGTTCAGGGTGTAAATGTACATTAATGCTTGATTAAGGGTTAGTGTTTTCCCTATATTAAACTATTTCTCTGCTTCTAGCGGAAAAGCTTCTCCAGATGACATCACCTGGAGGAGGTTTTCAACATTACTAGTTCAGATGATGGAGCTCTGGAAAAGCAGGTTGACCATGATTACAAACTCAATAGTGTTAGGAACAAGATGACATCATCTGAAGTGAAGTGATGTCATTTGGAGGCATTAGTTCAGCTAGAAATACAGACAGAGATACTTTGAAATAGGGAGGTCAGAGAGAAGTTTAATGGCATTTATTTACATGTTCTACTCAACCTAGAACCAGAAGAAGCACGTTCAGAATCAGTGAAGGATCCTTTAAGCTGCTGGTAACTAATCAGCAGCTGTTTTGATTGAGTGGAGACTTGTCAACAATAGGTAGAAAAGCGTTTTATAAGTGGAGACCATTGTCCCCATTTCCACCCCCTGTCAATCAAAATCTCTGCATGAATTGCTCATAAAATGTGAGTCACACATAGACAAACACTCTTCTTCAGCTAGTGACACACAAACAATAATTTCATGTCTTTACTGAACATTCAACACATGATAAACGGAGGATTTTTCAGTCATTTTTAGAACGTCGCTGCTCAGGCACTTGTCTTGTTACCATTTTATTGTTTTTTGTTTTAAACTTTTAAAATCAGTTTTTTCTGCATTGCATCAGATTTACAAGCCGTCTAAGGCTCCGCCCACTATAGCCATTTCTCTTACCCGGCGACCAAATATGGTCACAGCTGCCTCAATCACCCGACACTCCCCAACAATCAGAAGACGAAAAATGTTTGATAATTTGCAGTTGTGAGGATGATTTAAGTTAAACAGCTCCTAATCCTGACAGAATTTCATCATCGTCTCGGCTTCATGCCGTGGTTCCAACTCGGTTTCACAGACTTGAAAGTGCTCAGTGAAGCACCGGGTCTCCTGTGTGGACTCCTTCATGATCAACAGATCAAAGCCACCTGACTTCAATAGACTTCACCACTGAGGTGACACACAGAGCTAATACCTGATGTAGCCTGAAATATGCAGACACCTCTTCTAATTAGTGGGTTTGGCACACTCACCTCAACAACCAGCAAACACTTGATGGAGAAGGAAAAAAATAGCATCGTCATTGTCATGTCTAAATTTATTACAATGCATTTTTGAGCAGGCAAAAACAAAAAACCGAATGCTCTACTCAGAGTACAAGCACAAGACTAACAGGAGCTAAAAGACATTTTTGCAAAAAGTGTATAACTACAATGATGTCAGGACTTCAGTTTGGCGTCATCCGAGAAGACTGTTCCTTCTACTTTCAAAATCAAAGCTGCAGCTTGAACTGAGCACGGACAGTTCACTGTCTCAGTCGTGTCCAACACAGGGACGATGGCAGCTGCTTGAAGGGAAATGGTGTTCAAATGCTGAATATAAGTGATTACATTAGACACCCTGAGCTCAGTCCCATCCGACACCTTTGGGATGACACTGATGCTCTTGACTCTGACCGATTAATGAACGTGATCATACACCTTTGCTCAACTATAATTTGAAGTCAGGTTTGCAGCTTTTGAAAACATCAGGATGCTGGACTTTGTCCTCAGTGGAGCATAAATTTTGCCGAAATGTTGAAGACTTCACCTTGAAAGGAGCCTGGGACTTTTTGGCTCGTGAGAAAGCAGTTTAAGGAAGAAAAAGCAGAGGATCAAAAGCAGCTTTTGTATCAGGACAGCAAACAGAGGCTTTGGAATCGAACGTTTCTCTGAACTTTTATGAGATTTTTCCATTGTAAAACTTCTGCTGCGTTTTAAAAAAAAAACTGCTGCTCACAATCAAAACAGGAAGCCTGAAGAAATGTGACATGTTCTGAGCAGCTCACTGAACATTCCAGCAGAACTGATTCTGTTTGATGTGGAGCTTCAACACTTTGTAATAAGATTTGTTTCTAATAGTCTTTAGCGTGGACCTTCGATAACTTCAGGTTATTCATACTAACAGTCAAACAGGCCGGATGTAATATGGATATTAGCTGCATGGTTTTGTAGTTTAACCTCGTCTACGTTGTGAGACATGATCGGAGCAGTGTGCACAGAGCACACTCTGAATGCTCAGCTCATTATGCTGCTTCATCACGAATCCTCCGCAGGTTTCAGTCAGACGTTTGTAGACAGCATCAGGACGCTGAGGTGGGTGGTTGAGTAAGTAACATCTGTTAGAGCAGGTTTGTCTCAGAAAACCCTGTTTACCATAAACAATATCAGATCATTGGAGTTGAAGTTGGAACCTTAAATCTCTTCATTGTCTCCCACTACAACCAAATCTGCTGTAGCTGTATAAATAGCTTCCTCCTTGTTCTGTCTAAGACCCCCTCAGGTCATTCTGGGGGTCTTCAGATTCAGGTCTTCAGTGGGAACTTTAAAGGACCAGGTGACTTGGGAGCAGTCAACACTGTGCCCATATTTAAAAGGAAAAGCTCAAAACCTCTCTCTGCTGAATCACTGGTTTGAGTGGTTTTTGATTTACATTGTGTAATTTGTAATAACAGAGGGAAGGAAATTATACCTCAGTGTTCTGGTGCTGAATGGTGACACATGGTGAATATGTGGGTTGTTTCTATGAAGTGAAAGGTTCAGTGCCAAGTCAAAGCCACGCTGAGATGTAACGGATCAAACCCACATAGTTTCCTTCTCTGTTTGACATGTCAGTGAAAACTTAAATGATAAAATGAATAAAACAATGATAAAACAAACGTTCAACAAAAACAGGCCTGAAAATGCTCCTCTTTCCTTTGAGCAACACACTGTTGGGTTTTTTTTGTTTGTTTGTTTGCAGATTTTTGCCAAAAAAAAAAAAAAACGCCTACCAAAAAACTTTTTCCACAGAGTTATAATTTGTGTACTGAAGCAGATTGTTCTTTACTGATGTACACAACCACATAGGCTACACAAAGAAATGAAATGATATATCGACCGGTCCCACAAAATCTGGTTAAATAAAAAGTAAAAATAGTAGTGAATTAAATGCACCATGTTAAGTTAATGTAACTCCACTTGATTAATTAAATGCCGCCTCATGGAGTGTTGATGTTCAATTAACTTGATGCAATTATGTTCGGTGCACTTAACTGTGTCAGGTTAATGCAACATCCCTTATGTTTTATCTATTAAACACCAACTTACATTTACATGTAGTCATTTAGCAGATGCTTTTATCCAAAGCGACTTACAAGTGAGGTACAAGGCAGCAAAACTTGCTGTAATGATGATGTTGGAGCTTATCAGAAGATTTTATTGTGTCACCTGGACTTCTTTTCCTTGGTTAGAAACCTTTCACTACTTATCCAAGCAGCTTCTTCAGTTTGAATAAAGTGGCTGGGGAATCTAGTTATATCCTCTAAAGATTGTTCCACCCTGATCTGAATACTCTCGTTAGAGTGGAGTCATCAAGATGCAACGATTATGACCCTAAACTCCTAAGATGGGGGTCGTTAGGTGGGGCCCTCTTGGTGGATGTATGAAGTGGTCTCGATCTTCCTGTTGTACCTGAGTTGTACCTGAGGCCTCCTGCTGTGTTGAGAGAAGGATTCTCCATGTGAAAATAAATGGCCTCAATTTCTCCTCTCATACCAACTGTCTTCTCTGTCCAAAATGTGGACACTGTTTATCCTTTATTCACAACAGGTCAGTCATTTAGCAAACACTATATTGTAGCGGCCTTTGTCCAGAGCAGCTAACTGTGGGAGGCAGTGAAGCTGAGGCTAAGCTAGTTAAACTAAGCTAGGCTAAGCAACTAGCTTAGCAAACTTCCAAAATGGCAGGCTGAGGAGAGAACACTGGTGCTGTAGACAATTTGTAAGCTAAAAAGCCTTTCTGAAGCAGTGGCTGGTACCAGAAGATATGTTCTGCCAGGTGGCTCAGTTTCATGTTCCTTCCACCATTTTAGAGGATCTGCATCAGTCTGTGCACAAGCTTCAATGGCCAAGTATTACGCACCACAACAAGCGAACCCGAATGCCGAAGCTGAAACTCGTTCAAAGCGCAGTCAACATGAAACTTTATACAAAACTTCTCAGGACCGAGCTGGAGAGAACAGAAAAAAAAAAAGAGCCAAGAACATAAATAGCCTCACTACAAAAGGTAGGAGGAAACATCCCTGTTCTGATTACATAGCACGATTATTAATTATTAATTACACTAATACATAGTATACATACACTGTCACAGTGAAAGTTTTCTGTGTTCATCAGCTGTTTGGGACTTTGTACATGGTCTGTGTCTTCATGTAAAGAGACAGATCTCCTGTGTGTAATAAGCATGTGTACTGATGCTTCTCCATTCAGACTCGATGTTTCAATCAGGTTTTCTCTTAGTTTTTAGACAAACTGCTGGAAAATGGTCCTTACTGCTCCCATTGTCAGTTGTTATAGCAACCGGTTCCTTTGTGGTGGAGCTTCCAGGTAAAAATCCTGCAGGTTTTCAGCTACATGCTCTCTGCTGTTATCCGTCTTTGTCTCTGTCTTCACTGAGACGTTTCGTCAAACTCATGGCTCACATTTCCTGCCTGACCACTCGTGTGTTGTCAGGGCACAATTCGTAGTTTTGTGAGTTGATGGCTGAGGCTTCGTTGGCCTCCGTATAATTTATGGAAGTGCTTCTGGCAGTAATTGCATCTGTTTTTTTGGGTCAATGTTTTTTTTTTTAACAGATTTCAAAGCCTTTTTTGTTCCACTCTTGCAACTGTGACCAAATCTGTAGAGACATGTCCAGCTCCCACCTTAGTCATTTTGCAGCACTTATCACTTCTCCTGTCATGAGCCACACCGGAGCTAAACGGCGCTCGTCATGGGTTTTGCCTCCACGTAGAAGACTTTTAAGGCTTGAGCTGTTGTTGCCTTGTTAACTCTCCATTTTGGCTTGTGAGTGAGTGGCGCCCATCACACACAAAGAAGGTGAAAGGGGGCTGGCTTTTGTGTGACAGGGTCTTTTCAAATAAACATACAGTACTTCCCCACATACTGTGATGCCACTGCAATTTCCGTAAACTGCTCATCATCCTCCCTGATCAACGTTTGTCACTTATTGATGGTGATAACACACAAAAGGGATCAGAAGCCTCAGAAGAATTTCACAGATCACAGAAAAGAGAGATTGTCTCAGAATGTTTTCCAAGTATCAGCTCTAATAGAACGGGCTCCATATTCACCTGCACAGGAGGCGTTTAAAACACCAAACTAACTAAAGGCAGAACATTATCGCTGCTCAGCAGCGTTTCACTTCCACTATCCAAACATCTGGGGGATATTACCACGTAGCCCAGAACAGGTTGAGGACTTCACGGTGTCACTGGAGGTGAAACAAACAGATACATGTTCACTTTAAGAAACACTTCAGACTCCACACTGAAGGCTCCAGAGTTTCAAAGAGAACTTTGGATACTGAGGGTTTTTTAAAGCTGTGAGGCAGATGTGGACGACCTTAGGGACAGTTTTCATCCTAAATACACATCTTTGTGTATTTCTTTGCTCTGAGCGCTGCAGCACTTGTGTTCGAGTGCAAAGCTTGTAGCTCAAGGACAGAGAGAGCAACCTAAATCTTTTTAGGGCCTGAGGGACACAACGTCTTTCCAGCAGCCAGAGGACCCTCGCTAACGAAGGACAAATGCAGATTCAGTCAAATCTTCAAAACCCCCCGTTTACAGAGTGGATTTTTCTAAATTCAAAGGCACTTACACACCATGTTGAATCAGCTGAAAAGAAGCGTTGCCCACAGGGGTCCAGCTAATGCCAACGGTGCAGGTATCACTGCAAAAACTAGAGCATCCGACAGATCAACTGTTCTGATTGATTGTGTGTTTGTATGGTTGGGTTTTAAAGGCATGATGTCCAGCACCAGGTCTTTTGTGCTGCGTCCAGTCCTACAAGTGGACAGATTACTTTAAATGTCCCTTCCTATTAATCTCATGTCCTGTAGGTCCTGTGTCTTTACAGGGGGCGTTAAAGCAAAGAATCTGTTTGACTTTACTGTCAGACAGTAAAGGACAACGTCACCACCTATAAAATACTTTAATAAAAATAGTCTATTAATTCAACCCAATGTTATTTCATTAGTGTTTTATTAATATGTAGCCCGTCTACTCTCCTTTCGGTGTATGAGGGGCCCTGAGTTCTTTTACGTAGCTCTAAACACATTCTTGATTTACTTTTTTTTATAGTCAAGTTTCACCTGTAAAAGCAGATTATTACTAACTTCAAATACACTAGTTTACTCCCCTTTAAGAAATCTTTTTAGAACTGGGATTTTTTTTTGGGGGGGGGGATATTTCTCTGAAATTATTGAAGCAATAACATCACAAAACAGTTATAGTTTAAACTTAAATCCCTATTTAATTGAAAAGTAAAATAAAAAAAAAATATATATATATATATATATATATATAAACTTAAAATGTTTACATTCCTTATTCCCAAATAAAATATATTTTCAAATATATGGCACAGTTTAAGAACAAAGAATACATTTACCCTTCAGGGCTGTTTAACCTGAGTCACAGATGCTTTAACTGTCCTTTTATCAAAAACTCAGTCAATGAATAAAACCAAAAACTAGTTGCAGGCCTGAGTCGGTGCTCGGGGGCGTTGTGACCAAACACTTAGTGGCCGTTTCACTCCAACCAGAGCAACAAACAAAATAAAATGTGATACCTTTTCTCATAGGTGAGCGATATGTCCAACCAATCCTGCTACTCCCTCTGTCATTGTCTCCGAGTCAGACGTCTGTAGAGCCTGTCCAAAGGTGTCTCTGTCCTCCAAATCAGCAGCAGTTAGCTTGGTTAGCTAGCTGCCTCCCTCGGTGGACGTTACTTCTCCTCATCGGACTGATGAACACGTCCTTGATGAACACGTTCACATTCACTTCCGTTAACAAAATAAAATCTTTCGTTATCGCCTCAAAAAGATCCCACATACAAAACATTTTAAACATTTTAACCCATGAATTCAACATTTTATATCAGAAACATTTTACAACAAATATAACAAAATATATAATTTGACCCAGTTTTACCTATTTATCTGTGCATTTGTAAATAATTATTTATCTAACAAACCTTCTTTACTTATCTATTTAAATCACTTATCAATATATAAAATATTTAAATGTATCACTGGGCTACAAATATCAAAACTAACTACTCATAATTTGGAATCCTTGTAAAAATCTTTATTTAAACACATTTAGATGAAACTGATTAAGCATATTTTACTTTAATGAAAACTGTGAAATCTAAGGTGAATCCTGCTCCTGGAGAAGTGTTCAAACACCTCAGAGCTGTAGGTATCAATGAGCAATAAGATGTTGGTGAACGAACAACACTGTTGTCTGACTCAGGGAAGCAGAGACACTTCAGTATGAGGCTGTAACCAGAACCTCTCTTAGAAGCCGCTGCCTGGTTTTGTCTCCTGCTGCTCATTGGTGTCACACTTTCACCTGTGTGATGAGGACATTGTTTGCACCTGTTGACCAGCAACATATACCCCCTGCTGGAGTTTGAGGTCACAACAGGAACCTTCATGAGTCTCAAACTCGTCCAACACTTGTCACTGCAGCCCACACACACCTGAGAAATGTGTAAGGAATGAAACACAGCACAGCACAAAGCACCGCTGTCTGCAGTCTCCGTAAAATGGAAAATGCACAACAAGAAGCCGAAGCAAACACATTTAGTTTTGCTTTGAAGTGAATGAAAACCCCCCACACACACAACAGCTGTGAAGACTGTTGTTCTGCCATTAAAGTCCCTGCTCAGAACCATCTGTGTTTTGTGTGGTCCAGCTCAAGAGGCTACTTCAATCTAGTGTGGACAAACCCTCTGCTCGGAGTCAGGCCTATTACTTCCAGCCTGATTCCAGCCAAAATGTCCCTCATTGAAACCTCATTTTCCTGAGGTTTTGGTTCTTTAAAAGGCTTTCACCTCTATCTAAAGACAGCGTGCGATGTCCTACCCATCAAACATGCCAAACTAACAGTCTTCTCACTGTGTCTCAAGAGATGAGCTTTCACCGAATTTACTGTTCCAACAAAAACTAGAAAACCAACAGGCTGTAAGCATTCGGGGAAACAAGTTGTCCTTTGACAAACAATCATGTTTCAAATCCTTTTTTAGTGTTTCACACATCTGTCACTGCTCTACATTTTTATTTTCCTCAAAGGCAACAAACCTTGATTTTGACAGCAACGCACATCCACATCCAAGCTCACACTGATGCTACTGAATCCCCAGATGTACCAGCTCTGAGACGAACTAGTACAACTGTATATTTGTACGTTTCCACGATGAAATCAACAGAGTACTTAACTTTAAGCCTCTTGTAGGTTTAGTATCCAGCTTAACAAAGGATGTTGTGAACATCTTCACTAAAGCTGCACTGACAACTGAGACTCTTTACACATGGTTTGAAAAGGTGTTTTGATGATGCAAACACATGGACAGCTGAGACAGCTGTCCAACAGCATGTTGGGCTCAGCAAGGTAGCCCACACGTCCTTTCGAAGGAGTAGTGACTTAACTCTAAGCTTCCTTCAAATGTCCAAAGTCAATCCCCAGAGTTCAGTATCACTGATGAGGGTTGGAAGGCAAATCGACTGGTCACGTCAGAGCTTCACCATGCTGAACCCTGGCCTCAGACTTGGAGATGTTGACTCTCTTCAATCTGTCTTATTTAGCACTGTCCACTTTACACCTGATTGCCCACAATTAGTCTTTAAACCTGATCCTAAATATAAAGGAGGTCAGCGAGAGCTTCTGAGCAAAGTTGTGCTGCTAAAACATGGAGGCTGTCACAGCTCCATGTCGCTACCATCAGCACGATGTAAAAACAAACGTGGGAAATGTGTAAGGAATGAAACAACACAAATAAAGTTGGGGAAATCCTTATTTTCTGTAGCGTCTCATTACTGCAATAAAATGTGCAAATGACAAAGGAAAAAACGCAGCAATGGCAATTAGTTTTCCTTCAAATTGAAAGAAACGAAAATTGCATTTCCACATCACTGAAAGCAAAGAGAATAGTGCTCATATAATGAGGTGCTAAAAGCTAGTGGAGAAACTAATTCTCATTTAGAAAGCTGCAAAACTAGAGAAAGCAATGACTACGTGCACTGCATACAACTGTGGCTCCGAAGAAAAACTTTAGGGAACATCATAACCAGCCTGTCCCAGATGGTGTCTGTCTGGGAGCTGGTAAATAAAAATGCAAGTGGAGAAAAGCATTTTGGGACTTGGAAATGTTTGTTTCTTAAACATGGACGAGATTATACATGAGTGCACTGGACAAAACTTTAGAAATGAGATGAATTCTGCAATCAAGGCAATGAAATGAGGTCTCATGTACGTCTGCAGCCTTGGCCCTGAGACTGGGCTCAGTGTCAAAAAGCCTGCAGTTTCCTTTAACTGCTCACTCAAGAATATCTTGGGGGGGGGGGGGGGGGTCCTTGGACAAGTGTGAAGCTTTATTTTCATTTATTTAGTTTAAGACATTTCAGTTTAATTTAGTCTTGTTTTTTTCATTATCTGATGCAATTTTGAACATTTTACACAATCTGAAACGGAGGTGAAGCAGGTCAGCTTAACATGGTGTTGCAGCAAAATGTCTTCCCCAGTCCTCTCAAATCAACAAAGAGCCTCCAACCTACAAATACATTTGAGCGGTGAGGTAAAGGAGGAAGGAGACAGATCAGTGCTGAGCTGAGGTTTGTTTCTGCAGGAACACCCAAGAGCTCCACATGCTAATAAAGTCCTCATCATGGAAAGGATCATCTTTGAAGCCTAATGATTTTCAATTGAGCTAATTACGTCGGCTAATTGAGTTGTTTGTGCCTCAGAATAAATGTTTGTTTATGAGGCTCCAGGAGTCCTGTAGTGGAGGAACAATTAAAGACACTTTTTGTTTGTCACTTTGTTAAAGTAAAGCTCACTCATGAAGAGGTCACGTCCAGGTTTGATGCAGAGTAATGGCTCTAGAGTGGGACTGGAGGGGTGGCCTGAAGTCTCTGGAAGGATGTCCTGATACTAATACCAGTAATGTGTCTGTTACTGCCCTGGTGTACTCAAATACTTTTCCAATACCGCCGTAGCCTCGCGAGTGTTTAGCAGATAAGCAGGGGCAGAGCCAGAGGGGTGGCTGGGGGGCATAGGCCACTCCAGGTGCCACCTACTGCTAGAGTGACAAGTGTAGGTACCTGCTGTAGAACTTTTAGGACAACACAGTCCACAAATGTCCCCCAAATCTTTGTTCCTCTTTACAGAGGAGATGAACAAGCGTGGCAACAAAAGAGTAACAGCCCAGGTTCATAGAGTTTGCAGCCTGCGTCTGAAGATTTGAAAACCTTAAAATGATCTGCTAAGTGAGCATGTGAAAACTGGGTTATGGGGGTCAGAGGTGGGTTGAGAGAAGAAAATATCAAAGCCTCACCAATGGGCTCCAAGGATGGTGAAAATCCTTTTCTTTTAGGGGTGTGATGACGGATCAGAAGCAAACCTACAGAGTCTGTGATTCATCACCAATTTACTTTGTTTTCTGGAAAGTAAAGCCAGCACACATGAACAGGAGGACATAGGAAATAGGAAAGGATGCAGAAAGGTGTCCCAGTTTACTAATCCCAAAACTACGTGGGGCAGTCTGAGTGAAGCCTGAACGGTCTGCACCGCTCTGCTTCTTGGTGGCTTCATAGCTTTGACTGGATTCCTGTCACATGACAAAGATTTCCCACTTTACTGTAGCAACAACATAACTTTATCAAACACGTTGATGTTTATCCTCAGTCTGACTTTGATACTTTCCATCGGTCACATCCTGATCATACATTTCTTTTTATTTCAGATAAGCTTTTAGCCTAAGAGGGATGTTCTCGCTCCCTGAGAACCTGTCGTACTGACAGGTGACTTAATGAAGCTGTCTGAGCTGCTGCTCGTACTACAAAGAAAAATAAGAAACTCATCACAAAGTGACATTCGGGATTAATTGGCTTCACAACTAATTTGTCACTGCATGTTAAAAAAAATCCCTGTTTTTTTTTTTTTTTTCCTGTGTTCAATCTTTTGTGAATGTCAACGATTAAAACACAAACGTGTGTGATCAGGATTGATTGGATGGACAGGAGATATTTAAGGGGTTCTCCTTTTTTTTTTTTGAGTCAGTCACTGGAACATTAGACTTGCTGCAGTCCACACAGGCTTTTAGCTGATTTCCCCAGCAGATGGGCTTAAATGCAAAGTCCTCTCTCTGTGCCAAACTCTATTACAAAGTTTGTCCCAGGCCTCACCCTGAATTAGTCACATTAGAAGGAGGTGCAGCCTTTTTAGTACAAAGTTCCCCCATTTTGTTAAAGTGTAACTCAGCAGAGAAACAGACTGAATTTTAAAGTAGGACCTAAACTGATACTGTGAGTATCTGTTAACATTAACTCAGACAGATGAAACCCTGTATCAGCGTATTAGCTTTGGGTAGATGACTGAATACCTGTTTTGCACAGAACAAAGACTGTAGATGTTGGGCCTCCCTCCATCACTTTTATTCCAGGAGCTTCAGGAACAGATCTATCAAGGGCAAGTGTAAACAGGAGGAACGATGAAAAGTAGTACTTTTTACCAAAGTGTGGGCAGCGGCAGCAGGATCAGTGTCAGTGTTCATATAGTCTGTTTGTTTTGTGTCTGGAGGATTGAAATCTTGTCCTTTAGGAGGCAGATTACATCGTCGTTCTCATGGTGATTCTCAGAACGTGGTGCTTTAAAAGTGGATCAGAACAGTTAAACTGCTGTATCCAGCTGGTCAGATGCAGCATTACATATCATGTAGTAGTGATTTTAGCAACGTTTTTAGTCTTGCTCCAAGGGGGTTGGTGAGGTCACCAAGTGCACATGCAAATGTGATGTCCCTAGATTTAACGTTTATATTGGTCCCTGAATGTAGTTTTTTGGGCATTTAGTTTGCTCTGAACAGAATCAGTGAACCAGTTTTTCCCTTGGTTCAATTTCCTTTTAGACATAGAAAAATCCATCAATACATGTCATGTGAGAACATTCTTGTCTGCTCATTGGATAAAGGGATGTGGAGATAAGTGTGGTGATGACTTACTTTCTTTTAATCTACGTTTAATTTTCATATTTCTCAGTACAGTTAAGTAACTAGTTTGTTTCCACCAGAGCAGCTTGGAGTGGCATGAAGAGCATCACTGGAACTCAGACCAGTCTTTCTAAGAAGACTAAGGTCCTCCATCATCTGGATCCTTTCTCCCAGTGGCCATTAAACTGTTCAACTCATCCCCACAAGCTCTATAAAAGCAGATAGTTTACAAATGAACCAGAGCTGGATTCAATTGGACTAACGAGGTAGGTTTGAAAATGCCTGTAGGGGGAGATGAGAGAACCTGTAGCTCCACACTGCAAAGACGTTTTTCCTAAGAATCTCTCAGAAGCTTTCCTTACAGGACCCATGGAAACCATAGTCCTAAAGCTTTGGTGAGTCACTAGACAAACACAGAAAAGTGCCAAAGTCCTGTGTGACTGTTAAAGTGGTGTGGATGTAAAACCAGGAGCTGAAAATTCTGATCCAACCATGTGAATAATCTTGTGTTTTAGCAGTGGGTGGAATTTGAACACTATAGTAGCTGTGACGTCTTCATGTCGAAATGTGTCCAACTACATTAATCAGCAAAGAGGAGGCAGAAATGTGCCAGCAGGCGTACGCCCCCAGAAGCCGTTGTTAACTTTTACAGCATTAAAGGCTGATGTTTCCATGTGGGATGGGTTTGAAGGCTCTTGGATCGGGGATGAAAATTGGACTGACAGCTGGATCAGAGTAAATCGTGTTAATGCTGTCTGCTGAACAGGAACAGACTGGTTACAGGAGCTATTTTTTCTTTCCAAATGAAATAAATTCTGTGGACAATCCCCATGGAAGTATTTATGAATCGTAAATCAGATGAAGGGATAATGTGTCCTGTTTACATGCTGCTCGCTCACTAATTGGAAAGAATCACTGTGCAAAAGCAGCTCTGCAACATGTCAGACGTTTGAAAAGGACTGATGAAGCTGCAGTTAGCCCCAACCATCATTACTGCTTTACTGCTCAGCTTCATCCTGGAAGGAAAAACCCAGCTTGACTGCTAAAATCAATTTAATCACAGTGAATAATTGTTTTGTAAAATCTTCCTGGAACTGGAGCAATTTGCCACTAGTGACGGACCCATTAGGATCCTTTACTCCAGCAGCAGTGCCAAACTGTAAAAATTACTCCAGTGTAAGAAAATTGGTATTATAACGACCCCAATTCCAAAAAGATGTGAAAATAAGAACAAAAATAAAAACAAAATGCAATGATTTGCAAAGCTCAACTCGTATTTTATTCACAGTAGAACATAAACAACATATGAGATGGTGAAACTGAGACATTTTACCATTTCATGAAAATCTTAGCTCATTTTGAATTTGATGGCAACAACACATCTCAAAATAGTTGGAACAGGGTCAACAAAAGGCTGCAAAAGTAATTGCTGCAAATCAAAAACTAATGGAGGAGCATTTGGCAACTAATTAGGTTAATTGTCCACAGGTCATTAACATGACTGGATATAAAAGGAGCATCTCATAGAGCCTGGGGTTCATCAAACTCTGTGGATCTAAATACTGTGGAACAGTTACAGAAACATGTTCCTCAAGGTAAAATTGGAAGTTTGTAATAAAGCAATATTTTTCTTTGAAAATGTACTGAAGTAAAAATTACAAACCCCATTTCCAGAAAAGTTGTTGAGACAATACAATAATGTACAAACCATTTCAAACCTATTTTTGATTATACATTTAAAACTAATTTAAATCTATTTTTTTTTCCTTGAAACATTTTGAATTTGATGTATGCTTCAAGTTGAGCCATGGAAATGTTGACCATTGTGCTGAACCACCTGGTTCAAGAACTGAGAAGCATTTAAACCCTATTCAGATGGATGCTGCTGATAACACCAAAGTCTGGTCTAGATTAGTTTCAAATGTGCCTCAGGACTAATTAGACCTAAGGGTGTTAACAGTGTCGCTGTGGAGACTTTGTGTGGAGCTGATCTGAACACTTTTTCCTGACGGCTGCTGCATCCACAACAATACATCAGCTTTCATTAGCATATTAGCTCTGGGAATCTGCACAAATCTAACTTGGAAATCTGCCCTTTGCACCTCAGCCACATTTCTTCTCTTATTTCTGTCCTCTGTACAGGGTTGGTGCCTCATCGTGCCCTGTAATGTATACTTCTTTCTGCTATTGACATGAATCTCCGTTCTACCTGCACGTTTCCTTTACCACATGCAGTTGATGTTGTAGCTGTCGTAAGCACACAAAGCTGAAATTAGTGAAAGTTTAATAAGTGGTATTGATGTTTAAAATTGATTCAAAAACTGTTTTCTGCATGCAGACACATAATAGTTAATCAGGTGACATGATGCACAGTTTATCCTGAGGGAAGACAAATCTTTGAACCACATTTTATCACAATTGGTCCAACAGTTGTTGCTGTGTCACTGGCTTTTCTAAAACTCTTTTCAAATGAATTAGAAACTACTTTAATAGCTATTTAAGTGAGTCTCCAAGAATGTGATTTAACTCCTAATTATTAAATGTGCACGTTTTGTAGTGTGATGTCGCCAATGGGACTCGAGCATTTTCCACAATTTCCCTTTGAAACTCTAAACCAAACAAATAATAAGCTAGTTAAGAAACGAGCAACAATGTTTGTTCTGTCCAAATCATAGATTATGTGTAGTTTAGTGACCGTCACCCTCTAGTGCCTTAGTTTGTCAAACTAGAAAAACCTCTGGTGCATGAAGTTTTCACTTTGAAGAGACGCCAGGTCTCCAGTGGACGGAGCAGAGAAGTGAACACCATTTAAAAACTAGCGTTGGATGCGATCTCATGTTTCATGAATCCAATCAAGGTGAATTATTAACTGTTTAATCTAAGGACACCTCTTATCATGGCTGATGGTGCCTCTCTCTGCAGAAACTGAATATTCGAGAGACGCTGCTGCTGTAATGAGACTGCTGTGTCAGCTCCAACAACAGGACCGACCTCAGGTCACCTTTTGATCACGGATCTAAAGATCTACTCGGCAGGGATTCAGAGAGGGTTTCCATCGACCCGTCCTCCCCCTCAAAATGTTTCACTACTCGGTTTAGTACATCATTAAAAAGTGGACAGGAGCAGGAGTGTTCATGTTCGACTGAGGAGAATCCTAAATTTCTCTTGGCATCATTTCCTCTCCCTCTGCATTTAGTGGATGAAAGCTTTTGTCGGATCATCAGATCACAACAAGTAAATAAGGAATCTGAGTTTAAGCGAATTATTGTTTTGAAAGAAATTTAAAAACTTGTGACAAAAACTCACAAGTGATAATTTCTTTTTATAACTGTCCCGGTGTCTTCGGTGCAGGTTTCCACTCCAGTAAATCAAAGCTGTTCTACTTTCTCAGGCCGTGCAGGGATTTTGGTTCAGTCACGTTTTCTACTTTCTGGGACACTGTCCACATCTTCACATTCAATTGCACTTCAAGCAGACGTGGTGGTGGTGTCCATAGAGAAGGACACAGCTGAGCTAATAAGATTTGTCAGCGAGTAACAAAGGGGGCGTCGGCATCCTCAGCCAGAAATGATGTGGTAAAAGTGCGGGCGAGGCCAAAAACAGTGGATGGCTGTGATGGCTGCATTAACAGTGCCAGCTGTAAAATCCCAACACGTGCCAAATGTTTAAGTAAGATCACACGAGAGAGAGTTTGAGGCTTCTTTCCTTCTCCCCAAACTCTCCTACATACTTTTCATAATGTACCTCAAATGTTATTATAAATGTTATTATAAATGTTGCTGTTTTCAGTGTAGTTTGTTTGCCTGACAGACCTCATCATAAAGTGCTCTGTTACTGCGGATTGACTTTAAAGACTAATTAAAAAACATGGTGCAGGAACAATCATCGAAGCACTCGGCACTGGAATCAGAGAATGGTAGAAAAGGAGAAGAATGACTGCATCGCTCTGTGCCAGGTAATTACTTCAAGCCAGAGGGGGAAATGAAAACGTCCTGTCCAGAGAGATTTTCTTGTCAGCGCATTGTGTTCTGACCCAGGAAAAGCCATCACACAGGCTGTTATCAAAGCACATCTCATATTCATGAAGCAAAGCAACAAACACTCCTTCAGTCATCGCATAGGAAACGTGCTGCCTGCTTCCACCTCTTCAGCTTCATCTCAGTCTGCAGATTATTCCTCTAATTCCAGTTTCCATCAGAGTATTAGGTGCTGGCAGACACAGAACATACAGGTAGATCGAATCTGATCTGATGCATCATTTCTGATCAACCAAGTCTCCTGAAACTGTTAGAATCACTTATGTTTTTGTAGTTTAAACACACTTGCACCATAGGACGAGGTCTAAGAAGAGGATCATGGCACAGTTTTACCGTAAAAGAGGGTGGTTTGCTGAGGGCGTAGGTATGAAGCTGTGTGTATTTTTAACCTCAGGACAAGATGCCACTGCACCTGTCAGACTGCACTCATCAGGCCATGAGCTCACCTCCAACTTCCTGGTGTGTAAGTCAGAACCATGCTGGACTCATGGAAGCCCGGTGCTGTAGCTACACCCTGGTTCTGTGTGGTCTACAGAGGCCCCAGGCTCTTTGAGCTCATTTCATTCATTTAACAGTAGTGTACAATAAGTGGAGAAAGAGCGACTGGTGTTCACTGTTCACTGTCTCTGCTCTTTTACTGCGTCATCTCCTCCACTTGTCAGCGTGTAGCACCATGACTCTGCTAACGACCACACTAATTAGTCCTTCACACAGTCACGCTGTCGTCATAGCTCAGCCACACTTCCACATGTGACAGCTGAAAAGGATTCAAACAACCAGGTCAAAAATGAGGCCACGAGGAAGAAGAGGAGCACAGCACACAGACACACACACACAGACACACACACACCTACACACACACACACACAGACACACAGACACACACACACACACACACACAGACACACACACACAGACACACACACACACACACAGACACACAGACACACACACACACACACACACACACACACACACACACACAGTTTAGATGTTATGAATCATCACCACCAATGAAAACACTTCTAAATTTGGAACTTTTGCTTGATTCTGACCATGTTCATGTTTTCAGTAATAATCTTTTTATTATGATTTGTATGTTGTATTTATGAAAGCTAACACACACACACACACACACACACACACACACACACACACACACCTCTACATGCAGTAACAATGTTTCTGGTTTCACCTGCAAAAATTCTATTACTTTGATTTGGGAAAGAAACAGAAACATTCACTGAAGTAACAACATTTCCTCCCATTTCCCACTTGTCTCAGTCACAGTATCTATGTCAGTAGGTGGGAACTGACCTGCCAAAACCATAACTGTGGCTGATAATCATTAGCCTTGCTAATGTTCAAATCCCCATATCAACAGTGTCCCCAGAGAACTTCTCTGCCCACCTGATCCTGCACCACCACATCCAGTTAGTCTGATTACTGTGTTACTGGCTGTTTTATCTGGTTGTTTCAACCCCCACAGCACTTGTTCAAGAAAGTTGATGGCCTGACTTGTTTAGCAGTCATTTCACAGATGGGCTTTCTTGCCTAAAGGTTCCCACACATGGGACTCTGGAGTCATTTTAAAGTGAAATAAATGGCTTGTTATGTATTCCTGGATTATTCTGGAACTACTGATGCATTATGTTGCTCCTAATTTAGTCTCCCAGCTGGAAAAGGCAGAGCTGAGTTTAAAATTCAAATTTGATTTGTCACATGCACAACAATACACAGTGAGACATGGAGTGAAATGCTGGTTTAAATGTCCATATAGAACAAAGAAAAAGGTCAAATAAATAAAAGAACACTAGGTACAATGTAGTGCAGTATAAGAAAAAGAATTTAGTGTATACGATGTAACATATACACAACTTATGATATACAATATTTTAATATAACATTACACAAAAACACTAACATAATACAATATTTAATACAAAATATACACTGTTAAATTTACTGCTGTGTTGTGTGTGAATGTGGTTAAGGATTAATAAAGTCCTAATACAATACACTAATACATTTAATTCATGCGTTAGTTATCAAATATTATTTTATAAGAGACAGTGTCCAGTGAAGTAAAACGCAGAAGCAACAGAAAATAAAAACACTTGAGTACCTCAAAAGTTACATTTCACCGCTGCTTAATATTTTATTTAAAACCACTACACGGCCGCGTATCAACTAATCAGATTAGAAGAAAACTGCAAAAATGTCCGAGCTGTCAGGAGACGATAAGGATCAACGGTCATTTCATTTCATTTGAACCCGGCTCATCAGCGCCTCTGCAGCTCCTGTCTGATCTCACAGGGTCGGCCTCATTACATCGCAAAGTGGTTTCACGGGACATTTCAGCAGCTTAATTGACAGGTACAATTTGGGCATCGTATCTCACACACACACACACACACACAGGGCAGAGTGAATTAGCTTCTTAACTCTGCTGATTTATTAGTGACTCGCTCCAGCTTAACACAGTGTGGCTTCAGTCACTTCACTTCATCCACACCCCATGAGTTTTAGAGAAAGGAAATGATTAAGTGAGTTTATCACTGAAGACTGTTCCGATTATTTAGCTAAAGTCAAATGCAGGTCAGTTAGTTTCCAGTGTATTAAATATGAAAGTTTGTCAAAAAAATTAAACACTTTTATTCAAACAAGATAACTGGATACACAGTGTTAACAAAGACAAATGTGGCATGTGTCACGTTTCTTGCATGAATAATAAACTTCACTCCAAAAAGGAAGAGCAAAACCAAGGCGGACAAACCAAACATGGACATGATGGGGAAACTAAAGACAAGCGCGGCTAAAGCAACAAAACATGACATCATTTTCACAAGTCTGTGTCTGTCCTGGAATTCAGTGACCTGTAACTTTCATTTGGTTTAACTCCTTGCAGCAGTCATGAGGACAACACACCACAGAGGCTTTGTCTGTCCACATAAGCACATGCTTGTCCTTGAAAGGACAGGAAGGGCCTCAGTGCCAAGTAGACTGTCCAGAATTCTAAGAGGCTGATGTGCTGCCCTTCCCACAGAGGGACCAAAAACCCCTTGGACTGACCTTCTACCACACCTACCCAAACCCTGAGCTGAGGGATCTGTTGTCACAACCCCTAGCCTGTCCGGGACTGAGCCAAACCCCAGAAAATTGCTTTCCCCAGGAATCAGGACCTCGGACTTCCATTGGTTTGCATCCTGGAACAAGCAAGTACATATAGGCCAGTCATCCAGGTTAGAGAGGACTTTACCCCCTTCAGGGACAGAGGTGATAAGACTGCTTTCATACACTGAAAATGCCAGGAGCCAGGGACAGGACAAAATGATGCACCTGGACCTGAAAAGCAAAGCAAAGAAACTTCAAGTGTTCTGGTGAAATAGTGAGAATATGGAAGCAGTCATGCTTCAGATCTATGGAGGTAAAATACTTCCCTGGACTCCTGGATTGATCACTTGAAATATGTTGACTGGACATGGCGTTGGACATGGCGTTGGACATGGGAGGACCTTTTAATAAAGGTGCAGGCCTGAACCCACTGTCTTTCTTTGGAATCAGGAAGTAAGTTGAGTGAAAACTTTTACGCCGTTTATATGATTCTACCAGCGCTTTTTCGTCCAGAGTGTGAAAGATTTCAAACACACTTCTAACAATGTGGAAAAAGTTGAGTGCTGGGAATAATTTCTGGATGCACTGTATAACCCAACACCTGAGTAACCACCTACACATGTGACATCATTATATTCACCTTCACATCAGAGCTAAATAAATCAATAAAGATTCTGTAGAAGTTCTCCGAGCAACAAACAGGAAGACGGCGTTTCACTGAACTGTCTGTTGCCCCTAGAGACACAGTCGTGTTTGAGGAAATGTTTAAAGATCTTCTTAAACCCAGTGAGAGTTTTACACATTTTGAATTCATCCTCATCTTTAAATTCAGCGTCTGTCTGAGAGACAGTGCTTTCAGCTTTATTCTGGCTCTGATGTTGTTGTTTTATCAAAGATTCCTTGAAGATTATAACAATCGTGTCTCTTTTGAAAAGTCGACTATATCATCACATTTTATTAAGTAATTTGAGCAACAGATGGTTTGAGGGTTCTTGATGGGAACCTCCCTTCATTCAGCTGTGAGTTTTACAGGAATGTAAACTTTAAAGTTCACACAGTGGCTGATGTATGAAACAGTAACCGAACTGTACGTAATACAAACTTTTCATATACAGAAGATTTCAACTTTATGGAAAAGTGTAATTGATTTTAGTAGTTTTGAGATGACTTCATCTGTTTTCATCTGTGAATTCACACTCCATTCTTATTAATCTTAGAGCCGTTTGCTTCGTCCTAAAATTAGTCTGGACTAACTGTCAGTCCAGGCCAAATCTGTAGAGTCTGGGCAGAGCTTAAAGCAGCAAAGGTGAATCCTAAGGAGAAAGTGGGAGTGAGGTGGAGGAGGGGAAAAGAGGGTCAAGTCATCATTTGGGTGACTTGTTCCAAAAACCATCACAGGCCTGACAACCATGGAGGTCACAGCCTGATGTGCATCAGTGTCACGTCTGAGTCACATTGCTTCACCGCAAGGATCAGATGGAGGAGCATCAGTCAGCTGTGTGCAGATGTGGTCCGTACTTTGATGGAACTGTCAAGGGAGCAGCGGGCGGCTCCAAAGCCTCCCGTCCTCAAAGATCATCCTCCTCACTTTGATTCGCTCTCCGGCCTGAGAGCTCAATGTCCGACTCTGCATAGATGGAGGAGAGTGCAGCACGCCGCCGGCGTCCAGCTGCTCAGATGCTGATGGGCACCCGGGGTGGTGAAAATGAAAGCGATGGCGGTCAGCGAGGAACACGGTGCAATTAGTGCAGCAGCCTTTTAGTGTCTAAATGTGGCAACGTGGGATGAAAGATGGAAATTCACCTCGAATGAACTCACACAGAGCATCATTTACAGCACAGGATGTTCTGTCCAACTACTTGATCTTTTGGAGAAAAACTTGACTTCAAAATAAAGTCTCTCTTGTTCCAATTAAAACTCGGTGTTTAAATCACACGCGTTTTTACTTTTGCAACTTTATTCCTTTTATAAACTATTAACTATAGTGAAGTTATGTGCTTTAATCAGCAGCTGCACAAAATCTCAGTCGACTGTCTCCCAATGAGCTTGTAGCAACAGTGTTTTTATGGTCAAACAAAGCCCAATATTTACCTCATTATCTCCATTTTCCTGACTGACAGTGATGTGTTTGTGCCAACACACACGGTCAGTTTATAGTGTAGACAGAGCACAGATTGTTTTTATGGCTCTATATTTACAGATAGTTTCGGTCGCAGCATGTTCAAACGTCACTGCATCAAACTTTCCAATTTCAAACTACACGTCAGTTGACAGGCCTCCTTCCTGTCAGTCAACGCCAATGCTTTGTTTTTGCAGGAGTTGGTGAACCTGCACGTCCTGTTTTCCTTTGACTTGATGCTTTCAAAAAAACAAATGTATGATGATTTGATCGAGTCATTGTGAAACACTGAGCGGTTTGGGAAGCAGCCTGGTCAGTTCTTGTATGTTGTCCACAAACTGTATGAAGCGTTTCTCCTTCTAAAAACAGCAGGACCAGAGCTCAGGGATGATTATACCTGATCATCCCTGTTTACTTTGATTAAATCTGTTCAAATAACAGAGTGCTGCAAAATAACCGCACACCCCCAATGGTGTCAAATCCTTTTTCAATACCAGCAGAATCAGGAGGGTTTTTCATTGATAAGGTGTTGCATCACCGATCTGCCCTGTTGTGATGCACGACGACGCGACTCAGCTTTTTTAACCCTCACTCTGCTGTCTGAATATTTTTATCAATATTATACAATACTTGTGCATTGTAGAGGTCGAGTATTACTACATACTGAAGAAATAAAAAAGGGGAAAAAGGCACATGTGGGACCAAAAAATGAACTATCGAAAACAAACATGATCAAGTAAAATAGCAAAGCAGGGCTAATAAAACTAAGACTCCAAACACGAGCACAAAATGCAAAAACTAACTCAGACAGAGCTGGTGAGCTGAAGTATGGGACCCCGTAAGAAAAATCGAGAAGACTAGACGTGAGTGCATGAGCATGAAAATATGATCACATGGGAAATCTAGGATCAAATCTAAACACCAACCTAAACCTCAGACCAACGCGATAATGCAAAGAGAGTTTATTCAGGCAGGACATAAGAACTGAGACAGTGACTGTCGCTCCAGGTTTAAATAGAGTTTCTAATGGGCCGAATAGAAAGCAGGTGGGTGTGTGTGTGTGTGTGAGTGTGTGACTGTGAGGCAGATCAGGTAGGTGAGAACACCTGTGCATAACTATTCATACCCTGTGATAGTAAAACATGAGTCCGGCTACAGGAAAAGCAGGATTCCCAGAGTGAGTATTGAACAGTTTTCCTGTTGATGCTGTTCCAAAAGATCTTTTTAACATCAACAACTAGATGTTGAAAGGAGAATTAAAAGGAGACGTTTTTCATTATGACTTAATCTGAAAACAGTTGACAAAATGAACTTTCCAACTTCCTTTTGTGATTCAGTGGCTTTCTTCACCACAAAAGGTAACAAGCAGTATTTCCATGCTCTGTTCGGTGTTGCTGCTAAATCCCCAGTTAGTCTCTGACCTCCTGCTCCATCTGTCAATATGCAGAATTAGTTTGCAACTGTTTTCAGTGGAGTGGAATAAAGGACTTTAGACATTCAATATGTCAATAATGCTAAATGTCGGAGGCATAGTGAGGATCAAGCACCTGCTGGTTTGTGTGTTGAATTTATTCACAAAGTCACAAGTTGAAAACAGAACTTTTCACTCCTATTAAATGTTGTTTGAAAGTGTCTGTTCAAACAATTTGAAGTTGTTCTCTCATCCAAGCAGAGATGTCAGAGACGGTTGACATCTGGATACAGTTACCTTCAAGGTCTCATTCATTTCTAGGAAGCCATGAATTTCTGCTGCTGTTTTACTGCATTAGCAGAAATGAAATGAAACTTCACCTTATGCACTTGAGTGAAAGCTGATCAGCGGCTACATATAATACGAAATCTCCTCACAATTTCACGTTTTTTTGGCTCATAATTCACGCTGAATTCAACTTTGATTAAACGTTTGCCTCTTCCTTGCTAAAGATGTGCTGTGCTGTATGAAGTCATGTTGAAAGGTTGGTTAACTCTTTAGAGTTTTTTCTCTATTGCTGCCTAAATTTCACATAATATGCTCAGATTTTTACGCAAGGCCTAAAACTAGACACAGCCTGATTAAAATAATGAGACAAAACAATTACAATTGTTTGTTGGTTGATGGTTAAAGTATGTGAACCTCTAGAATCATCACTTAATATGAAAAAAATAATAATATTCTGGTGTCTTCAATGAGAAGCATTTTATGTGATGATGGAACTCAGGTCATTGCAGCATAACAACTTCTGTAAATCGTGGTGGTTGTAGGGTTTGGACCTGCTTTGTCGCCTCTGGACAAGGATGACTTGCCATCAAAGTCTACAAGAAAATGTCAGTGTCCGTCTGTGAACAGCTGCTCAACATATAGTGGATCATGCTCCATGACAGTGACCCAAACAGTTAAAACAGGACTTTAATCTTTCAGAAGTGGTGTGAAGCAGGCAGTGCATCCAGGAAACCTTCCAACATCCCAGAGTTGAAGCTGTTCTCTGAGGAGTATTGGGCTAAAATGCCTTGAAGACCATGTGCAGGGCTGATAAACATTTGTCCCTTTTGAAGAGCATCACATGTACTGCATCAGTGGTAGAAACTCTCAAGCTTTGGTCCACAGCTCTGAGATGAGGGTAAACAACAGGCAGCTGTCTATGCTGCTCCTAACCTGCAGCACATAAATCAGCAGCAACACACTTCGCTCTGCACCAAAGCTATTTAGGCAAAATCGAACCAGATTTCTCTTCAGCTTCAGATCAGTCGACTGCACAGCAACAGACATTTAAACATCCAGGAGCACAGAAAAACACAATTCAGGAGGTGTCAGAGATACTGGTTATCTGTGCTGAGGTGTGTGCACAGAGCCGTGGGCTGATGTTCCATCCTGGTTCTAAACAGGAAGTTTACCGGGCCTGGTAAAGACATGGTCCAGCAAGTAACATTTATTTAAACCCGTCCAAGCCTGAAGTGCGATATGCTTCTATGTTAGACAGTCTGTGCATGTCACTGAGACTTCGGGGATCAAATTCCCATGAGAAACGCATCCATCAGTCGGAGGTCATTCTCTCACTGACCTCCGACGTCCCTGGAGATGGTGGTTTTACAAACGACAAAATAGATCCACTCTGTTCTCCTGCGTCTATCCTGGAGTCACCTGGAGTCACCTGGAGGACATGATGATAAAAATTCAAACAACGGCCACGCAATCACATGATATGACTATGATATGACATTGCATGCATCCAAGTATTTCACTGAGTGGCTGTTCAGTAAAGGCCTTAAGGATGAAAGAATAATGACATGGCCGCTTCCAGAGAACTTGTGGACCCTTCTTTAACGGGACATTTACGGTGAGAGAAAACAGTCCAGCTCTCTGAAGAGTGTTGATCGACAACAGATCGAGAAAGTGACAGACTCCATGACTGGAAGGTTTATTAAAAAGGAGGGGCCTCTATTGGTCACTGATTTATTTAGTTTTATGTCACAAATGTTTGTTTGTACATTTTGAGTTTTGTCTTTATTATTCTCACTTCAACAGATGAAAATAAACAAGTGAGATGGGAAATTTTTATTACTGTGCAGACTAATAGTTTCCTGATAATTGTGTGCACATAGATATTCTCATAAAGACAAAACCTCACTTTTATTTTCTTTAAATTTTCAGGTTTAAGGCTAATTATTTTTAATAGAAAGTAATGAATAATATAGATTCATTTGGACACGTTACTTCCCCAGCGCTGCGTCCGTCCCTGATGCGTTAACAAGTCAACACATGAAGGACTTTGCGTTATATAAATGTAACTGTTGTTCCCACTTCAGCTACAGTCAACGAGCTCATTCGGACTGTTATGTGGTTTTTAGAAGTTGAGATTTAAAATCCCACTTCAACAAGCTGCAAGTCGAGCTGTGTGTTTTTCTCTCACCTGTGAAAGTGTCTGTATTTCAGCTGCTCATCAGCTCAGGGACACTGTTGAACTCTACTCCAAAAGCCTGAGGGGCTTGCTGCCATTTTCTGTCCACTTCTGTCCTCCTGAGCCACAGCTCTCAGACATGACCTTTGGCAGGGATACTGTTCATGAAGAAGCTCTTTAGAACCGCAGGAGTTGCCTTAGAATCTGGATGCTTTTAACTTTTCTTCAGTTTCACAGTAGATCAGTGATATTAGTCCTTACATCCATGTTCTCTGCCAACAGCAGCTCATCATAACTTATTCAGCTACTTTTAATGAGGACACTGACGACATGTACTGTAAACAAATACTGGCTAAAAATGGACTACAACCAATGAACTGACTTTGTGGTGTCATGACTTCCTGTTTACATCCAGTCAGCAGTGTCATTGAAAAAAGTTATTATTGTAAAGTGGACAGATGTCTTTGCACAAACACTCTGACCAACCAGTGGTCATGATGCTGCAGGCTTAGTCGCACACAAATACAAATGTGCAGAGTTTAAACTTCTGCTACTGAGAGTTTGCAAACAAACCTGTGAAATATGATGGAACTTTGGGGAAGGTTTAAAATGTAAGACAACAGCCTCTAAACATTTGAGTCCTGCAGCTTCCTGGATGATCTGAGCTTTATTTACCTCCATCAGGACGGCAGCTCACAAACAGTGAGTGCACACGGTGAGACAGCAAGGCCTCAATTAAACTCGCAATCTGATAGTTTGTGCTGATGTGTGTTCAAAGATTTGATCTTTTTATTTTACTCTGGAAATAAATCTCAACTGCCTCTGTTTACTTTGAGGAGTTGGCAATTCAGAGTGGACAAAGTGAGGCCAGAGACAGTGGGACACCCAGTTTGAGTCATTTATCAAAGTTTAGTGAACACATCAGTGGAAACTGCAGTGACTGTCCTGCTGGTTGAGTCTCATATTTTTATAATTAAATTCATTGGTTCCAACTTACTTTAGCAGGTAGAGTCTCACTTCAAAATGGCAAAACACTGGCATTTGTTTCAATCCAGGACTTGTATTGAGTTGTTGGAAGCTATTTATTTCCAAAGAGCACAGACAGCTCTGTTTACAGCTCTGGTGTGGAGACAGGACCCAAAAGAAGCGAGGACACCCACGATATGTTTTAACGGTTTTGTTTTAATACATAAAAAGTGATGAGCGTGACGATCGGTTTGCGTGGCTGGAACCAGGCTGTATGAATACTGTCTCAGAGCCCCCAGAGATAAACACTGTCGAGAGGGATGAGTGAGTATGTGGGAATTTATCTTGATAGAAGGACTTAGGTCAGCAACAGGATGGCTCCGTGTTAGTGGCGAAGGATAAGGATGTAGGATAACTTATGGGGAGGGTTAGTGGATCCTCTGGGCTGTTTGGTGAGGAAGAGCAGAGGATGAAGGAATGGCAGCCAGTTAGAGACGCGAGGCAAGTGAGGAGGAGAGAGAGGGAGCTGGTGTCCACAGCAAGTCACGTCAGAAAGTCTAACAATTTCTATCATCCAGTTTGAAAGTCCAGTAAGTTATCCAGTGTTAATCCAATAGTCCAAGAAAAACAAGGTAACTTAGAGATACGGAAATATCAGGGAAAGACCCGCACAAAGCAGATCAGGCAGGTCAGGGAGGGTAAAATACCATAAGGTCCATAATGTTGCTGGAACTGAGCAAAGGACAGGGTAGAGACAGACAGACAAACAGCCAATCTGACTCCAAGAGCTGGTGTCTGTAGAAGGACTTTACACATATAGAAGACTACACTTAGCCTCAGAAAACCATTTTGGAGTGATGTCGAAAAGCAGGCTGATTAAATCAGGCTACGCTTTTTAATAGGAGCTGTAGTTTTCTGTCCTCACTGAGTCAACACTGTAAGAAGTAGGAACAGACTGGTGGATAAAGAAATGCTGAGTAAGTAACTGAGGCTACTGAACAAACTGGTCTGGACATGAAATCTCTGTGCTGTCATCTTTTTATTAACTGACTAACTTTATGCCGATGAAATCAAATTGGAACCAAAGACCTTTAACGCCTATTTTGCAATAAACTGAAATCATTTATTAATGCAGAAAAATACATAATAGGAAAAATGACTGAGGGTAAACCAAGGCCAACAAACAAAGTGCTGATTACAGTGAAAAGAACCTGCTCTACAACATGTGTAATGTTAATGGCGATGGCAGGATGTTTTCAGGTTTTCCTTATGTCTTATGTACTTTTTTGATGTGATATCTCCAGAACACTTGGAGAGAAATTATTTAAAATTGGCACAAACCTTCACTTTGATAGATGAACTGATTAGATTTTGGTGGATAAACATTAAAAGGTCACTTGGGACCTGGACCTCACATCTTTCCAATTCTCAACACTACACTGTATTTCAGGAAGGAGGGAATCTCATCATCACAGTTAACACAAACATCCCGTCAGATTAAGGATGAACTGATTAGAGTCTGAGCGTGGACACACATGCAGATTAACTGCAGCTGAGTTGGTCTGTGGAGACCAAGCTACAGTTTGATCTCAGATCTCTACACTGGCTTCCTGTAGCTGCTGGCATCAGGTTCAAAGCTCTGTCTCATGCCCACAGGGTGATCACCTCTACAGCTCCTGCTGACCTCAACTCCCTCATCCAGGTCTACAATCCTTCCTGTCTGCCAGCGAACGAGGTCTGCTGGTCCCAGCACCGCACAGAAGACACCGAGCAAAACTCTTCAGCCCAATGAGCTACGAGCTACAAAAACTCTTCACGCTCAGCAAACTCACTCCCAACATTCCAAAAACTGCTGAAAACAGACTCTTCCACATGTTCCTATGTACTTACATCTATTAAAAAAACTTCCTGTCTGCTCTTTCTTGTATCTCATGAAATGTGAACACGTTTCTGATACGACTTTGCTTTGATGTTTTGTCCTGGACTTGGATTCTTGCTGCCTTGTACCTCACTCGCTCTGGATAAAAGCATCTGAAAAATGACTAAATGGAAATGAAAATGTTTTCAGCTCAACTTTAGTTCAGACAAAAATTCATTTTCTACTGCCACAGATGATTCATATTAAATGAACATGAGATTAATTATATTCTATAATGAACAGAGTTATAAGAATCCCGGAGTTCACTTCTGAGGCTACAGTTCTGCTGATGTGTTTGATGGAAGGAACAGTGACGACATTAGGTGAAAATGGGACGTCATTCGCCTCCAGGCAAGGATCAGGTGGAGGGGAACAGAACCGGAAATGAAAAGTGCTCTGACAGTTTGTGTGCTGTTTACATCATCATTCATCATTCTGAACATCTGGGGATGTGACAGAGCAGAGGAACCACGGTCCTGTTCGACCAAAGCTGCGTCCTCATTGGTGTTGATGGGCACCAAGCTCATCGGTGATCAACACTGTTGTACCACACACACACAGACACACACACACCATCACAGATGCTTTTTAACTGTCCAATGATAAGAAGTTGCCGCCCTCTCTCCAATAAAAATTAAAATAAAATTCCCACACAACTGCAAACGCAATTAAGTTTTTGTAGTGAGCGTAGTAATTTTTTTCATTATGTTCTGATGCAACGTAGTTTGCAAATTATACAAACTGTTCTTTCATGAAGGTAAAGTGAGTTCTGCGGTGGTTGGGGAGGGTGGTGGGTGTACAAAGCACTGGTTTGGTCCAGTTTGGTTCAGGCCAGAAAAACACAGACGTTTGTGTTAGAGAAGGATGGATGTGCTTAAAAGTAATAAAACACAAGTTCACGATCTTCCTCTGAGCCTTAAACCAGCTACTGGAACCTAAACGCTTTAAACACTGTAGTCACACAACTGGACATTGTAAGGCCAGATTGCATATTATGGCAGAAAGAAAATTGGTATTTTGATATTTATTGATTACGACAAAAATAACACGTTTAAAGTGTAAAGTCATGTTTGCAGAGTTTTCTTCTCCCCCAGTAAAGCGTGTTAATACAGGATGCAGATGCTAGAAGAGGATTCGCTCTCTGAGATAATGTTCTGACAGAAAGGACCCCCGCTGTCATAGGAGGAGGAGGAGGAGGAGGAAGAGGCCCATTGGGACCGAGAGCTTCATCTTCAGCGGTGAAATGATTTGGCTGTTTGCTGTGTCTCTCCTGTGGTTAACAGGCCATTTTCTGTCAGCAAATCATGTTGCAGCTTCACGTGGGAGGTGTCAGCTCTCAACAATGAGCCCTAATTAGTTCAGAGCTGAGGAAGCTTCAGCAGATGTTTTCTCCTAAAGGACACGTGTGCACAGCTGTTCTACATGGTGATACTGATCCACACATGTGCCATAAAGAAAACCTTTCTCAGCTCATTTTAGTTCCACTGATGTCATCGAGGACTCCGACACATTTGTACTAAAGCTTGCACCAACTGCTGTGTTGTTTTCCTGCTGTGCTGCGGTTTCAGCTTCCCCTGAAACACTTGAGAGGCAGAGCGCCTGCTTTTTTTTCCTTCTGAGCTGCTGCTTTTTGCTCAATAAATGCACATCAGCAGCATCACACAGCACAGCTGCTCTCGTTCACCTGGATCAGGTTTATTTTGTCATGAATAGAAAAATAACGATTTGCTCTGCATCAGTTTGGAACAGACTGAACATGTAGTCACTTCATGTTCTATAGTTTCAAAGCAGCTGTTGAGTCACTGGGCACAGGGCAGAAACCTGAGCCAGGTGAACCACATGATCCACTGTGGTGACACCTGAAGACGGAAAAAGTGTTAGTTCACCATCTTAGCACAGTTACTTACATGAGAACTCAGCCAAAACTTCTCTTTCCAAATGCAGTAAATGGTTCCTAAACCCTTTGAACCACATCTCTCTGTGCACGTCTTTGACCAACGTGTGTTAAAGGTTGAATCAGCTGAGACCAGCAAGTTTCCAGTGAGCACTTTAAATAAAAAACCACCAAAAGGATTTTAGAGCATTTTACCGTCACACATCAGCTCACAGTACACACACAGTACACATACATACACACACAGTACACACAGTACACACACAGTACACACACACACACAGTACACACACAGTACACACAGTACACACACAGTACACACACAGTACACACACACACACACAGTACACACACAGTACACACACAGTACACATACATACACACACAGTACACACACAGTACACACACAGTACACATACATACACACACAGTACACACACAGTACACACACAGTACACACACAGTACACACACACACACACAGTACACACACAGTACACACACAGTACACATACATACACACACAGTACACACACAGTACACACAGTACACACACAGTACACACACACACACACACACAGTACACACACAGTACACACACAGTACACATACATACACACACAGTACACACACAGTACACACACAGTACACATACATACACACACAGTACTCACACAGTACACACAGTACACACAGTACACACACAGTACACACACACACACAGTACACACACAGTACACATACATACACACACAGTACACACAGTACACACACAGTACACACACACACACAGTACACACACAGTACACACAGTACACACACAGTACACACACAGTACACACACACACACACAGTACACACACAGTACACACACAGTACACATACATACACACACAGTACACACACAGTACACACACAGTACACATACATACACACACAGTACACACACAGTACACACACAGTACTCACACAGTACACACACAGTACACAAAGTACACACACAGTACACACACAGTACACACACAGTACACACACACACACACAGTACACACACAGTACACACACATACACACACAGTACACACACAGTACACACAGTACACACACAGTACACACACACACACACACACACACACAGTACACACACAGTACACACAGTACACACACAGTACACACACACACACAGTACACACACAGTACACACAGTACACACACAGTACACACACACACACACACACACACAGTACACACACAGTACACACAGTACACACACAGTACACACACAGTATACACACACACACAGTACACACACAGTACACATACATACACACACAGTACACACACAGTACACACACAGTACACATACATACACACACAGTACACACACAGTACTCACACAGTACACACACAGTACACAAAGTACACACACAGTACACACACAGTACACACACAGTACACACACACACAAACAGTACACACACAGTACACACACAGTACACATACATACACACACAGTACACACACAGTACACACAGTACACACACAGTACACACACACACACACACACACACAGTACACACACAGTACACACACAGTACACACACACACACAGTACACACACAGTACACTCACAGTACACACACACACAGTACACACACAGTACACACAGTACACACACAGTACACACACAGTACACACACACACACACACAGTACACACACAGTACACACACAGTACACATACATACACTCACAGTACACACACAGTACTCACACAGTACACACAGTACTCACACAGTACACACAGTACACAGTGTACATGGACTCATGTCTCTCTATGTGGACGTCAGACTGAGTTTACTCCGTTTCCTTCTCTTGTTGCTCAGCAGGTAGAATTAAGTGTTCAATGTTGGAGTTTACTTTCAAAATGATTTTATAATAAACTTTCTGCTGTTGACAGTTTTCAGAGAAGGAGGGAAAACCTGAGTGGGCCTCTGCCGGCCGGTTAACTCGGTGCGACAGCTCTCCGAAGGATCCTGGCACATTTTTAGACACTGACATTTACATTGAACTCTCGTAACCTGCACAGAGTATAAATAAGTGTTGGTCTGCGGCTGGACCAGCTCGAGGACACTGTGTCTGTCTGCACCAGAAACACTACAGCTGCAAAAATAGGCTCGAGTTTTTAGAAGCTGTCTCTTAGCAGGTTGAGCTTTTGTCTTCTGCTTTGGTAGAATCTTGTTTTCACTCTTTAGTAGAGTGTAATTATTTTCTCATACACATGAGGCTTCTCTGTGTTCAGTTTCATATTTCCTGATTGGTCGAAGATAAGACACACAGTCCTATGAATATGTTAGCTGCACAGTAGAAGCACTGAAAAAAACTGCAAGATGCCACTTCATTATCTAATTTTAAGGTTCATTGCATCGTGAAATCAAAATGTAAATTGTCAGTTTATACCTAAAGTTTTATTGTGCCGAGTGCAGAACTTTTATAATAATATAGTTTTTCTCAGATGACTTTATTAATACGAGCTCTGGTTGAGACCACTGTGGTTTGACTGGGCAACTCTCATTAAAGGATAATGGAGGACAGGGATGAAAACATGCAATGTGCAAAAACCCACCTCGAGTTCGGTAGAAGAAACATGACACTAACAATAAGTTCGTCGTGCGTTCGTGAGACCCATTTTCTCAATCAGTGTGAGTTTGAAAAAGGTAAAAATGTAATTAAGTTGGAGTTTCTGCATCATTAGGAACAGCAGGCGCCTGATGGAGTCTGGAGAAGAACACTTTGCTTTGTTTTAAAGGGCAGCAGCCTCTCAAATTCACCACTAACACTTCAAGTCCTCAGAAAAATAAAGAGCCGCTCGGCTGCTGCCTCTTGTTATTAATTTTGAGGAGACGGAATGAGTTACTGACCTGAGGGCCCCCGGTGTGATGGCCTTAGAAGCCTTGAGATGAAAAACTAAAAAATGATTGTTCAGAGGGTGAAATCTCACCAGCTCTTTATTTTACAGTGATATTATGACCAATTCTTAGAAATGTGATGTACAGTCTGTCTCTAGCTTCCACAACAGCAGATGTCCATGGTAACAAACAAACAGGCCTCTGTACTGTGATAATACTGACTTGAAAAACACTGAAGCACCAGGTTATGATTCCTTTTTTTATTTTATAAATCCATTTTACAGTCTTTGGTTCTTTGGATGAGTCTCACACTTGAAGAATGTCTGACCAAAGTTCTTCATTGTATGTGGTCTTTGTAAGTTTATTGCAAGCAAAAGCACCTGAATACAGGATTATAATATGTTTACTATGTTCCTGTAACACACCGTAGTTATTTATAGTAAAATATCCAAATCTCTTTGCATCCAAGCTTCATAACTTAGCATTCACAGCTTGACAGTTGGCTTAGCCAGACACAGATTTTACCACAGTTTACTACAGGAGAGTTAGCTGGTTATTTGCAGCCTGCGAGCTAAGTTAACTCCTGGTGACCCCCCTCCTGGCCTGGGACCCAAGCAGCTGCCTGTCTCGCCCACTGGCACAGGGAACCTCTGCCTGTTGTTTGCAACTGTCCTTTGCCACAGTCTCCTCAGCCGTCCTCATTACAACTAAGTGCTGTTTTATAAAAGTCGGCTCAATAACTCTGAGGTGGGAGAAAATACATCTGAATGATCATTAGAGGATTTAGAGAAGATGAAAGAAGAAAATTCTGTCCTCTCATTGGTTAGCAAACACAGAGGACCACCACATTGTCCCCGGGGGACGTCTCACATCCTCATGTTTGTGTGAAAAGTGTCACAGCAGAGCCACCGGCTGAAAGCTGACGCTGCTGATCTCAACACAGTGAGACACTTACACTTGTGGACACTTGGTTTGTCTCTGTGGGTGGACGATCAGCAGCAGGGAAAAACCTGCAGCTCAGCATCCATCAAATCCGAAGGAGCCTTCTAGTGGAAAAATATCCTCCTGTCTAGCTGCAGTAGCAGGTCGGCACCACGTCAGTTCTACCGAAGTTTTTACAAAATTTCCTGTGTCCAAACACAACATTGTACAAAAAAGAATATAGTCAAGGAACGTTCACGTTTTATTGGACGACACAAAATAAAAGCCCTTGGTCAGTAAAGACCTCAGTCATGGTTTTGGGGGCTAATTTTCTCCAAATAATAAATGAATACATTTAATACACATAACAGAATAACAAAAGCACAATATATAATCATCGGGGGCCTGGTGGCTCAGTGCATAGACCATTGGGTTGGGATGCAGAAGGTTGTCGGTCCATAACCTGGAGAAAATGGGAGAGCTTGTGGCAGGAAGGACATTCGCAGTAAAGACTCACGTCAAATCAACGTGCAGAACACGTTCCGCTGTGACGTCACCAGGGGACAAGGCGAAAGCCGTTGATGCAACATACAGTCACAAAACTAGAAGCTTTAGAGCACGATTCAATCATTTTGATGTGAAGAAAGTCATTGTGCGATATGTGTGAAATCTGACATTTCTGTAAATTATCAACTGTGATTTGATTCCATGTTGATGAATAATGTGAAATTGTCAAAGGCTCCAAAACAGCTGCTTAATCATAAGTAGTTAATTTTTTACTTGTCATCGATTTATTCACAGAGAAATGTTAAATACGATTTTAAAAGGGAAAATCCTGAGTAATCATTTGAGGGATTTAAAGGAATAACACCAAACACTGATTGATTCCAGCTCTTTCAAGTGTTTTAACTGTTTTGTTGTTTTTTTTAATTTAAGATTTGGTCATTTTAAAAAAACTAATCATGCATATCAATGTAAACATTTTAAATCAGTTATCTTTTAGTCCTCCTCAGTGCTTAAAGAGGAAAACAAACCCAGAAGAAGAAGAGGTCGATCCACAGCTACACAGCTTTCACAAGTGTTTGTGCTGCTGTGGTTTTCTATCAGATGCATTTGTTTCGGAGGAGGACGGATAATAACAGAATAATAAAGCACCTTTACTGACTTTATGATTGTCTGTACAAATGAAGCCTTAAATAATGAAAGTGCATCAATGACTGAACTCACGGATTAGTTAAATTGAGAGACGAGCCCCCCACACATAATAAAAATGGAACGGCTGCTGACCATCAGTGGCACAGGAACTGTTACCACTCAATGAGCGTAAGAAGTGAAAACTCCACCTTGTGATTCCCAAACCTAAAGTGAGACAATACAAACAGTTTCCTGTCCTGCAGCACTGTGTGCAGCCTCTTTTAGGCTTTACCTTGTAAGTTATAATGAAATCTGACACTCTCCTACTCAAATACATGATCCTCCCTGTTGCTAACAAATCAAACAGCTCAGCATCTGAAGCGGAGATAATTGAGCATCACTCACTGCTCCACCAGGGAGGAGCCGTCAGTGATGCTTCACATTATAACTCGACTGATACAGAAGCTGGTGCACATCAACACAGACAACATTCACACTTACAGGCAACCAGTCACCAGTGAGCCTACATGCATGTCTGTGGCGTGTGGGAGGAAACATGCAAACTCTGAACCACCTGTGACAAAATAACAACAGTATTTTAGATGTTTATGCACAAATGGCACAAATACTTTGTTTTACAAAAAAATGTTTTTCAGTGATACTCAGAGAATCAGCGGTGGCTTTAAATGGTGGTCAGAAGTGAACTGAATGGATTGGACATAGTGTGTGTGTGTGTGTGTGTGTGAGACAAGTTGTCCAATTCCACTGTCTGTCAGGAGAAAACATCAGACTTGTCAAAGGAAGCCACTGTAGACCGGTGCAATAACGGGTCATTAAACCATTTCGAAAACTGAGTGATTCACATAGAAGGAAGACGTACACACTCGTACCAGAGTTGGTCAAACTGACACCCAACTCAAATTCATGTTTTATTTCCATATCTCTGATTTTTGAGTCATCAAGGCTGGTGGTTAAAGTTCCTCCCTCTGTCATCAGAGCTAAATGAGTGGTCTTGTGTGCAGAGTCGGGATGTGGCCAACTTTCCCATTTTTCGTCTATTTCTGACCCTCAAGATTGAAGCTGTAGAAGCTGCAGCTTCACTGGCTTTTGGAGTTTTTGCTTCAGTGAGTTGCAGAGACTCTGTGGACCTGAGGGCAGAATGTCAATGATAGTCAGTGGCAGGTCGATCAATACATTTATACATCAGGATCTTCCAGAGAGTCTCTTTGTTCCAGGTTAAGCTTGGTGTTTGGATGAGCTGTAACAGATTTCACACATCACTGAGATCACAAACTACTGGAGTAACAGCTAAAAGTGAGAAAGAAAGAGAAGCAATGTTTGTCATTTTCTGACAGATGCTGCTCCAGTTCCCAACAGTTTGTTTGTGCTGATGCTAAAATCTCCTTTTAAGTCTGTTGTTGAACTTTCTGCGTTTACTCTGATACAAGAACCTTCATTTCATTTTAGAGTTTAGAGATTAAAAAGTAAGTCTGTAACTGCTGTGACAAGGTAGAGCGGTCGTCCACCAATCCCACAGTTGCTGGTTCAATCCCCGGCTCCTCCGGTCACATGTCGAAGTGTCCTTGAGCAAAACACTGAACCCCGACTTAGTTGCTCCTGGTGAGTGTTTGCCAGCTGCATAGCAGCTCCCACATCGGTGTGTGTGTGTGTGTGTGTGTGAGTGTGTGAGTGTGAATGGGTGAATAAGAAGCAAACACTGGTTTCTGGGGAAACACCTGAAGACAAGGAAAAACTGTCAAAGACTGTTTCCACCAACAATCACAGATCTCTAGTCTCCGACTCAATAAACTGGGGGCTTCACACTCAGGGACTGTTCGGGAATGACTGAACATTATGGAAATAAATACGACCCCAAATTTCAGGAAATTGTTGAGTGTTTTTTTATTATCCCAAAACCGTGACGACAGCAACAGGGCACTTATATTTTTCATCCAAATGATTTAAAAGAAAAATAAGACAAAATAGAGCAGCGAAATCCCTCATGTACAGGTGAGGACAATGTGGGCTATAGAGCATGCGGAGGGACAGGAAGGTAAAAAAAGAAAAGAAAGTTTCACTACGTTCAGGTTAAACTGCAGTCACTGACATCATCGGTCATAAATGTTAAACAGGATTTAAAATAATCTTCATTAGAAGATTATTAGAATCGTTACACAGCTCACACTTAACGATGGTCTCGGCCGACTGACCCAGACTGGCACTGACCAGGACCAGCTAGGTCCAACCAGGCGCCACAACATCACATCCTCAAGCGTGTCCGACCTTTAGAGGCTTGAGAACTAAAGACGAACATTTGGTGAAGGCATCCTGGGAAATGTAGGCAATGAAGCAGATCAGGCAATCAAGGAAGGTTATAGGCTAATGTGTTCGTCAATAAAAGGAGATCACAGCGGTGCATCACCGAACCCGATGACTGTTTTCCCCTTTAACACGATTTCAACCACACTTCAACAAGATGCTCAACTGTGAAATGTTTGTGTTGCTTCAAACAGAATGTCCACCGCAAACCAAGACAAGTGTAGATGCCAAACTGACGGGAGTGTGAATGGGGGATTAGAGCACAGCTGGAGCTTCCACGCTGGTTTCAAAAGATAACTGACATGAAACATTTACATCACATACACACTGTGGTGAAGGTCTTGAAAGGACGATTTAGGAAGAGGATAAACTCCAGGAGAGGTCTGGACTGCCTGCAGGGTTTCCTGTTTGATCCCTCCTGCAGCTGCACAGTTTGATCCATTGTTAGTGCTGTGATTTGCTGACAGCTGCTTTCATCAGCCCAACACTGAACAAGTCATCGTGCTCCTCTGTCGGCCTTTTGTGGCCGTCGTCTCATTTTTTCACTGTGACAAGTTGTTGCTGTGAAATGATTCATTCGGTAAATAAAAATGAGAAACAATGAGGTTCAAAAAGCGGCCGTCACACTAAAGGTGTTAGAACAAAAACATTTATTGGCTGCTGACAGGTGTTTTTTCGGTTTTTGAGGGTGATTGAGTCTTTGGTTGCAGCCACATTTACGAGAAAAGAGGAAATCCAAGAGCCGTGGAAGAGGGGAGAGTCATGCCAGGAAGAATATGCAACATGTAATAAACGCATTCTGGCATAACTTTATTAGCCACAACATTAAAACCACCTGCACAATCATGGACTCCACAGACCTGTGAAGTGGGCCTACAGTACCTGTGGTGTTCTCCAACCCACACTCATCTTGTCTGGACACGTACCACACCTGAACATTATATGTGCTGTGGGTCTCGTGTAGTTCCTGTACATCTGCAGACCCCTGGGTTGTAACCTGACATGCACTTTCCCAGAAATGGAACTATGTGTTGTGGTGATGCAACAACTGTGATCGGTTCAGTCCTCATGTGGACCATCTTCTCCAACGTCTGCTCTTTTCTGTCTTGCATTAATTCCAGTAAAAGCACCTGCTGTTCAACATACACGTGTTAGCTCCAACTTATCAGAATCTGCTCAGTGTTAGTGGCTGTTTCCTATAGAACATCACCAAGACCCCAGTAATTGCAGCATGACATGCAAGCACAAGTCTAAATGTTCAGAGATTCCCAGCCCAGGTCCTCAGGGAGCATCATGAGGACCAGGGCTGGAGTTTGTCTGAAGGACACAGCTGGAGACACATCCTGACTGTCTGCTTTATTTTTGTCCACAGTTGCCTCACTTTTTCAACACACTGTGAAGCTGAGAATCAAAAGTCATGTCAAGAGTCTTTTCTGATAAATATCCACATGTCTGTTTGTACCAAACATATTAACCTCTGTCATTAGGAAAACTGACTCTTTTTATTGTGTTATGATGTTTCATATTCATTTCTAAACTCATATTGTCTAAGTGACACTGGTTCTCTTGTGAAACCTTCAGACAAACTCCACACACACCAAACACTCCAAATAGCTTCCTTTTCCCTTCACTGTGGTTTATTTATGGATCCCGCTCCTGGTTAAAGGTCACCGGATGCAGACGGGGATTCTCTAGTCCTTCATCTGACAGCTGCATTAACCAGGGCATCTATTACGCCTTCCACTTGTGATAAAGTGCCTCCAAACCTATTACTTTTAAATGAGGCTCCGTGTGTGGAACAGCCTGTACTGTCCACCAGTCCCTCAAAAGAGATGAGTCCAAGAACAAGGCTCTTAATCCAAAATAAGGACTGATTTAAAAAAGGTTCTTGCCATCGGCAACTGCACTTAAAGCTCATGATGTGTTCACTGTGAAAGTGCCATTAGACAGCTCAGCCCTTTTGTCTTTGTAACATTTCAAGGCACAGATTTGTTCACTCCGACCACTTCTTAAGAAGTGTTCATCCAGAACATCACTACTGCACTGAATGTGCAGCATTTTATCCTAAATGCTAAATAAAATGCTAAAATCTTACCTAACTAATAAGACCCGTGTGTCTTTTCCAAAAATATTATGTCACAATGTTCAGAAGTCCAGTTTAAGGTGTCACAAAGCTCTGTCCTCGTTTTCTGGTCTCCTATTGGTCAGATTATTTTAAGTATGGGGGGAATTTTCAGCTGTATGTCCCTGTGAAGGTTGATGATAACTCTGACCAGAAGACGTTCTGCTTTTAAACCCTGATACTATTCTTACCAGAGCTTGGAAGGTTATTAACAGAACCGCTGTCCTTGCATCGCTCAGTTGGTTTCCTATAAAGGTCACATTGGACATTAAGGTGTTTCTACTGACCTTCAACATTACAGACATTTGTCCTCTGTTTTAATGTTTTATCCATTGTTTGAATCGGATTCTTTCTATTAAGCTTTATTACTAATAGGCATTTTTCTTTGTGACTGATCTGCCGTCCTTTGATAAGTTCATGAGCGGTGCCACACGAATAAAGCCTAATATTTGTATTGTTCCTATTAATGTTTATTAATGTAATGCAGCCAGTGGTTACTGCCACACAAAAATTAGTACTAAACAGACACAGTTTCGTTAGGACGGTGAATATTTGACGTGTACATGCTGCAGACATCAAGACTTTGGCACTGCACTGGTTTGCAGTAGCTTGGGACAACACAGACAAGTTGTGGACAGATCACAGAGCTCCTGTGTGAATCGCTCTGGACAAACAACGTGTTTTGTCATTAATTTTTAACGTGTTGGTTGCGTGACAGAGAGAATAAGAAATACACACTGACACAGAGAATCCAGTGTGTTGATTCTTGTCCATGTTGAGCTTTATTATGCAATGTCAGCAACCAGCTCAGCGCGGACAGTTTCATCACATCGGAGCAAAACCATAAGACCCCAGTTGAAAGGAAACGTCCACATTTCCTTTATGATTTACGTTGGTTTTCCACTTCTTTAAACAAGCTCTACATTCATGGCTTGAGGCTCATGATCATCACTAAAAATATTAATTATTAATTGTAAATATATTCCTTATCATTCACAAACAGTCACCGTTCGGAGCCGACAGCGCGCGCATCAACATGTCAGCCGAAGCTGTGATCAAGCACCACACTGTGCCAGACCTCCCCAGGAGTTTATCCTCCTGCTGATTAAAGTTACATGAGGCTAATATTTCAAAGCAGTGTCTAAAGACGCTGCTGACGGTGTGCAGAGATGCACTCCACCCTGCAGGTGAGACATCAAACCTCCCATGCAGAGCGAGAGGAGCCGTGTTGAGGAGCACAGAGCCTTCAATTGGCAGCTCTGCAGAGAGAGCCGGACGAGCAAGCGGCCGTTTTTACTTTCCATCAGCAACGTGAATTATGTTTTATTCCTGCAAGGCCTGTTAAATGCAAAAAGAAGAAGTGGAAAATGGCAGTGTGAGGTGGAAACAGACCACACACGCTGAGCATGAGAAAAGCCTTCTTGATTCAGGTCCTGGGGGAGGTTTCAAGTGTCCTCAGACAGTGAGGACTCAGCAAAGGTCATCTCAGGCAACGCAGAACTGAATCAAACTTTCAGAGGATTTTCTAAGTGAGGTGTTTAATATCAAAACTCCAGCTTAGACGGGACTGATGAAACTTTTCACAGCAATTACGAGAGGGAACAGGCTAAAACTTTCATCTCAGGGATGAAGTCACAGGCGTCTTCCTGAGTTGTATCGGGCAGAACGGACGACACAAGGGGACAAAATGTTCCCTCTGTGACAGTCTATCAATTTGGAAGATGCCAAAATATTATAAAATACAGTGATACGCAAACAATCATTGTACATTACAGGAAATGTTCTTCATGTGTCCAGCACCTGGATGATAAAAGATGTAGGAAACTTAAATTTTAACAAGTACATAAGAAAATGAAATTTCTAGAAGAATAAATTATGTTCTACGTTCTCTGATGACAGGTCCATTGCACATTAGAACCACATTGCTCATGAGCACATGCTGCTGCCTTGTTGTCTTGTCCCCAGGTATTTGTGTTGATGCAGTTAAGGGCATTTTTACACCTGCAGACTCAAGTCAGTGGACTAGTTTGTAAAGTTGGATCAGTTTGCTTCCACACATAAAAGTACTCAAATCACATGAGTCTTGTCTGCTCATTGGCTAAATTGATCTGGGCAGGAACAAGAAATGATCGCAGGAAGTGAAAATTTGCTACAAAACATGAACAACTGACATCTATCTCGGCAATTTTATAAACTGCTTCACACTTTAAAACGAAGGCGAGCTGTCACCACTTTGTCATCACAAATAAACCACTTCTGTGGCTTATTTGTTCTCTGGGGACCGAGACAAAAGCACATCCAGTCTCGGCGTGGTTTTTTTTTTCTCCACATGGAACTGCTGTTTTCAGACCTTTGCAAAGGAACCGCACCAAAAGGCAAAACCAAACCAGAGTTCTATTGCACTGGACTAAATAAGACAGGTTTAAGCTGGACTGACATGCTGCCATGCGCCTCACTGGTTGGAGGGAAACCTGGTCCAACTACACTAAACAAGAATGGACATAACCATGAGAACCTGACCAGAAGTGAGAAGAAAGAAACTAAAGCTCAGTCCAAGAGCAACTTACAGCAAACACCAGACAAGATAAAGTCTGTGCTTAACAAGCTGCTAAAGAACAGCGTAAAGAACTCGGATGTTGGACACGTTCACAGCAACACTGGAAAACAGGTTGTGTTTGTGACCAAAATGTGAGGGCAACTTCATTAGTGTCCTGCGTCAATAAAAACAGCTAACTAGACATTTCTGTGAGAGATGTATGTCTGAAAGGTTTGAATGTCAAAGAGCTGATGTAAGTCAACACCGAGAACGATGCAAAGATTTCCAGCAGCATCTGTAGCTTCAGCAGACAAGAACTAAAGCTGAGCCTGACCCGTCTCTTTAGTTCAGCCTCAATAGTTTAACTAATGGATTCCTAGCAAAGAGCCCATGAGCCCAGCGTGTGATGGAGCGGATCAAAAAGCAGAACTCTGACAGCAATCGAGCATCAAACTCTGCCAGAAATCCGCAGGAGTTCATCCTCCTGATAAATGCTGCTTTCAAGCAACAGTATGTGAGGCTAATACCAAAGCAGAGTTTATACATACAGGACACATGTCTTACACCTCTAGAGCCCAGGTGCTGCTGCAGGTGAGAGATCATCTGTGACATTTTGAGCAGGAAACAACCACAAAGAGCTGAAGGCTGTTGGGCTTTAATCGTGATTTACTTGCCAAAGTGCAAATGAAAAGTTGTGCTCTGTTTGCTTCACTGTAGCACCTTAGATGATCTTTACTGGAAATCCATCATAAATTCCACCTGGGGCCGCATTCACAAAGTTTCTGAGATTCCTCTCGGGGAGCTTTTAACTCAGAAATCCTGGGAAGCATTCCCAGTCTCAGGGCACCTGAGAGTAAAGGAGAGAGAGAGAGAGAGAGAGAGAGAGAGAGAGACAGAGTGTTTGTGAGTAGAGAGGAAGCTGGTGAGGTGAGAGTGGGAGGTAACTTGAATTTCCTGTTGGGATGAATAAACTATCTATCGAAGCCATAATTATTTTGGTGGAACAATATGTCTCTGATGCGAATGTGATGAGGGCCTGCAGGTTTATCAAGCGGATGGTGAACTGAGCAGCTATTTTAGGTTCAAGCATCAGTGTTGCCATGGAACCAATAAACATGATGTCCGAACGCTTAAGCTGAGAGGAAAGGATTTTTGTATCTGACAGTGTGGAATTACAGAGACACCGTCTGCCAGAACCTGACTAAGATGACGACTGTGGGGCGACTGTGTCGCAGGAGCTAGAGCGGTCGTCCACTAATCCCGTTGTTGGTTCGATCCCCGGCTCACATGTCAAAGTGTCCTTGAGCAGGAGACTGAATCCCAAATTGCACAAGCCGCATAGCAGCTCCCCAAACATTGTGTGTGTGTGAGTGTGTGAATGGGTCAATAAGAAGCCGTGTAAAGCACTTTGAGCACCAATAGCTAGAAAAGTGCTATATAAGTGCAGAGCATTTACATTTATCTATCATGTTCTGAGAAGAGAAGAAATGAACAAAAAAACTATAATAAAGGACCAACACACAAAGAAGCATTGATTCAAAGTCTGAAGTTCGCATTTATCTGCTGAATTTTAACAGTGGGCTCCACCTGTCCATCAGAGGCAGGTCCTGGGTTTTTAGCAGTGTAATTACAGCCTGGTGCTGCATTGACAGCAGAACCAGACTGTCTATCAAATACAGACCATCTGAACCTTCATCCCTGCAATCACTGTCTGGGATGTGCACAAAAACCGATCCATTAAAAACCCTCGGGTGACTTCATTTTCATTTCAGAACATCAAGTTATTCCTGTCATTTCCGTGATAAGCCACAGTTGGACCTGCATTCTGAGCAACCTCCAGCCAGAGACACTGGCCCGAAGATACATCAAAATGTGCAGCTGTTTGCAGACCCCTGATGTTAACACGGACAGACGGCAGTGTTTCACTGAGCCTTCGCTCTTTGTAAATGTCACCCAGCCACGAAGGAGTAGATGCGGCTGTGTCCAGCTCTAAAGTACGACCATGCAGGTGGTTTGCAGCAGCGGTGGGAAACGGCCGACAGAGACGTACGAGTTGCTGAAGCAAACATGACATGTTCACGTTGTATTTAGACCCAGTTTTGTATGAAGCCAGAACCACTGACAGTCAAATGCTAATGGTCTTTATTTCCTATAGTTATTGTTAATAGTTTTTGTTTCTTTGTACATTTGCATTTTGTCTTTTTGATATAAAAGTAGACACGTTTTATTTCCCACTGATGGAAGTGTCTTAGGGGACAAAAGGATTGTTTATGGGTAATGTGGGTTTCATCCGGACTTTTTCTGTTACTGTTTTAGTGACAGAAAACACCTGTCAACACCTGTTTCATGATGATCCTAGTCTAAGATCGACAGTTTTCAGCTTGACCCTTGTGGAGGCGCCACAGCTGAACATGTTCCGCACGTTGATTTGGCAAGTTTTCACCCCGGATGCCGTTCCTGCCGCAACCCTCCCAGTTTTATCTGGGCGTGGGACCAGCACCAAGTATCACAAACCACAATTACAAATTCATTTAAATTAGTGCCACACTTTGGTTTTTCCTAAATAAGTTTTCTTGTTCTCTGCAGCACATGGAGACAAGTTCACCGTTGGTGCCACTTTTTAACACTTGCATGACAGCACGGACTAATCCACTCCAGCAACGGTGTGTGAAGATCTCGCTGAATTTATTTATGTGTGTTTGAGGTAATAATTTCAGCGGCAGACTGACACATTTTCACGAATGCTAATTTGCTGTTGCTGCGAACACGAAGACACTGCACATCCTGTAAATACTCACTAAAACTCCCACATCCTTTTAAATCCACATCAGTGCTCACAGCTCTGATTACTGATACAGCAAATCTGTCTTCATTTCTTTAGTATTATTTGTGTATATTTATTATTTCTTTATGTGGCTCCGTCTGCTGCTGTTTTATTTTTTACGACCAACCGAAGAAGCTGCAGTTGTTATGTGACATATTTCAGATTTGAGCCTTTGCTGTTTGCTTTGTGTGGGTTTGTTTCCCCTGGGAAATAAGTGCAGACTGATCCATGTTGCAATTTAGTTTAAATTGCAAAAAAATATTAACATGGATCGCAATTATCATCGTGGCTGAACTAACAAACAGAGCCGTGTTACAGGGAACAAAGTCGATCAATCAGGGACGGTTCAGTTTTATTGACATTCTTCAGTCTCTAGTGCATCACAGAGGCCACATTAAGGATGAGGGCAGAAAATCTACACTGCGACAAAGGAGAATCTCAAACTGTGATTCGTTTCAAAACGAGAAACGTCTGCTAACCTGTGATCTTCAGACGATGACGAGAGGAAAACAAACTCCTCTATTTGCTTTATTCTACCATAATAATTTATGTCTTCTCCAGCCAGAATGAGAACGTTGCTGGTCCATCAGGTGGACTAAAGTACTGATGTACATGATATGACGGGTCGAAGTACAGGACGTGATGTCACGGGGTTCGTAAAAACCAGCAGGTGATTAGAGGTGGTTGGGATTTACACATAGACTAGTTGCAAATCCCTGATTCCAGCCTTAATGCAAAGATAATCCCATGTGGACTTCAGCTCTGTGCTCAGTTGAAAACATGTAGATTTAAGATTTAAGTAGATTTAAGCTCTGTATCGTTTTGATAAGTGATGAACTGAATTCTGTAACTGTGAGAAAGTTCAACTCTCGGCTAATCAAACTCGAAATGTTCCGTGCTGGCTCCTGCAGGGAGCCCTGTGTAAATAGTCCATTATTAAGTTTCATGATTATGAACCATGTCGAGCATTAATGGGACACAGCATGCAGCAGATGTATGGCTTAATGTGTGATTATTATTTTTAACACACACTCACACAATTTAATTAGTGTTCGGTGCTGGAGTACTTCAGCCCCGGGGGGCATCACTGCACCCAAACTGTTATTTCTTCCTCTGTCATCTACAGTCAGTTACAGGAATCATCATCTCACAGTTTTGGGTGTGTGCTGGAACGTTCAAAGACAGTTTGAATGTACCTGCTTCACGCTGTTACACATATTTGGGGTTGGAAGACGCACAAAATGACAAATGTGCACAACAAAGATGCACATGACAACTACAAAGAGACAATTACAACAAGGCTTAAAATGACCACAAAGAGCTGGTTCATAAAGCTACAAACTAACGTAAACCGACGATGTCTACGGTAACGTGTGGTTGTGTGCCTCCACTTACCAGTGAAGATGCAGCTTCCATGTCAAAACTCATTCAAAGTCATTCATCCATGGGTGGTTATCTGTGTCACATCCAGTGAAATTCACTGCAGGCGTATCTAGGTTTATAGCACAAGAAAGGATGGACAGGAGTTCAGTGACTTTAGGTTTTGGTGCTCAAAGGTCAATCAGTTCATCCTTGAATACAAGTGAAGACTTGAGTCAAGTTTGAAGAAGTTCCCTTTAAGGCATCCTGAGATATGGAGTCCACAAAAATGAGACACACAGCCCAAAAACGAACGCTGTTTGCCTACAGCTGTCACAGGCACGAAGGCATGAAAACCTATGTTTTAAGTAAGTACGCCACATAACTACAAAGTGAAGCAGAACAAAGAAAGAAAAATGTGAAGAGAGAGAATGTAATGATCAGTCTGAAACTTATTTTTGATTGTAAATAGCACAAACTACAAACACAACACGATTGAAACTTGGTCCATTTTTTTATTCGATGCCAGCAACAGGGGCGAATTTATGTAAACTCATTTACATTATTACATTCACAAGTTTACATTTCTAATATAATTTTAAATTACTTAAAATGAATTCATTTTAATTCATTTTTTTTACCGCTCATCAGTTTGGAGCCTGCTCTGCTGTATTTTTTGCTTCAAAGATCCAAATGTTTTCAGTGGGGGACGGGTTTGGACAGGATTGTACCTCACTTTTAAGTCGCTTTGAATAAAAGCATCTGCTAAATGTAATGTAACGTAATTTAGTTTGTTAGGAAGCAAGAGTGAACGTCTGGGGATTTCGGAACACAAAGACAGTTTGAATATGTATTATTATCATTCATTTTATTAAAGAATTCATCATGTCTGGGAGAAATGGGTCAACTGTAACTCAAGCTCAGTGTGAAAATCCTCAGCCCCCAACATGGCCGCCTACACCTGACTTTGTGGGGGTCGGATTTGGTGTTGGTATGCGGCTGTTCTGGTTCAATGAGGCTGTGACGTACATTTCTTATTTAACTCTACATGAATAACAATCAATAACAGCAGGAGAGGATTTACTGCATCACCACAGAGCTGCTGAAAGGTTTGGGACTTGAATCTCTGTTGAGCTTCACAGCCAGCATCGCTCCCCCACCACACACTGATAAAAAATTCCCCATTTACCCCTTGTGGCATCTGGAAATGCTAATATTTGTGGTTGTAAGTATCCAGCTGCTCTAATCCTCAGCTCACAGATGAGCTGAAGTGAACTGAGGTTTTTTTAAAGAAGTGTGAGAGGATCAAGGTGAAAACACCGAAACTGAAGAATCACACAAAGAAGAGGCGTAAATGACAGCGTACGACCTGTAAAACTATTACATCTCACAAACCACAGTTTGGTTGAAAACTCTTACCTTTATTTTACTTTTCTGCCATCACAGTCCAAATGTACAAATAAATGTATTATTGCATGGTAAAGCATGTAAAGCCATTCAAACTGGGCAGGTTTACACTGATAAGTCTGATAAGTGAGAACTGCTATGAAATGGAATTGCTGCCCCCAGTGGTGCAGGGAGGCAGGGAGCAAACTATTGATTGCTCGACTGGAACGAGAAGGAATAAAACGCTTTTTTACACACAAGTGTTCATCAGACTATACTGACCTTTGCTAGGACGTGAGCTCTGGGTTGGTTTGGGTCATTTTTCTGTGCTGCAGATCTCTGTCCTCCCACTGGGAGCTGTCTTCATTCTGAAATGTTTAGTTTCCCCAAGTGCTCTGGATCATTTTAACTTTAACACAGTGGTCACAGCTTCGGCAAAGAAATATAAAAGAAAAGGTCCACAAGTGCAGCAAAGGTTCTGATCCTTTACCCACAGTTAATGCTAAATCTATTACTGACCTGACCCAGTAAGATCACAATCAGACCTGAACTCACATCGACTAGAAAATAAATTAAGTGTTGTAGGTTCTCAGAGCAGCTCTTCTCCAAAATGCTGCTCTCTTTTCACATAGGTCCTTTGCAGCACAGCCTCCACACTGTACTGTAACTACATTTATTTGACTCTAAAGAACTAAGTAAACATGCAGAGCCTGAACATGTTATTCAGCCTACTTCTGCAGTAGAATTGTACTTGGTTCATAATGGGCTTCTTTTCTCTACCTGTCACATTTGTAGTTTTTCTGAATCTTTGTTCATCTCTAGAGGTCAGATGCAAACTGTGACACCTTTTCCATGGAAACAGTAGGTTCTGAACATGGAGCTAGTGTGTGTTTAAGTTCCACTCAGACTCACTAGGACCTAAATAAAGCCCCATTCCGACACTGGGGAAATGATTTCACTGGGTCTGAGTGAAGCAGAGTCTGGCTGCACTGTTAGTCTCTGCAAAGGAGAGATGAGATATATAGAGATATCTATCCATCTATCTATATAATATACATTTTTTATAATATATTTTTTCTGCAGTGTTTCTGGTACTTGTACTTCTGCATTGAAACATTTGTACGAGAGCAACATTGCCAACATCTGCCGTCAAATTCTGAACCTATGACGACAGCGTGAGCCCACATTTGAAAGAGTGTGTGGCAAATGTAAATGTGTGTTTTTGAAATGCAGTGTCTACTGGAGATAAACACACACACACACACACACGAAGACAAATTAAATGAAATTGTTCAGCTGCTGTCATGAATCACAGCGTGATTCACTCCTCTGCACATTTTTAATCATGTTAATTCCTATTTTTCTCTTATTATTTTCCTGTTCTGTAACAACGACTGGTCTTTCTGAAACTCTCATTCCATTCTACTTTTCTTAGTCTTTGCCGCTGCAGTTTCCTCACATTCATCACTCATGTTTGAGTGTAATAACCACCACGTCTGTTTTCTAACACTTCTATTGACCTTCAGATCAAATGTGTAAAGATGTGTTTTCCACTTGGAAAACCAAGAACAAAAACCATCGACCATGTCTCTGAGGAGATCTGCCACTTTATTCTGACATGATGTAGCTTTCTATTTATTAACATTCATTTAACAAGAATTTATTTCCAAGAACCAATTAGCAAATTTTTAAAATGATATTAAGCAAATCTGCATTCATGTGTCAACACTTCATCTTTTGCTTTGAAAATGTAACACAGTGTTATTAAAGCAGTCAATGGTGAAAACGGTCATTTCCACAAACTCAGTGTCTCAGAGAAAGTAAACGGCTACGACTGAAAATAAAAGTGTCAGAAGATCATAAAAACCTTTCAACACTTGGCTGTTGTGTGAAAAAAGGAAATGAAACAGACTTGAAACAAACAAATGCTGATGAAGGTCAAGCTCATTCTGTCCTTTTTCTTTTGCCATAGTTAAAAAGCTCCAGATAATTGGGCTGATTTTGGGTCCAATTTGCTTCTTTGGACATTGGGGGTAACTTCAAGACTGAGACAGCTCGAAAATTATTATTTGCCCAGATGATCCTGAATATGAGGGGGATTCTTACGTACAGAAGTTTGAGCAGAACAAAAGCAGAATGCGTGGTTTTGGTTCCAAGCTGAATCCTCTGCTCTGTGTGCGTTTTCTTACAATTATAATATTAGAAAATGGGTTGAATCTGTATGTTCAACCTTAACATTACTACCACCTGCATAATATTGATGTCCTCTCGCTGCCTAAACGGCCCTGAGCCGTCAGAGACAGACGTCTGAATGTGTTCTCTGGAATCAGACACTGAGGTGTCAGCAGCTGATTCTTTGAGTCCTTCATGGTTCTGACTCCCACAGTTCCCCAGATGAGCAGTGTCCACACACTCAAATGTCCACGTGACTTTAAATGGCTCCATGTGCACACAATTAGTCAGCTTGCTGCACCTGTTTCCTACATGATTATGTTTTAATTCACACAGGCTGTAGCTGGAAATCACACGATCATCACACATTAAAAACATTATGAAAATCTTGTAACACAACAAGCTTCTGGCCTGTCCTGCATATCTGACCCTATATGTACAGAGAAATAACAACGTTTGCACTGAGAAATGAAGCTAAAATCCCCACAGTTCCATTAGTCACCTGCAGCACTGCAAGTGACGGCAAACAGACTTCAAAGTAAAAACGTCCATGAAACTTACATCACTGGTAAAAAAAATCAACAAAATGGCAACAAAGCAAATGGTACACAGCAAAGGTGACAACATAATCCAGTTATCACCATCGGTGTTTCTCCACACAACCTCCCCTTAACGATGTCCTGCAGCACTTTGAGGAAAAGGGGGAGGGGCTACATGAAGGGAGATGTTTAGCAAAATCATTTCCTCAGGAAGCAAATTAAGTGCAAATAGAGATTCCTCAGTTAGATACAAATCCCAAATACTAAAATACATCGATTAAAAATTAAACACAAATTGAAAATAATGAGCAAAGTGAAAATAACAAAGTGCATTTTAAACCCTGAACATTAGGCAGAGTTCCTAAAACGTGGTTTCACACCAAACCCGACTGAGCTAAACAACTGCTGAAACCCAGAAGAGGCTCTAAATGCTGCTGGTCTTAATGTTATTGCTCTATCAGGACTCACTGTTCTTTTGTTGCTTGTTTCATGTTGCTTCAAAGCCCCATTGAGGAAAAGACGGTCACATTATCTTTGTGGAGCAATTCTGTAAAACACCATGAGTCCTTCCAGCTGAAATTCTAAATGTTCTGCATTTATTTTTCAGTGCTTCTCATTCACCCATTCACACTAACAATCACACACACACACACACACACTGATGGGAGAGCTGTTATGCAGCTTGCCAACGCTCACCGGGAGCAATTAAGTTGGGGTTCAGTGTCTTGGTCAAGGACAAGTGACCGGAGGAGCCGGGGATTAAACCCACAACTGTGGGATTGGTGGACAACCGCTCTAGCTCCTGCGCCACATGTTGCGTAGACTGGGTCTACAGACCTCGGTATGAAGGGGCGGATTTCAGGATCTGGCTCTGGGAGCCAAGACCCTGCAGGGCAGGATTAAATGATAAAGCATCAAACACCTGATAGGTGCGGAAATTTGATCTGAGCGAAGCCGCAGATGTGTCTCAGTAGACGTCCGGTTATTTGGGACACAGAAAGCATCAGGGGGTGAGTTTAGTTTAGTTTCTGAGGGGAAAAGAGAGCGTGATGTGTGATGTGTAAGTACCAGTCAGACTTTAGTAGTGATGACGTTTTGATTCATTGCTTTTGTTCCACGTCTACATCTATCAAACATCAGTCAGTGCTGATAAAACATTAATTTTAGAGTCTTCAACTCTTCACATTCAGGTGTCGAATTGAGATTTTACGTGAGCTTCTGCAGTGGAGGAGGATTATCTTTGTATAGAACTGGGAGACAGGAGACCAGGCACACAAACGATCTGCATTTGGTGAGGAGGAAGAAGCTGACACTGTCAGAATAAATGTTCAGGATTAAGCTGCAGCTCTTTGTGAATCAGGGAACTCTGTATAAATCTAAGTGAACATTTCATTTCCATATCAGCGGACATAAAACAAACAGCCCAGTGAGGCAACCAACACACCAGAAACTCCTCCAATTTATGATGAAAAGTCCCAGAGCGCGGCCATAATAAGTAGCTATTAGCACCCCAGTGATGAGGGTGACATTTGGTAGTTGGCATCTTGGAGCTACTGAAGTGGAATAGTTCACATTTAACAAGAGTTTATTAGTGCAGCCTGGAGGGAAGTGGACTGTATTCAGAAGAAAAACTGAGGGGGCTCAGTGGGTTCACGGTGGAGGATGCTACGTTTATAATTCTGCTCACAGTCACTGTAGGTGCACAGTCCCAACTCCACTAAAACCACTTGCTGCATGAACTACTACTGTTGTCTTTCAGTGTGAAAGCTGACGGCTCTGAAAACAAATGACAAAAGCTAAACTATGGAAGCATGTTTTAAGAAAGGAATGTGTGAGTGAATGTTCAGAACGTAGCCGGGTTAACGGACCTGCTGTGGATCTCTGGACTGATCCGAACTAGGTGCCACATGGTACCATCACTGCATATCACCTGTCAGCACAAAAACTCTGAGTGAGCTGACACTGGCATCCAAACATCAAGGATCGATATAGTAGAGTCGACACTATACAGACACATAGCAGCCCGATCTGCGATCGGCTACATGTGATGATGTCGTTGGATGAGCTCTTTCCTCCGTCTTAGTACTGAGAAATCCTGAGGATCCTGGTCATTATTTTAAGTCAGGTTAACTAGTTAACACAGTGCTGCAAGTCAAATCCTCGCAGAGACATCTGATGTTAATTGTGGGTTTGCATTAGATCTCACGTTTGTTCGGACGTTGCTTCGTTTAAAACACACTTCGCCTACTTAATTGCAAGCGCTTGGGAACACGGTGACATTGTTCCAATGACGCCGCAGGAAAAAGTCGACCGCTTATCACCATCTCGTTTCATTCTTGTCACTTATTGCAATGTGCTCCACAATTCTGCAGCTCATTCAGAGGTGGATGAAAAGTAATTAGAATTTGTTCTCCTGCATTGTTGTATTTCCCCCCCCGAAAAAAACCCAAACATTTTCATTTAAATCCATTCAGTCCATTTAACGCTTGTCTCTTTGTCCAGCTCCAACAGAAGAACCTTCACTTTGAGCCCACTCGGTGGTCCGTGCTGATGGACGTTCCCCACCTGACACAATGACACATCCAACTTTGGGCCCCTTTATATTCCTCTGGGGGCTCAGACTATGACAGCAGCAGCTCAGGGGACATATTTAATGTCTTTGTTAGCAGCATTAGCAGACTGCCTAATGACTTTAATAGGGGAGCGATGTTTTAATCAGTGTCCCCTGCTGGAAGGCGGATTTTAGTTTTACTGGCTGTTAAGAAGACATTAAGTAGACATGTAATTTTGTCCTCCTGATTAAGTATCCTGGGCTGCATGGGTGTGGGCTGCTTTAAGTGTTTGCACTCTGATGTGATACAGAGATACAGCAGACACTTTGAAATCACCTCCAGTGCTCAGAGGGGAAACAGGATTCCTCAATGGATTGTTCTCTCTTTCGATTGGCTCTTGTTTCTCTCAGATTACATCAACCTTGGAAAGTAGAAGTGAGTGGAAACATCCCTGATACCAGCCTGGAGATTAAATTCAGACTTTGTATAGCTGTTTCCCTCCTAAACCGATCTGGTAATCGGTGTTTTAGGGTCAGTGAACCTTGCTGTCTCTTACTTTGTGGGTTTTACTTTCGGTACCACTCCACGGCATCGATCCGTCCTTCAGAATAAACAGGCATGTCTGCCGCCTCTTTTATTCTAATCCATTCATTCTTCGGTGCATGTTTGTCAGTTTTGCTAAAATCCACTGAAGAGGTTCCTGAGATACTGTGTTCACAAGGACGGGACAGACGTACGGGGAACCCGGCAACACAAGCATGAAACAGAAGGACATTCTATGATGCCACACTTCATCCTGTGATGTGGTTTTAGTGAATACGATTAAGAAACAGTCCCTTTAACCATCTCATAGTTTCAAACATTACAAGTTGTCCATGCTTGGAGTGTAGGACATTTGTCCAGGCGTTAGTTTGCTCCATCTCTTTCTCCATCCTGAAACTTTCAGAGCCATTATTCTTCACTCACTCTCTGACATTAAACCGACACCTCAGTGGAACATAAAGGCTCCACTTTCCTCCACCCATGCAGCTCATTCATCTGTGATGTGTAGCTCATTCTACATATTATTTTTCAAGAAGCTGGAATTCAGAGAGGGTGTCAGGTGTCAATTAATCAGGTGGGTGGAAGAGACTGATTAAAAGCAGCCACTCAGGCTTGAAAAGTTCATGAAAAATTACACAGAGTTAAGAGGCTAAAATTATGTAAATGGCCTGAGCGCAGCAGGAGCAGAGGGGAACTGTGGGGTTTGTGCTAAAAGGTTTCACACTGAGGTATTTGCACGGATGGTTTATTGGGATTTTCTTTTCTGCAGTTCTTCCATGTCTGTTGTTGGACATTTTGTGCCCGTTTATGGTCATTTTGCACAGCATTTAAACGGTTTCATCATTTTCAAGTCCTTTTCCAAATCTGTTGTGGTTGTTTCACGTCTCGCAGTGGTCTTTGTTTGTGTCTTATAAAGGAGCTCTGTCCAACAAGAAATACGAGCAGTAACTTCAGAGGCTCTGGCCCATGGACCTCTGACCTCTCATTTTGGAGTTGTTGTGAAGGTCTGGTCCACAGCAGGAGGAATCTGGTTTGAAGTCATTGCTGCCAAAGGAGGTTCAAATCCATCCAGTCTCCTTATGTTGTGCAGTAGACAAAAGCCGAGCGACAACCTGCAGCCACTGTCAGGTTTCTGTTGTGTGGATGTTTGACTCGTAAACACAGCAGTTCAGTGCACGTTCATCCTCGTCACGGCTCCCGGCCTGGGACAGTTTGATACGAGGAAGCTGCTCAACTGAACCATGAAACAAATTTGTTTTTAATCGCTACAGTTGGGCTGTAAACTTCCCAAACTCACGTCACAACTTCTTTTTTCCTTCAGCAGAGCTGCAGGCAGGTACATCTGTTTTTGTCCCCTCAGGCCTGTGTCCAGTGGACTGTGAGCATGTGTCTTACTGTCAGAGCAGACTTTTGTTTTATTCACAGTGTCTGACCAGCATTTCTTCTCTTTTTTTCTATTTACTTCACTCAGACTTCATCGAGCAGACATGAAGAATCGGTCACAACACAAAATAAGTTTAATTCTAGCTTGTTGTGGGAGGTGGAGGCACAAATGTGGATTTGAGCTGATGACATTTCATTACACACCTGAACACTGTCACATGCTGCTGCCGTGTGTGTTTGCAACTCACAGCCTTTAATGAGATGGTGGATCTGAAAAAAGAAATCAATTGAAAGCCTGGGAGTGTTAAATAGGTCCTGTTAATAATAAACCTCAATTCTGTGGCGCGGCAGTTTCAGATGAGTCCGATCACCACGTTTTCAAAAATCACGTGATAAACCTCGTCACTGAACTCGTTGTTGCTCCTTCAGTCATGGATGGAAATCATGTAAAACTATTTTCTTTTACTTGTTCAACATGTTATTTTTAAAATTCTTTTTAAAACCAATGAGAGTTTTTAATAGTTTGTTTTTAATTCGTCTCAAATTTGTTCCTTAAATTCACCCTCCGATTGAAACATCTGCTTCTCAAATTTGTACAGGCTCTAATTTTCTTGAACAAAAAGGCTAATTTGACATAACTCTCTCTCGAAATCTACTTTGTATTTTCTACTTGCTTTACATAATAGAACTTGCAGCAATTTCATTAATTGTGATTTGAGAATCAGATAGTTTGAGGGTTCTCAATAAGAACATCTATTGATAATTTGTACAGCTCTCTTCTGTAAAATGAAAATTTGATTTGATTTGGGACGTCCTTCAAAACTTCTGGGGGCGAGGAACAACCTTACAAGAGACATCACACGTCGCCACTGTTTTATAGACGACGGAGACGTCTATTCTCAGAGCCCGATTCAATGAGGGTTGAGAGAAAAACAGAAACAGAAAACATGAATTACCTTTTTAAAAAAGGTGATTTCTGAATGTAATAAGATGTTACTGCATAAAGTAACCAGTAATCATATTACTAAACTAATAAGGTACCATTACTGTCTTATGAAATTAATTGCACTTTTGTCGTTGGCCTACTTGCTTGCACCTGACCCCACTGTGCACTTGCATCTGCTTCCTTAAAAAAAATCCCTCAGAGTTCATACCAGTGCTCTGATCACCCGCTGAGACTTGTTCTGTGTCCAACCCTCCTGCCTCTTTCTGCTCCTTTGGACTCGTTGACTTCACTCTGTCTCAGTCCTGCTTCTCCTTCTAAATCCTGGTCGAGTGAGCCGTTGCGTCAGCAGCTTCAGAGATATTTCAGAGTTTTGGAACTTGCCTCTCAAGCTGGTACAGTGCCCAGCAGAGCTGTGCCCCATCAGGGTTGGAGCAGAGGTCTGTGAGAACAACTACACAGAAAGAAGAACTGCTTGTTAATGAATATGTGTATTTTTGCAGTTTACTTTTAATCCTTTCAAGTAAAGATGTGTTGTCTTGCAGAGCCAAACTAACAATGGACATTAGGGATCCTCTCAACGAGTGCATGTGTGTGTGCACAGCTTTGGTTTTGTAGACTCATCTTAGAGCAGTGCTGTGGTTGTTAGGTTTAGATTCGGGTTAATGTGAGGTTTGTGTGTAGATTCTAAGCCTGGGATGGAGCATTAAAAACCATCAGTGGAAAGTAATGAGGTGAAAATGGCCGATGAGGAGCAGATAAAACCAGAAGTGTCTGGGACTAAAGCCACTGTGTTTCTGTAGCAAACTACTGCAAAAGTACAGCAGTGTGATGATAAAAGGCACATTCTGACGGACTGTTCATCATCATCGGCCACTTCTATTATACTGTGAGCGTTGTGCACCAACATGTCAAGTTTGCTTCCAGGGGAAAAATAAACTGGAGTTTGTGCACATCCAAGTTATTGCATATAGTCTGTTTGATTTCAGATCCCAAACTGCACCCGAGTGTGTGTGTGTGTGTGTGTGTGAGTGTGTCCTCCTTTGCAAACTAAGCTCAATCATGAAGACACTTTATTCTTCTCCGTCTCTCCCTGCTCCACCTCACTCATCCCTTCTCTTTCTCTTTCTAATCTGTCTCCATCACTGGTCTCAATGATCCCATCTCTTAACTGTCAGATTTGATCCACACCACCCTAAGAAACTGTCCTAACCAACCGAGAGCATCAAAGTTCATTTTATCTGAGCCACAGAGACAATCAAGTCACGTTCCCACAGAGAACGGCTTTAACAGTAACTCTGAAACACATCACCCATTTATCCATTTAGCATTCAATCCTACTGACTGACAGCTGTTGGGGGAAACTGTGGGAAAAGCACCTGCTGCCAATAAACACAATGGGGGAAGTTTGCCTTGAAGTTGATTTTCAAACATTAACACATTATCATTATGTGTAATTAGAGATTTGATGGAGGCAGGAAATGTGCCAGAATGAAATGCTCATTGAAGCATGAAGTCACATAAAGATCATGTTTGTGTGTTGAAATATAGATTAGATATATAGATTAGACCGTGTGTCATATAAAAAACGACACACACACACACACACACACACACACACGTCCTCTGAGCAGCAGTCGTTAAGCTCTCCCACCTCTCCTCTCACCCTCCTTCATTACAAGACTCTTGAACATTATGCTTTGACACAGAATGCAAATCGCCTCTTCTCCTTGCTCCTTTATCAAAGCTTTTCCCGCAGGGCTCTCAGCCTCCCAGACGAGCCCATATTTCAGCACAGCAGCATAAGAGGCGGCCGCTCTGTGCCTCCCTGAGCTGCTGGATGCGCCACTGTCACGAGGATTTATTGTTGTTGGCATTTGCTCTGCGGCTTTGATCAGTGAGGAGGCTGCAGGAGCTGTCGACAATCCGGAGCAAGGAATTGACTTCAGTGCAAAATACTGCACTCAAAATAGTACGACAATAAAATCCTTGGTAGCTCGCAAATATTATCAGCTTCGTGTAGTATGAGCAGTAAAAGTACTAGTTGACATAAGACTTGTATATCTGAGTCTGTCATGATCAGATTGTTAGTCCTGGGGCATCACTTCGTCAGCAGTGACTCAGTGCACAGCTGCTGTAAGAGCAGCTAATTAAAAGCCTGTTTTCAGAAAAGTTGGGACACAATATAAAACGGAAATAAAACCAGAAGGCATTGATTTGCAAATAATTTCAAAGCTGTTTTTGATTGTAATACAACAAAATAATTAAGTGTTAAAACTGAGTTTTGTTGGGTTTTTCCTTTCAATAATTTTTAAAATTTTGAATCTGATCCAGGAACAGGTTCGTGCAAACCAAAGACTCTGCATCCAAACTGCTGGCAGGAGTCACAAGCTACAAGCCATCGATGCCTGGGGTCAGTCGCTGCAGGATCCTGAGGAGTCTTATAATCACTGGGATTCAAAGTGACTGGATTGAGGTTTTATAAAGTTACAGAAGGCAGTGGCTGTGACTCGTATAATCATCAGTCTCAGAGAGGAAAAATGATGAGGGAATGAGAGGCTACAAGTTTCCTGTTTTCTGAAAGATGATTCCTTAAGTGTATGCAGTTTTTTACCTTTGAGGGAACCATTCATTCCACAGCACAGAATAAAAACTTGATGCGACAGGTGATCCATCACCGTGCACGCTGGGTGCACTCTAAAAACCCAACTGGAGTAGTGAGGCGTGGTTTCCCCTTTTTAGATCCAGAATAAAAACAGAAGCAATCGATCAACAGCTGCCGTGTTGGGAGAAGATGACAAAACAGGGCGTGAAGTCTCAGCAGAGACTGGAAAACCGGTTTCATTTGGTGGAAATCGTTTGGACGTTAGCATTAAAACTTAAAGGTGCATTGTGCGAGAGTCACGGGGTTCTATTAGCAGAAATGGAAAGTATCATAATCATGCACCCGAAAATAATGAGTGGCTTTCATTCAGCTTAGAATGAGAGTCCATGCTGTGCAGCCCAGAGTAAAAGAGCAAACACTGGCTCTGCAGAGGGAATTTCTCATGTTGCAGCATGAACTGCTTGGATCCTTAGAAGAAAGAAAGAGATTCAGTGATTTTAACTCATCATTCTCCGAGCACGAACATCCACGTTTCCAAATCCGAGGCAGGTCAACTTCCTCATGACAGACATGGACACATTTTGACTTATTCACAGACTTAAGGATTTACTTTAGAAATACGAGCTAAGGGTTTTTGTTGTCTTGAATTTTTTGCTGATGAACTACGGTGTTGTGCAGAATGCAAAAAGTGTCCTGACAAATACACGTTAAGCTGTGGGAACGTGTGTGATGTTTCAAGTAACGAGCCAAAGCTGTCAAAGAAAACTGTGACAAACGGGCCTCAAATCCCCGAACAGCAGAGTTGTGGTTGCAGGAACGATGAATCAGCTATGACCCACTCTTCTCCTCAGCACTGAGAGCAAATCTCTGCTTTGTTGTGTTCATCAGTTCAGCTGCAGAGCTCAGAGGCTGCAGAGCAGTGTCAGCGTGGATGCTGCTGTTACACTGATCATATGTTAAACCGAGCAGAGACACATTCAGACTCGGCCCGTGTGGACAGAACCATCGGCGTATACGTGTTTCTGAATGGACACAGTATCTGAGGCTTGTGTGGCCCCAGTGAAGACATGACTCAGTGTCCTGATGTTTGTCCTGCTCTGTGCTTGTGACAGCAGCATCACTGTTTCTCACTGTTACACTCGGCTCTGATTGCCATGCAGTCCTCTCAGGGTCGTTGTGTTGGATCAACAGCGCCCCCAAAGGCTCAAGTCAAGTCATTACAACAATACTAAGCTGGGATTCCTGATTTGTGTCTGAAGTGGCACCAGGTCTTTAAGCATTTCACACTGACATGATAAATTCACAGCAACTCAAACATTTTAGAGTGGAACAAGGACAAATGTACCATTTTCAGCTTTCTCTGCCAAAATACAACTAGAAAAAAGTAGCTTCAAAACTGCGGAAACTACAGTGGAAATATGTAAAGTAGGTTTAGAGGATAGTGTGAAAAATATTCTACTTAATGCTCATGTTGCCAGACTCTTTCATCCACGGAGCTTTACCATTTCCTCCTCACTGATGGTAAGTCGCAGCCTGATCACTGAGTGAGGGTGGTGGACGGATCACAATCGCCTGGGGTGAATCAGCATGACGACACTGGGACCCAAACTTTAGTTTCGGACACTTGGAGGCAGCGAACACGACAGGGCCAGATCATCACCTTTGAAGCTGATGTGGTGAACTTGTGATCAAACATTGTGGTTTTTTTGCAGCTCCTGCATTTGAAGTGTGCCTTACTTGTAATGTTATTTCAGGCGTTTTGAAGATGAAAGACTGATGACGGACTGATTTATACCATTTTGTTTTTGCTGTACCTAAAATTAGGAGGACAGGACAAAAATAAAAACATTTCAATCATTTCCTCACTGATCAGATTCAATTTAATCCTGAAAATCCACTTGACTTTGTCCACGTGTTCAGCATCACTGCCTTTAAGTGGATGTATTATTTAGTCACTTATTTCCACATCCAGCAGCTGCAGAGCTACTCGATCACCGATCTGGAGCAGTGTCAGTATTCTCTCTGTTTTAGCTGTGTTTGGTCGCCAACGCTTCCTGAGGGAAGATATCTGCTCTTCTAGCTGCTAAACACTCCACTATGTCCACCAGCCCGTCTCTTTACTGTGCCTCTCCTCACACTCGACAAAGGTCTTCCAGAAACACCAGACTTTAAAGACAGTACAGCATTAACCAAGACAGAGGTATAAAGTCAGTCATAACAGGACTACAATGCAATGAGCCAATGTAAGTGGCATTTTAATTGGTATTCGTCAGATATTTTTTTCCCCTGTAAAACAAAACATTTCTTCAAAATGTGCCATTAATTAGTCAAACATCAGTTTATTTTAATAATCATTTAAAAAGAATCACATTTATCCTCTGATTCACCTGAGTGCAGATAGAAAGGACAGATTCTAAAATATTCTGGAACATCCCATCAAATCTCTGAAGAAGCAAGATCAGGGGGTTGAGGACAACTTGGAATTGGAAAAGGAGACACTTCCTGTCTTTTTCTGACCTTCTTTCAGCAGAGCCGGATGTTGTCTTTAGCTGAACTCAGCAGACAACAGCAAAGACTTGCTGCTGTTCACCCTAAGTCCGTCCAGCTTGGAACGAGAAGAAAGTCAATACACATGTGTCACTCCTGTCTCTTAATCACTGCTCAGTTGTAAAGCTTCTGGAGAGTCTTCAGCGGGAAAAAGAAAAATCCTCAAAGCCAAGAAAACTCCCCTGATCTCTGACACCAGACAGAAGCTCAGGAATCATCTGACACAGACACACACACACACACACACGCACGAGAGAATTTGCTTCTTCATCCATCAGTCGTCAGGTTCCGTCACACACTGCTCCACAATCTCTCTCAGGTTTGGGTTTTCCATGGCGGCGGCCACTCGCTCCTTATCATTGATCTGCTTGTTAACTGGAGACACAAACAGCAGATTCCTTCACTGAGATGATGAATCACAACGAGACCACACAGACACTACAAGCTTCACTGCTGCAGTGCTTCTGGCTATTTATTGTTAATCTCTGCATTTGTGCTGCCTCCTCCTTTTTTGCTAGTTGTTCACCATTTGGTGTGTTTTTGTGGCTTGTCTCTCAGGTCTTTTGTTGTCTGGTGTTGGACATTTTGTTAGGCCCTCAGTTCAGTATCCATCCATCGATGTGGGGGGGGTTAACTGCAGGGCTCAGACTAATGGAAAGTCATAGTTTAACGATCAAATCTAATCTCGGGACAGTTTGTTTTTTATGTTAAGTCTACGGTGTTCAAGTAAATAACAGCATTTCTTTAACCGATTTATAATCAAGTGAAACTCACCGGGGTAAAAAAAAGGCTAAAATAAAACAAGTGTACAATAAAAACAGACATTTAAAAACAATTTAAACGATAAATAAACAGAAACAATGTCAGTTTACAGTGAAATTCATCCACCTAAAAATTAATGATTTTATTTGTAAATCCGTTTCTCCATTTAAACTTTCTTTAAATTTAGTACCTTTTAACTAATTCATTCATTCCCCACTAAAATGATGATTGAAATATTGTGATTTAGTGCATTAACCTAATATTCAGTGATGTCATTTTGTCAATTTAATTCAAAAAACTTTGTTTGTCCCTTACGGGCAATTCAAGAACAAAGAGCAGTTTACACAGAAAAGCAGTAGCTGGAATGTACAACAATAATATAATAAGTATTATTAATTTAAAAAGTAAAATAAAAGATAGAAATCTAAGGGGATGAGATAAGATTTAGATGAAACTGTGCCACTGCATATGAAAAACATTTGAATATGGTACAGTAATAACAGTAGTAATATGATATGAAGGTAGAACTACTAACAATATGTATATGAAAATAAATGTATAAATTACGTATAACAGAACGAATATGTCGTATTGCTGAGAACCGAAGAACAGATAAAAGTCAATGTGTGTTTTTTTCCCAATTATAAATCAATGAAGTTATTTGCTTATTTTAATAAGGGCTTTTTTTCAATTAACACGTAAGTCACCAAAATTCATACTGTGCACAAATAGTTTGATCAGCCCACACACACACACACACACACACACACACACACACACACACACACACACACACACACACACACACACACACACACACACACACACACACACACACACACACACACACACACACACACACACACACACACACACACACACACACACACACACACACACACACACACACACACACACACACACACACACACACAACATGAAAATGGTCAGTGTGACATTATTTAATTGTGGGTAAAATACTTTTAAATAGCACAAAACACACTTACTGTCCTCCTCTGTGGAATGGGTCCCTTCTGAAAGGTAGATTTCCAACTGAGAAAGGGGGAAAAAAGAGAAGGTGTTGAAATTCTGGCTTGATGTGAAAGAAAAAGGAAAAGTTTATTGGAGGAGAGTTTGGAAAACGTGACAACAAAAAGCCAACAATCGTACTGTGCAAATGCTGCTCAGACCAAACTGATCACAATGACAAAATTCTAAGAGATAAAGAGTAGAAATACCAATTGTTTGACATACACTTTTCAGGACACGCATCTCATCAATACTGGGCTTTCAACTGTTTCTTTGGAATGTTGTTTTTCCTTGGACAAAATGATGCTGTGACACCAGCTCTGTGTTTGGTCTTTCCTGCCTGACTGGTGCTGGACAGAGCTGAGAGAGTCCATATATTCTATGGTCTGGACTTCATGAAACTACTGGTACTTTTCCTCTGTGGTGTGAAGAGTCATTGTCCTCACTGTGCCCTCTGCACTGAACAGATGTTGAGCAGCTCTGACAAAACTCTCTTCCAATCAAAAGGCTACTGATCTTGTTCGTAAAGCAGCTTTAATGCTGCAGAGATAAAGCACTCAGCTCTCCACACACTGCTGTCTGTCTGATAGCTGTCCAACAGCCCCCTCCCCCAGACCATTGACATCTGAACCTGGACTGCAAATAAACAGCTAATTGGCTACTTTTCTCTACAGACTGTGCTTCTGTCTTGGGAGATTTTTGCCTCCCTGTGTTTCTTTCAGATTAACTCTTTGAATTGTTAATGAAACAGCAGCCATGTCCTCAACTGAACCAATCTCCAAACGTCCAGTTTCAACTTTTCCACCTCCTGTTGGTGCCTGTGGGACCAGGTGTTTAATCTGTTCTGTCATATCTGGGTTTGGAAGTCAACTTTGAGAAGGGCACTGGCCTTCAAATGGTTAAAGCATGTGTAACAGCAGTGTCCTGGGTTAAAGTGGAAAGCGGGAACTTTTCAGTTCAGTTTTTTGTCTTTCCTCTCACATCTTCAATTAAGTAGAACTGTCAAATAAAAACATGAATGTACTTTAAAGTTCCATTACAGGGTAAAACGTTCTGCTGGTAAACCTGCCTGTCACATGAAACAGTTCACAGTAGGGTTAGTGGATTTTGGAGAATGGAGGATTCCAAACTTTGGAAACTTCCCAGGCAGTGACAGATGTGCAGCGAAGATACTGTGAGGTGAAATGGAGACAAGGTTGAAAAACCAATTGCTGTCTGTTCCACTGATGTGGCTGCTTTTAAGGGGCCTGGCAACTCACCTATCATCATCGACGCATCGAAAAAACCACCAATGATCTGATGTCATGAATGTACTTTTTTGACACTCTCATTCCAACCAGCCATGTCTGTCCCTATATAAAACCCATACAGACCTCAGGATGAGACAACGGGAAGACTCACCCCTATGACACTCTGCAGTTTAAGTACTATCCATGACAAGAATGATGATAATAATGTTAGAGGACAGGGACTGCAGTGCTACACTCTACAGGAGCTGAGTGATTTTGGTGTTTGAAGACAAGCCACTACTGGTTCTCACCTTATGTTTAAATGGCAAACATCTCTGCAGCTTCACCTGTAGGCAGAGACCTGAAGACACATAAACATCAACATTAGACCCAGACGGTGAACAAACATGACGAACAGCAACATTTCCGAGCTCAGAGGAGAAATAACCAGCATGTTAGTGAGGAGTGTGTCAGAATTTACAGATGCCTGCTGGGAAATGATGTCACTGCTGCCGCAAAAGAAAGACGCAGAAACAAACAAGTAGATAAACTGCCGACTGAGTCAATATCAGACATACAAATCTACCTCATTTACACTCATTTGCAATTCTAGTATCACTTAGTGAGGATGGTAGAACATTTTTACTCCCGTTTCCAATAATACCAATGTGAATTAAATCTCCTCAGTCTCTTTAGGATGAGAGATTCCTTCCCGTTTGCCTCTTTTAGTCAGTGACTAAGGTCAGAGTTAGATTGTAAATTTATGCATGAATCCAAATCAATTATCAGAATCCAAAAAGCCACTCTTATACATTGTTAATCATATTATTTTGAATGAATGGAGCAGCTGGGACTGTGCAGTTGCACATACACCTAATGATTATTTGCATTATTTATCAATCTGCTAGTTCATTTTTCCACTTGGTCCAAGAAATGTCTGAAAACTTAAAGATCCACAGATTCATTTAGAAATGCAGCAAATTTATAATCTCAAATAAGGAATGTTACAGAATAGGTTCTAATTAAATACACTTATATAGAACTTTACAATGTTGCTTCTCAGTCACCCATTCAAACACACACACACACACACGGTGCTCACCTGACCCACCGGGAGCAACTTCAGGTTCAGTGTCTTGCCCAAGGACACTTCAATACGTGGCCGGAACCGGGAATCTAACCACTGACCCTGTGGTCCGTGGACTGCTTTACCAACTGAGCTACAGCTGTGCTACTGTCCTTTGATTAAGTGCTGGTTTCCGCTCAGCATAAGAATCAATAATGATACTGAGCAGTGAGTGAGTTTTCTGAAACTGGACAGGTCATAAACAGTTATGATAATGACTGGATGGATTGATTACTGTACGATTTTCTGTTGAGCTGCTGAAAATTGTCAGCAAAATGTTTCTAAATGGACAAAGACATGTGGGTGGAACCACGGTGAAGCTGAGGAACAACAGCCCCCAGCCCCTCCAGCCAGGGAATGATCTGCTGCACAGAAATCTTCCCTCCGGAACACAGATACAGGCAAAAAAAAATAAAAAATTACCAATCGCTTCTTATGGGACATCTGTCAAATCTTTTATATTTACACTGAAATATGCAGACTATCTGCACACTGTAAGTGCTCTACAGAAAGCTGGAGGATCATTCAACAATGACTTCTTCTTCTTAGACTGTATAAATGCTCTCAATCCCCGCTCATGCTTTTACCTTACGACATATCATAAGTCTTATCAGGCTTTTCATTTTTGTAATATTTATTCTGAATTTGCTATGCTGAGTATGTATGTTGTTTTTGGACTGCTGGCCCAACAAAAACTGTTTCTTTTTCCCCTACAATTTATCAATTCTGGATTAAACATGAATAACCACAAAAAGAAATAACAGAAAAAATGTGTGTTTTTACAAACAACCTAGAACAGTGAAGGTGTTTTGACAGTAATCATTAAATTATTATTTTAGTTTGAGCTACTAGGGAGTAAAACCTGAATATCTTTTTTTATATACAGTGTACTGCAGCAATAACAAATGTGTAATACAACAATCAGGCACAGAATAAAAAAAGGTTTTTCAAATATACTGCTTGTTCATAATAAACGAGTCTGGGTAGTAGTAGTACTGAGTAGTAGTACTGAGTAGTACTAAGAAATAAACAGTCACTAACATGGCCTGGATAGTGCTGCTCACGTGTGCACTTAATATCTTCTACCTAATGAACCGATTCCAAAGTGCTGTGTGTGGATGGTTTAACTTTAATTCCTGTTCATTTTCATATGTGTGTGTGTTTCATCTCCAAACCAAGTATTGCAGCACTGTAAATAACTGCAAATACACCCATGATAACACAAGAACCATATTGACGCAGGCTGCATTCCTCAAGAAATTACAGCTCACGTTCAACTCCCAACACAGTGATTCCTCTTGTTCAGGCTCAGCCTTGTTGTTTCTGTGGCTGCCACAGCTGCAAACATCAGATTATACGAAGAGCCAAACTTTCTGTAGCAGTGACAACAACAGTGATAATGAATGATCAGCTGCTCAGAGCCACTTCTAAACTCTAACACAAAATTGTGTAGCAGTGCAGAAAATTAAAGGGCTTTTAATCACAGCAGCAGTCACTTGCGTAAATGGGGTCATTTATTTCTACCCTTCCTACAGTAAGTAGGGTTAGGTGGTAAACACTGCTTTCATGAAGGATAAAGCAAGATCATAACTGAGAATTCCCACGATGAAAGTAACGATGTGCCAATTTTGTTACTTAAATAGAATCCAAGAAATAACTAGACATAAACATAACAAAGTAGGTTGCGTTTCTTCCTTTTTGAAACACCTCTGAGACTGTGACTCATCTACTGCTTCTGACATCAACAAAGACCTGAACAAATATGAACAAATCTGAAAGCATTAAAAATAGAAAAAGGTGACATCTCTGCTACATCTGTGTCATAAACACTCCAAAATAAATCCCTGTCAGCTTTTTCTGAAGTCTTTTGATTGTTGTGCTGTTTTTCTAGTTTTTGTCGGCAACAGTGACTCACCAATCAACGTAGCCAGAGAGCAGTGAGGGACGGTTGGAGAGAACTTGATAATGATGAGGTACTCATCCTCTCCAAGCTCTTGGACCTCCACACATTTCTCTGTCACCACCTCCAGCTCCTCCAGGGTGTTGGGCTTCTCGGGGTCCCGGATAGATCGAATAACATCTGAGGGTGAGAGGATGCGAGATGTGTCTTTACAGATAACTCAAAATTAATAGCATGAAAGTAGAAAGTAAGTCACTAAAACGTTAAATATAAACAACCTTAAATAATCAGACAAATAAAACATTTTTAAGGAAATGACTGTTGTCTAAAACTGACATTAAAAAGCAGTAAATACTATGAGTATTTTAAAGGTTTTTATCAATACATTTTCTATGTATCCATCTTTGTATCTATCTACACTACACATAAAAAGTTAGGGATATTTAACTTTTGGGTGAAATTTCAGAATCTACTACAACCTTTACTAAACTTTTGAAGGCACGTGTCCAACTGTTCAATGTGTCAGTACTTACGGCATAACATGCTGTTCTCTAACAAGGTGATCACCCCCAAAAATCACAACATATACAATAGACAAAAACAACAATAGAAAAGAAATAGAAAAGCACTATACAAGTCCAGACCATCCACCATTTAGTTATGAGCGAAGAAGTGAAGCCGAGTCAAAAACAGATGACCACACTGAGTCTGTACACTAATCCTAATGTGTCACATTTTCTTGAAGCCCACCAAACTCACAATTTCATCTTTGTGGGTTTAGCATAATCAGTTAGTTCACTCCCTTCAAAAAAAGAATCCTGGTTAGTCAACCACTGACCCCAGATTCTGCTCAGAAAAATCCTAATTTACGTTCAGTTCACTCCAATAAATCTATTGCCAAACAAAAAAACATCACCTATTTGTTCTATCCACACTATGCTGAAGAATCTTCATTCCGTAAATCATGTATTGAAGTTCAGACAAACTACAATTCCCTACGACGCCAAACTCCATTCAAAAAATGACCAATTTAAGTTCTCATCAGCAGTGAGCCCAATTTCTGTACCGTCAATGTGACGGTAACCACAACCAACTCCATTCGGTAAATAATGTATTCAACTTGACTTGATGTAGACATAACTTAATTTTTTATGAGTGTTATGACGTTATTTATGCTGTCAGCGTCTTAAGTTAGTACATTCAAGGACATCATTTTTAACGACTTTTTGAATTGAGTCTGGTGCACCGTGTTTAACAAATGTCTCTCGAAAATTATCTCATCAAATATTATAAAAGTTGACGTCACTATAACGTTACTGTAACTTTGCTAACATTCGTAAACAGCTAGGCCCGGTCGGGCGCCACTCACCGTACACTTCTAACGCTTTCTCCTCCATCTTTTTGGTTTTTAGGACATTCCTGTTTTCGACAAGTCCAGAAAACTGTAAAACCTTTGTGACAGTTAGAGATACAAAGCTGAACACGACTTCCATGTTTTAGAAAACGCCATAATAACCGGGACAAGTTGGAGTGACTTTGACAGGAAACAAAGCAACTGTCGTTAGCGGAGAGCGGTAAGTCGTATCAGCAGATCTCTATCTACGTGTGGATAATAACAGCAACTACAAAGGGGGGAAACATCAACGTAACATTGTATGGAGATCGGCGGGATTTACAGCAGCCAATGAGCGTCTCCTTGTCCTTTTGCTTCCTGTATTTGGATTTCAGGGAATCCAATCGAAGAACTATCTCTGTTAGCCCAAGCGCCTCACACAAATGAAATAAAGAAACTCTTGGATAAACTGGACTGGAGCGGTAAGTACATTTACAACTACACTTTATAAATACAATTCTGGGATGTTGGTACTTCAATTTTAAGTTACTTTTACTTATATTCTGCAAACATATTTGACTGTGTCAGCTAAAAGTAACTCTGTAGACGCAGAGTACTACAATCTACAAGCTAATAAATTATCGTTAACAAAGCAGCTTTCAGTACATTTCACAACTTGTTTTCCTAAGATCTATACAAGATCTATACAGATAATTTAACGTTTAGTTAAGTGTTCTATTTTTCTTATTTGATTGAATGCTTACATTTGTAAACCAACATCGTCATTTGATTAAGTTGACTTTGAGCGTTTTCTATCGTTCAGATTCGGTCAGCTGACAGGAGACACGAGCACGTGATTCCTGCTGCTGTTTACATGACAGGAGGAAAAACGAAACATTTCCTAAACTGTCGCCTTTCCCGGCGCATAGATGCGTTTATTTATATATTTCTCACAAAATGTCTCTGTAGGTAAAACCTGAACGCTCTGTCTGATTAATAAGTGTCTGTTTACTGTGTGAAGATGTTGGAGGCGAATCAGCGGTGGGAGAATAACTCCATCGAGGTGGCTGTGATCCCCGAGAACCAACACTGTGGAGCCGTAGATGAAATTAAGAAAGCGGATCTCGCTCCTGGAGGCTCCCTGCTCGGATGCCTGGATGTCCAGGGGCAGCTGGTAGTGTGGGACCCGGCGGACAGAGAGGTTCCACCGGCTAAAGTGGACGGCTGCTACAGGGAGTGAGTCCTCCACCCTTCCTCTTTATACTGTCCACTTTAAAGTCCAGTATATGCTAACAAATGGTCAAAAAACAAAGTATTTTGAACTTGAACTCAGTGCTGTTGATAACATGGATGTACAAATGCAGAATTGTTCCATTTGCGCCTCAATAAGAAGGTTTTCAGCACAAATCTACCTATTTCTGTATTTTAAAATTTGTTGTCCAATTTCCCTATGAAAACCTACTTGACAATAAACGTATTTCCGGTTGTAATCAATAAATCATTGCACCAATAGACCAAAGAAAGAGATCAAAGTATTTTTGTAATTGTAGCTTTTGCTGGGAGGAGGTGATCGTCCCCAGTCGAGGTGTCAACAGCTTCCGACTGCTGACTGTGGGATCTCAGTGGGACCTGAAGCTTCTGGATGTGGAAGCAGAACGATCAGCCTCTATCTCTCTGCTCCATGTCTCTGACTGTCCTGTAGACCGGCTGCTGCAGACTGTCAGAAAGCAGGACCGCAGTGAGTAGCAGAAATAATTCATAACGACAGACTTGGACTACGGACCAGCCAGAGTCAGAGGACAATGAGAGAGGTTTAATTCAATTTTGCTTGTTCTTTTGTTTTGTTTTTTCAGGTCTGAGTGAGCTGCAGTCGCTGCATCTGTTGTCGTTTGCTGCTGGCCGCTGCTGCTTGCTGCTGAACAATGATCAGCTGCTCCAGCTGCAGTGGCAGAAAATGGAGGAGGAGCTGCAGACGTTCTCCTGCTGCAGCATCCAACTGACTGAGAATGACAGACACACTGCTGTCCATCACTGTGTCTGCAAGGACACTCTGTTCATCCTCAGCTCCACTGGACTCATCTGTATCCTCCACTCAACTTGGCTGCAGACATATTACTACAATTATAATAATGCCATTTATAATAACAACAAAGTGGACAAACCTATCTGATGAGATATTTAAACTCCACTAAACGTAGCTAAGAACTAAAATAAAAGAAACAAATATTTTCTTTAACCCTTTCCCAGCTCTGTTTAACATCACTGATGGCAGTCTGCTTGCAACCATCAACCCCCTTCCCTACCTGAGCTCCGACCAGGCAAAGGAGCACTTCGTCTCTTCCTCGTCTGCCTTCTGCCTTCTGCAGGTGTCAGCTGATCTCAGTACAGTTGTAGCCGTCACTCGGTGTCAAACAGCCGTCGCCATCAACCTCAACCATTACTTTAGGTACGGAAGCAAGAAAATGTGCAGTATAATCCTCAGTTTGTGGGACTGAGGACGTTATCATCAATTTTCATCCTTCACATGTGACAAAATTAATGTAGCTTACAGCACCAACTCCTGAATTAAAAATCCCTGCCCAACAAGACGAGACATTATTCTATACAAAATTAGATGAAACAAGACAAAAACAAGATGAGACAAAATGCATCTTAACAGGGAAGACTTTACTTGTTGTTTCTTCTCGTCTAAAAAACATTATGAGGAAGAAAATAGTAATAATTCAGTCAGTGTCCCCATTTGTGGGTAAACTCAGGGTCGTTCTACAGTAACGGAAACATTTTCAATATATGAAATAAACAGGAATTCCAACAGCTTCTTCAAATATTTTGCATCCTTAAGCATTTCTCACTTTTATTATCAAATGCTGTAGGCAGTCCCATGGCAATGAAAAGCTCAGTGGACACACGTCCCACTGCTGCTGTGTCTGCTCTTCCAATTAATGTCTTACGTGTGAAGTGAAGGATGATTTACCATCTCACATCAGTTCGAAACTATTAAACTGTTATGAGCAGTACCAGACAGACATTTTAGCCTGTACCCTTAGATAAAACAAAACTCATTTTAGAGTTATATTTCTGTCCTCCAGGACATTTCCAGACCACCTGCTGTGTGCTGTCCCTCCCACTCGACCGCCTCTCCACCCACAGCACCCCAGTGACCAAGACAGCCTGGCGAGCTCCAGCTGTAGCGCGGCCGTCCTCAGATCAGCCTTCAGTACTGATCGGTAAAGTGTTTCTCCCCACATGGACAATGCTTCTATAGACCCACAGTGACACTACTCCAGCTATGTTAAGGTTTTTTTAACTGAGAATAATACAATCCCTCTCCAGCATGGCTCGGTCTATCTCGGCTTTTCAAGAAATAAAAGAAATACCATACTGTTGACATAAATATAAAAGATGCACTTTACAATAAAACCATGTTGTAATATACTGAAATTTTCATTTTTAAAGTAAGTATAGCAGTCAAATAGTAGTAGAGTTATAAGGACAGTATTTTACTCTGAACTCTAGCGGAACAAAAGAACAAAAATGGAAATATTCAGGTAAAGTACAAATACCTCAAACTTGTCCTTAAGTACCGTACTTGTGTAAATGTAGTTAGACGTTCCATCTCCTGGTACGTGTTAGCAAAATGAGATTTGCTAAGAAGTAATACTGAAACAGCTGGGGCTGATGGGAAGACGTGGTTAAATAGGCAAGAGGATTTTTAGTTTTATCTGGTTGTTTTCATTTTCACAGTTCACCTTTATCATCACCTTTACCCTTTAATCCTGACCTCTGATCTCTGATTTTACCTGTAGCTCCTGGGAAGCTCGTCTGACCTCCATGTACATCAGAGCCCAACAGGCTCCAACTCCCTCTGTCTCCTCCCAGCCTGCTGGAACATCCTGGTTCTCCTCCCTTCCCCATCTGAAGTCCCACAGGGCTCCATCCTTGAGCAATAGCAAAGTGCCTCACGGTGGTGTGACGGTCGCGTTCTCTGTCCCTGAGTCGTCATCTCCATCTCTACTCACTGTCTCTGAATTCTCTGCCCTACTGACCTTTGTCTCCCCAAGCAACAGACAGACCACAGTGGCATTATGGGATTTGGAGTCTGGGAGTGTGAGCTACCACCAGGTGGAGGGAGAAGCAGCTCTGGTTCAGCGCTGTGGAGAGAGACAGCACAGACTGCTGCTAAAGAGTAAGTCAGACTCAGTGGACGATTCACTAACAGAGTTCTCACCTTTACAGGTGAAACTGAAAGTGAATCTATCTGAAAACTGGTTGAACTCCCTTATTGTGTGTGCACATGTTTGGCTGCATGGGATCAGGGAGTCAATCTAATGAATTTTACTTTCTCTTCCATCTGAACGGTTTGCTTTTATCTTGATGGGTGATGGATCATCAGAATGCTCAATTGGCTGTCGCAGCACTGTAACATGACAGTCAAGTTTTGAGTGGAATGTTCTGAAAAAAAATTGGCTAAACTAAAGTCTGACTAATATGGTTGATCTTGTATGTAAGAAAATGTAATTGTCTGTCTGATACACAAACAAAAGGTTTCGCTCATTCTTCTCACACCACATAAAATTATAATAAAAAAAATTGCGGCAGATTGAGATTATATTTTTAAACTGACACCCCAAGGATGTCTCGATATTTCTGTGAACTTCACACTGAACTGAATCTTTTTGTCTGTCTCCAGAAACCGGTGTGTTTCAGGTCTTGTTCTCAGTTTCCCAGCAGGACCTGCTCAGTAGACTGATGTTGTTTGGCAGCGCAGCAACAGTAGATGCAGTCTGTCACCTGAACAACTGGGGGCGCTGCTCCATCCCCATCCATGCCCTAAAGGTAAGAGGAAGATCTCACCTTCACTGACATCCAGGCAGGAAATTAAGGATGTCCTGTTGTCCCGCAGACAATATCAGTTACCACCTGGGTCACAGATCTGGGAGAATAGAGAAAATTGCCTTGAGATATATATTTTTTATTAATCATTATATAGAATGTTTTTATTTTTGTTAGGTCGAAATTAAATGAGCGCATCTATTGTTAGAAGTCTTTCCTTCTTGACATCTGTCTAATCTGTCTACAGGTACAAATAAATGAGCCTGAAACAGTATTTTGTTTTTGCAGGCTGGTCTAAAGAACCGTCAGCTGGACACCGTTGATTTCTACCTGAAGAGCAAAGAAAACCTCCTAAACCCCTTGACAGCATTCAGTGCTGCCAATCAGCCTGCAGCCTCCACACTGAGCCTGACAGACAGTATGTGAAGTTTAGAAAAATCCCAACAATCTACAAACAGCTACAGACAAACTGCATCTCAGAAACCAAATCTACAAATAATCGCTTCAATCATTGTGGCTTCTTACATGCTGTAAAGCTATACATGGTGTGTTTGTGTGTGTGTGTGTGTGTGTGTGTCTCTAGGTGTCCAGGACCTCTGTCCCGCATTGGACCTGCTGTGCTCTGCTGTCAGAGACTCAAGCAGTGACGCTCAGAGCCGACAGTTCTCAGAACAGCTGCTTAACATCACAATCAACTTTGTAAACACGCAGATCCGCTCTGTGCTGTCCAACACACACCGTAAGGCCACACACACACGCACACAGTATCATCATAGGCCAACACACAAGTTCACACAAGTTCTGTTGACTCTGAGAGTTGAAGCTGGTAGATTGTGTCTGCAGATGAAGACCCCAGTGTTCGGAGCTGTGTGGAAGTTCTGGACCAGTATGTCATTGAGCTGAGGAGCTACATGAAGAAGTTTCCCTGGCCTGCAGGGGGCGACACCTCCAGCACCAACTCTGCTCCTGTTGCTCAGGAGACACAGGGGGACGAGTGGGAGCAGCTGCAGACAGAGGTCTGTCTTTATGTCAAATCAGGAAAATGTGGATTTTTCTCAAAGTTCCCATCGTGTTTAATTGTGTATGTGTCCATCTGCAGGAAGTGGTCCTTCAGTCCATCCTGACCAATCAGATTCCCAGAGCTCAGGCCATCCTGCGGAGACGGAGCTGTCCAGAGCAGCACCTGTCTGCTCTCAGGATGGAGGGTCTGCGGCAGGTCTTCTCCTGCCTGCAGCGCCGGGACCTGCAGACCGCCAACACACTCCTCACTAACATGGTCAGAACGTCTCACTGAGTGAGACACACACTTATTTTCCCCTTCATGTTACATGAACAGTGCATGTTTAAAAGCTTTGTCATAGCAGTGTATGGACATCCCAACACACTGTCAGATGCTTCAGACCTCATTAAATAAATTGTCTTTTTTGGAAGCATTTACTTGGTGTGCAGACAATATCTGTCTTTTTCTGTTAGAAAACATAGAAACTTAAGTGTGATAATGTGCTGCAGGTCGGTGCTACGCTTCCTAAAAAAATCAGCCTAGAAATCACACAAAATGAGAATTTGGCTGAGAATTAATAAGCTTTGAAGTTGTCTTTAGTGTCAAAGTCTCTCAGATATGTTCGTCTGTAAAACATGGGTCCACTTTAAACAAGAGCTGCTAATTTGTCATTCAGCAAACAAACGGCGGCAGCTAAATATGTTTTGCCACTTTTGTTTGTGTGTTTTCAGGGTTTCAATGTGAAGCAGCAGCTCCACAGTATTTGCCGTTATACCAACAACAAGGACCTGAGGGAGTTTGTGGTGAGTCTGTGATTTTATATGCAGGAATATTATATTATACTTTACCACAAAGTAAATTTAGCTCAGATCGACATATTTTCTTCACTGCATGATTCCAAGAACTTGTTGCACAAAGATGTCAACACACTGTCCATTAGTCGAATTTTCCTGATGAAGATCTGTGTGTGTATGTGCGTGTTGTGCTAATACCGTGTTTTGAGTCTTAAACTCAAGACCAGCAGGTTGTTGATAAGAATTCCCCTGCATTTGCTTGACGAGTCTGTGTTGCCATTTAATTGGTCGCTCGGGCAGGTGGAGGAACTCTCGAGGCGCAGTTGTTTTCCAGAGGATGAGATGAAGAGTGTGGCCTTCATACGAGAGATGGAGAGGCTGGGATCACTGCCTGCATCCCGCTGCTCAGCCAATACAACATCTCCGAGGTAAAAACCATGTGATGTTATAAATACTCTGACGGCTCATCCACTCTGTATCACATCGTTTGCTTATTTCCCCTTATTTCTTTAACTCTTCTTCATCTTATCTTTTAGATGGATTGCAGGGTTAGAAATTAAGTGTCTGTCCTGACCTAGAAAACAGTTTTCTGTCCTGTTTTTCACCTTCTGTCCAGGGTGGCTCAGATGGTTTGTAGGGGGGCAGGAGGTGGTCAGGAGGTCCTACAGGAGCTGTCAAGACAGCTGAAGACTGAGGAGCAGAAGGAGCTCTGGGGGAACCTCAGATTGGACTGGGTGCGGAACTGGGACCAGAGCTGCCAGAACACCATCCTCCTGTCAAGACTCCAGCACACAGGTAGAAAGCTGCATCACCAGACAACTGTCAAACAGCACAACAAAACCTGGTCCCTAAATTTGGGTCTCACACACAGTTGTCCTGCTTTTCTTGTTTTTGGTCGGTTAGAGTTGACGTCCTGTGACGCAGCTGATTTATGGCGTTACCTGACTGCCCTGCATGACCAGAGCCGGGTGGTCAGCTGGATTCAGAACGGACAGACCACAGACACCTCCCAGTGGTTGGAGTTGTCCCCAGAGCTAGTTAATGACAACACAGTCTGCAGCAGCTACATGAAGGAGGACATCCTGGACCTGCTGGCCAGGTACATCACCGCTATGTGGTTAGGGTTAGTGCAGGTGAGAGAAAAGTTTTTAATGGCTTCTTTGGGCCTCGGGTTTTTTCCTGTAGGAGGGGCGTGTTCATCCCAGAGGAGCTGGCAGATTTGGAGCAGCTGTTGTGGAGGCTGGCGCAAGGTGAAGGGGTGATGGCGTCGTCCCCTCCCATTCCTCAGTACCGCTCCCCGCTTGGCCTCGACATACATAGTCTCTTCATCACCTTCTGCCTGGATCACAACCTACAGTACCTGCTCTACACCTACCTGGAGCACTACAGGTGTGTGTTGACAAGATGCCATGTACTTGTATTAACAGAACTCCAGTTCTGTTAATAGTTTTCAGGTGCTCACTTGCCCTTTGTCTCTTCTTCATAGACTGACACCCAGGAACTGTCCCCTCCTGACCAATCAGAGCCTGTCTGAGAGCCAGCCCTGGTTTGACATGCTGGTGAAGATCCAGGAGATCACCAGAGATCTGTCAGGTACCGTCTGTGTTTTCTTTATACAAAGTACAGCGCATTAGATAATGAACATGACTTCTGTCTTTTGTGAGACAAAAATACCAAACAGTTGTCTGGTTCTTACTTCCCAGATATGCAGATTTTCTGTGTTCAGTTTTTTCTGTTTGTGTCCGTCTGCTGCTCCAGACCCAGGTCTGATCTTCCAGGCCAGTCTCACCAGTGCTCAAGTGCTCTTACCAGGCAGCCAGGCATCTCTCAGCAGTCTGCTGTTGGAGGGACACAGTCTGCTGGCGTTGGCTGCCATCATGTTTGCCCCCGGAGGAATTGACCAGGTGAACATAACCTCTGATCCCACCCGGTCTCCTGGAAAACAAGTTTTACAGTACTGTACCAATTTTAGTTATATTTCATTCTTGAGGCTTTGATTTGAAAGTAAAGATGCTTTCAGAATGTGGAGCAGTGGTGGTTAAATCAAGGTCAGCAATAAGACATAAACCAAGTATGAAGATAACACAGCAGAATTTATTGCACACGAATTTTTACAGAATTTGTAAAATAAAATCGTGGTTAAGATGCGTACTTTTAAAAAGTACGCAAAGTAATAAAATTAAAGAAGGAAATGACCAAGACCCACTAGTTGTGTTTACATGCTGCATATTTACCTGGTCTCAGGTGTAGCAGTGTACAGACAGGTCACAAATGAATATACCAGAAAGAGACTTGTCGAGTGGCTTCATGTGTAAAAGTTACTGTATGTTAATCATATGTTGATGTTGTTTAGTCAGAGTGAACAATCGGGATAAAAAAAAACTGAGCAGATTTTTTTTTTTTTTTTTAAATCCATGCACAAATCTGGTCTCAGTGCTTATAAAAGTTTGCAGACCTGTTTGATTTTATTTACAAGCACTTGCGGAGAAATGCGGAGAAATCTGCACAAATGACGACGTAATGACCCGTTTCCCAGTCTGTATTTGTTTTGTTGTGCTTGTTTTAGTGTGACACAGTGTTCTGTGTGCTTCCTGTGTGCAGGTGATGGTTCAGAGTGAAAGGTCAGGCCGTTCAGAGAGAACAGTCGACCCTCAGCTCCTTAAGATGGCGCTTGCCCCCCACCCCAAACTGAAGGCCGCCCTATTTTCTGCCGGTTCTCGAGGAACCGGCTCATCCTCCGACATCTCTGTCTACCACCTGCTGCAGGTACTCTCACATCTGTTCTCATTAACCCTTCAGCAGCCGATGAGGAAACTACAGGTAAATGTGAAACATATGAAATAATTGTACTGAGTTGATATGTTTTCCAGTCACTTCATCCTTTGGACCCATCCCGGCTGTTTGGCTGGCAAGCGGCAAACACACTCAACTCCACCGGTGAGATCCAAACACCAGCCAGCAGGCTGCTGCAGACCAAACAAAACCAGTCTGATGCTAAATCTTCTTTTATCTGAGTTCTGACTCTACATTCTGCTCTAATTCCAGGGATCAGTTGCTTTTTGCCAACTAGTTCTGTTTAAGTAGCAGCAATAGCAGCTGAGTAAAGCAGTGTATTGCAGTAATACTAGAACTAGTTGTAGTAGCAGCTGCCGAATAGAGCATTTTACTGTAGTAGTAGTAGTAGTAGTAGTAGTAGTAGTAGTAGTAGTAGTAGTAGTACCTAAGTGTAGTGTTTGTGTTTCTCACAGAAATGTCAGAGCTGCCTCACTTTTCCAGTCCTCACCTGGTCAACAGGTTTGCTCTGGTAGAGAACCTGGACTTCCTGTACTACCTCCATCATGGCCGGCCGTCTTTTGCCTACGCCACCTTCCTCGTGCAGCAGCTAAGTGGCTGCAGTGACGTCAACATACTGTGAGTACGAGTACAGACTAAGGCTGGTTAGCTTACTGACGGAGCAGGAAAGAAGACAGAGCATCATTAATTTTAGTGTGTGTGTGTGTGTGTGTGTGTGTGTGTGTGTGTGTGTGTGTGTCTAACCAGGCTTCAGCAGGCCAGTCAGCAGGCGTATAGGTTGGCCCTGCAGTGTTTTAACGTGCCGTCCGTGGCGTCGGCCGCCGTTTGTTTCTGCCAGCTGCTGGGAGTCAACAGCCTCAAACTGAGAGTCGACATCAAAGCCTTGAACATCATACTGCAGCACTGGAACCAACACAACACACACAACACTCCAACGCAGCATCTACACACTCTGGGTAAACACAACACACTCTCTGCTGGCACTGATCTAGAGGCCTGAGAAGTCAGGGCCCTAGGTCAGTGCCTTGGTAAGAAGAAGCTGTTCATATTCTGTCCGTCTGTCACAGTTCAGTAAAAACACCACATAACACATAACAATCAGAGATGAAACAAAAGTTAATCCGTCCCCCTGACAGCGGTGGGTTAGGGTTAGGGGGCAGGGTGGGCTTTTTCCGGCCTGTGTCCAGAGGCTTGTCTCCTCAAAGTCTGTTCATGCTGCTGTGTTGTTTCAGTGTCTAAAGGTGTCAAGCTGGCAGATGCAGAGCCTGAAGCAGCAGAGGAGCTGATCGGCTACCTGGAGGCTGCAGTGACGAGCAGTCTGGAGCAAAAAGGCGTCAGCAGGTAAACTTCATCTCCACAGTACTGACTCCATCAAGTGTTGTGCTCTAATCAATTTCCATCAAATAGTCTGTAAATGTATATTTCACATACATTATTCCCCAACTGTGTGTGTGTGTGTGTGTGTGTGTGTGTGTGTGTGTGTGTGTGTGTGTGTGTGTGTGTGTGTGTCAGATCGTCATACGAGGCGGCTCAGGAGTGGGCATTACCTGTTCAGTTCTGTCAGCTCCACAGTCTGAAGCTCAGTTCTGTTTACCCCGCCCACTGCGCCGATGATGGACAGCTCATCCACTTCCTGTTGTTTGTCCAGCTGCACAACTTCCCACCCCAGCAGGTAAACACACTCTTCCCAGGTGTCTTCCCACCAAAACTTAAGTACAGAGCTTGATTCCATGTAATTCAGATCTTGTTCTGAATTACATGGAATCATTACACTTCATAGTGTTTTTGCTGTGTTGTGTCAGCTGCTTCCTCTGACCATATATGGCTCGTCCTCCAGGTGAGATCCCTGGCAGCTCAGTTTGGCCCGGCCCTGCAGGCCCACTTGAGCCTAGCGTTTCAGGACCTGCAGGTGTACACTCAGAGGGGGAGCTGTGGCCCTGACGTGCACACACACACGCTGAGCAAAGAGGAGGCCCCTGGGAGGCAGGAGCAGCCCAGTGAGCTGTTCCATGCCCTCCTGCAGAGCCAGGAAGAGGTGTCCCCCTGCAGGTACCTCCTGCAGGAGGCGCTGGTGCAGCGCTGCCCAACGTTAGCCGTACTGGCCGCCTGTCAACAGGTAAAATACACCTCAGTGTGTCAGTGTGCCTGTCTGTGTTGTCTTTACTGCATTCACTCTGATCTAAGTATCTGGTCTTTAGAATCTGAAGTGCTAGTTTGCCGTGGAAATTACCACAAAGAGTGAAGGTTTCTTATTTACGCACCATTGGTGTAGAAGTACTCACATTATTGTTATACCCAAGTATCACAGTGTACAAACACCCTGCTTCTAGTCAAAATGTTATCCATCAAAATGTTTTTCAAGAATGTTGCAGCTGGTAACGATATGCATATTCAAGTAAGGCAGAAGTACCTCAAAGTTTTAAGTACAGCACTTTAGAAACTATGTACTTTTACTTGAGTATGTTTTAATGTAGAGATTATTTATATGTTTCATGTTAAACTGTGTTTGATTGACAGGGGGTGGAGCTGCTGCCCTGCCTGTGTGTGTGGGTTCTGACATCCGTCGACCGCGTCACCGCCGAGGAGGCCACCGCTCACCTGGTCGAAGCCCCCCAGCACCACGAGTGGACCCTGCACGACCTGTCCATCATCTGGAAGATGCTGCTGGGGAGGGGCCACGTCAGGCCCCTCCTGCGAGGCTTTGAGCTCTTTCAGAGGGTAAAAACATGAGAGCTGTGATGGTGGAGAGTTTGTCTCTGTTGACTGAATTATGATCGGAGTAGTAGATCTGAATCCAAAATATTTTTCATTTTTTTCTCTTCAACCTTCAAGGACTGAATTGGCCTGAATTTGGACACTGAATTTCAGATTATTCTTAGTTAAAGTAAACATTGTAATGACCATCTAGTATTGAAGATGTCTTTGTGTCTCTCTCAGGACTGTCCTCTGGTGCTGGTGTTGAGGATGTTTGAGTTGTGTTGTGACTACAGGAACTTCTCTGAGGCCAAAGTAAAGCTGCTGGACTTCCAGAGGACCCTCATCACTGTAAGTGTCAGACAGCAGTGAGCAGTGGCTTTAAACCTGCGTCAGATACTGTTGGTGATCCGCTCTGGTGAACATTTACATTTACAGTGGGCATGTTTCTGGGTTCTTCAAACAGCAAAGGGCTGAGGTATGTTTTCTGGTAACAAAGCGTGTTATTTTTGTGAATGTCGGGGCCTTTGAGTAGCTCAAATGTTCTACTGCACCATGTGACACCAGCTGTCAGTTAAGCCAAGTTTTGCTAACATAGAAATGAATGATGGTCACAAGTCTCTATGTAACTTTTTCATAACTTTTCAAATTTGAATGTGAAGGGGCTGTTAAGACAGTCATCTTTCTCAACTGTCTGAAGCAGGACCGTGTCCTTGGATGCATGAATTGTAATGTTCCCGGTTCCTTACGTTGCTCTTACTTTGTCACAGTCGGTGCCCTGAGATATTTGAAGCTGTTTGGCTTCGCTGTTTTACTGTTGCACTCGAATCCACTGACCATTCTTAGTGGATCCATTAGTTCCTAAGGTGCATCTCTGTTTTCTGTTTGGTTTATTTTTTATCCAGAGTAGCAATCTTTGGTTTGAGTTGTCCTGTTAAACTGAGTAGTTGTGGGTAAGTTGGTTATAAACTGCTACTGAGTTATTACAGCGGAATATGAAAAGTTCACGCTGTGCTACACCACCCACCACTAGCTGTACATATCTATGAGTAGTTAAGGGATGCAGAGCAATTTACACTTGCATCAGACAGGATTTTATAACTCTGGAAAGTTGCCAATTGAAATAATTCCATCAGAAATGTGTATTTGCACATATTTCACTGCATTGCAGGATGGTGTTGCATTCTGTTGCAGCAAACGTCAAACCACTGATGAATATCAAACTCTTTGGAAAGTCTCTGCCTTATATGAATGGGTTTGTTCACTTGGGCCGAGGAGAAAACACACACTACACACACACACATCCAGTCTGTCTCAGGGCCAGAAAGAGACATACACAGACAGACAAACAGCTTTTCACACTCACATTCTCTTTAATTAATCTAACATGGATGTCATGCACTGACATCAGTGAGTTTGCTGCAGAGCAGCAGATTCACTGGTGCCTCTTTTTTGCCTCTTTTTTGAATGATGAAAATGTTGAGCCCTGTGTCCCGACATCATTTTCACTGTTACAGCTGAGAAACAGCAGCCCAGCTCCTTCCAGTGAACTCCCTCTGCAGTGGGTGGAGAGCCAGGCCTCTGTGCTGCTCCTCACTATCCTGCAGCGCTGCTCCTCTCAGTACGACCTCCACCGGCTGCTGCATCTGCTGGCCGACGTCGACAAGCTCCTCAAATCCAACGGTAAGATTTGAGAGTGTTTCACGTCTAAAAATTCTCACAAACCTGTCAGACGCAGCTCAGGGGATAACGGGGATTAATAAATGGTGCCATCACAGGTTGTATCTGCTCTGTGTGTGTGTAGGTCCAGACTTTAAGAAGCTGAGCCAGCTCAGTAAGATCCTGCAGGGGTCAGAGGTCAGCCTGTCTCCTAGGCTGCTGCAGTCCAACTCTCCGTCCGTCCAGCAGGAGGAGTTTCAGGCTGCAGTGGACAGTCTGCAGGTCAGGGGGCTCTACAGCCAGGCCAGAGAGGTCTGTGTGCTGGCAGGTCTGCCTGTCCACCGACTGCTGCTCAGCCAGGTCTGCTCCACTACAAACTGCACATTGAGAATTTACATTTAAGCCTTAATGGTGACAGCCTTTTGTTTTGCATGCAGGTACTTCAGGAAGTAAACTCCCAGAAGGCCAAGCAACAGTGGAGAAGGTTAGAGACCCGAGTCAGTTTCTGGAGAAAATGTCACGAACAGCTGAAGACTGAGGGCACTGATCCAGAATCCGCCTCCCAGTTCTTTCTGTCACAGGCTGAAACTGAGCCTGCAGACTCCTCTGTGGCTGGAGAGGTTCAGACAGACCTGCTGGACGTCCAGGAGCGTTGCCTGCTGCTCGGACTCACCGCACACTGGGTGTCCCTGCTCAGCCCAACTCCCCTGAGCCAACTGGAAAGCCTGGAAAAGAAGATGTGGATCAGCCGGGTACAACGTCACATCCTAACCGTTGCCATGGAGAAGGAGAGTGTTTTCAACCTACCTCCACCCGCTGTCACACCTGAAATGAACACGTATGAAGTGCTGATGAAGGAGTTCTCCTTCTCTAACATATCAGGTCTGAACACAGAAAGGTGCCTGAGTCTGGAGGGGCTTCCTGGTTCCCCTGGGGAGCAGGAGGATCTGAATGTCATCTCAGAGTTAAACCCAGAGGAGAGGAGTGTCCTGGCTGCGCTGGTCGGTCAGTTATTAGATGATGGGAGTGTGCACGAAGCCAGTCGCGTCTGTCGGTATTTCTCCCTGTATCACGCCGACATGTGGGTGGTGCTGCGCTGCCAAGGTTTGGCATCAGGGGAACTAAACCCTGAACCACAAGAGGAGGCATCAGAAGCTCTGCAGAGGAACAGCATCACCACTTGTAAGCTCTTTTCTCACCTGCAGTTTATACATGTGTTTCATTACTTATGCAGCTATTTGGACAACACACATTAATCAGCATTTGTAGAGACTTAATTCTGCTGTTGCCTTGTGAGGAGGTCTGACACCTCTGAGAGTGAAGTGATGGTTAAAAAATACAGACAAGAAACACTGACGTGCCATAAAGACGGTGAAACAACAGAATAACGTGTTGTTAGTACAGTAATAAAGGAGCAAATACAAAAAACGCAGTTGCATGTTTACAGAGGAGAGAAGTTACATGACTTAAAGAAGTAATGGGACCAAAAATCGAGCCTAGAGGAACAACGCTAACAACCGCTAACAACCACTAACAACCCGAAATTTCAGGTTTAGAGCAGGAAACGACTTTAAATTTGATGCACACATTTTTTCCCATGTCCTCCTGTTTCTCCACCTCCTCCAGCTCCGTCTCTGAGCAGTCTGTCGTCGTTCGTAATGCTCCCCCCTCCTGATGATGAAGTCGCTGTCCAGCTCCAGAGACTAGTGGATCAGTGTCGCCATGGCAACAACTACTGCAAACAAGTGCTCGGCCTGTACCAGCTCTCTAAGGTACTGTGTGCAAAATATAAAATCATTTAATCAATCGATTAAACCTTTATCTATATAGCACCTTTTGAACAGATTGCTTTATGGATAATAGATTATTATAATATAACAAGATGATTATTTATAATCATTATTGTTTCTTTTTTATAGATAAGTTGAGAATAAGGCACATGGAACAAGGGCAATAAGACATAATAATAATATAAGACTATTGGACACTCAAACTAATGCAGATAAAAATAAATACATATAAATGTATTTATTTAATTAATGAAAAATGATAACACAAACAGTTTCATTTATATAAAAATATTGATAAAAACAGAATTATACAAATTACAAGAAAATAAAAGAAAGTAAGAGATAAAATAAATGATATGTAAATAAATGCAATAAATGATTAGCACACTTGAGATATTTGAGAAGGTGGGTTGTTAAAAACATCATGACTTTCTGTTATTTGAAAACCTCAGACTGTTCCAAAGTCTTTACTGGATATTTTCACATTGACTTCAATCCTTAAAATTGTACATTTACAGCAGCGTTGGACACGACCCTGTCTCTGTGTCTCTGTCCTTTCCAGGAGCTGCGCTGCTCCTACAGTGAGATCTCCAGGGAGGAACCTCACTCCGTGCTGGAGAAGCTGCTGCTGTCGGACCAGCCGGAGCGTTTCAAGAAGGCTCAGGCCTTCATCAAAGCTCAGGGTCTCTCAGCAGACACCGTGGCTGAGCTGGTCTCCTCTGCGGTGGTCCAGGCTCACCTGGCCTCCACCCAGCAGCTGCAGCCTGGTGAGAACCGAGCTGGGTTGAATTCTAAAAAATGACCTCTTCCACAGCAAAATTTCAAAAGAGCAGAAACTTGTTCTTCACTTGTGGTGGTTTGGTTGAATGTAAAAAAGGTCAGGAGTCGATATTTTGGAAGATATTTCACATCACACACACTCACATCAGAAGGTTTCTAATCTTTTCTACTTCAAAACCCTTTTTTCTCTCCATAACATTTCTGTCCTTCAGTCATGATTTAAAGACCACTGCCAGAGAAATAAAGACCTTTGTAATTTCTTTCCCTGGACCCTTCCACTAACTAATTAAACTAAAATCACACGAAAGGACATACAAGTTTTATTTGTAGTCCTTGAGGAGAGACGAATGAAATTACAAGGTACATTCAATCCCAATAACACAGCATTGTTTTATTCAATACAAACTTAAAGCTATACAATAAAAACTAATCTTAATGCAGATTAGAAAATGATGCACAATTTTTAAAAACAATACTGCACAGACTGTTTCAATGAGCCATAATTGACAACATTGCCGTACATGAATACCGACCCCGACGAGGACATAGACAGCTATTTAACTGTGGTGACACTTGTTAAGTATCCTGGAATATTCTTCTAGTCCTTTGCTGGCTCAACACAAAAGGAAAATCTGTCAAAAAGTCACTTTATCTCCTGAGGATGAGTAGACTTAGGACTAGTGTGGGACATGTTTTTGCAGATTGGAGGACTGTTGCTTCCATTAAGTGTGTGTGTGTGTGTGTGTGTGCGTGTGTGTGCACAACCCAGCAGAGAGGCAGGTATTGAGGCAGTCCGAGGGACGAGACTCGCTGGTCCAGCTGATCAAACTGTGTGAAGACCCGAACCTGGTAGGAGTCAAACTGATGGAAAACCTCAGCACTGTTCCACTAAGAGACCTCAACTGCAGTACGTCACACACACACACACACCCACTTGCACTTTATTAACACAGAAATTGTGGGAAATATTTTACATATTGTTGAAACAGAAGTAAGTGAAGTGAAAACCTGTTAAATTTGATTTCCTGGAAATATCTTTTTGCAGTATTTGTTTCCCATATTACAGAAATCGTTCTTCTTTTCGTTGAGGTCCGTTGTGTCGTCTCTTCCCTGCAAACACATTCCACAGTTTTGCTCAGCTGATCTGCTTTGACTGAAGCACTTTAAAATATTATTGTTAAAATATGCATCAACTGAACTGTGTCTGCCGGGCTTCAGCTGCCATAGTTACAAATGAGAAATGATGAGATATTAAAGCCTTGTGAGATAATGTTTTCCCTACATCACTCACAGATCTACTGTTTTAGCATTTAGTTTGACACCTGTTACATTAGTGTTCAGTATTTATGATCAGCATGTTACAAAGGAAACAGCACAACCTACACGTTATGATGTGAATGAGAAGCTATGGAAGGAACATAACATTAGTGTGTGTTCTAATTGTTGTTGTGTCAGGTTAAATAAGAATTACCTCCTGTCCTGTAGTCGTAGAGCTGTTGATCGTGGCCCACGACTGTTTCAGTCTCACCTGTAACATGGAGGGGATCGTCCGGGCGCTGCAAGCTGCTCGTCACCTCAGTCACACCTACCTGGCCCCAGGAGAGCAGTACAGCCTGTTGGTGAGACCTGTTTGTGGACATGTTGGCTTGACAGACAAAGTGGCTTCATGTGGGTTTGTCACTAAATAGTGTGTGTGTGTGTGTGTGTGTGTGTGTGCGCATACAGGTGCGTCTGCTGACAGGTATTGGCAGATATGATGAGATGACATATGTCTTCGATCTGCTGCATCAGAACCATCGTTTTGAGATGCTGCTGAGAAAGAAGGTGGACTCGGACAGAAGACAGGTTCAGAACACACACACACACACACACACACACACACACACACACACACACACGTCTCATGGTCATGCCCTGTTATCAGAATAAGAAATTATTCTAAACTATGGTATTAATAGTTTTACATAAGTAAATGAGAAATTAAAGCGACATTTACATATTGCAGTGTGAACAAAAGTATTACTGCAGTATTGAGCCACGTTTCCACACTAAAAGCCTCTGTGATGATCTTTGATGTGAAACACTTTCACTGAGTTGTTCTGTTGTAGTTTGCTTTGGGGTTTTAACTAAACAGAAACTTCAATCATTCATTGATTGAAATTGTAGCATTTATTATTTTAACTAACTAAGACAAAACTGTGACTGTACTGTTATAAAGACTCTACCATGAGTCATTTTACTATATTCATTCGATGTACCAACTTTAAATCGTTCACAAAGTTTCAGGTTCATGATGAAAAAGCAGCTGTGGTGTTGTTTAGGCTCCCAGTTCATTCTTCTGAAACACACGTGGCCTCTACTGTTTCACTTTTAACACCACTGAATGTTAAGGTGACACATGTCCTGCTGCAGAGCTCCAGCCTGAAGACGGCTCTGTTGGATTACATAAAGCGCTGCCTCCCTGCAGACAGCGAGAAGCACAACATGGTGGCGCTGTGTTTCAGCATGAGGAGGGAGATCGGAGAAAACCACGAGATGGCTGCCAGGACTCAGCTGAAGATGATTGAGTCTCGGGCCTGGGGTGAGTCTGAGAAACGCTCACCGCTTAGCAACAAGCATTTTGCGTGGTTTGATGTCCCACTGTTACTCTGGTCTTCACAGTGGTCACTCCTGATCTGAAGATGTCGTTGGTCAAAGTGCTGGGTCTGCTGAAGGACGCGGCCGAGAGTTTCTCCAAGGTGCCCGAAATTTTTTACATGCTGCTCTGATGCATTTATCTCCCTGACAGGAGAGTAACTGTGTGTGTGTGTGTGTGTTTCCAGGACTCGTGTGTGCGTCAGGCGAGTCGCTGTGTCCGTACGGCCAAGTTGGTTGCTCTTCAGCTGCACTTCCTGAACCAGGGATCAGATCTGCGCGTCATCAACCTGCAGCCTGCAGAGCTGCTGAGAACTGTCACAGAGCTGCCGCGATGCTACCAGGTGCGTACACCCTACGCTGAGCTGGACGCTTCATTTCCTGCAGCCACAGGCCTGTTACAGACTACACCTCCTTTACGAGATCCCGGCCTGCTTTCTCACAACCACTATGAGCTGATAAACCAGCAGTTTCATCTGCTCTTTCTCCCCAAGTCATCACTGAATAATTCATGCTTCATATGAAATGACATGTTACAACAACTGAGTCAACAGAAAATTCATTTATAACCCAGATGTAAAGATTTATTTTCTTCATTTAAGTCTGACATGTTCTCACACTGTGTGAATGCAACATAGAAATTAAACCTGGAACAGTGAGAGTGAACAGCCACAGCATGGACATGATCCACAGCGTGAGACACAGACACACACACACACACACACACAGTGAATAACCGATAGTGTTTCTTGTGTCTCAGGTGTTTGTGGTGTCAGAGGCGTATGGCTACACCCCAGACTGGGCAGAGGTCTTGTACCAGAAGGTCGTCCTAAAAGGAGACTTCATTTATCTGGAGGAGTTCAAATGCAACCGGCCACTGACCTCCGGCCTGTTTGAGGACATTTTTAAGAAGTAAGACAAAAAAGAAACACCATTATTGGCTGTGACACAAGTTAATTACCTCAAACTCACCTGAATGTTTGATCTCATCTCACCTGTGTGTGTGTGTGTGTGTGTGTGTGTTGTTTCAGGCTGGACGTGGCTCCCAACACTGTCACTGCCAACGTGAAACGCCTCCTGACACACTGTGATGACATGTACAGCCGCTACAGGCTGGCCTATCAGCAGAACCTGCACGACGTCACCAAATCCATGCTGCAGGACGCCAACACGTCCAGCTACCTGAAGGACAGACTCAGCAGCTGATCGCTTAAAGTGATCACAGGTTACTGGATCCATAAGTTCTGGTGATGAACACAAATTGTAGAAACCTTTTTTTTTAACTAATTGTAGAGATAAATAAATGAAGAACTCTTTTCTAACAGATCGTATCTTTGCTGTCGTGTCATATGATGAGCAACGGAAACTGAAAAGCGTCCAATTAATCAACAAGCACAAAACATTATAATAAAATTGTGAAGTTTTACATTTTCTAAACTGTTGTGTTCCGATACCTGAGATTTCAGCTTCTGCATCTGTCAGACACTGCAGACACAACCACAGCTCATGCTGAAACTTCATCCAGGATTTATAGATCTACAGCTGCTCATATGGTGAACACACAAGCATGGAAGGAAAATCCAACCGATTAGAATTACAGCTCAAGCTACGGCTGCAACTAACGGTCATGTTTTGGTCGATTATTTGTTCAGTTAATCTGTAAATTATTTTCCCATTTTTATTTTTTTAATAGAACAATTTAATTTTGTTCAAAATTTAAATTGGAATTCATCAATCATGTAAATTTCAATATTTTATTCAATCATCAAACTGTTTTACAGACTAGCTCCATTCAAGGTCAAGGAGTGTGGTTCGATCTGCATATAGCAATTCAACAGCAAAATAAGTCAAACAGTTAGAAGAGCAACATGTTGTTCTTCTCTCCTTCAAACCCTCCCACACTTTTTCCAGTTTGGTTTCATCACTAAACTAAACTCAGTCATCTTACTTCCTACAGTTCAACTTGAATTTATGGAAATGCGATTCACGATACATCGTTTCCGTAAATTGTCTTATTTTACGGAAATAGTATTTAACCGCGTGTATAAGTGTGTGCAGACAATTTATATTGATGCATCTTCCCACATCAACACTCTTTATGTGATTTGTTGTGCAGTTGAATTGTGACGAATAAAATGATCCTACATTTTTTAAACATCATTAAATGTTAAGTGCTACATAAAGCACATAACACACTTAATGCCACATAAACACAGGTTGAAGTAAAACTTACTTGTGCACAGGAAGTGAAGCAGCCCTGAAACCCAAAAGGACAAATGGACAGAAGAGTCAAAGAGACAGCTGTAGACTTTAAATGTGTAAACTATTCTAATATTAAAATCCTATTGAGATCTAGCAGAAATTCATAATTGAACTGTGAAGAACTGATTGAGCATCATTTTTACAAACACTATATAAAGACTCTTATTACTTGTTTGATATGACTTTGTTTTTGATGTTAGTATAGTTTTTAATGTCTGGTTAAAGGCGTCATTCAGTATCAGTTTGACTTTATTTATTCACATTCATGTTAGCAGACTTTATACATCACTTCATAGTCACAATTATTTCTTAATCTTTAGTCTATTCAGCTCATTTAGGATACAGCTGACATTGTGCTGTGCTTTAAGAGAAATGACCCACTTCCACCTTTAACCTGTGTCTGTACCTACGTCTGCAGAGCTGGAAGGTGACGAATCAAGAGCCGAACAAATGGCTACAGCAGCGAGACTAGAATCTGATGTAATGAAACAGTCCTTTGGTATTTTGTTGTCCCCCACATTAAGTACATCAGTGAGGACTGACTACATGACCACATCTGTCTGCACTACAGTTCAACAGCAGCACGAACAGCCTCCAAAACTGAATCAACTCCTCTGAGTGTGAACACAAACTGAACTTTATCGCCTTCATGAAGGAGGATTTACTGCAGGACTGTTGGATTAGACTGACTTAGTTTGAGCCCGAGTAACTTGGGCTGCAGCTGAGCAGACTTTGCTTTGTAGATATGTTCATCATATCTACAACAGCAAAGTCCCCACATAGACTCAGTCTCCTTAATCAAATGGGAACTGGGTGAAGTTTAAGTAGAATGAACTCAGTCCCTATCACTGATCCCATTTTGTCCGTCTCCTGCTGACAGCTAAAGCTGCTACAGGGTCCTGCCTGGTTTGGGACTGTGCCTGTCTCAGTGTCCCACACTTTTTCCAGTTTGGTTTCATCACTAAACTAAACTCAGTCATCTTACTTCCTACAGTTCAACTTGAATTTATGGAAATGCGATTCACGATACATCGTTTCCGTAAATTGTCTTATTTTACGGAAATAGTATTTAACCGCGTGTATAAGTGTGTGCAGACAATTTATATTGATGCATCTTCCCACATCAACACTCTTTATGTGATTTGTTGTGCAGTTGAATTGTGACGAATAAAATGATCCTACATTTTTTAAACATCATTAAATGTTAAGTGCTACATAAAGCACATAACACACTTAATGCCACATAAACACAGGTTGAAGTAAAACTTACTTGTGCACAGGAAGTGAAGCAGCCCTGAAACCCAAAAGGACAAATGGACAGAAGAGTCAAAGAGACAGCTGTAGACTTTAAATGTGTAAACTATTCTAATATTAAAATCCTATTGAGATCTAGCAGAAATTCATAATTGAACTGTGAAGAACTGATTGAGCATCATTTTTACAAACACTATATAAAGACTCTTATTACTTGTTTGATATGACTTTGTTTTTGATGTTAGTATAGTTTTTAATGTCTGGTTAAAGGCGTCATTCAGTATCAGTTTGACTTTATTTATTCACATTCATGTTAGCAGACTTTATACATCACTTCATAGTCACAATTATTTCTTAATCTTTAGTCTATTCAGCTCATTTAGGATACAGCTGACATTGTGCTGTGCTTTAAGAGAAATGACCCACTTCCACCTTTAACCTGTGTCTGTACCTACGTCTGCAGAGCTGGAAGGTGACGAATCAAGAGCCGAACAAATGGCTACAGCAGCGAGACTAGAATCTGATGTAATGAAACAGTCCTTTGGTATTTTGTTGTCCCCCACATTAAGTACATCAGTGAGGACTGACTACATGACCACATCTGTCTGCACTACAGTTCAACAGCAGCACGAACAGCCTCCAAAACTGAATCAACTCCTCTGAGTGTGAACACAAACTGAACTTTATCGCCTTCATGAAGGAGGATTTACTGCAGGACTGTTGGATTAGACTGACTTAGTTTGAGCCCGAGTAACTTGGGCTGCAGCTGAGCAGACTTTGCTTTGTAGATATGTTCATCATATCTACAACAGCAAAGTCCCCACATAGACTCAGTCTCCTTAATCAAATGGGAACTGGGTGAAGTTTAAGTAGAATGAACTCAGTCCCTATCACTGATCCCATTTTGTCCGTCTCCTGCTGACAGCTAAAGCTGCTACAGGGTCCTGCCTGGTTTGGGACTGTGCCTGTCTCAGTGTCCAACAGAACCTGTGGCACATTAGGTTGAAAATGTAGAGCATTAAGTGCTGCACATCCAGCTTTAGCCAGATGTAAACTAACGAGCCACCGCGTGTTGTATTGTTGTCCTTTTGTACTTCTGTGTTTCACGGAGTCATGTCTTCATCACAGTGTGTGCGGATCGGAGGAGAGAAAAGTTGGGGGCGTGGTCGTCTACATCAACATCAGGTGGTCTTCCTGTTAGAAAATCCTGTACAAAGGATCCAAACCAACAGCTTGGTCAGTCTCCAGGCTTTGGGACGTCAGACTCTGTGTTGTTCTCAGGCCAAACACACTGGTTCCATGTAAAGTCACAAGCACAAAGTGATTTCAGGAAGCAAGCTGCTCAACAAACAGCAGCCATGGAAGTTGTTTCAGCAGCCGTGTCCTGAGTTTTACAGACTGCTGTGAGTGGAAGCTCTATGTAACAGAATCTATGAGTAGTGGGAGTAATTGCTCTTATTTTTTTTCTATTTTTATTTTACTTTACTGTTTGACATTTATTGTGGACGGCAAAGTAAGAATTTCATTGTGCAGTGAAACATGATTTCTGTCTGTGCATATCTGTCCCTCCACTAGATGGTAATCCAGGCTCACAGTTTTCCTGCTGCTTCGTTCACAGTGAAAGTCACGATGTAACACTGTTCTGAAGATGTTTGAATTTCTCTCTGTGACTTCAGCGTTTTTTTTACTTTGTTAGCTTGTTAAATTTCCTTCAGCCATTAACATGATTTTGTGGAGATGTAAATTGCTGAAACTCTGCTTTTCTGTTTGGTTTCTGGCTCATTACTGCTGCAGGCAGAGGCTGGTAAAAAGCAGCAGAGTGTGCAGAGCAGAGGATGCTGAGAAGCTTCCTGAAATAAAACCTGCGTGGCTGCGGACACCGTGCAATATTATTGCAATATTATTAGATAAACACGGAACCATGTATTATTCTCATTAAGGGTATAAACTGTTGGGCAGCAGCTCTAAATGTCCAGGTTTCCCGTCTCCCTCTTTCAGTCCCTGTTTATCAGCACTAACGTCTCTAATAGAGAAAGTCATTAAGAAAATCACATCACATCATTCACCTTTCATTAGCCAATTAATCAGGAGTTTAGATCACACTCAGCTGAGCAGAAGAAAGCTTCCGAATGGGGGATTCAGAAATTAAAGAATCCATCGGACAGAGATGATGCTAAAACACATTAGTCCTTAATGATTATTTAACACTGTGAGAATGAAGGACAGATGACTGAAAGTTGAATTTAGAGGAAAGAAAGTAAATAATACATGACAGTATGAAACTAGACTGAATGTTATAAAGAAACAAGTCAAAAATTATGGGATAAAAGACAAAGCTACAAGGAAATAAGTCAAAATGAAAAAAAAATGTTTTTAATTACGTAAAAATTTGGTTAAAAGATGAAACCACAAAATGAAGCCAACAGTTCAAATTAAGAGGGAACAAAGTCACAGTTACAGGACAGAAAGACACAACAATCTATGTTTTGTCTCTATAAGACAAAAACGGACCAATTATGAGTTAACATATAGTTATTTAAAATGTTCTTCTGCTTGTGCTTCTGTAATGTGTTTTCTGACATCAGAAGAAACATTTGTTGCACGTTCCTTTGGTTCTGTATGTTTTTTTTAAAAATATAAACCTTTTGTCAGAGCTGAAGATCGAACCTCCTCGATGAAACACCTCCTGTAGTCTTCTCTTCTGTCAGCTGAGACGGCCACAGAACGACGTCCTGTCCAAATGTTTTGCCAAAGTTTGATGAGTTTTTTTCAAGCTGAAATCGAGGACAAGTCAACAGAAGTTAGCAGACACCCTGGTATCAGTGGCGTGACCTCGAATAACCGTGGTTCAACCGTGATGCCCCTTTTAATAGTGTTACACATTTACAGCTTGACTTGTACTCAAATAGTCGGTAGAGTAAAACTCTACTCACTGTCTACGGCCGACAGTGAGCTCAGTGAGTCCTGGTCCTTACATGGAAACACTGTTAGCTCCAGGTGAAGAGACACATCAGTTAATAGGTTTGTCCTTTAATGTGTCTTATTGTGTCTCACTATGTAACTTGTGTGGCATTTTAACATTTGGCAAATTTAATTCAGGTGTGTCGGCCCAGAAATGTCTTTACAGAGCGCAAAGCTGAAGAAAAACCAAATTATTCTACAGTATTGTGAAGTATTAACAACTATTCAGTGGCCTCTTCCATTGCCAGGTATCTTCTGTCATGTTAAGTTGTTGCAACTTATATGTGAAGTAATATCCTGGGGTTCATTTCTTTACAGTGGGCCCCTCTAACCAATCAGAGTTGATGTTGAGGACCTGTCCTGATTAAGGTTAGAGCATGATTCTACAAAAACTATCTTTAAAAATCACTGGAGCATAAACGGAGCTTTAAAAACTATAAAATGACAAAGGCATTTTTATGGTTCATGTAAAAAGAAACGTGCAGCCGAGGAAAAACGTGTGATAACATAATGTAGCAGCGTACATCAGGGTGTGAACTGCACTGAGGAAACATGTCTCAGATGTTGGCACACACCATTTCCCCTATTCAATATTCAACACATATTGGTGAAACTGTTGCTTTAACGTCTTTGCAGATGCCAGGAAAACATGCTCAGGTGGAGGTTTTGGGTCAGTGTGGTCAATGGCGGCACAGTCAATGAAGCATGAATGAGATCTGAAGGTGTTTTGGTTGTTTTCGGTTTGTTGAACTGTGGAGTTGCAGCAGCAAGAACGAAGAGAACAAAACCCATGATTTTGAATCCGAGACGTTTGACAGGAGGGTGTTAGCTCCATGAAGCAGGTGTATCTGATGTCTACATCTCCACACTAAGACACAGCTGTCGAATGATTATCGTGTCACATAAATCCAGTTTTCAGTTCAGCACGTCAACATCTTTTGACTTGAAAATGACCAGATCAGGGTTTGTTCAGCAGGATCGTTAAAACCACAGGCCACCTTCAAAGCCTGTGAGACCTGTGAGAACAACAACATTCTGGGAGATGAAGAAGAGCAGGAGAGGACTGATGGACTGAAGCAGTTCAGATGTTGGTGTGGGTGCATCTGTTCACACCTCACCTCAATGTGGCTCAGTTAAGATGCAGATGCTGTTTCACATTTGAATTTTCTAGGACTGTGCAGCTGTGGCAGGAGGAGCAGTGATTTCTAGTTTAGTGTGAAGGAGGCAGGAAGTCCAACATCAGTTCATCCAGCTTTGAAAGCACGACACGCACACACACACACACACACACACACACACACACACACTCCAGCTGCTGAAGCTTCTCCTTTGGATGTTTGTTGGGAGGGGGCGGAGCTTTCTCCCTCCTCCACTGATCTCTCTCTCTCTCTCTCTTCCTCTAGTGTTTTCCACCGGTTAAGGAGGAACTCCGCTCAGTCCCTCGTCTCACGGCTGCTGAGGATGGACGCTCGGATCTTCACCCTGCACATCCTGACACTGTGCTGCCTCGTCCACAGTAAGTTCAACACACACACACACACACACACATCTGTGAATGAATGTGTCCCACATTCACAGAATAATCAATAATCCTAAGAACAGTCGTCTTCCATGCGGGAAACGAATTCAGCAATAGACAAAATGAATAGATGTAAAGGACAAAAATCTGCACTAAATCGTGAGAAATACATCAATTAAAGCAAACACTGGACAAAATAACATGAACACTGTAAAAACAAAAAAAAAACACTGTGGCGCTGAGTGCACGTCTGGTCATCTCACCTTTTGGTGACACTGTTGTCGTCCAGACTTGGCATGAGTACGAGTTCACCATCCAAGCTGCTGTGCTACTGAAGGTGGATGGAGATGAACGGGTGGAGGAGCTGCAAAGTTCAAAGGAAGGAACACGTGACGAAATGGGACTTTTCTGTTAGTTTGATCATAGACGTCTTTGTCTGTCACAGCTTCACAACTTATAACTTGTCGTTTTGTAGTTGTAGCTTTCAGCAAAGTTCATACAGTCACGTCCAAATATATTTTATCGTTCTGTCATCGTTCTGCCTGAATGTTTGGTGGCGACAAATGAACACCATCATCAGTGGATTGGTCAGCTTTAGTTTGGTTGTTGCTCCTTTACGTCACCATCGAGCTGCTGTTTGGTTTCTTCTCTGGTGATGCTCTGCAGCTTTCTTCACTTCCTGCTTGTTTTCTCTGTTTTTCCCTTCAGTTTTACCTTTTAGCAAGTTGAAGTGCAGCTCAGGTGGATTCAGCTCCAGGTGTGATAAACTGAGAACCACAAAACGTAACAGATGAGAAAAAATTTCTTAAAAAGTTTCTTAAATAGTCCAATTATGTTCCAGACCGTGCACATGCTTCAGGAATAATGCTGCTCAGTGCTTTTAGCTCACACCTCTGAGCCATGCAGCTCTATTGTTGTTCGAAAACCACCGTGCAGGACTGACGAGCTGGTCAAGGTCTCATTCAGCACCTGTGCATCATCTCCACTGAGACTGATGAAGCCAGGCTGCACGCAGCCTTTAAGGCCTCTGTGATCTGGGTGAATCGAGGCTGTCTGAGATGAAAGGTGGCGATTGAGAGAGAAACTTGGGGAAATCTTTGATCGTGGATGCAAAGCTGGGGTCTTAGCTCTCCACTGTGACACCTCTGATGGCTGACAAACCTCTGCTCTGACGTTGTGAGATCAGTAAAGCTTTATTCTGCAGATCTCGACAACATATTGTTGTAGGTGTTTGCTGCCATTAAGCTTTTTAGGTGGAGATGTGACAGAAAAATGGGCACATTGTTCGTGTTTCTTGAAATCTCTAGAGGACTTCGACCCCTGGGCCAGCTTCACAGGTCCCCGGATCGAATCTCTGGCCAGCTGCTATTTGCCAGCAATAAGTCAGTCCCCTACAGGTGTGGCAGAGGCCTCCTGCAATTAGGAAGGTCTCTGAATGTGGACGAAATCCCTCAAAGCCCTACAACCACTAAAAAAGGAGTTTTGAAAGTATCAGGGGATGTTCCAGTCCCAAGTGAGGGACGCTCTCCAGCAGACAATTCACGTCCTCCATGTTTTGGTAATGTGGCACATTTGGCAGTACCTCCTGACAGGACTTAATGTGGTTCCGTGCTCGTCTGCAGGCTCTCAGCAGGGCGCGTACCAGCGGCGTCTCTACAAGGAGCTGATGAGGAACTACAACCCGTTAGAGCGACCGGTCAACAACGACTCCCACAGTCTGACCGTCCACTTCAGCTTCAGCCTGCTGCAGATCATGGACGTGGTGAGAACACACACACACACACACACTGACTGTCCATTGAGGGTTGATTTGATTAGAAAAAGACGAGGTACCTCTCTGTGCGATTGTCTGCTCTGGAACTAAGTGACCAAATGAAACCTGTGAGAGTTAAACTCCAAAGCAACATTTGCAGCATTTTCTTTTTCTTTCTTTTGGAGCAGAGAGCAGCTGCTCTGAGAACAGTTAAGTTCTTGAATCTTAAAAGACAGACACAAAACCTCGTTTAGTTTCTGTATTTCCTGATGTTTCTCCCAATATTCAGCAGCAGAAAGAGGTGAGACAGTCGTGGGAAATTCCTCTGTTCCCTCCTTTTTTTAGTCTTTCACTCCCCATTGTATTACAGTAGGTTCATTTACTCTAATAATATTAATTATTACACTAAATGAATACGTAAAATCATTGATTGCTTGCTCCTCACTGCCTGCAGTCTCGTCGTTCATCCCTGATGATCACTGTGGACCAGAGCCACGTGAGAAGCTGCATTGGCGACATGTTGTCCTCTGCATCTGGGTCCAGCTGAAAACACTAGTGTCCTCATCAAAAAGCTTTGTTTCCAGTTAAACTCGCTGCACAACTGAAACAGCAACAGTTACAGGTTTTCCTCAGCTGCTAAGATGCGTTTAGTGAAATCACTTTTACATAGGTTTCACACATTTTGATCTTTTATCCGAACAATTAACACGCACGAAATTTTGTCATTATGGAAAGAATAAAGTACAAATACTGTGCCGCTCAGAATTTGTGGAGCTTAACTTTAAAAGTTTGACTATAAGTTGTGTTTGAGTGAAAAATCTGCTGCATGTTTTTAAAGTTTTGTGAGAACAGTGTCATTTTGAGCAGTGAGCTTCTGTTTCAGCCTGTTTGTTCACTGAGGGGACACAGTGTCTCAAACAGTCTCAGAACGTGTCTGGGCAAAGTTTGTAGTTTGGTGCTCACTTACAGCCTCAGCATGGGCACTGACACGCTGCAGCACGGCAGCTGCTGCTGTCACCATCGCAGCGTGTGGTGATGCACACACACAGTTTGATACGGCAGGCGTCTGCAGAGGCTCCACATGGAGGAGAATTCAGTGTAAAACTGCAGAACAACAGCTGTGTAACGTTGACTCTGGTGATAATCTGAGGCCACGCGTTTCCAGGGCTTCAGGCTTATTTCAGTCTCCACTTCGAAATAATCTGTGACCCTATAGCCAACGCGAGGGATGTTTGAGCATTCGCAGACAACTCCATCCTGTTTCTTAATATCAATGTAAAACCATTTAAGTTATAAAAGGTGCAATGAAGACAAAGATCTGCTGGTCACATTAGGATGAGGGTCAGTCGTCTAAAAAAAGAATTGTGCTATTTATCTTTGTCGGCTCACTCAGGAGCCTCCATCCTTTAATTCCTTGAGTTTGCTTGGCTACGTGAGAGCGTATTAACAGGCCGGACATTCATCAAACTGACATGATCCATATTCATCCTCCCTTCTGCTGGACCGCTGCCACGTTCAAGAATAATTTAAAGGAGTGAAAGAAGCGATTGGACAGACTTTTAACTACGGCTGCAGTGACTCAGGTCACACTGATGGGTTTCCTGTTTTTCCCTTGTAGGACGAGAAGAACCAAGTGCTGACCACCAACATCTGGCTGCAGCTGGTGAGTAGTCGACTAATTTATTGACTTTTAGAAGTAAGGCTCCCTGTGCAACTGGTCTCCTGTTCATGTATTTAATCAGATTAAGATTAAGAAGAAAAAGTCATAACACCTTTATAACTACGGAAGCAGAGAAACTCCAGTGTCATGAGCCCCCACACTGCTGCATGTCTACTGTACCACTGTCCCATTTCTAAACACTGAAGTGCAGCACTTTGCACCCACCTTTGACACATCCAGATGCTGTGCCCAGACGTACTTCCTGTGCAGCATGTGTCCACTGATAAACGCTTTTTGCACTTTAGTTGTTGTTGCTTGCTGCTGTTTGGTTCCACCCACAGCTGCAGAGCTGCGAAGACGATTCACCATGTTGGACGTGCCAAGTTTCTAATTTCCTTAATTATCCGGTGGTGTTTGATTTTATGGATTTCCAAAGTAACCAGTCGATTCACCAAACCAGTAAATTCCCCATCTTCTGTGCTAAGCTAAGCCGCTGTAGCTTCCTTTGCACTGTAGAGATATGAATGTGGCATTGGGCTGAATCTTCTCAGCGAGAAAACAAATAAAGGACATTTCCCAAAATGTCAGAATATATTTTTCAGATATATTACATCTTTTTTAGCCGTGACTGTGCTCAGATGGGAGCTGGTGCAAGTGGTTAAGTTATGTCACCAGGGATCCAACACCTCTGCTGGACCTTCATCCATCCTCCTCTGCACTGCAGTTAGAATACAGAAACCGAATCCCAGATCGTATTTACAGATGGAACTATTTGTGCCGGGCAGGCCACCGGGGACGGTGGTAAACTCTAGTAATAAATGGAAGCCTGCAGCCTCATCGCCACGTCCTTCCATCAGCTCGGCTCCCAGTGACGCTCAGGAGGAACTGCAGGACTCCAATGTTTGACCCAGATTGCTTTTGTGTGCTGGAGGAAACCTCATTCCAGCAGGCAGCAAATGGAGCTGCGACGTCTTTCTCCGTCCCCATAAATGCGTCGTCTGCAGATCTCCTGCTTGCTCAGAGTCGTGGGCTGAAACTCTGACACCTTCTGCCATTCGATCCTTCACACATTTCTAACAGCAACTTCCCAAATCGTCTCACTCAATAAAAAGCTGCTTCCTTTGCCTTTTGACTGTGGTGTGAATGTCAAAGCTAATGGAGAGCGCAGGAATTCATTACCAGGGCTTCCTAAAGCCATTTCATGCACTTATCCACATTTAATTAGGTTTCTTATCAGGTCCTGTGGAATGTGTGTTTGTAAAGTGGTGATACACTAATCCAGCCTAATCTGCTGCCCTCGGATGGAAAGGTTGGTTCTTCCCAGGAGGCTCGACATTTCCTCACCGCTGAGCCCTTCCAGGACCAACTATTCTTTTAGCTTAATTTAATATGGCCTTCACCTCTCCTCCTCCTCCTCCTCCTCCTCCTGCTCCTGCTCCTTTTCCAGTGCTGGAGCCATTGCAGGCTTTTTTGTGAAGGGGATCAACTTCTGCTGCATTTCAGCATCGGGAGATGTGTGGGTTGATTAATGTCAGTGTTACTGCAGTTTCTCCTGGCAAACTGCAAAACTTGGAAAGTAAAAATTCAGCCTCAGTATTGACATTTCAGAGCAGATGTTTCCCCTCCGGCCTTCACAAACAGCTGGCACTTTAAAGCTTTTTCATTATTTTGATGATGATTTGAGGGACAGCATCCTTTTTTTTTTTTGTTTTCTCCCCCCAGTGGTGGAAACAGGCTTGAATAGTAATAAGATCCTCAGAAACCTCAAATTATCCAGTAATTCTGCCACAGTCATAATCCTGTTAAAAATACAACACCAAACCTAAAACTTATCCACACTGGACAGAACGAGTCCAAAGTAAATGGACTATAATTTGTTTAATTGTTGAAGATGGACCCGTCTGTAAAGTACTGGGACTTTAAACCCCCTTGTTTTTATCTTCTTTTTTCAAAAAACCTTAGTATTGCATCACTTAGACGCCTTTGCTTTCATGGGTTCAGGTTTCTTCTGGTGTCGTTCTACTTGGACTCTGTGAGCCTTTGGACGTTTCTTTGGACGAGAGCAGAAGACACAGAATTCCTCACCTGCTCGTTTAAAAACGTGAACAGTCTTTGACGTCTCTGAGCATAAAGCAAATTTGTCATCTGCAGCCCCCCAGTTAAGCTTGATGTATGGTAACTTCATTTATTTTAGATTCCTGTGCGTTTCTCAGTTTGTAATTAAAGAAATGTCAGGAAATGCAATGGCACTGGGTTCTAATTAAATTATGTAAAATAACCAAACGCGTGACATCAGTGGCTCAGTTTGTAGAGCGGCCGACCCTGAAGTTATGGGATAAATCGAATGGACAATCAATCAATCAATCAATCAATCAATCAATCAATAACCCAAGAATTTAACAATTCATTGGTAATTTAAAAAATAATAAGACAACATTGAAAATAAGTCGACAATAAATAAGCAATAAATTAATTTAAACTGAAATAAATGTTTGTTATTGTAAAACTCTTTCAGCATCGTTCTGTGTTTTTTATGCATTTTTTGTTTCATGTATTTATTTTCTTTTTTTGTCAAACCTGACTACAAATGTCCTTTGGAAGCATATCAAGGTCCATACAGATGCAGGTCGTGCAGCTGTGTCCCAGTCGTTGTGCTAAGCTAAGCTAAGCTAAGCTAAGCGTCCGATTGATTTACTAATCTACTCTGAGAGAGAACCCGATTCTTAATATTAACTTTGCAGGTAGATTTAGTTAAGACCAAGGGAAATGATGCATTACATCTTATTGTACATAAAAACTAATTAGAACATTTCTTTCTGATGATTTAAAAAGTGACAGTGCTGCTTCAAATCACTAAACACTCGCTGCTCCGTGAGCTGGTAACAGATGAAACTCACTCTACTGATTTAAAAAAATCTATTAATTGTTCTTTATGTCAGTGGACATAAAACCATTTATTCATTTCTTGGTGCATTTTTATGAACTCCACGGGAGAAAATCTAATTTAGAAAACATTTCTTTGAAGTCTGTCCCCAGACGTCTTCACACAGACAGGAAGTCCAGATCCTTGTCTTTGATTTCTGGGGGCATCTCTGCAGCCGCTGCCACAGTCCTGCTTTCAACAGATTCCTCCTGGGAAAAACATTCCAGCGCAGTGACAGGCAGTAAACAAGGCTGATAGAAATGTGTGCGACCTTCAGCTGTCACCGCTTCAAACCATCAACGCAGACCAAAGAGCTCAGAGAGGCTCTGAAACGGGCTGAGCCGGTCACCGGAGCTGTGAATGCAAATGAAACGTCAGCCAGCATCCTTCTACTACACAATGGCTCTTACATAAGCTTCAGCAGTATAATGGAGGTCTCTCAAAGGGGGACGCACAGCCGAGCGGCAGCTTCTCAGCTGCTTTCAGGCCAGAAATGCACTTTTATATTCTTTTTTTTTTGCTACTTTACATTCTCTCTATTTTTATATTGTTTAGTTGAACAATACGGACAATAGAGGTTATGTTGCACCTACAGTTCCAGCATGTACATTCTGATTAGAGAGGAGCAGTAGTAAACCTACAATTTACACAACAAAGAAAATCAGTGCACAGTACTAGAAAGTACTCAGTATTAAGTTAACTCCACCTGTTTGTTTGCTGCAACTTTGAACGTCTGAGTTACTTGTTGAAACGGGCAAATGGGTTCCTCTAAAGAGACCAAATCCTAATTTTGTAACTTTTCTTGTAACTGTTGGACACAGCTTTGATCTTTAGCCATAGTTTATTTCCTTATTCGCCCATGTTCACCAGACCCCCGCACAACTTTACGACTGTGCATTCTAACAACACTAGACCAATCTCCAAAAGCACTGGAGCAGTGAGGCAAAAGCTGCTTTGTTCTAAGTTGTGTATCAGGTCCAGATGTAATTAACTGGAAATAAAAGCTGAAACGTTGATCCGTTGTCTCTCATTCATCTTTTGACATCGAACCCAAATGTTTTCAGTCTACGGCAGAAATAAAGGAATTTGGCCTCACTGTTCCAATACTTTTGGAGGGGGAGTGTATGTTAATATATACCCTTCTACTAACTAAGCCTTTGAACTCCATGGACCCTCTCCCATCTCACTTGTCAATAGCTGTAATTATCCAGGGCTCAGATCAGTCCCACCATAGTTTGTAAAATGTACTTCACACTGTACTGCATTACTGTGAATCATAGTTTTACTCGTAACCTTCAAATAATGTAATTCTCCCTCTGTCCTCCTAAACGGGAGGCTGTAGCTCAGGTGGTAGCTCAGCCGTCCTTGAACCACAGGGTCGGTGGTTCGAATTCTGGTTGACTAGACGCCAAATTGTCCCTAGAATGGGATTTTACTATTGGAGTGAAAGTGTGTGTTTTTGTATGTGTGTCTGCAGTACTGGACGGATTTCTACCTGAAGTGGAACATGTCCGAGTACCCAGGTGTGACCACTGTCAGGTTCCCCGACAACCAGATCTGGAGGCCCGACATTCTTCTGTACAACAGGTACCTGGTCTTCATGCTGCTGACTCACAGCTGGTGGAGGGTGATCTGTCACTTTGTTCCCAGTATTTATACCATGAAAAAGTCATTTGTGCTCTCAGTGTAACTCTGTGGGTTGTTGACATGGTGCAGAGCCACATCGTGAGACCTCCTTGTTATCATGAGACGCTCAACTGAACTCTACTCGTTCTTCATGGGTTTTCTATTGAGATAAAGTTGTGAATAGTACCTGGTACATTTTGTTATGATCTACATGAAGCTGCAGACTGTTGATGGGTTGGAGAGAAGCTTCAGTTCATCACTGCTGTCTTCCTTCTAGCTGGCTTCAGCTTATGAAACACAGTTTATTTCCTTTTGACAAACGGCCACATCCCAAGAATCAGCAACATTCCCTCTATATTGTCCCTTGTTCCCCAGTTTGTCTTGGCTCTGTCCAGCTGGACAGACCATTCACATAAATGGGGTCATAACAGGTAGATTCACCAAAGAAAGAAAAGGGAAAGACTCTAGAGGAAGTGAGTGAGTAAGGTCAGGAAAACTCGTAAAGTCTCACCAGGAATCTATTAAAATGGTTTGGTGGTTTGTCTGTTGGTGGACAGGATGAAGATGCTTTAGGTCACAGTGAGACGCACTGAATGAGCCCATAGACACCTCAATCCGTTGCAGGTTTATTTTCCTCCCTCCTTGAGATTCAGTGAACGAGCTAATTCAGCTCATTCCCTCTCATCAGCGTTAACACACACACACTTCAGAGCTGCCGTCTGTGGGAGGTTCGCTGCTGGATGCTGACGAGCGTTTTGGCTCATTAACCGAGCAGGAACAAAGTTTAGACCTGGCAGGAAGAGAGGGCAGCTTGTCAGAGGGAATATTGACCTGGCTGGCTCTAATGAGGCGGGGACGACGGACGGGACCGAAGCCTGACTTTGACTTATAATTGGACACTGGGTCAACTTTTTCAACTATCAGCAAACTCACTGAGTAAAGATGTATTTTTTTTTTATCCCACTGTTTTTAATTGGCCTCATGGGGCTTTGGAAAGTGAGGACATTTTTAAAATTGAAAAGTTGTGACGTTTTTCAAAAGCAAACACACGGAGGTGGACATGGAAACCGGTGGATTTAAAGTAAGGGCATTTTTTAAAGAGGATGTTTTGGGGGGGGTCATTGTGTAGAGACCAGGGCAAAGAGAGAAGGGTGTGATGTGCAACAAAGGTCCAACAGATGGAGTTCAAACCAAGGACACTATTGGATGTAACCTTTCCCAAAATACAAGGACATTTTGTATAATGTCTTGTTTTGAACCCACAGGCTTTTTAAATGCAAGAATCATTTCTCTGATGTTCTGCTTTAAAGATTAGAAAAACGTGGGGACATTTTTGGAAAGCTATAGAAAACAGGCAAATATTCAGATGTCTTGTCGTGTCACAGATGGACACACTGTCTCACTGTGTCTGAATCTGTCCACAGTGCTGACGAGAGGTTTGATGCCTCCTTCCACACCAACGTCCTGGTCAACTCCAGTGGTCACTGCCAGTACCTGCCACCAGGTAACGTGTCTCCTGTCCCCTTTTTGATGTTGTCGTCCACAAACCACAGGAGGTGGAAGCACATTTCATTTGTTCCCACTTCTAACAGCACTGATGTGAGGGGGGGAGCAGTGGTTAGCACTGCTGCCTCACAGCTGGAAGGTTGTGGGTTCGCTGTGTGGAGTTTGCATGTTGCCTGTAGGTGTGAACTTGCGCGTGAATGATTGTCTGCCTGTGTCTCTGTGTGGCCCTGCGATAGACTGGCGGCCTGTCCAGGGTGGACACCACCATGGGGGGATTCATCATTTTTTTTTACCCTTTTTGCCGTCAGAGCCACAATTTCCAACCAGAAATCCATAACCAATAAACGTAACAGCTTTATTAGCATGAAAAGCTGACATTAATCAGTGTATCTCTGGGGGCAGGGGAGGGGGCTTGGACCGTCTGAACAGCTGTGAAGTTGGCTCGATTTAGCTTTTCTTCGGCCTCTACAGGCTCTGAGTGTATTGGAGCTCTGACAAAGTGATTTTAAAACCCTGTTTCATAACAACTCCACCATTTTTTTTTATTGCGGGATCATTAAACGTTGATCTTCCTCTGAAGGAAGCAGGTGCTGGTTGCTTTGGTTCGGTTCTGGCTGATCCACAGACTTAATAAAAGCAGTCCTGTGCAGAGGGACTGGGTTTGTTGGAGTCTGTAACATGAGGAAACGTCCCTGCTTCATTCACTCTGAATCCTGACTGTCCTTGTTTTTGTTCCTTTAATAACACAAACAAAGACTAAGATGTTTTCTGAGTTTTAGGAATATTCAAAAGCACCTGCTACATCAACGTGCGCTGGTTTCCGTTCGACGTGCAGCGCTGCGACCTGAAGTTTGGCTCGTGGACATATGGTGGCTGGTCTCTGGACCTGCAGATGATTGACGCTGACATCACTGGATACATCGCCAACGGGGAGTGGGACCTCGTGGGTAAGAGCAGCTCAAATATAAAGCTTTTCTTAGTTTTTTCGTTTTGCATTTGGTTTTGAATCAGAGCCATTTGAATCATAGAGACAAAGTCAGACGTGGGCGCTGCAGGTAAAACCTGTCAGTTCTTGGCTGATAGGCGTCAGAGTTCATTACCAGCTGACAGTTGAGTAGCTTGATCTCAAACAAAGGTGAACAGTGTGTGACACGTGCTCATCAGGTGAGGTTCAAATAAACACGCTTTGCGTTTAAAACAAGTTGCATTTTGCCTCTAAAATCACTGCACGTGCTGACGTCACTGTTCAGGACCACGGACTAAAAAGCTCCTTCAGGTCTTTCAGCAGCAGATAACTGGTCTGGTAGAGGACGGACTCTGTCCTCCGCCACACAGCTGCTGGAGGAGACTAATTATGAGGGATCCTCCTGGGTCCCAGAGGAGCTGAAGCTCCGCTGTTTGTACCAGCAAATGAAAGGGAATAAAAATGAAAGAGAGCGGAGAATGAAAGCAAGAGACTCTGCTCAGCCAACGAGCCGTTCAGAGGGAACTTAATTGAAAATCTCAGCAGCATGTTTTCCATTTACCCCCTCCCCCCACCCACCCACCCCCTCCCTCCTATCACCTCATGGAGATTAAAACCAGTGTAGTGAGCCACGCAGCGATGTAAAGACAGATGAAATGTAGCCAGGCATGATGCACTTTACTGCAGGAGAATCAAAAAGAAGCAGGGAGGTTTTTCTGCCACTTCCTCCAGGAATCAGTAGGCGAAATAAATCAGAAATCAGAACTATGGAGCTTAAGGTTAAAGAGTGTTTACTGCTCATTACACGAGAAAAGGGTGAGTTTGTTTGGATTCTTTCAGTAAAGCTGCAGCTGTCCCACATTTACACTAGTAACTAAGAATAGAAAAAGCAACCAAATAAGTGTAATGAAGATCAGCAAAATGTAGAATCACTGCACTGTTGTTCACCTCGGTGCAGTTTGCGTCTGTCCACACTGTTCTAACCGCTTCACAGGTCGACGGGTCAGAGTGGACGTTCCTGAGCTTTTGCACTGACGAGAATGAGACAGACGTGACCTTTGGCCAAAAAAATCCCATCAGTTCATCTTTGACTCCAAGTGCAAATTTTTATTTTTCTTAATTAATTTTTAAAAAACTTGATGTTTGAAACTGTGATGCGTTTATGGGCGTTCGACAAATACACCCCTGCCGCCAGCTGCTGGACAATTACACATTAATCCTAGAACTCTGCAGTTAGAGTGTTTTGTGTTTAGCACTGTGCTCACAGACATAAAGCAGCTGGCAGTAACTGGACTCATGTTTATATGAAGGACAGGGACCATTTGAACGTCCTTCTCTGAACCAGATGAAGCCGATGATGTGATTTCTTTCTTACTGCTGAGGCTCTAAGATTAGCTGTCAGCAGTAACAGAGGTCAGAGGTCACAGCGTCTACACAACTGAGGGAAACCTTGTGTCTAGTGTAAGGAATAATAGGAGATGACTGGACTTGAAAAAATGGGAAGGTTTTGGTTATTATCAAATCATGTGCTTATCGGAATATCTTTGAAATGGCACAAACATGATGGCAGCACAGGATTATTATTCCACTATGAAAAGGAAAGCAGGCTTCTTTCCTGTCGTCCTCGTCAGCAGGCTGCTCAGCGTTTGATTTTGGGGGAGGATTTGATTTTGTGTGAAATGTTGAAATAAATGTCTTGTGGAGAAACAAATGACCTTTCTGAGACATCTGAGGTGAAACAGGGTCATGTCTGTAAGTCAGAGAGTGACAAGAGCCAACGTTACGGAGGACAATCCCCCACAAACCAAGACGTGACGGAATGTGTGTGTGTCGATCCTGAGGTGGGAGAACGAGCAAGAAAACAGACTTACAGACTCTAAAGTTACTGGGTCAACCTGCTTTTCCAGAGCTTCCCCAGATGACACCATCTGAAATCCTAATGGTGAAAATCTCCTCCGGGTGATGTCATCTGTGGGTGTTTTCATATAGTTATGTCAGAGAGAAGTCTAACAGCATTAATGTTCGTTTACGCGCTAAACTCGAGCCACAGAAAGCAAGTTGAACATTGGTGAAGTCGCCCTTTAATAATGTAAACCTGTCACACAGAGCCAGAACCACTGCACAGATATATGCTGCCTTCAGAGGTTTCCTGTGAGACCAGGACCAGATCGTTTGTTGGTGGTTTGTTCGCAGAGGTTCCTGGGCGGAGGAACGAACGTTTCTACGACTGCTGTAAGGAGCCGTACCCTGACGTGACCTTCACCGTGGTGATGAGGAGGAGGACGCTCTACTACGGACTCAACCTCCTCATCCCCTGTGTCCTCATCTCCACCCTCGCGCTCCTCGTCTTCCTGCTGCCTGCTGACTCTGGAGAGAAGATCTCTCTGGGTGAGGACCCTTTAAAACAAAGCTGGGTTTGGGTTTACTCAAGTAAAGGTACGAAGCAGATTATTTACATTTTAGTACAAAATAAAAGTAAATCATAAGAAAACAGTGTATTTTAAACATGACTGATTATGGTAATCATGGTAAAACATGCACAGTAATTTAGAAACTAAGGGTCAAAGGTCACTGTTGGTAAAGGTGGAGCTGAGTTTTACCACGTTATCAATGATTTAAATCTTGTTTTATATAGCAGCAGCATTTTGTACAGTTCAAAGTGCTTTACAGAGTTAAAGAGAGAAGAAAAGACAAAAGGACTCAAATGGTAAAAATACTAAGACAAAATTGACAATAAGACTCCACCAAATGAGGACTATAAGACATGAAGGTATGAGGCTATAGGACAGTGAGACTAACACACGTAAAAGATTACAAATAAAAAAAAGAGATAAATCAGATAAAAACAATGATGGATAAAACATGAAAATCAACGAGAGGATAAAACAAAGTAATAAATCACATAAATTATATGTAAAAACCAAAATTGCTAATTGCATTTGATTTAAATGCACATATAAAATACTTTATCCAAAGACCAAACTAAAAGGCTGGATTTCACATTTGCTTTTAAAATCATCCACACTTTTGTTCTGAGATCCTCACTTTCTGTTAGTTCATATTATTTTTTTAAATGAATCCATCCGGCGGTTTTAATGCTGATCTGTGGATATTACAGCACATCACAAAAACACGACCTCTTCACCATATTGAACAATATGAGACCAGTTCCTGGTCGTAACATCTCTGCAGTTTTCATCAACAGACTGCTTCCCCAAACTTTTGCAGCTCATTAACTGGCTCAGTGGCTGTCGCTGCAAACAGCTGCTTTCAGCAATCACATGCAGTTTCTTCCTGAAATGCACATCCTACTTCCCCCATGAATGCTACACAAATATATAATCTTACGTGCATTGTTGATAAGGGAGCAGTGTGGTATATTACCAGTAGCTCTGTGGTGTTTTTCACAGTTGGCGGTGTTACGAGGCCTGTTGAGCCTTGTGTGAACGTTTTTGAGTGCGAGTGAGCGCTCTTAGTTTGTGTGGATCTGTGTGTCTGAGATGAAGGTGCCCTGTCTGATCGGCTGGAAGTGCCGGGAGCTGATTGGTGCATCTTACGCTTCCCGGGGTTTAAAATTCTGGCTCCCAGCAGCCAAACTGGCTTCTCTGGCAATAAATAAAAAAATTAATAAATTGCACACTTGGATTTTGGTTGGGGACCTGGGTGGGAGCAGCCTTATTTATCCTTGTATGTTACTCTCCTACCACCTAGACAGGGGCGGAACAAGCGCAAACGTGGGATTTATCAGTGGCTGTGAATAAACTGAGTTGACGAGGCGTTTGTGTCTGCAGGCATCACGGTGCTGCTCTCTCTAACTGTCTTCATGCTGCTGGTGGCTGAGATCATGCCGGCAACGTCTGACTCCGTTCCTCTCATAGGTGAGCACCTCAATCAGCGCTTCATCACGTCATCACACTGTTCCACCTTCATCACCTGACTCCCCTCTCAATATGTGTCAGCGCTGAGTTGGTAGTTACGCATGACTGAGCAGGACGTGGAGTCAAAAATCTCAGCCTCACAATTCTGAACTAAACCCAGTGGTTTTAAAGTCGGCACGTGGTTGAAGAAGAAACCGCATGTGAACAAGACGAGTTTGGTGTTGAGAAATACTTTTCCTGCTCAGTTAGTCCATCAACTAAACATTCAGGGATGAAACATCAGCCCTCCGGCATTAATCCTATGTACGGAGACGCATCAGTCTGGTTGCTACTCATCTAGTGTTTAGTTAAAGTGGCAGGAAGTTGAACAAGATTGTCCAGGTTGTCCCGGCAACATTTTCTACCTCTGTTTGAAGGATCCTAAGGTGTTTCCAGACCACATGAGACACTTAGACTCAGGGTGGAGGTAGCCTGATGAGGGGTCTGCACCACCTCAAGTGAATTCCCTGTCTGAATTCTGGATCAATGAGGCTTAACCCAGGCCGAAAAAACTCTTTACACCCAAAGCTGGAGCATCGTGTGCATTATGTTGAGCTGTAAAATTAATTTCAGTGTGAATTGAAAATGAACTTTGATCGTATTGCAGATGAGCACTGGTACATAAAAAGTCACGGACCTGGTTCCTCGTGGTCCTGCAGCTCACTGCCAACCTGACAACAGCAATCCACCATTTTCCAGCAGAGAACAACACACCTCAAAATAATAAATGACTAACACTGAAACTCCCTCTGGAGAAGTGTGTAAATCTAAACTCACCTTTGTCCTCTTGTGTTTCAGCTCAGTACTTTGCGACGACCATGGTGATTGTGGGTCTGTCGGTCATTGCTACAGTTCTGGTTCTGCAGTATCATCACCATGACTCTGACGGAGGACACATGCCACAATGGGTCAGCTACTTCCTCCTCCTCCTTCTTTTCTTTTCTGCTTTGATGCTGTTGCTACGGTCTCGTTTGTGCTAATTTGTCTGTGGCTCATTCAGTTAACGAGCTCCGGGATTTAACAAGCTCCTAACAAGCAGTGTCAAGCTACTTCATTCACAGCAGCTTGAAAGTGAAGGACACGTTTAACATGGAGTTGTTGACATTTTGGATTCGCTGGGTCTTTACCCTAACTTGTACCTTTACAGCTAACTTCCTGACCCTGACCTGATTCTAGCCTACAGCCAGGTCTTGAACCTAAAACAGCCCTGTGAAGGTGTGAGCACAGACTACAATGCAGGCACGATGAGAGTCTCAAACCAAAATGCTGTCATGTACACGAGCTTTCCTTTGGGAATCTGAACAAGAGAAATTCCATTAAGGTGGAATTTAGTTTGAAGGTCATAGCTCTTACCTGTGCTGTGTGTGTGTGTGTGTTTGTGTGTCATGTTGCGGTGTGGAGGTGACAGCCTGTTCCTGCTGAGGAATACGAGAGATGACTGCTGAGCTGTGAAGGTGGAGCTGTGATGCTAAAAGGACAAATGTGTCTCGTTCTGGGACCAGTGGAGACCCGCAGTGTGGAGAGCAGCACTCTGAGACACTAACAGAATAAACCTAATAACCTTCTCTCAGTGGTTTATTTTGAGCACAGTCCATCCTCATCGTTCATTGAATGACTTTTTAATATTTACTTTATAAAAGAAGATGTAGGTCAGATGATGAAGACAACAGAATGTAAAACGTGTTTGAACTTTGCCTGGTAAATATTTAATGTGTGAACTGAAATGTTGGTGTGAAAGAGGAGATTTCCTGAGAGCAGCCACAGATTGAACTTCACTTTCATGTGTAAAACTCACGCTGCACACACACTTGTACACACGTCACACATCAACTCATCTCATGTTCCGCATTAACTCGTCTTTGCATAAATGAATTTTAATCAACTTGTTTTTATGTACATATTTTTGACTTTGTACTTTGTAAAGTCAACTTCCAAAAACGTTACTATAAATATTCCTCTTCTTCAGCCACCAAACCTGAGGCTGGTTGCAGTAACTTATATTATTGTTGATGATACTTTTTCTTTTTTGTTTTTTTTGGTTTAACTGTTTTTAAGTTTCACATTCAGTTTGATGATGTAGTATATAAATATTATCAGTATATAATATCAAAGTCCTCTCAGTGAGGTGGACAGAGTGGTGGACGGCACAACAAGACACAGGACTTTTCCACTGCAGTCTGGGGTTAAACTCAGCGTGAGATATGTGCATGTAGTTACTAAAGTAAAGAAGAAGAAGTCGCGTGTGACGTTATTTTGCTTAATTTGTCTGAAGCTGTTTTCTCTCATTCTTAACACAGTTGAGTGTGTAGGTGAAGTCAGACACAAAGGATGTAAAAAGCAGAGCAGTGTGATGCACATTCTTTGCAGTTGAACTGATTTCATGAAGCTCTGTCAGAGCCGTGATCCCTGAAACATCTTTGTATTTTTGCTGCTGTTGCCAATCAACCTGCCAATTTTGGAATCATTCAGAAGGTTTTAGAAACTGTTTAGTTCTTTTGTCAGATGAATAAATGTTCAGCTGAATTAACAAATCAGGGTTTTGTTTCTCTCCTTCTTGTTCTCTTCCTCTCGCCTCAGACTCGTGTGATTTTGCTGAACTGGTTCGCCTGGTTCCTGCGGATGCGGCGTCCCGGCGAGGCGAAGGTGCGTCTGGCCTGCCACCACACCACAAAACGCCGGCGCGGCAGCCTGTCCAGCCTGGAGCTCAGCGTCAGCCAGGGGTCGCTGCGGCACCACCCACAGGTAGCCAATGGCAACCTCCTCTGCGTCGGCTTTCGAGGTATGGAGGGGTTACACTACACCTCTCCCACCGAACCTGAGCTCCTCTGCTCACGGCTGGTGGGAGGTGGCGTTGGTGGGGAGGAAGACCTGCTGAGGGCAGGAGGTGGGGCTGCAGTAAGAGGAGCAGGAGCAGCAGGGCTCTCAGCCCTGGAGGTGGAGCTGAACCTGATCCTGGAGGAGGTCAGATACATCACCAGGCGTTTCCGCGGGCAGGATGAGGAGGAGACCGTCTGCAGCGAGTGGAAGTTCGCGGCAGCAGTGATCGACCGACTGTGTCTGGTGGCCTTCTCGCTCTTCACCATCCTCTGCACCATCGGCATCCTCATGTCTGCTCCCAACTTTGTGGAGGCCATTTCCAAAGACTTCTTCAGCTGAGGCGGAGCTTCCAGCGGACCACGATGCCTGCTGTCTGCTGGTCCATGCATATAAGGACGAAGCAGACATGTGCTCGTCTGTCTGTCTGTCAGTAATTTCCTACTTCTACTGTCTGTGGCTCTTAGCTGCAGGCCCACGCTTTCCACTGAAGACCTACAACAAATGTAAAAAGGCTCAGTCATTTCCTAAAAACAGAAGGAAATGCTGAGGACTGTCTTCAGCAGTGTTCGTGATGATGTTTAATAGTGTTGGACATGATGTGATATAACCAGCTTAATCCTTCATAGTATGAATGTGCTCCTCTGTTGTCCACTTGAAAGAGCCTCTAAAACTTTCTATTTCACTCCCTTGGCAGCTGCAGCCACTGCATTTACAATAGATTCCAACTGTGACCAACTTTAGCAATAAAACTAATTGTAAAAATGTCCTTTTACTCGGTTTGCTCCATATTTCCAGCAGCTTCAGTCTGTTGACAGCTGGGTTAGCTGTGTATTTCAGATACTGTATGATGAGCTCGTTAGGATGTTGCTGTTCTCACCAATGACTCTTCCTCTTCAGAGCAGAGATGAAGAAGCTCGCTGCACCTTTGTGATGCAGCCAATCACTGTTGAACACAACATGAATGAAGAGAAAAGTAACAACCCTACTTGTTGTTCCCGTTGTCATATCTGAGACCAGACAAACACAGACAGCCTGTGTGATCAGTAAAATATCAGATGCAGATTGTTAAACACTGTTTGAGTCTATTGAAAATGACTCTACTCTACTGCCAACTGCTATTTAGTCCAACAGCATCGGAAGGAAAATTCTGTACCAAACTGCATCACAGGCTGTAGTTTAACCACTGGCATCATTGTTGTATTAATCCCGTTTGACATATGACTGAAAAATGGCCACACAATTGTACAAGTAGGACTGACAGGTTTGTAGGTTGTTGTAGGTCCATTTACAGAAGCATTAAACAACATCTTCCTAGTGTGGAGAACTGCAGGATCAAGACCACCGTTCTTGTGGATCCCTGCCACAAAAAGCAGCCGTAAAATCCACGGGTTCCTGTGATTTGGGGCCCACAGAGGCTGCACGCTAGCTTCCGGACTTACACCACACGGCACTGTTTGATTTGAAGTGAAAACTGAAATGACCCCTTGGGCTTCATGCCAGTCAGTTTCAGTCTGGTTGACTAAAGAGGAAGAGCATGTGAAAACATAAAGTATTTACTAGAGAACGTTTCATTTCCCATCAGTGAATATGATGTAACTGCATAATTGATTTTGTGTTAATCACTTGATTTACATGTCGTTATACTCTGATGATCATATGTTCTGAATCTAATAATAACATCAATTACTTGTACTGTTGGGCAGCTGAAGCATTATAAAAGACTGATTACTGTATTTTTAATTCTGATAGGAAAATATTTGCCTCTGAGTGCAGTGAATTCAAAGTATGTTACACGTGGAAATAAAGAAAAGTAAATGTCCTTTGTTTCGGTCTAACCGAGCTTTCAGGACTTAACACGCAGAACATCTCCTCTTATTGATCACAGTGATTTTTCTCACATGCGACTCAAAATGTTCAGAAATGAGCCTGATCCAACTCTAACTGAGCTCCACACACTTTGTGTGTTGGAGAAGTTGTTTTTGCCAAACCTGGATTCATCCAAGTCCTGATGGTGAGAAAGTGATCAGACAGAACCAGAGAAAGAGAAGCAGCAGATGTTCGGAGACACTTGTGATAAAATGCAACAAAACGCTGATGAGAGGGTGTGTGACTGTCAGTGCACTCTGTGTGTGAATAGAGTCATTTTCCAGATCATTCTCTGGCTAAACTCATTTCCTTCTTTCTTTCCCGTGTGTCATTTCTGATTTGGCCGCCTGTGGAGGCTGAGCTGAGGCCGAACGAGTCCTGCTGTTATTGGCCCAACACTCAACCAGCAGCTCTTTCAGGAGGAAGAATACGTCCACTCTGTTTAAAAGGCCCAATCAGCGAGGACAGTACTGCTTTGTGGCACTGACAGAGTGGGACACAGTCTATCTGCTGGATGTCAGCAGCTCAGACTGCTGGTGCACGAGCTCTGTTCTGCATCCAAGTTTCACGACAAACCTGAGACATTTGGAGGCTGGAAGAAAGAAAGAATCACTGCTGTGCAACGGGGAAGATCTGCCAGACTCAGAGCTTGAAGCAGCAAATACAAAAGTTAAAAAACAGTTTAAAGCTCTGCGAGTTTCCCTACAGGTTGTAATATTCATCCCATCCCCAGAAAGAAGCTGTTGGAATAAAAATTTAAAAAAAAAAACATGTCGGAGAAATAAAATCTGGCTGTAGAGCTTTTATTTAATACCCAGACAAAAGCCGTGAGTCTTTTTTAACTGCAGCCAAAGACCTGTGATTATATCACCCTCAGCCTGTTTGAATTTTGTTTTATACACACAAATGCTGCGTCACTGCTGCTGCTTTTATTTACTTTACCAGAAAATATATAAAATCCTACTTAGTGCTGCTTTAAATCTCATTATCAGGTTGGTGCTGACCTCTACTGAGCAGCTGTGGAAGTGTGGAAGCTCCACATCCCAGCGATTGGTTTACATGAAGAATACGTCGATGTTCATTCGAGTCCCCAAGAAAACATCATGTGAACGAGCTCGGAGGCTGTTTTAAACCGTATATGATGAGAAGCTGTTAAAATGTAGATGTTAACGAGAGTTGTCATGAGTTTGCACTAAACAAAGTACGAGCAGTAAAACAGATGTTTATGTTCCTATTTATTGTTTGAATGGAAATGAGAAGCAGGTCTGCACATCTGAATCAGCTCCTGGTGTTTGGTAAAGTGCGTCTTTGGGACAGAGTGCACGTGTCTGTGTGTGTCCACAGACGACAACTCGTATGATGAGAGGGACAACTGTACAGGAAGTCCAGCAGTCTGTCTGTCCACTGTCCTAGCTGCAGGAGTTTCTGTTTCTCAGCAGCTGGTTCAGGACGCTGGTCTTTTTCAAGACTCTAAGGTTGGAGATGTCCTCTGCAATGACTGGGATGTCGTCACCGTGACTTCTCTCCTCGCTTTCACCTTCCTCGCTGTCGGACAATGTACACAGCAGGGCATCGTTCTCGTATGTTGGGAAGTAATACCTTAGGAGACACGGAGGTCAAGGGAGGTCAAGGGTTCACTTCCATTTGAACCAAACCAAACGTGACTACGAGGCACCAAAAAATGAGAAGTCTTGTCTGTTGGACTCACTGTGGCTGATCCCAGGTGGACGCCTCTGGCAGCTTCATCACATGACCTTCAGCCAAAATGTGACACAGAACTTCAGCTCTGGACTCGAACTTCTCCTGGCAGCCATAGCAGCGGCTCTGGTGGATCTGCCGCCGGATGAAGTTCACCATTTTGACCTGCTGGTAGAACCTGAGATCTGAGGAGAGACAATTAGGACAGGTTGTCCTCTCATGGCAGTGTCCCTGTGATGCTCATTACAAAGCATAAAACTAAAAGACAGGGGAAGAAAAAAGGAGCAACAACTACTTCAGACTAACCCAACTCAAGTAATCAAGTTCAAATCCAATCTGATTTCAACATGGTGACGCAGCTTTTGGACATGTGCACATTGTGTTTTACTCACTGAGTTCTGTCTTCAGTTTATGCAGATCGAAGCCGTGATCCTCCTAAAAAAAGAAGACGCAGATTCCCATCAGCAATGGGGTAAACAAAGCGGAGCCTGCAGCAATGTGAATCTGTGATTGGCCAAAGTGTTGATGCCATCGAGAACACAGTTTGAGTCTGGACCAAACTGTGCAGGTGCAGGTGCAGGTTATCCTGAAGGTGATTCTGGAGGAATAGGAAGTTGGTACCTAAAGCAAAAAGCTTTAATCTTTATAATCTATGTACAGAGTCATGGAGCCACCTCTTGTTCTAATGCAGTCTAGTACGACTCCAGCACCCACTTTGACCTCAATAATAAACAGAGAATTATCCCCTTTCTGACAGTTTCAACCGAAAAACTGAGAAGTTATAACATGGTGAAAGTAGAATTCATGGCAGAGCTGCTGTATTGGATTGTGTTAAATTGCACCGCTGGTCCTAATGTTATGGCTGATTGGTGTAAACGTATGATTCACGGTTGGATCGTGGTGCCACTGAGGACTTTTTGCCTGTGTCTTTCTGCATTTTTGCAGCATCCTTAAATTCTTCGTAGCTGCTCTGCAAATGAGCTTTCGTGCTCTGTTATTTGCCGATCACGGTTTCTAGTGTCTGTATAACTGATGGACCTGATCCAGGATTAGATCAGGATTTGAGCAGCAGATGTCACCATTGTTAACTGTATCAGAGCGTTTTCAGCACAACAGCTTCGTATTGATTCGGTGCTTCCAAAGCTTTTGCTTTAGTTATAATCCCGTCTCTACAGGTGCATCGAGTACTTGGTAACATACCGTCTTTTCTTTGCCTCAGATCACGACACTTTAAAAGTGTCCTACTTATTATTAGTAGAAATTCAAGCCTGTTGTAATGTTGATCTCAGTGAAAGGCTCCTAATGTCTATAGTAAACCAGTTCATCGAGATGAGCACTGGACCAGTATCAAAGCTGAGGGAACAGGAATCAGCAGTCTTGTGGTTTTACTGTACCTTCATGTGTGTGTAGATCTGCTCCATCGTCTCTGACTGATGATCACAGAACAGACACACAGCAGAGACGGGATGAGCCTGCCAGTCCGACCAGTCACTGTGGACAAAACCAGACACAGCTATGAGCTGAAATCAGGCCTCTGTACATCTGAGGAGGCTGTTGGATCTGTAAAACCTGAACGTTATGTCCCCAGACTGATGTGTTCTGACCCATGTGGTTCCTGCTGGATAAACTTACTCATCCTCATCGTCCACTAGCTCGTGGTCATCTTCACTCTGCACTTCCTCCCAGGTTTTCCCCAGTTCCTGAAAGGAGGACGACAAGAGACGTCTGAAGATCAGCCGCAGAGCAACAATCCTGCCGTTATTCCAAAATCTATCTGGTGCTGAAACTACCAATTTTTAATCAACACCAAATCAAACCATGTACTTAACTGTCACAATAACTGGGCACTGAAGTCACAGAAAACCATTTTAAAGTAATAAATGTGTATTTACTGCAAAAAGAGAACTATATTAAGTTTTCCCCGAACTTTAAAGGCGTGTTACCTACGTAGGATTAAAACCCTGTTCCAGTTCCAGCACTGTGGCTTTGACTTTATATGTTTCTACCGGATCAGTTACTGTGCAGAAAACAAACATTTCACAGCTGCTGCATGAAACATCTTTGAACATAGAAACAACAGGAGCCAAAGTGTAACGAAGTTTTTTCTTTTACCAGGTAGTTGATGACGTAGAAGCGGTCATACTCGCAGTTCTTGCTGTTGATGCGGCGGTGAGATTTTTTCCTCATGTGATCCTTCAGCGTGGTTTTGTCTCGAAATGTTTTCTCACAGTACAAACACTGCAGACTGACGAGAGCGTAACAGATACGTTGTCATCATACCCATGTTTTTCATACCCATGAATTACTATTAAAAATACGTGTCAGAGAAACTTCATCAACCTTGAGCAAAGAGTAAACTCTGGGATTTCAGCAGGTCTGTGTATCTGGTTCTGTCTTAAAGGGACATTCAAGGTTTTAGCCATTAAACAAACAACTAAAACATACAGAAGACAATGAGGTACATGGGGAACTATGAAGCGTAGAGGCTAAAGGCTAAATAAAAATCCTGTCAGACACAATCCGAGTCAATAGAATGATGAACAATATACTTTGCAATGGTGCAAGTCAGGTGGACAATTTGAGAAAACTACAGTGAGGTGCAGTGGTAGAAATCTCACTGTAAATCCACATTTTATTACATTTGTCAAACCAACATTTGAAAATGTTGATTGACCCCAGTCCCAGGTCTATTTTGGGGAGTTTGAGGGTTTAAACCAGTGATGGTAGAATTATTTCCCAGTTTTAAAATGATTTGACTTTTCTTACTTGTCCAGTTTGCTCTGCAGAGTGTCCAGAAACTGGTCACAGTAGACGATGTTGTCTGGCAGTCCAATGCTGAACGAATGTTCTCTGGCCATGTGGTTCAGCAGAGACGACCTGAAAAACGAGTAACGGGATATTTGTGAGAGGTTTTTAAATACTTACATATTCCGTGGGAACCAGAAGTGTGTGGTTTCCAAGGCAGAATGTACTGAGAGAAATGCATCGTTGTCTGAGTCCTTTTAACTAATTATAGATTAACCCCCAGTTTTTGAGCTTGAATAGAACTAAATATTTTACACCAGCAAGTGAGAACAATACAATACGTTTGGTTTATTTTTAAATAATGATCTATTTCAAATTTATGTTCGAATTTGTCACAAATACACACACGCTGCTTCCAATTTGTAACCTTTTGTTCACAGTTTGTCATTTAGTTGCTGTTGTTTTGAGTCTACTTCTGATAGATTTCATATTTTGTAACTGACAGTATTGTGCAAAAGTCTTAGGCCACCTGTTGTTTTAGCAATGTCGTGATGACCATATCATTATTTCAGTATATTAGAATAAAACTGAAAAATATGTTCACAGTGTTAAAAAACATGAATTTTAGACTAAAACTGCTTCTATAGAATTAAATGACAAGTGACACAGGATGTGTCTTGTGTCTCTTAAGCCAAAAACAGGAGTGGAAGACCAAGAAAACTGTCAAAATCTGATGGAAAGTGTCTTAGTATTTCTTCTGTGAGACACAGGAAGATGTCCTGCAAGAACCTGGCGTCTGGCTGTTTCCTCTTGACGTCGTGTTGATCCTTCCACAGTCTGAAGCAGCCTGATAAGGAATGGCTTTGTGAAAAGACAGCCGTCAACAAAGTTCCGAGGGGAACGGGGCCAAAACGCTCACAGAGTGATACATTCAAATTTGTAATCCAGGCTCATGTGTTGACAGTGTCTGATAAGAGAAGTTGGGGAGAGGTTGAAGGTCATTTCACCTCATTGGTGAAACATTTTGGAGGGTCTGTCATGGTATCGAGCAGCACTTCTGCCACTGGGGTTGGTGAAACTGTACGAATTGATGAGACCATGAATGCTCACAACCAGGTTTTAATTCATCATGTTTTTCTTTTTTGGAAAGTGTTTGATTGGGAAAATTATTTTTCAGCAAAACAATGATCCAACCACACTGCTAATGCAGTGAAATTAGCCAAATAAAACAACGAGTCGTGCATTGGTCTCTGTAGAGTCCACACTTGAATATTACATGCGAGTGTGGGAGCTCATTCGAATTACTGACTTTTGCCTGTAGAAGCTGTTTCTCTGAATATTTTGTTGTTATTTGTTTAATGATGTGTACATATGTCTTGTGTTATTGCTTGGTTATTTTTAAACAAAGAGACCTAGAATACTAATAATAATACTAATAATAGATAACAGACAACAGTAATAGATCATCATTGCAACCTTGCTACAACACCAAATGTGATGGTGGCCTAAGACTTTTGCACAGTGCTGCACAGTATGTTCCATCGTTTAGAAGGTTGAAGGTAAAGATGGACATGTATGTGTCATCACATTACACGTGCAGCACCTGTTTCCCGTGAACTCTTCGCTGCAGAACATGCAGAGACGATGAAAGCTGCTGTCGTCTCTCTCCCTCTGCTGCTGCTCCAGCACCTCCTCCTGTGGACGACCAGAGAAGTCAGACAAACACCACAGAACAAGAACAGCACCTCCTACTGGCCTATTGTGGTGAGGATCATTTACATGTTTTTACTCTAAAAACTCTAAAAAATGATACACTGAATTAACGCGTTTACATTGACAGATATTAGTTTTACTTTTGGTGGGAAACTGAATCTAGTGGAAATGGAGTATAGACTTCTAAATAGAGTTTGCATATTAGATTTAGTGTCGGCTCTTCACCAGTCGTTTCTGCTGCAGCTTCTCCCTGAGGAGTCGATCCTCTGGAAGAACATCACATAGAAGAAAGTAGTCCTCCTGTTTCTCTGAAAAAGTAACAATCAAATAAGGATTGGTGTTTTTTTTTTAAAGATAACAAATATGATGGTGCAGCCCTAAAAAGGTTACAGCCAAAAAATAAATGTAAGCTTGTGTTTGAAATTTTCACCGAATGAAAACACATGTTAAATGAAGCGTTTCAACAAGATAACACAGAAAATAAACATAAACTGTAATGAGATGATTTTAACAAGACAAGAACATAAACATTGTTAAGAAGAAGTAATTTTGGCTTTGGCGGTTTGTCTTTGTTTCAGAACAATTTAAAGTTATCAATGCCTTTGGATCTGCTGCTTCACACCTCAACTGTGCCTCTACTCACCGATTGGGCCAGTGGAGTTTGTCTTGATAACGCTACAGAAATCGGTCACAGGCTGCTCTAAGAATCTGCCTTTCCAGTATAACATGTACCTGGCAGACGACAGGGAACTCATCAGAAAAGCAACTGGTCATTTATTATAAATGGCTGACATTAAAGATTCCAGCTACAGCATAATAAGCATAGTGTTCAGCTCTGATACAACATAACATATTTCTGCAATTATAATATAAAGTGACTTAAATCTCAAGTGAGTGAGTGAGTTTTGTACTTAGGGAGGTCTGCAACAAGTTTGACGTCAGCAATGACCAGCTTGTGCTCCAGCAGCAGGTGTTTCAACAGGACGTCCTTTTGCAGCAGGGGGACGGACTCAGAGCAGAACAGACACACCAGCGTCTCTTCAGAGGGATGCTGCAGATGGGGAGCACCGGAGTCGAGAGATGGTTGCTCCGGAAAACAAAGCGGCTCCAAAATACTGTCCTGACCTGTGAGAGGAACACATCTGCACATGATCTGATACACACATTACTACAAACAAGATAATATGTAAATGCAGATTGTACGGACAATGTTTTTGCACCAGTTATCTTGTTGGTGAAGCTACCAAACAAGGAATCAGTGACTCTTACAAAGTAACAAGTTTCAGTATTTTTAGACAGTGGTATTGATATGATTACATTTCTCTTTTGATTTACATTTTTCATCTTTGTTTTATTGGTTTTCACATTTAATTGTGTAAACATGCTGAAAGAGCTGATTTATTTTTAAAAAGATAACACAGAAAATAAACTGTAATGAGATCATTTTAACAAGCTGGAGACAGAAAAATAAACCGGGATAGAAGGTAATTTTCTCCTTACTGTTAACGTCAGCACAACATTTCCATTCCAATTTGCTTTTGTGGTTTTGTCTTTGTTTTACAACCCCAATTCCAAAAAAGTTGGGAGGATGTTTAATGTAAAAAAATAATAATAATAAAATTCAATGATTTGCAAATCTCACCAACCCATATTTTATTCACAATAGAACATAAACTGAGACATTTTACCATTTCATGGAAAAAAAAGGTGGAACAGGGTGATGTTTACCAATGTGCAGCATCCCTTGAGACCAGTTGCTGAACTTTAGAGATAAATGTTTTTCGTTGCCCCTCTTCCAAATGTTTTGAGATATGTTGCTGCCATCAAATTCAAAATGAGCTAATATCTTAGATTAAATGGTCAAATGTCTCACTTTCAACATCTGGTTTGCTGTTCGTGTTCTTTTGTGAATAAAATATGAGTTTATGAGATTTGCAAATCATAGCATTGTGTTTTTATTTACGTTACACATCGTCCCAATTTTTTTTACATTAGTGTTAAAGAACAGCTTACAGTAGTTGATGTGCTTTAATCTTAACATTTTAACAACCCCATTGTGCACATGGGTGGAGAAAATTATGCAATATGTCCCTTCGATCTGTAGGGGAGTAGAAGTAAAAGTACCTCACAAGTGTATTAAATAGTTGTCTACAGTAATTAGCTTAGCCGGCTAGCATCATGATCGAGGGAAGAGCGGAGCCAATTTCTGTTAAAGATCTGACCAAGTCACACAAAGTCTGACTTTATTAGCACGTCCACGACCAGTTCTGAGGACCAACAGATTCATTAAAACAACGAACACGATTAAAAATTATAACTCACCATCTTTTCTCCCTTCACTGGCAGCCATCTTCAATGTCACGTGCTCAAAACAGACGAGAACTGACCAATCAGCGTCTGGCGTACGTTTCTGTGCTACCTTCATGGTCTCCATGTTAACACCACGCGGCACGGTGCGTTCATGTGTTCTGAACCAGAAAAAAAACTTCGTTTATCGTCAGAGCGATGAGTTGTTTTTTAAGCAAAAGCATACACATGTACTTCATGGAAAATGTCTTTAAGTATATCCATTTTTTCTTACTTTCACAATGGTTTGCTACTGGTTGTTACATAAGAGATCTAATAGTGCTCCCACCAATGTATTACTCCCACTGCTCCCACTGTAATTAATCAGCCTACATTTTATGTTGTATATGGATATGTGGAATTGGGTTACTGACTTCTAATCATTAAATTAATGCTCATCATAACTTACAATGAGCAGATGAATTACAGAAGACCTGTGTGAAAAGTTTATAATTGGCTGTAATTTGGTGTAAATCTCAATAATTCACTGCAGACACCCAGATGCCCAAATCTTGACTTACAACTTCTCTGAGGCCTCCAAAAGCAGCATATAACATTTCCCAGAGAATTCTTTGTATTATTTAGATGCATATATTTCTTTCTTTATTTAGTTTTCTGCGTTTTCTCACTAGAGTGTGGCAACAATTCCACATAATTGACTTAGTTGATTATGAAAATACGTCGATTACATGTAACGTTCATCATTGTGTTGCAAGCAGTCAGCAAACTGATGTTTTAGCTGTTATAGTATTTAAAACTAAAGTAAATTTAACGGTTTACTGTATTCTATATACAGTACATTTCCATCACAGTTTCTTAGCTGACAGGAGGGGTAGCTGTGGCCTTCTGCTACCAAAGCCCATCTGTTTCAAGGTTTGACATGTTGTGTGTTCACAGATACTCTTCTGTACACCTCAGTTGGAACTAGCAGTTATTGGAGTTACTGTTGCCTTTCTATTATCTTGAAGCCGTCCAGCCATTATCCTCTGACCTCTGGCATCAACATGACATTGTCACCCAGAGAACTGCTGCTCACTGGATATTTTCTCTTTTTCAGATCGTTCTCTGTGAACCCCAGAGATGCTTCTGTGTGAAAATCCCCCTGAATCAACAGTTTCACAAATAGTGCTGTGGATTGTGGATGTGCAGAAGAACAAGAACAACTTTTACTGTCACTGAGCAAATACATGTTACAATGAAATTCTTTCTCTGCACTGAACCCAGTGGGCAGCAGCAGGGGGGGTCCGCAGGGAGTTGAGTGTCTCACTCAGGGACACACCTGGTGGGCAGGCTGGGATCTGATCCCGCTGTCTTCTACATCCCATCCCGCTGCTCACTACAATTCATTTCAACTGTATTTATATAGCGCCAGTTCACAACAAAGTCATCTCAAGGCACTTTACAGAATAAAGTCAAGACTATAAAGACACACATCACTCTACTCATTGAGCTACCAGGCCACCTAAAGAACACGTGATGTGGCAGAGAGGCCATCCTGCATGGAGCTGGACACTTTCTGTCCACTAGTAAGTTTTACTTCAACCTGTGTCTTCTCAGTGCTTGTTTCTTTCTTTATGTGGCACTTAACCTTTAATGTGTGATGCTCAAAGAATGTCGGATCATTTTATTTTTCTGGACAACAAATTATAGAAAGAGTATTGGTCTGTCCAACCTTTGGGTGAGAAAATGCAGAAACATAAATTGTCCGTACATGCTTATACACGCGGTTAAATAAAAAAATCGGACCATTGATGGGTTCCAGCACAGAGAAAGTAAGAGAAGTGAGTTTAGTGAGTCCACTGATGAGCGAGAGATCATCTAAAGTATGTTAGTATTTGAAGCAGACAACATGTTGCTCTGCCAGCTCTGCTAACTGTTTGACTTATTTAGCTGTTGAATGGCTAAATGTGGATTGAACCACACTCCTTGACCTTGAATGGAGCTAGTCTGTAAAAACACAGATCACCAGTTAAGACTGGACTTTATTCCCTTTACTGGACCAGTTAAGGGAATAAAGGCCTGCAGTCGAAATCCAGTCGTGCCACCACTGGGTGGCACAAACAGTCCACTCTTCATCCTCCTGCTGCCTGTTTGAGTAGCTCTTCCTTTTCTTTCTTTTTAATGGATTTCACTAATATGTTAGATTTCTTATACCACAATTACTCTCATGTAATACATTCAATACTCTTAATACTTGTAGCAAAGCAACATAGGCAACACTAATAAAGTTATTATTTCCTGTAGTTAGTGTTGTGAAATGTAGCAGGGAGGTCAATAAGTATCTGTTTACCAAGTGGAGCCAGTGAAGTGTAATATTTGAACTATTACATTTATTTGACTGCTCTATATTTTGAAATTAGGAATAGTTTACACACAAAATGTGACACTGAGAGAGAATATGAAGCATTGTTTTAGATCAAAGTGAGATTGACTCCCCCGACAAACTAAAACACCAAAAGACTGCTGTGTATCTCTTATCCCTCTGTCTCCCCAGAGATGTAAAGAGAGAGAGGGGTAAATGTGGAATTAGTTCTGCTCTCGCAGCCGCTCAGGTGTGTCCAGGTGCTGCATTATTCACACACAGCTCAGCCGCTCTAATTAAACCCTGGAGAGAGGAGAGGAAAGGCAGCCGCAGACAGACGCAGCCAGGATATGATGTGGATTTCTGATTTAGACCACAACTCCCACAAGAGCCACATCAATTTCCAGCTCCAAACACACAGAGCACTGCACTCTGTGGCTCCAGCATCGTCCCACACAATCAGAATCTACTGCACTTGTTTTCCACATCAAACAAGATTTTTTGGAACCTGAAGTTCAACCTGAACCTCACCAAGTACGGCATCTGTCTTTGGCAGTTGTCTGCAAAATCCTGTAGTTTTTTTCCTGAATATTACGTCTGTTTTACTGAGACATATTGGTATAGACATTCATATAGTTCAAAACTGTATAGAAGAACAAATAACAATTAGTGGAAGCAGAGTATGGGACAAAAATACTTGTTTAGTAATGTTTATTGGGGACATTTCATGACTCACTATACAGCTGTTGGAAAATATTGAAACTCTTTTCCAACTTGGTCATAGCTTTTTGCAAAACGCAGAACCTTTCCTCATTAAAAGGGAGGTTTGTTTAGGGTGGAGAACCATAGAACTGTGTTAACCATAAAAATCCATTCCTCCTTTCTCTTTGCATCTGATCCAATGTGTGAACTCAAGTCAACTAACTCTAACCCTAAACATCTGAGTTGCAACTTGGTTCTGACTTCAACACATGCGACTTTAAACTTTTCCTCCTAGGAGGTTAATGACACTGAGGATTAAAGTTCATTTCCGACGCCTTCCCCTTTAGAAGTTTGTAATCTCCAAGTGTCAAGCTGCCACATCCCATAAAATTTATAAATGTTTGTACACAGAGAGAAAATCTGACCTTTTCTAAAAGAGAAGTTCTCACAGGGAACAATAAGTAAATGTACGTTTGTCATGTCAGTGTTGTGAGACAAACATTAACTGCATATTTCCCCTGTTCACAGATTTCACTGACACCACTGTTGCTGTCTTACATCAGCTAGTTCAGTCAGTTGGATTTGTTTGCATAACCTAATTTGATCTGTTTTCACTGCATTTACATTCTGTTCTTCTTTGATATTTCCACACTGCAATTCTCGTTGCAGCTGCATTGGCCTAGTTCCCCCATTAAGCTTTCAAATAATCAAATCTACTGACAGCTCGCCTACAAGAAGGCTGCAGAGACGCGGGTGAACCTCAGGCTTTTCACAACACTGATTCAAACCACCTCCTCCGCCTGACTGCTGCTCCCTACTCAGGTCCAACCGCCTGCCGGTGACGAATTGTTGCATAGCAACTGCCTGCTCAGCACCTACAGTGTTGCTCCTGTTTGGAGCTGGAGAACTTCAAAAGATGTTGTTCTGTGGGCAGAGTCGCCCACATGGGTCAGTGTCAGCCAACAGCCAGGAGGGCTCTTATTCCTCTGCTCTTTCTCTGTACGGTGGTGATGCGCACATGCACTGTGCAGCTGGAAGACATTGGAAAGTGGTTGCAGACACGGGGACAGTGAACAATAATGGTAACAGAGTACAGTGCACACCAGACAGCACAGAACAGCTGTGAGAGAAAATGTTAAAAATAAAGAAAAAGACTACAGTGTTGATTCCACCCAAGACATGAACTTTAAATGATTACTAACTGAAAGCTTACAAGTAGTTCTTCAGATTTCTACATCTGGAGTAAAGTCTTGGATGGACACAGCCTCTAACGCTGCTTTGTATAGAGTCTTGAGCTGCACAATGTTTCTCTGCGTTAGTTCTTGTTGTTGCAAGATTTACCACAACCTACCTTTCACCTGGTAAAAACCTAAGCTGGACTATAAAGGAAGAGTCAGACATCAGATGCTGCTGCAGCATGAATGGATGACTGAGTGGACACAAGAGATCAGGGGGGGACAGGGGGGACTCTTGATTTAAAGTGGTTTGTTATCGACACATTTTTTGTATTAATATTGGCATTTTACACGATGGATAAATAAACTGTAACAGAGAGTAAATACATGTAAATAAGTACCATCCATACGCACAGGTGCAGGTGCACCCACACACAATAGTAACATCCAACATAACCATATTCATAAACTAAGATCCACAGGAGGAGATCAGTTACATGTTTTGCGCTGAAAAATGGTTCAATAAGCACTAATATATATAACACATGAACCAAGTCAATTGGCCATTCATCCACTAAGCTACAGCAAGCTACAGCCATACAGTGTCTGCTCTGATCCAGAAACATAAACGCAATTACAAAAGTGTACAAAGCAGGACATACATTTGACACATTGGTTGGTTTTTGAACTCAGCATTACAAGAGCTGGAGTTTCTGGCTACAGTTGCCAAATCTCCTCAACATGAAATATCTGCATTCATTTCACAGTTTTCACGTTAGATGATGTTCAGACGCTAGCGGCACAAGCTGACCCTTGCGAGTGTGCACCACGTGAAAGCTCTACCCAACGACAAGGTCAACCTTGTGATAAAATGGCTTGGATGCCCAAATAAAATAGATATGGTAGCTGTTTTAATTGGCTAGACAGAGCGTTGTTTGAACTCTAAGTACACATAACACTATTTTCTGTTTTGTTTAGAAAATATTGAGTATTGGATTATTAAAATGTTAGCTGTTAAAGCATTTCAGATTTTTTTGTAAGAAAGGGATTTCAACTCAGGGGGCACACGAACTTGTTTGGACGGGCCTGGCCTCCTGTGGCAGGTGCTGCTTGTGACATTAAAAATGTAAACTGACCCCAAATAGATGTAAAGTATCTGCAAACTATCAGCAAAAACAACGCAAAACATCCACGGAGACAAAAAATATCCACGGAGACTCCAGTGAAAAAATATTGAAAACAACAATAAAGAGATGTAGAACAACCAGAAAGAAAAAAAAACAGAGACATAAAATATTCACAGCAACACAAAACATGCATGAAAAAGAATCACAAAATGAAACAAAGCAGTAGCCAGACCAGCACAGACCAGCCCGTCATGAGATGCAACTGCTTCAGTTCAAAGAACTGAATCTTTTTGAGTCCGTTTCAAGCCCAGTTTGAAGCCTGAAATACTGCAGCAAATACCGCAAATCATGAAAATAAGCTACTGTTCAACAAAACTTTTGGTAACGACATGATACAGCATTAAAACATTTTATAAAGTTAAAGTCAAGTAAAACAAAAGCAAAAGTGTACTTACTTTTCATACAGTCTATACATTTGAACATACATCCCATCTTTTCTCTGGACTGTGCATAAATAAGTCCAAGTCCACTTTGTGTTAGTATTACAGTCACTTTGAACCAAATGTGGCCAGTAACTGCTTTTCATCAGTAATATTATATAATCTCTCAGCAAACACTGTGGAGTAGTGGAAACTGCAGGCTGCCGGTCTGATAAGGGCTCTACGTTCCACTTTTAATTAAACCCTGAAGGAGGATCCAGACTCCTTATCATAAAAAAGAAACGCCTCCTTAGAACTCGGATTGGTACGAGTTCCAGTTTCAAGCTACTTTTCCTTCCTCTGCAGTTCCTCCACTGCTTCTTCTCCCCAGCATGAACTGTTTGCACTGGGATTTGATATTAACTGCAGCACTGCAGCACGGACACTTGTCCATCAGTGTCCAAGTTTTTACCCGTTTCATTAAAACATCTATATCTTTCCCACCCCCCAGTTTGTTTTTCTGTTAAATTATAAAGTCCTGAGTTTAGCAGAAGTTTCTGGGACTCCGTAACAACTAGTTCAACCACACCTGTGTGATGTTCCATCCATCCATGTTCCATCCATCCATTATCAAAAACAACTTACCGTGTTCAGGGTCACACAGGGCTGGAGCCTGTCGCAGCTGTCATTGGGTGAGAGGTGGGGTCCATTCTGGACAGGTCTCTAAGATTCTGTTAGAAAAACCAATGGGGCCAGAACGTATTACATTTCCGGTGGCATCACAATGGGGATTAGTCTTTTTTTGAAGCAGAACTCACTTTGCATATGTATTTTAAGAACATCACAAGTGATGCACAAACATCAGTCGCTGGAAGTAGATAGACTGATTTGATCAGATTGGATCAAACTGGAGGAGCTGTGCATTAAACTGCTGACCCTGCAGTTAGTGGACAGCCTTGTCTCTGTCTGCTGCAGAACAGACAGATTTGTCGTAAAGGTTTAGTAAAGTCCACGTGAGCAGTCAGAAAAGATCCTGCTTGTGACACAAGCAGGATCATTGTACACATTAATGGCTGCTAATAGGAGTGAACTCCTGTCACAGCGATTCTTTGTCTTTCAGTCAAAGTGGACCCATGTTTGATCGTCAGGTCATGGAGCTGATCTCCATGATGTTCAGCAGTTTGTGCAGCTTCCTCTTCTCCTTGCCCCGTGTCAGTTTTGATAGTGTACCTGGCTCTAATGCTGGTTTCCCAGCAGGTAGCAGCAAACAATGCTGCACTGGTTATAATACACTGGTTAGTGATTTGCATCATTTTGCTGCACACATGAAACGACCTAAGCTAAAAAAAAAAAAAAAAAAAAAACTCAATGCAAATGTATATAACAAATGATCGCTGTGTCTGGACATAAAACAGGTCAAAACCGCACGACATGAACCGGACAGACTTTAGGACCTGGGATCTGGGGGCCACAAGTGACGTAGGACAACAACAGGAAGTCGGAGCTCACGTTGCTACGGGTAGGTGTGTTATCGCGTGTCGCTTTAGCTTTAGTTTCAAACTTAAATTTGCGATTTCTAAATGAAATAAACACATTCCCCGCTTCTTCTCTTCATGTGTCAGTGGCTTGCTGTCACCGACACTTTGTTCCGTCCTCGACACGGTTTTTAAAGACACGGTTAGCCAGCAGCAGCTAGCTGCTAGCACACAGGTGACACTGACAGAAGCAGGGACTGATTATCAGTGGTTGTGAGTTTGTTCTGTGCGTGTGAAGAAAGTTTGTTGTTGCTGCAGTGAATCAGTGAGTACCAGGTTACATTTAGTCAAACTTCAGGTACATGTAGTTTGGCTATTGGTGGCTTATTATATTATTGCTCTGACAGAACTGCAACCATTCAGCCATTATTTGGTTCACGAACTACTTTAAGATTGAAATCACTTTTTATGCTGGTTTATCAAACTGTTAGTACAACCAGCAACTTCTAAAGTTTACTGGAGGTTGGAGGCTGCTGGATAGATTAGACATGTTTTAGTCTCAGTCCTGCCTTTGTGTACTTTTACTCCTACTCGTAAAACATCTCTGATACTGTGCCCGTAACCAAATTGGAAAAACGTTGGTGGCCTACAGCTGTTTTAAGATAACTGATGACGACAAAAGTAGAGCAGAGTACAAACTCTGCTGTGTTAAAGTCTTAAGATCTACGTACTAACAGTCATATATATGTTTCTCAAGAATATTTTAAAAACTTTCAATGTTTGTGACTGACATTGGCAACAACATGGTTAAATATAGATAGATAGCATTTATTCTAGACTCGAATACAAAGTTATTTTTCCTAAATATTCCTGTGTAAAAGCTACAGTCGTCCACGATTCTACATCCAGGATCTCACCCTAAATTTTTGCTTTGTTTGTCGTTTTTTCATTTTCTTTGAATTTTTTCCATATTCATTTAACACAGGTCGCTGACATATTTGCTTTGGCAGGAGAACACGCGCGAATTTTGGGATTATCTTAAACGCAATAGATCGAGCTCATTCTAGAAGCAAAACGGTGTAGTACTATCAGTACTCAATATTGGCAGATTGTAAAATAAATAAAAATAAGGACTTGGACTTAAACTCAGTCTGGGAAAATCAGGACATTCCTAGGCTAGATGTGTCAGTACTGTGACAGACCAAACCTTATTTTGCATTATAGTGAGGGAACATAAAAGTCTGGCATACGTAGCAAAATATATATATATATAATTTCTTAACTGTCATTTATTAGTCAGACAGATAATGCTGTGTCTTATCAGGTATCACTCTGCAGTTATAATCTGTGAGCCAGGCTTTCAAAAGGAGTCTGAGATGGAGGATAAATCCAGTAAACAATGTATTTTAAGCAAGAATTAATAAAAACGTGTACAGTAATTAAAAAAAAAAACAACAACTAAGGGTCAAAAGTCACTGTTGGTAAAGGTGGAGGGGATTTTAACCACTTTATGTGCTGACTGGTAGTTAAGTCATGATGACATATCAGCATTTATTCGTTTAGGATATTTAAATAAAAAAACGTATCATACTTTTCTATTCTACCATCAGGTGGAATTAAAGCTGTGGCTGATGATAATGCAGCTTCCTGTGAGCGGTGTAGGAGGAGAAACGACTTGCGGCTCAGGCAGCAGTCGGATGTAACTGGTTTAGCTTGGAGTGTGACTTTGGTCGATGCATGACTGGTTATCAGAAATTGTTTGGCCTTCATCCAAACAATTGACCATAATAGCAGCCTTGTGCGGGTCATGTTTCTCCTCGTCGTGGCGTTTTGTTTGATTAATCAATGAAATGTGACAGTAATTATTACCATTTTCTCATAATGTGGGGATTTATGGTCTTTCTCAGCTTTATATTAATGTGAGTCAAATGTTTGGAACTTTTGGTCAAATAAATCAAATAATATGAAGTCACACAAACCTGGGGAACTGTTTAGGTGCATTCTCACTGTCTTCTGACATTTTGAAGACAAAATTATTGGTTTAATCACAGAAACAACTGGGGCTTTGTAGTAATTGCAGCTTCAGATTGTGCTTTTCTCTGCTGAAGAGTTGACCAGCCCTTTTGTTACGCTGTAATGATAAGAGTTGGAATTGTATATTTCTTTTTATATACAGAAATACATGGGACTGCATCATAATTCCCACCATAGTGGAAATGTTATATTGTCATGTTGCTGAAAGGTTGTTTGAGCTGCACACTTGATTAAATGTCAAATATTACAGATGTAATCAGCAGCACTGCTGTCCTCCCTCCTCAGCATCATCACATCATTTCTTTGTTTGTTTGCTGTGGACTCACAAAACTGAAGGAAATTATCAGCTTGTAACATACAAACCTTACATTACGATGTACTGAAACCACATGCACATGAGAGGTCAAAGCAGTAGTAAAAAAGGTCTAACTTCTGTCAGAAAAGCTGATATATTCATCACTTCTTTAACATTACATTTTTGAGTCAAGAAACTATTTGTAGGTTTTACCTTATTGTACTGTTTTTTACAAAATGTTAGATTTATGCAGTATAGAAATAATTATAGGCCTTGTGTATTAAAGGGTGACTTCACCAATTTTCAATTTGCTTTGTATGGCTTTAGTTTAGGGTGGAAGTGCACAATAATGCGTCTAAACTTGCCCTTTGACTTCCCTGTATCAAAATATCTCTTTACTTCGAGCTGAAAAATGCAACCTTCAGTTCAGATTATGTTATATTGTTGCTTATCTATGAAATTTGTAATCATGGTCCACCTGCTTTTAAAGGGCTCCCCCAGCTGACCTTTTATGAAGTCCTAATGATGAAAAACTCCTCTGTGTGATGTCATCTGGAGGAGTTTTTCAACTAGAAGCAGAGAGATATTTTGATGAAGGGAAGTTTAATGCCATTTATGTACATGTAAAACCAAAATCAGTGAAGGTGTCCTGTTAATAGTAAAGTGCTTTACACTGCTTCTCATTCACACTAAGAATCTCTCACACACACACACACACACACACACACACACACATACTGATGGGGAAGATGCTATGCAGCTGATCAACACTCACTAGGAGCAACTAAGTTGGGGTTCAGTGTCTTGCTCAAGGACCCTTTGACATGTGACAGGAGGAGCCGGGGATTGAACCAACAATTGTGAGATTGGTGGACGACCGCTCTACTCCTGCACAACAGTCACATCAACAAAATCAAACCACGTGCTGCAGCTGATGACAGGCTGTTAGCTGAATGTGATCTGCTCACACTGACTTACAGCATTACATTAATGGAAACCTACACTGTGTAGTTTGTACAGGCCCAGATGCACATAAACCAACTGCTTACAACTTCGAAATGTGCTGGAAAACAGTAAAACCTTCATTATTTAACATTAGTTCTGTGAAGAATCTGTTTGTTGAAGAATCTTCTAGATCAGCAGGGAGTTGGGGCTGCGGTGAAACGGGTTTTCCTAGATGAGAGGTAGTTTTTTAAAACTGGTAAGAAATGGAGCAGTGGCTCGGGATCAGCCCTCAAAACGGCTCAGTGTTCGGGGATATGAGTTGTGTTGTGTTGAGAGTCGCAGTGTCCCAGTTCAGTTTCATTTAAATTGTCTCAATAATTTAAGCTTAGAAAGAATACAATTTAAGCAGACTGATATTTGGCAGATAGCCAACGTTACTTGGCTTGATACTTGGACTGAGAGCACCAAAGCCTTAATTGGGACATTTATACTTTATAGATTTGGTAAAATTGGTGTGTTGTTGTCTGCTTGTGAACACTGGCAACAGCACAATTGCTTAGAAAATTCCCCAAAAAATGGGGAAAACACCCCTGCTGAGGAGCACTGTGCCGGTGTTCAGCAGTATGTTGCAGTGTGTTGTACTTGTTATAATGTGTTATCTGGCGTTAACCTGTGTTTCAGAGTGTAGTGAGGAAGACGCATGCTGCTCTGTGAGGTTTGGCTCCTAAATAGCCTCAGCAGGGAGGAAGCTGCAGTGCTTTGGAAGAAAAAGTTGGATGTTTACCTTGTGTGGAGAAAAAGCAAGCTACATGTTTAGCAGAAATATCAGACTCATTTGTTCCATCTTCTAGATTGATCGGTTTATTTATTTTTTTTTTGGTGCCCTTAATTGTGTGAATTGGAATTTAGGTATTTGCTGTGTAACAACGCCCAGAACAACCCACTCAGGAGAAACACGTCCATTTCTGTTTGATGCCTGTGCTGTCACGTAGCTTTCAGCTTGAGTGGCTGCCCGAGCTCATGACCGCGTCACCCGTGGCCTAAACTGCCCAGTAGGCCTCCAAGGTGAGCAGAAGCAGGGATTATTGTAATGCTCTCCCTGCTGCCGTGGCCTAAAAAGCTATGTCTGGTGATCTGCATGAGACGCAAATCCCATTTGTATCCCGGTCAGCAAGCCCGCATCTTCCCAGCTTACAGTCAACACTCACACCCGTCCAGTAATCACCTTAGTTTTGGCTGAGCGAGCACCGTCATGGCGAGGTGCGGCAGTCTGGAGATTAATTTTTCAGTGTTTTTCCAGCCAATGGCTTCTTTTATTTAGGTCTTCAAGGTGACTTTTTGCTTCAATGATAAGGCCTAGAGATGGTGCTGTGAGGTGGTCAGTCTGAAAATATAGACAACTTACGTCCTTTTAGAGGATCAAACCCTATTTGTTCCGAGACCTTTACACTGAGGAAATGTTTGCTTAACTATGCATTTACACGTGACCTTGAGCAGTGAGTTAGTATCTGATGATCTTGGAGCTTGGAATCGACACAACAATAGTGGTAAGCAGTCCGTGCCCTACATGCCTCCCATTTTTGTCAACATTGCCAATTTCTCTGCCGTAATCTCAACATTAACCTATTTGAGCGCTGCAGGAGCTTCTGTTGACGTATTTGTAAAGCAAAAATCCGCGAGAAGGAATTTCTGATTTGGATCTGGCCTGATTAGGCCTGACTCTGTCCCCTAGTAGATAACATTATAAATCCTGCACACATTCACAAAGTACATGAGGAAGTATGTGAACAATGATGCAGCTGTTGTCCACAACTACGCGTTCGTACAATACTTGCGTTTTAGTACCCGCTGATCTTGAGTGTCAATACAAGTACTAAACTGTTTTGTTTGTAGTTGAGTTAGTAAAATCCTCATCAATCCATTGCAGTTAAGTAAATCCCACGAGAATGGAAACTCTAGCACGTTCTTCTGCCAAAACAAATATGGTGCCGACTGCTGTTTAATAAATACAACAAAAAGAAGAAGAGGGGGGAGAAAGCAGAGGTCCTGGATGGAGAAGCGTGGACAACATGGACTGTAGAGTCTACACAGGAATATGAAGGGAAAACAAAGTGTACTTCATGTAAAGTTCTGGCTACTGTATTTAAGACTCGTTGCCAAAGTTTTAAAAATATTCTTGAGAAACATGAGTTAGTAACTGGATCTTAAGACAGCACAGCAGAGTTTGTGTTCAGTTTTACTTTCGTCCTCATCCATAATCTTAAAACAGCTCTAAACCTCTGAGGTTTTTCATTTATTAGGCAAACGTGGTATCAAGTGCGGCATCGGAGAAGTTTTACAAGTACAAGTACACAAAGGCAGGATCTGACCGATAGAATACAGTTAGGCTTAGTTAACTGAAAGCGATGTACAAAGTAAAAAAAACTGCCACTGAGCTGTATACAGTAATGCCTAACATCCAAGGATGCCACACTGCAACCCCAGGGAACCACAAATGCTGTTCCAAGCTACCTCCTATAGACCAGCCCCCCCCCTTTACTGATTTAAGGGACACAAACCATTTGGAGCTGAAATATGTCACACAACTTACCATTTGCAGTTTTTAAGAGGATGTGGCCAATTCCTTTCCGAACAATCCCCTGTCCGAGGCACCGAGCCGTTAGATCTCCATCTGCAGGTGACCCTCCTCTTCAATGAAGCACTTATCAGGAAAACTCAGTCTGCTGTCTTCTACTGAAAGAAAGGCCTGTCTCTTATTCTGTCATTCTAGCTCAGGTTATGTGCTGAAGAGTTGACTTATTTTATCCAGCAGTTATGCTGGATGTTATGGTCTGCTCTGGTCTCCACACAGAGGACTGTCCTGCTAGTAATTATGAGGAACCTGCTGGGAGAAATTCTGTAATTTGGAGGTACAGTAAAGTCCATTTCAGGGGCTTGTAGTTTTTAAAGCAGGGGGCTGTGAACGCTGGGTCCCAGTCAGACAGTGACATTTACTGAAGGTCTGGCCTTTTAGATCCTCCTGAACATGAAGGTAAATTCTCATCTGTCCCAGAATTTAAAGGACACCGCTGTGAGACCACTTTCCCCCTCTATTGTTTTCTAGTTTTGTCATGTTGAGAGAGACTTGGCATTTGTCTTTCATCTTTTCTCATTTCTGCCAAGACAAAGTAAAGATCTGAGTAGAAATAAACATTTGTCAGTCATTTATCAGATTTTCACAAACGTGTACTTTTGATCCAACATGGAAATTTCGAATTTTTTTAAAAACCTTTGACTTTTTTATCCAGGCTCTGGATCGGCACAAAGGTATATGCCGATGTACGATGGCTGGGCAGTGCCCCACCTGGTGGGGTGGGATTCACTCTACCCATTGAGCCACCAGGCCCCCTTTTCCCCCTAACCTATATATTCTTCCCTGGCAAAATAGTTTATAATATTGTGCTGAAAGCTGAATTTCTCTCACATGCTTATATGGCTTAGTGCTTGCTCAAGGGGAGTTGTTGTTTTTCTCGTTAAATATAGTCTCGACTTCGTTATATAAAGTGTTCTGAGTGTTTTTTTCCTTGTTAATGAATTGGTGCTATATAAATAAAATGATTTACATTCTATGATTAAAAATAACTATATGTATGTGACATTGCGTAGGCTCATGGAAATGATTCCTTGGTGCACATGTGCCATAATAAAGTTATAGGTCCATTGAAATACTTCATTGCATGTAATAAAAAAACGAGTGGATTTTAACACTTGAGGACACTTATCACATGATAAAGGTGCAGCTGTGAGTTACATGTCTCAAAGACCACTTTGGACAATGTCCGAGGCTGAATTATCCTAACGTTGTCCGTCTTTGGTTAGCAGTCAATCACACATTTTCACAATTGTTGTGCTAATATACACGTGACGTTAGCCTGACTTAGTCTGTCCCTGCACGTGCTTGAAGTGATATGTATTTTTAATCCACAGTGAAGCTTAGTTTTATCTTGCTGTAGTGTTACACACACCGTGACTGCGACTCAAGTAGCTACTTCTGTTCAGAGCCCAGTTGGGAGGGGCACAAAGGAAATTGGGGGGTGCGCTGTCCATCCTAGCTGCAGGGTCCAGTAGATTCAGGCCCAGGTTCTAGCATCCTTCACCAAATACAAGCAGGTCCGTTCAGGTGTCCCACATATGATAGAAACACAAGCTCACATTAAATGAAAAAAACAATATAATCAGCTCACTGACTGGCGTAGACATAATAGTAGACAGAAAGCAGTTTGATGAAGAAATAGCTGAAGATGGATCATGTCAGCCAAAACCCAGGTTTAATGGATATTGTTACATTTTTTAACCCCAACCTGAGCAGAAATCATAGAACTATCACTTTCTTCTTCTAACTGTGCCTTACTACGTGGTCTCTGGAGCTGTGGGGGAGAACAGCACACGTACATGACCTCAAACTAAAGGGAGGGAGCTCATTTATTGTCCGATATTACAGATGTAATCTGTGTCCTGTCTGCTCTGGTACATCAGATTACCTGTTGTCGATTCAGCAAGATGGCTGACGTTGTTTCTTTTACCATTCAAGCTTTCATATCACAAGTCAGTACACCTGAGGGGAAACACGTGAAACAGACTTTCACAGTTCACATCGTGACGTGACAAATCTGTTAATTATTACAGATCAAATCACACGTTGTTGACATTGTCTTTGAATGTTTTTTTTAGTAAGGATGCCATTATTCTCTTATTTTTCTTATTCATGACAAATCCCATGTAGCTCAACACCAAGCTCACAGGCTCCAACTGAACATAAATCTTTAAAAATACCTCACCACAGTGAGCGTTGGATCAGACATTGTTCCTCACATATCACTGCTTCACTTTAGACTCTGAGTTTATTCTACGGCTTTTCTGTTGGGTTGAGGTTTGGGCTCCAAAAGGTGGATTGTCTTTGTTTGAAGACGTTCTGTAGTAGGTTTCACTTACATGTTTAGGGTCACTGTCATGCTGCGTCCTCCGCTTTTACTGAGCTTTAGCTGACGGAAAGCCACCCTGACACACTCCTGGACAAACTTGGGAATTAATTTTCCCTCCACGATGACAAAGTGTTGAGTCCCTGATGCAGCGAAGCCCCAAATCATTCTGCTGGGGAAGAGCTCTCAGCACTGGTTTCATCAGACCAGGTTTTCTCAGCAGTATTGTTGATCGCTAACAAACTTCAGGCACAACTAGATGTTTTTTTTGGTGTCCTGGCCTGCACTGCATGCCGGCTCTTTGTTTTGAGTCGTGTAGTGTAGCCGTCGACCGATTTTAATGGCCGATAGTTGATGCAGATTCTCCTTCCATCACATAAAATAGAATTTAATAATAAGTGAGAAATTTAATACGCTCAACTTACATGAATATTTGATCAATATTGGGAATAACTGAATTATGTAATTTGTCTTTTTTTATTAGTGATAAAAAAAAAAAAAGCATTGCGCAAACTAAATACATTCCGAACCGTTTCAATTCATTTTTATTGAAAAAGATATTTGTAGAGTGGCAACAATAATCTGATGAATCTACTTTACTGTCATTTCAATCTAAAATACACACTGTTGGCTACACACACAGACACACACACACACACAGAGCTCAAACTAATGCATCCTAATAAATTCTCATGTCTTGAAGGTTACAATAGGTGCTGATTTAACTATGTGATCGTTTGATGCTGTTGAGTTGTGTTGTGTTATTCTGACTTCCAGAAACACCAACAGCAGCATCTTCCACAACGATCTTACAGCTAAATTATTTACTCTGAAATGGCTTCAAACAAAACTGAAATATTATCACCTTCATGAAGTGATTTATTAACCTGACAATGAGCTGTAGGTGTCACTAATGAATTAACAACTGCCAACTCAGTGAAAATCCATTCATTTCTGCAACAGTAAAGTCACAACATGGACCCTTAAATTAAACACAAAATACATAATGATCCTGACATTAATCACTGTTTCTCTAACGTTAGTTAGGTCTCACTCGGGCTTCCTCTGTCCTCCCTCATTACCTCATAGCCATTTTCAGACTTCGTCTAACTGTGGTCTTTGACATGGCTTTAGATCAAGAATGGTTGATTTGCATGAAGCTGAAAAAGATTTGTTTTGTGGGGTTTGATTTTCATCAACAGATGCTATACCTCTAAACACCAAGTGTTTCTGTTATGTAGCTTTAATCTCAACAGTGTCAGTCGCTTCTTCATCCAGCTCTTCCTCTACTCTCGCTCTTAAGTCTTCATTAAACTTATGGGTCAGAGCTTTTATATGGCTCCCTGTGTGCTATTCCTCCAAAGCCAAGAACTGCTGCGGAAGCAGAAGTGGACTTGGTTTGGGGGAAATCTCTCTGTGGCCAGCTCTAATCAGCTACCCCACTGCGTTGCTGCGTCTTCCCCTGTGGATTTATTGGTCTGGAAAAGCTTTGGAACGACAACATTAGTCACCGGCTGAGATGGAGTCCAGCCCAGAGACCCAGAAATTCAATTCCAGCAATCGGAGCGAAAGCACCACAATGTCTCAGCTTGATGGTGGCTGATATGCTGACCTGAGGTCTGCTCCAGGGCTCTCCACTCGCTGCATTTGATATTTATGCCTTCTGTATCTGGCCCATCTGAATAAATTGGAAATGGTTAGTGTAATTGCATTTGTTGAACTCCTGACAGATCTCTGAGAAGGTGCTTTTAGACATAAAGAGGCCACCGCATCCTGAGCCGACGTGAAGTGCTGCCCTTAGACTTCAGGCGACTTACGTAAATGCTCCATCTCTTATTTGGGCGTCTGCTGCAGTCTAATATCCCCCAATAAGTGTTTGTTTATGATAACCTGTCTAGTCTATTGCCACAGCTTGTTACAGAGCGGCTTCTGCATATTGTGCCCCAGCATGAATACCAATGCTAAGAGAGAGATGTGCTGCATTAACTCATTTGTCACTATGTTGACAATATTAATGCCTTTTCTGCAGACTTGATAAGGACTGTTCCCCAAACGGAGCTCACTTTAATGTGCTGGAGCGCAGTTGTCACTGTGTCATAAACAAAGCCAGCGCGAGGCAGGCTGCTGATGCAGAAACCGTAGAACCACAACCCACATGAGGACACATCGGTCAGACCAGTAAACACACCAGAGAAAGAGGAATATTTCTGAAACGCCCCTTTAATGAGTTTTGACGAGAAAGGAGCAGAGAGTTTATCTTCCTCCTCACGCTCCAATTCAGGTCAAGCATATGAAAAAATGAAATTGCATCAGGGTTTTGTTAGCGCAGGTCAGCATCCAAAAACAACCTTTTTTTTGGGGGGGGGGGGGCTTCCTGTAGTCTTGTTCTTGAGCCCTGAATTTGACCTATCATGAGGTCTGTTGTGCTTGTTTCAGGCCTTTTCCCAAGCTGGAAAAAAACCACAGATTTGGATCAAGCTCTTTAGTTGTTAGAAGCTGACTTAATAGAAATAAAATATTTATTAATATTTCTTTTATAGTTATGTGCTACCTTAAGTATTGGAGTCAGCCCTCTCTGTTCTGCCCAGCTCTTCCCTCCACCACCCTCTGCACAGCTCTTAAGGTAGTCGTTGTGATGAAGTTACAATAAATGAGAATCTGCAAAACCTGAGATTAATGTACATTTGAACTAAAACGGTTCTATAGTGAGGTGCATTTTCTGCACACAGTGGATTAAATTCTACAACAATCAGATGTTGTGGAAAGGCTCTGCAGTTACCCTCAGTTCTACAGATTATATTGAACATCTGAGCAATGTCTCCCTTTGAATCTTGACTCTGATTTCCAGCACAGAAACTCACTGTCCTCTATTGTGCACCAGTAAACATCAGGCAGTCAACAGAGACTAGGAAGTTTTTATCAAATCATGCATAGAACAGCTTAATGAACTTTAATGTCTGCCACTCCACGCCTGTTGAGGATGGCATGCACACATTAGGAATGTGATTTGGGATTTGCCCATTCAGTGTTTACAGGTGGCCGATAAAATCATGAAGTGTGTAACAATTCTGGTCATAACCAACTAATACAGCTCACAAATTAGCAGGCAAGTGAATTCAAATCTTATAAGGTACTTTATACTCTGTCTGTTTTTACTTCAAGTCTCAGTTCGGTCTGTGTGACTGTCGACTGACGAGTAAGTTAGTTCGATTAAACCATTATGTGTGGTCGTCAGGAAGTAGCTTGTATTTGTTTCGTATCGTAAAGCTGAACAGAAACTCTGCTGTGCTAAAGTCTTAAGATGTAGTTACTAACAGTCGTGTACAGTGTTTAGGTACAGTAACAGTACACGTGTTTTTCACAAATATTTCATATTTGTGACTGACACCGACTACAGCGAGGGAGGACTAGAAACTTGTACTCGAAGCAAAACGGTTTAGTACTTGTAACGGTACTCCGTAGTATCAGCAAGTACTCAGATGTGTAACTTGTACTCGGTGTGAGATGAGGTGCTGTGGGGACATTCCTGATCATAGTTTTCATACCTAGCTGTTGGACTATGATCATAGCTGTACCTGTGCCCTCAGGCTAAAATCATGTGTCCTGTGGTTCCTAAAAGTTTTAACTTGACAGCAGTGAAACTCTGTGATATTAATGTATTATTTACAAGATGGATTTTTAATTAAATCCTAAGAAAGTGAAGTAGTTTGGGGCTTTCTTCCTGTTAAGAAGTTGAATAATATGCTCTGGACATTTGACTAACAAGGTAAGAAAGTCATTTTTTATTTCCCTGCGACTTTGATGTGGGACCTGCTGTGTCAGCCACATCGTTTAAGTGTGCCGGCAGGAAACCACAGGAAAAAGGTCGTTTTAAATGCGAGCGCTGCGGGGCCCCGTAGTGTCGTTGCAGAAACGATTTGACTGTAAAACTGAAAGGAAACCTTGAAGCTCCACATCAAGCTTCCTCTGATGATACACTTGTTCTGTGTGAGGGGAATTATGCAGCGGGCTCTATGGAAGACTAATGGCAATATGTTCATGTCAGGATGGATTGTTATGCTAGAATAGATTTTCTGCTCCGGTGCTGGAGTTTTCCTCCCTGCAGCACATGGTGGGAAACTGATGTCTTACAAAGCCCAGTGGAGGCAGAGCACTGTGGTTAATAGGACGTAATGTATACGGAGGCCAGAACACACTCCTTTGTTTGTGGAGAATAGAGCAGTGTCACTGTGTGTGTGTGTGTGTGTGTGTGTGTGTGTTTGGACGTGGATTGCATGTGTGTGTACCACAGCAGTCTGCTGGTTTCCAGTGAACAGCTGCAGGTTGCATGATTTGCTCAAAGCCAGCATGTTGCCAGAATAATACTTTTTATCCAGGTTGGAGAGAAGATGATTTATTCAACAGGAAATTTGCTTATTTGCTTCCTTTTCACAGCCCAAACGTAAACCTATGTTTTGACCAACCACAGTGAGAATTACCCGCCTCTTCTCTGCACTGTTTAGTGGGGATTTAGGACGGACGCTGGCTATTTTCCGGTCCAAACTTTGCTTCTTTTGGGTTTTGTTGAATGAGACGCAGTGTTGTGTTTCCTGTTGTTGCAGTCAGTCAGAATCAAAGATTACACATGCACTACTCACAAATAGTTGGGGATATTCGACTTTCATGTGAAATGTCAGAATGCACCTAAAATGCACTGTAACGTTTACAGGTGAACAAGGTGATTTACCACAAAAATCCCAACGTGATTCATGGATCATTTTAAACAGACGTCATGAGACAAAGACGACACCTAACAATTGACTAGTTATTGAGACATCCCCTAAGAGTAGGGATGTTCCAATACCACTTTCCCAGACTGATTACAAGTACTTCACATGTAAGTCACTTTGGATAAAAGCATCCTCTAAATGTAAATGTACTTACATTTGAGTACTCACTCATACTTGGTACTGTAAAACTGTTTAGCTTCTAGTATGAGTTGCTGTTCAGTAACATCCTGTGATATTAGTGTAGTGATATTATTTAGTTGATCACCATCACTGAACTGTGCAGTTAGCGATGGGGCCTGTGGCAACATACAAATAGAAATCTATAGTAAACTCACACACACACAAACACACTGACCATTTTCTGCTGGTTAACTCTCACCAAACACTGCAACACAATCTAGGAGTCATCCGGACCCTGCACCACAGGGCAGAAAACATCCCCACCTCTATTGACTCATAAGAAAACTGTCTGAGGACAGTTTCAAGGTCTGTGAATATGGGGGCTTCAAACGGGAAACAGCAGAGACTTGGAGACAAACCAAAATCAGGACCAGAATCAGTAGTGTACCTACACCTGAAGGACAGAGGACACTCGTATGCGGATAACAATGTCCACATTTTAGATATGAAGCCATTCATGTTCACATGAAGAATCCTTCACTCAACAGAGGAGGAAATGTCGACATGACCAAACTTCCAGATGTTATGTAGAGACATCACATTATAGGGCAGGAAAATGCAGACCTGGTATTTTCTCCTGTAACAGTTCACACTACAGCGACTGATGCTTTCCCACCACAGATGGCGGGAGTGTCGAGTGAGGACAGTAGGCTTTTGATAATGTTTAATTTGAAGTCTTGTGATGTGGAGGTAATGGCTGTAGCAGATCTCCGGAGCGAGGACAGTGGACGTCCAGACGAGGCTGTTAGCCGAAGGCAGCGGTGCATGGCTGTTGCTGCCGCTGCCGGCTGCTCGGTCATTTCACGCCTGTCTGGGCTTCCCACAGTGCGCTGTGAAAAGCAAAGTGGATGAAAAAAATTTGTCTGGGGAGGACAGGCTCAGTGTGATGTGTCATCAGTGTCCAATCTGCAAACCTGCTGTGAAAATTGACAGGAGGAGCAAGAGGACACCGGAGTCCCCGTGTGTTGCTGCTCCAACGTCATTTACTGAGAGAATGATGTTCCCTCCAAGAAGCCAACACAGTGTCCAAAATACTGCACCATGACTCCGAACACCGGCCTCTGGAGATGCTTGCAAAGCAGAACTTCAACATAGATTATAATTACAGATAAAAGTCGTCAGTGCTGGTGCTGATGTGGTCTTTCGTTAACATCAACAAAACACTATTTATTCCATTCAGTGATTATGCTGCTCTGTGTATCTGACTGTGTTTATATATGTATTTCACTTTTTTCATAATCTTACTGCTTTTCCCCCAGAGATCAATAAATTTGAATCTAAAATGGTCTAATCTCACCTGAGCGCTGTTTGTTTTCCTGCTTTCCAGGTGATGGCTCAGCGGGCGACAGCGGGCCGGCGGTACCTGCGGGCGTTCGTCAGTGGATTTTTTGTCGCTGTTCCCGTCACGGTCACCGTCCTGGATCGAATCGCCTACCTGGCACGAGTGGAGGGAGCGTCAATGCAGGTTAGACGTTACAACACAGAACCTCACATCGGTCTTCAGAGCCGTGTCTGAGGCCAGTGTATGAAGGTCTCAATGTCTGTACAATAAACTACTGAAGACAGCTGGGACAGAGAGACCTTGGAAATGGGAAGATGGATCATTTTCATAGGTTTCTTTTGTTTATTGGTGACAGGCTCCCAGTTCAGTTTTGATTCTGGTATATTTGTTTAGAACTTGGAACAATTTCTTGTGTCATAGTTGTCTAATTACTTAAAGTTAATCCACAGATTTCAGAATCAGAAATGAGAACTATCAGCTGTATGAGCAGATGTTACCCAAATCCTTATTCCTCAGGCTTCATGTTTTGACTAAATCTGCTCATGTGCACCATGTATTGAAACTAGTTTGTCTTGGCTGTAATCATTCCTGTTTCTCATTCTTCAAATCCCTTGCTAAACCCCTTTCAATGTAACAAAATGACCCCCCCCCCCCCCCGTGTAAATATCAGAGATGCCCTCAGCTGAACCTGGTACATTTTAATGGATTGGTGTCTGCTCTCCATCACAGCTGGGTTCTACATCACATCGTTCTGCTGCTTAGAAGAGAAATATGATTTGGGTACAGCCCACAAACTGGGCTGCACAATGTGCTAAGCTATAACACTGTTTGTCACAGGCAAATGGGAGTCTGAAAACATTCAACTGACATCTCCCCATTTTTGTCCAATGCTGATGTGTTTACTGGTTAAAACTCTCATTACAGCTTCACTAATGAATAATAAATCTGTGAGTAACGTATTGCTTAAAGGAGGCTTTCACTGATATTTAACTGGCTTCTTTTGGTCCCGGTGGGTCAGGTGAGAACCTTGCATGGCAGCCACCGCCATCTGTGTGTGTGTGTGTGTGTGTGTGTGTGTTTGATGTGATGTCATGAGTTTTTCAGAAGAAGCAGAGAAATACTCCAGTTTTTAAACAAAACATCTAATAATAATAATAATAATTGTTATATAATGACATATTATATATTATTATATCCCTTTTGTAGCTTTTTAAGGAGTTATGCAGATAGAAAACGAGCTTCAAATGCAAAAGAAAAGGAAGGAAGAACAGCTGTTCTGCACATTTGATGGTACAGATCCACAGTATTAAACTGTGGGTTACAACAGCAACAAAGAGACTTTAGGCTGATTTGCAATTGTCTGTCGATACACGTAAACCTCAGATACTTACGCACATATTTCTTTTATACTTGCACGGCAGACGTACGCGTCCACAAGAGGACAGTATCACGTTTAACAAACCTCGATTAGCTGAAAATGAAGAAACAATCTGGAAGCAGAAATTAAATGCGCGTGTTCTACAATTCACAACACTCAACGTCTATAAAAGCAAACTGGGATTTCAATGATAAAATAGTCCTGATGAACTGGAATGGTTCTTTGGCAGTGTGCTCTGCTGAGGTGTGGTCCACTGAACTGACTTTCACACAGTTACATCGACGAGAGAAATTCCTCGAAGCCTCTGGAGTTCCCTAGTTTTCTGCAGTCAGTGCTCAAATAACAGTGTGATGGATTTGTTAGAGAACTGCAACATCCTGCTCTTTGTTGTTATTAAATAAACCTATGAATATTTTGAGAGAATGGTAAACTGTGAAACTATTTCAGTTTTCATTAACCAAATAGTTTGTGTCCTATGTCAGGTTTACATTACATCCAGAAAGTATTATGTTACAGCCTGATTCCAAATGTATTACTTTCCTCTAAACTGTACAAACAATACCCTATTATGACGATGTGAAAGAAGTTTGTTTAAAATCTTTGCAAATTTATTTAAAGAAAATCCCATGTACATAAGTATTCACTGCACTTTGCCATGACCTGGTTCATCCTGTTTCCACCGATTATCCTGGAGATGTTTCTACAACTTGTTTGGAGTCCACCTGTGGTAACTTCAGTTGATTGGACATGATTTGGAAAAGCACACACCTGTCTATACAAGGTCCCACAGATAACAGTGCACGTCCGAGCACAAACCAAGCCACAAAGTCCAAGGAATTGTCTGTGGACAAGGTGCTGAGAGGTACTGCAAAGAAGAATGGGAGAAACTGGTCAGTCAAGCTTGTAGCATCATACTCAAAAAGACTTGAGGCTGTAATTGTTTGTTTGCTGATATTGTTTGTTTGTTTCATGGGGTTTGTAGTATTGTAGTTAAGCTGTGAATACTTCACATACTTCTGGATTTTTTTTTTCTTCTGCCTATAAAACAGTCAAACTTCCAAAACAGTGTGATTCAGGTCGTGTTGCATTTTCATGCACTTTCAACGGGCTGCTTTGTTAAAATTATACATAAAATGAATAGAGAAAAAAAATCCATCGGTTAATAAAAGTAATCACCGGCCACATCCTGGATGCTTTACAGCTCCCAGCATTTATGAGAGGAATCAGCTCTGCAAAGCCTTCATGCACAACCTCCTTTATTCTCACTCAATCAACAGTCTGCACTGTCCTCATCTGAGAAACGGAGATGTTAAAACAAAAACAAGTGCCTGTTGGGTCTTGGCCGAGTTGGTTTCCTGTCGTGCGGCTCATTATCCCCAACATGTGTTGCATTATGCATAAAACAATCTGCTCTCTATTTTTAATGAGCATGAATATTAAAACTGCATGTTGCTCTTTGGTTTATGTTGTGTATCCATGTAGGTGTGTTTGACGGGTCACCGGGCTGATCTCGAAAAGTCGGTTCAGATCATCTAAAATAATTAACGCAACCAAACAGTGGTTGTTTTTAAATGGAGGAAACTGGTCGACTAAATGAGATGTTTACACTGTGAAGGCTTGTGAGAGACTGTGTTTGTGCGCTTGGAGTAACACTGCTCCTGAGTTCACTCAGCTTTTATTCTGGTAAATCTGCTCCCCTGTGATTTGCTTTGTCTGATGCATAAATATGAGTTAGCACTAAATTCCCATCTCCAGCGAGTATCTCTGCAATAAGGACTGTAAAAGCTCTCTGTTCTCTATCTGACTGACTACTGTGCTGCTGTTATTAAATGTAAAAACACAATAACCCTGGAGCAGCAGAGTGTTGTCTGGCCACTATCTTGTTTGCCTGACATCCGAATGTTCCCATAATGCTGTCTGGGTGAAAGATCCTGTGCTCCTGATTACTGCCGCTCACCGCTCCGTCTTTATAATATTAGGACTCCTCCTTTGTGCTGGGGATGGTGCAGATGCAGTGATAAAGTGGCGACATCCTAGCAGGTCAGAGAAATGTTTCTGCAGAATGGTTGAGGCCTGCTTGGAGTGAGAGCATAAAGTGTGGAGAGGTTGGAAACACAGTCCACAGCTGTCGAAGCATTTACACGTTCGTTAACGTTTTAAACTTTACATTAAAGCCAATTTCTTTGCACAAATTAGGAAGGTTTACACATCCGAATGCACTAAAACGTTTACTAAAACTATACATTTAACTATTGACCAGCAGAGAATGTGGATATCTGATCCTGGTTTCCATAAATCCAAAGGTCCCCTTAAACAAACTCAACCTTTCCACGATCAGAACTACATACACATAGAAATAAGACCAAACTACAGTCAGTACATGTCTCTAACCACGATAGACTACAAAGAATATATGATGCAGAGTTACTGTACAAATTGTTATAGGAGACACGTTAGATTCCTCATTCAAATCAGCAGCAAATCCTTAAATAGGTGATTTTATCCATCACTGGCTTCATATATTAATTCTGTGAATTAGTTCTAGATGATTCACATTTACAAAATAACGGGCCTTCAGTCCTTCTGGTTGTTGGCACTGCTGTCACACAATACTCTTTGTCAGCAATATGTTCCTCTCCTGTCGAGATTATTGAAATCATAAAATCTTATTTTGTTGTGAAGAATATCTGCATTAGCCTATATCAGAAGGCCTTATTATATATCCCCACACTGTTTTATAAATATGTATTCAGGTCTTTCTGGACCTTGGTACTTCATGATATTCGCCTTAAACATTCAGCTGCTCCTCAGGTTTCCTCTGCTTGACTTTGTTTTTTTTAGTTCATATCAAACTAAAGGCAAAGTCACTTCTTTCCTTTTTATCACCTTTGTCCCTTTGAAGTAATAGTATTAGTAATAGTAAAGTAGTATTTAATGCAAAATTATAGGTGGTGGAGTGATTTGCGCTGCTGCCTCTCAGAAGGTCCCTGGTTCGAATCCCTGGCTGTCTGCACACTTTCTGTGTGGAGTTTACATGTTGTGCTTGTGTTGGTTTCCTCCCAGAGTCCACATGTTAATTGGTGACTCTAAATTGCCTGTAAATGTGCACGGTAGCCCGTCTGTGTATGTCTCTCTTTGTTGAACCTGTGACAGACTGGAGACCTGTCCATGGTGTCCCCTGCCTCTCGCCAGCTGGGAGAGACTCCAGAGTATATTATGGACATTTGGCGCATCTCTTATATCTGTACTGTAGAACTTCTTAATGATTCGTTTCTTCGATTAATCTGTCGGTTAATTTGGTCTGTATATTTTCCAGGAAGTGATGACGACCTTCCATCTAACCAGAGTGGTGTGTTCAGATTGGATTTATTTGACCAACAGTTGAAATCCCAGTTATATTCAGCTTCCTTTAATGTGCCACAAAGAAAAACATCAAATTTCTCTTACGTACGTTGCAGGATTAATTTCTCTCACTTGACTAACTCCAGAAGAGATGTTCTGAATATTAAGTTGCATCCTCAGAGAGGTTCAGCACTTTTAAGAGACCAGGTCACTGTGGACACACACAGGACCGATCATACAGTTTGTAATTAATCTGGACTGTTTGAGCGGAAAAGCCATCAGCCTGATATCTGCTGACAGCTGTTAACTGGTGTTAGCTTATTTATTTTTAATCCAGTACCAGACAAAATCAAGGCCAGGACACAAGCTGGACCCAGGAGGACACAACATAATTGTACTTTGCCCAGTGATGCACATCTTGAGATCTGAATCCGTTATCATCATTGCTCAAACACAGTATTATTCTACAGATGTTGTCAACACCTTGTTGTGTGGAAAGATTTTAGCAGCACAGAGCACCAATAGTCCACAGGAAGTGTGTGTGTGTGTGTGTGTGCGCACGTGATTGTGTTATTCATGTCTTTACACACAATTTAGACAAGATCCTTTGTCTTTTCTGCAGTGCTTGGGTTGTCGTCATGGAAACGGGGTTTCTGAGCTGGAGTAATAGATGGTCGTGTACTGTTTGATTTCTTAATTTATGACATCTATGATTGTTATGCTATAAATCAGATTATGTTGCTTCCAAATGAGGAACCAAATGCCTCTACAGCAGTAGAACAAGCCTGAGACATCTGTCCACACCTCTCCATCCAGGATGTCCCCTCACTCTGCACCTTTTGTTCCTTTCTGCTCAAATAGCTGTACTCAACACGTCCATGACAGTAAAGGCTGTGCGTCGCCGTCCATGTTTGTTTAGAAACACAAACTTGAGAACTTTTGTTTGCAGCATTTGCAAGTTGGTTTACTGCCAGAACTTTCTGCTGACAGGTTTTACTCCGTCATCAAGTGTTCACTGTGTCCTGACCGTCAAAGAAAAAAAAACTGTGACAGCTGGTGAAGTCGGTGTTTGGGGTTACTTGTCCAGGCTTTGTTAGTCTTAGTTGGTCTTCAGGTGGCAGCACGGTGGTGGAGTGGACAGCACTGCCACCTTGCAGCAAGAAGGTGGAGATTGCATGTTCTCTCCATGCTTGTGTGGGTTTTCTCCAGGTACTCCAGTTTCCGGAGTCCAAAGACACATGCATGGTGGAAATGTGAGTGTGAATGGTTGTCTGTCTGTGTTGGCCCTGAGACTGACTGGAGACCCGCCTCTCTCCCAGTGACAGCTGGGATTGGCTGCAGTCCCTTGACCCTGAACAGGATAACAGGTTACACTTTGTATTTGTGTATTTGTGTCCTTCTCATTTAGTTCCTACAATTTGTGCATCATATCTGTAAAACTAAATGAATCAGCCGACAGACAAACTGTCACTTTGACGTTTTCCCATAAGTTCAGATTCCCTGAAGCAGGAGTTTTAGAAACAGCCCTGCATGTAATGTGGTCAGATACAGTAGGACTGTGAGAGGAGCTGATGAAGTATCCAGCTCTACCGGATAAACTCACAGGCTGACAGCACTCAGGAGGGACATTTATTTTGGTGACGACAGATAAGAGATATTCTGTCAATTGCTCCGCCAAGCGTGAAATGGCCTGTGTACGTCCTGTTTAATGAAACGGTGGCCGCGTGTCATGTCGTTCGGCAGTGAGAGTGAGCGTCGTCATGCGTGGATCCCTCAACAAAGTGACACAAACCATGTTGTAAGAATAATGATGTTATTATTGTTGTTGTTGAGGTAGGAGAGGAAAGACAAGCATGTGATGGAGCTGTCATGCTCGTTTGGAGTTTTGCTCAACGTAGCGAGGGAGAAAGTCTATGAATTATTTCTTGTGTTTTTATTGTGCAGAGAATAATAGATTTCAGCTTCACAGTCAAACTAACTGATAAACTATTTTCCTGACGGTGGACTTCATCGGTGGATGCAGTTAACTCTGTCATCACACAACTATGAGTGGGTTTGTGAATGATTCGCCATCTTCAAACAAGCAGCTGCTTTGACTTAATATTTCAGCATAAAGATTTGTCAGACTTGAATTACAGGTGTGTTTTCAGTTGCCAGAAAGATCCACAAGTTCCGACTCCCCCCAACACGTCAGAAACAAAAGAAGAGTTTACATGCACTCAGAGAAATCCAGATAATCAGGGAACAAGCTTACGACCTCCATTATATTTACAGTAATCTATAAGCAGAAATGGAAAAAGTATTAATAATTATCTTTTGATTGGTGTGCAATCACCTGAACACATTTATTCCTTTATCTTAGAATGAGATGGAAATCATTTAACCCTCTATTGAGTTTTCTGACTAGGTTTTTGGTCTGAGATAAGATCTGTAGCAAACACAAGATCAAGAAGTTTATATTTAATTCTATGACATAACAATTAATCAGTAAGTACCGCCGCCGTATTTGTGTATTAAAAACAGATTGTTGGGAACATTTTAATGTCATCAGGCTGAACATGCAAAATCATCTAATCACTAATCCACCTTTACAGCCACATTGAGTTTATTACACACGATCACCAACTACATCAGGTCACCGTAAAAAAAAGAAAGAAAGATGAGGTTGAATTTCAAACTGAAAGTTTAGTGGTTGTGATGTGGAAGTATATACGTGTAGTTTGCTCAGTAAGATAAAATCCTTACAAATCAAAAAGTTATTAGGCTATAAACAAACACGTCACGATGTAAACTTACCTTTGCAATAATCTAAAAGCCAATGAGAAAATCACACTACGTTTTTCTAGAGGGAACCAGCCGGATGCTAAATGTCAAGATGCCGACACAAATACTTGATCCTTATGGACTAACTGGGTGCAGCACGATGTTTCCACAGTAGTCCAGAGTGGTTCCTACATGGAGGCTGGGATTTGTGCACACGTGTGCAGTATATGACATGTGGATTTCATGTGCTCCTGTGAATGATGATGCAGAGAACCAACACCACTGCGTAGAAATATAATTAAATATTCTTTCTAGTTTTTCTGACATTAGATTTGCCCTTTTTAGTGCATAATAAATCTGCATAATCTTTTATTTGCGGTTTCTGTCAGAACAAATTATTTTCATAGTCACACATGTACCTGTACTGTAATTTAACAAGCAGAGGTGTCACACTTTGGTAAAGAGGATCAGCACATAGCTGGTTATCCAGAGTTTTGGAAAAGACACTGGGTAGAATTGGAGTAAATAATTGGTCCTGAACAAAACTATTGGTCCACAAATTTTAATGAAACGGTGTAAATAGTTTTGCAGGATCTGTCTAGTAAGTCTTATGATTTGCAGTACAAAACTTCATACCAACAGAGAAAAAAAGCAACAAACTAATTTCCGAAGTTAGAAAATGACAAGGATGACGTGAATTTCATTGTTCCCCGTCACACATTATTCACCGATTGCTTTTTACAAGCAGGTTTCCAGACTCACCTAACTGATTTTCACATTGTATTGAAATGAGCTGCGTGGAAGGAAGGGAATAATCTAAAACTGGATTATGCTGTGTGCGGTTGTAGTTAATGGGCTAAATTATGAAAAGCATTCATCTGTTCCTTCTAAAGGCCACGACCCGGCAGGTCTTTTACTTCACAGCGGCATTAACTCACAACTTGTACAAGTCAGTTTCAGTATAATAATACAGCTGGTTATCTAGAGCAGAAACCCAGCAGTGAGAGTGAAGAGTTGTTATATCACCGTGTTAAATCATGCGGAGGTGTTGGTTCGAACCTGCTGTTACCTGCTTATGGTTGCACAGAGTTCTCTTCTGGGAAAAATGTCTATGTACAGCTTCTATATGCTGCATTTTACCAGGCATAAATCAGCAGCACATAAATTTCGGTACAGTGCTGTAATAACCATAAGGGACCTCGTTAAGGCAGTATGATAATTCACCGTAGCGTTGTCAGGCCGGTGACAGGCTGAGCTGAAGAACAGGACGAACTGACAGTGAATGATGCTCAGAGGCAGGACAAATGTCATCCCATCAACTTTTTCAACTGTTTTGTTCTCATTCGAGGTGGAATATGACTTAAGACCAAATTCCTTAACAAAAAAGTGTTGTTAAATGACATAATGGCTTTTTTCTACATTGTAGAAACTTGTCTAGCAACATTAACATTTATTTGGCCGGGTTCTCTCTAAAGCCCGCAGCATTTGGCTAAAAGGTCAAAACTTTCTGCTGTCGTTCTACTAAATGCATTTCAGTAATGGAAGTGGTGTGGAACAGCATTTCATTATAATACAAAAATATGTATTGTAAATGTAGTTTAAAGTTGAATAAATTAAACTAAATGAATGTGAAAACTCTGACTGCTGAGTCATACGTGCACTAACATGCACAATCCCAACAGGACAAAAGTCAGCTCAGCAAAAGTTTGAATTATTTTTACTTTTAGAGCTTTTGTCAGACCCTTTTATCCAATTATACTTGGAAGTGATGCACACCAAACAGATCCCTGGGATCGAACCGCTGACCCTGGAAATGGATTAGAAGCTCTGCTACCTGCTAATCTACAGCATCAGCCTACTGTTGTACATTTCAATTAAGTTATTGCAGTGTCAGTGAAGTGCTAATCTTTATGGTAGAAACACATTAAATACTGGTCAATACTTTGATACTCAATATAATCAAAGTACAGCTTAGTGTCTTTAATATGATTAAACGCTTTGTATTTGCACCTAATTCAACTTGTATGTTTGTTGTAAACCCAGAAATTTTGGCTAAAACTCAAATACCTCACATGGATGATTGAATTTTGCTGTGAACAAGGTGGAAAAGACTTAATGCTGCCGAAATATTGACACTGCTCCCGTTGACTTTTTTTCTCTTGACATAACAAATGCAAAATATAAGAACATGACATAAACGAGGTTCAGGTGCTGTGTTGGAACGACTTTCATACTTTCTTTTCGCTTCCTGCCGAACACATACTCACATACTTCTAGCTGCTCAACAGTTCTGGGCCTTTGTTTGCCAAATTTTTCTTTGTATAATTGCCAAATATTTTCTATTGCTCAAAGGTCTGGACTGCAGTCAGGCCAGTTCAGCACCCGGACTCTTCTCCTGTGAAGCCATGCTATTGTGATGGATGCAGTATGTGGTTTATCATTGTCTCGCTGAAATATGCAGGGTCTTCCCTGAAAGAGACTGGATGGGAGCTTATGTTGCTCTAAGACCGTTCGTAGGTTTCATTATGATGGAGCCTTTCCAGATGTGTTGGCTTTCCACGCCATCGGCACTAATGCAGCCCCCAGACCATCAGAGATGCAGGCTTCTGAGCTGTCCACTGATTACAAGCTGGATGGTCCCGCTGATCTTTAGTCCACAGAATACGACGCCCATGGTTTCCAAAAAAGAATGTAAAATTTTGATTCATCTGACCACAGAACAGTTTTCCATTTTGCCTCAGACCACTTTAATTGAACTTTGGCTCAGAGAACACGGTGGTGTTTCTGGATCATGTTCACATGTGGCTCCTTCTTTGCACGATATAGATTTAACTCACACTTGTGGATTGTACAGTGAACTGTGTTCACAGACTGTGATATCTGGAAGAGTTTTTTTTGTTTTGTTTTTTGTTTTAGAATTTACACACAAATGTATTTTCTTGCACTTTGTCACAGATTGGTGAACCTCTGACCATCTTTACATTCCAGAGGCTCTGTCTCTCTGAAATGCTCCTATTATACCCAGTCATGCTACTGACCTGTTGCCAATTAACCTGATTATTTGTCAAATGCTCCTGCATTTTGTTTCCATGAAATAGTAAAATATCTCAGTTTCAACATCTGATGTTGTTTATTTTGTATTGTGAATAAAATATGGGTTGACTAGATTTTCAAATCATTGCAACTTTTTTGGAGTGTGTGTGTGTGTGTGTGTCTAGATAATCATATCTGTGTGTATGTTGTTCACCTTTTGACCAAACTGTAGACTGTTTAGTTCTGCTTTGTTACACTGACTCGCTGTTACTCACAACCTTGTTGGTCACGAGTTGTTCATGTTATTTTAGTGTCTGAGGTTGAAATTCCCTTTGTGTTTGCAATGTTGAAAACTGTTTCTGTGTGTGTGTTTGCAGCCTTTCCTAAACCCGGAGGGAGGGTCTGAGTCTGATGTCGTCCTCCTGAACCGCTGGAGTGTGAGGAACTACCAGATCGAACGAGGCGACATCGTGTCTGTCATGTGAGTAACGTATGAAAATCACACGTTGTGTGTGCACAGCACATACATATCTAACATGCAGTATATGCATGAAATGTTTACTTTCTGTGGTTTAAAATTCAGACACCTGTTTATTGGCCCAGGCATTTCCAGCAGCTCTTGTGGAGTTGAGATGGTTTTAAAAAACTCCACATCACAGAATACTGATCAAGGATGTATAGAGCACGTTAAACTTGTATGACATCACTGAAAAACTTTCACAACATTTCTTCGAATTCTTCTTCTGTTTGTATTAGAACCCTTTTTTTTTTATCTCAACACTGCTCCAAGATAAAAACTAATTGTGATGCCCATAGTGCAAACATTATGCACACAAACTTCACAGCCTGCTCTACATAATTTATGTATAATCCTCCATAATTGGTAAAGCAACAAGGGACTGTATGGAACTGTCATGACTAACGGTGATGGAGGCAAAGCAACAGGTGTAAATATTATCTACAACATATAAATGTCATTCTTTCCACCTCATTGTTTCTTGGCAAATATCTACTACAGGTGGACAGGTGAAAAATGTAACGTTCAATTTCCAGTTTTCTGTCATTCTTTTTAGTTTAGCTCGTAAAGTTCAACAAAACCGTGAAGAGATGCACAGCAGCACAACAGATGCACAGGAATAAAAAAATGAATGTTTAAATGCAAATGTTAAAACTGCAAAAATGTACTAAATATCAGATGATAAAGTAAACAGCAGTGAATGTGGTTAAAAACTGCAGCATTATTTAAAGGTTTTTGGGTAATGTAAAATGTATTAGAGGCATTTTATGTTATTTAAATGGCAACTGATTTGAAAGTCTAGTCCACAGAGAGCAACAGAACCAGTCTATGTGTCCTTCTTGGCTACAGTTAGATAAGTAATTCATATAAAGAATCTTTTGTTATAATCTTTTGTTCAGACTTTCAAAGCCAAGCTGTTGATCTATCAGCGGTTTCTCGCTGCAGTGTTGCCGAACTCAAGATCATTCCCAGAGTTTTCCCAGAGTTTGCGGCACATTTTACTGCTCATGCTTTGTGACAATTTTCAGACGCTTAATGAAAAGCAGGACTGTGGCAAATACTGTGGCGGGATTAACAATAACATTTGTTAAAATAAGTAGGAAAAGACACTGCTCATGTGTGACGAACACTAAGGGCCCAAACACACTTGCTGCAGACGATTGTGCACGAGCTCCCCTCCTGTAATTTGTGGTGTTGCTCCTAAACACTATGGGGAGCAGTGGACGAGTCTGCAGCAGTACGCAGGATGCTGCTGTTGGAGAAAGGAAAAAATTGTTTGTCAAAACCTCATAGATTCGGTTTGCAAATGTTGTACAACACACCGCTGAGTGTCTGTTGCTTTAATGCTGCTTTTGGTTTTTAGAAACACAATGCTTATCTCATGAATGTGCTTTGAAAGGAAACAGAGAAGGAATTGGCAGGATTGTTATTTCTTTCAACCACTGATCCAGACATCCTCAAGGAGCCGTGTGCAAAGGCTACGCAGAGTTTCCACAATTGACTGGCATGTGTCAGACCTACCTGTGGCAGCTTGATACAAATAGAAAGCGATGATTGGTACCATGTGTCAGGTGGCTAACATATGATAACAGGTTCAGTACTGGTACTTTACTCTGCATGGGAGGATGTGAGTTCACCTCTGGCCATGTAGAGGTTTGAAGTTTCTTTTAAAGGAAATGCCACCTTTTGACTTTTAAGTGAACATCTTTTATTAGCACTCTAATGTTCATGACTGTAGGGAGGAGATTTTTTTTTAAATTTTCTTCTGCAGAATAGAAGTTTCTGAAACTTTTCAGGTGTGTACAGTAGAAGAGAGGAAAAGTCCCGTCACGGCTTTGGTGGTCGCTTGCGTAAGAATACTTCACATCGGCCGGTAAACTTCACTGGGCCTCCGGATTCTACCATTATGTGCCAAAAACAAAGCACCAAGATCGAACAGAATTAATTGTTTTTATACAAATAAACAATAACAAAATTTTAAAAGCTTAATCTTGTCCCTTGTCCCTTCAGGGGTCACCACAGGGGAACGTGTACTGTTTGTTGATTCGGCATGAGATTAATTAATTTTTTTACGTGGGAGGCTCTTCCTGCCGCAACTCTGCCATTTTATCCAGTCACCAAGGTGGCGCTTGAGGGCTGGGCAGGGCCACGCCTGGTGGGCCCCCATTCATCTCTTAGGTGGGAAACGTTGTTGAATTCCAACTGTTTTTCCAGCAGTAATAATCTCCAGCAGTGCAGCAGAAAATTCATGCAATTATGGTTGATATTGTCTCAATCTCTTGTAGTATTTAGTGTCATAAACTGGCTCCAAGCTTAGAACGAGGGAAGAAAGAGGGAAAACAACACAGTAAATGTCAATATGTGATATAAAACAACATAATTAATGGAAGATGTGGTATTCGACTCTTAGTAGTGGATGCAGTGAATGGGTGAGTGAAACATGGAGCGAGTGCAAGTTGTCGGGGGACGAAAAACCGGAAAAAGCAAAACCTCGAGATCTGGTTTCTAAGAGGCAGAGATGGCGAGAGAAACAAGCTCATAAGTTCACGTGAAGGCTGCACAGTTGTCGTCATATTTACTAAACCCCCCTCTATGCCTGCAGTCTCCTGCAGGGGAAACGCTGCCAAGCATCCTACATAGTAATGCATAAAGATTACATGCTGCTCTGCTTCATGCAAACAATTTGCTGTCGTTTGTTTGGTTTGAAACTATTGTCGCACTCCCTATGCGACTACGAGCATGTCTGAGCCTTCAGGCTACAGTACAGCTGTGCTGTGGGACTTTTTTTTAAATGTCATTATGATGAGGTGCTGTGGTACAGTACAGGTATGATCTTTCCGTTCAGTGGTGCAGCAGTGAGCTGTGAGCGTCACACACTTCGTCGCCAACATGCTTCCAGTGCACTGAACGGCTGTGAACCAAATATACTGGAGTAGAACAACAGTGCAGCACAGGGAGGTCACAGGGTGGAGGGGTGGGACGGTGTGTATTATGAGCCGTCACTGCTCATTAACCAAACCTTGTCTGCAAGCTTTTCCGTCTCAACATGGCCCTGAAGTCTCTCCAATGCCTTTGCTCGGTCCCACATGTCTGCTGTACAATTAACACTCTGTGCCACCGAGCTGCTCTGAGACCAGCAAAAGTGAGATTTCACACCAGGAAATTGAACAGTTTTGGCTCCGGTTCTAAACTATTTGATAGAACGAGGATGATGCTGTCAGTTTGTTTCATTTGAGGTGCGTTGTGTGCAGCCTGTGGAGAACACAGCTCGGTGACAGCAGGACAGACTTACTGCTATAAATACCCCTCACTGTGTTACAGACATACTGTTTGGTTTTGGTGAGAAAAGGGATGTTTCCAAGTCTATTCCTGGAAGCGAAGGGAGCAGCTCTGAATGGTAATTTAACCTAATCTGAGCCCGAGAGGTGCTTGCATTTAGCTCCTGTGCTGTGGCTGAATTCTAGAAGAGCCGTCATTCCAGCTGGACGCGCATTAAGCTTATCGAGCTAAAAAAGGAAGGAGATATCGGCTGTGTAAAGTTCATCTTAGCTCAGGAACAATGACATTTGGATTCAACCTGCTGTCCTCATGGCATTATCAGCTCAGTGCACCTCCCACTGCCTCCCCCTCTGTCTTCCTATCTCAACCTGTTTACCTGGTAGCCCTTTGAACCAACACACAGTCGAGTCTTCCACATGTAAAACAGATTCATATCAACCGGCTTCATCGCAAGGGATTTTGTTAAGATCCCTCATAAAGCGACATCTATCATTTGCCAAGAATATCGCCTCAGATTTAAATTTCAAATGTGATAGGGCATCACTGCAGGGGAGACTGACTCCTGCTATAATTGCCACACATTTTAAAGGGAAATTGTTCAAGGGAATACGGCCGTCAGTACAGTAATATCTTATTTACAGAATGCCTCTCATTTTCAGTGCATGCTGGCTAAGGAAAATGATTGTGCCTCTGTATTTCTGAGCGGTCGTGCAGGGAGCTGAGCACGGCCACGGGTGTTTGTCATGCTCTCAGCGCAGACCATTACAAACCTGATTGATTTTATGTTCGGCTGTGAACAGAACCATTTGCCTCTGAGCGGCCTTAGAACTGATTTCTGCAAAGCATCATTTTCTCCGGGATGGGGAGGAAATGTTTCTTGCCGGTTATAAATGGACGTCACAACAGATTAATAGAGTCTCCGCTCCTGGCTCGCTCGGTTCTTGTTTATGTTGAAGGGTTTGATGACAGCCATCTTGGACCAGCCAGGGATAGAGGAGGGAGAGCTGGTGAATTCCTACAGTCTATGAATATTCATTGAAAACTCAGCAGACCGGAAACCTTCAAGAGCCAGGCTTCATTCCTCTGAGGTGTCGTCCTCATGATGTTGGCTTTGAATCGAGGATCTCGGTGACAGCAGACAAACATCTGTGGCTCGGAGCCGCTGTCCTACTTTCTTGGACTGATACCAGCGCTGTGCTCAGTCAGAAGAACAAGGCATTAACACATTACACAAAGTTCCTGGATTAGAGCATTTGCGTGGTGACTTAAATCTCAAAATCCTCAGTTCTCATTATTAGACCGGGTCCTGCTTTAGGTCTGAATCGGTGGTCCAGTTCATAAAACTGCCCAGGTTTCCTCTCGATTTGGTTTCCACCAAAATTCATCAATGTAGGTCCTGCAGGAATGTTCCTGTCAGTTCATTTGGAAACAAGAAAGTCTACACAGGAAGAGGATCTGGTTCTGCACTGGTCCTAGTATTGATTTAAAAAAACTGCTCTGTAATGTAACGACTGCATAATTCAGGGTAGCTGTCAACTGTGGTGATTATCTGGGTAATAATCCAACAAAACTACAGCAGATGTTAAATGTGCTAAAAAAACATCTTGAAAATTCACCGTCACTCGTTATATGAACACGTGCTGTTAACTTGCCGATTAGTGAAAGTCTACAGTTTTGTGTCTGGATTTTCACACTCAGCTACGTGAGCTTAGCTGCAACGCCTGTGCACTGTGCTTATTATTGTAGATGTTATATATCGCCCAGTCCATTTTTTTCATTTGGCAGTTTGCTGTTGTTTAACATTTCCATGGATCAGTTATGTAGCATGATGGTATCAGCAGGAAGGTTTGTCATGTCAGTGTGTCCTCACACATCTCTACTTGGGTATTTCTACCGTACAGACACGAACAGAGAAATAAAGCCTTTGTGTTTTCAGCTCCAGCCTCTTGAAATCACATGCAGAGGGAAACTCAATGGAAATTTAAGGCCTCTGTAAGCTCACTGGTTATTTATTTATTTTATTGAATGTAGCACATAAAAAAAAAAAACTATTTAGTAACTTGTTTCTTAGCACTTACAAGACCTTATATATCGTTGCCAGACCTACTAACTGCCCTTAGAAAAAAGCTTGTTAGTCTCAGTTATCTATTCAAATCATGCTTAACAAAATGAGGGGCTGCTTACGGACTTAAAGGTCCCACACTTTCATATTGTCAGATCAGCTTTTTTGGTCAAAACACCTCCTTATGTCTTGCTTTTTCTAAACACAGTTGGACTTCAGGCAGCGGTTTCTGTATGTTCTTCCTAATTTTTAATTCTTTCATAACTTCACAGCTTTGATCAGCTTTGTTCTGCCTACAGCTTTGTGATGATAAAAGACTTGTGTCTGCAGTTTATCTTGACATTTCAGGCTGAGTATCTTAATTTTGTAAATGTAGTTTTGGCTGGTTTTGTTTTCCGATAAGTGTTTTCAGAAGCTGTGGAAAATGACAACCTGCTGTGTAAATTCCATGCGGTTCTTGCAGCAGAGTTGCAGATTCAGTCTTTGGCTCCGTGAGGACTCCCCAGCAATATAGGGAACATTTAAACATGTTCTTTTCTTGGGTATTATTTTAACTGGAGATCATATACATTGGACTTCTGCTCTCACCTACAGCAGGTTTGAAGGTTCATAGTTGAATCGTGAGCTAAATACGTTCCCTTGTGTGAAGCTGACAGTATTGGGACTGTAGCCCTGTGAGGATCCTTTCATCCTGGCAACAGATCATTTTGTCATTTGAGTACGTTACAAAAACAGTCTTTGTTATTTTTCTACCTGCATGATTCTATCGCCGTAGCCTTGAGAGATTAGGACACACGTGAAAACCTCAGTTTGTTTCTTTTTTTAGGTCGATTTTTGCACAATTGCTGAAACGCATTGGGGAGGCGTGTTAAAAAGCAGAGTGAGGAAATGAAGTACAAACTGTTCTGGTGAGGAAACATAAAAAGCCCGTGGGGTTTCTAAAAACATCTCAACCTGAACAACAGAACAAACAGAGATGCAAATGAGAAGAGAGAACGAAGACGGGAAAACAACAGTGCACAAACAACAAGGAAAGGAAGTGAAAGAAGGGTTTAAAATAATGAACCCTGTGTTTGACGTGTCAGGATGGAGCGTGCTTGTTCGCTAATTGAGCTGTAATCTGGAGTTATAACTGACAGCCACAGTCCCAAATATCTGTGATACCTTCAAAATAAATCAAAGAAAAACAAATGTATTTTAAAGGTAATGTGCATCTGCTGTGATATGACTCCAGTAAAACCCTCAGCTCATGTAGGGATACAAATGAGTCTGTTAATCAGTTTAGTCCTGGCCCACACCAACAGGAATGTTTGCTGTGGAAAAACTGTGAGAGTGTTGGGCCAGCAGTGCTTTATCACAGTGATTGACATCCAGTGCTAGCATTCCTAAAGTACAAAGGGTTTTTTTGTTCAAAATACCCCAAACAGAGGCTGAAAACAGCAATTTACTGCGTTTACTGACGACAACGTCTGAGAAAGCAGAACCTGGTTCCATCCTTAACTCAATCCAAAACCCATCTGTGAGGTTTCAGCAGTATCAGCTGTTGCTCTCGCAGCTTCTGTCAGTGTCTGTCCAGCACAGAGCAGCACAGGTCTTAGTCCATAGCATCAAACAGTCTCTTTTTGTGCTTCAGACTATGTCCCACACATTGTCAAACTGGTGTCCAAAGTTTGGAAGTTTGGAAAAAGTGATTGTTGGTGTGTTGAGGACAACCCTACATTCCTCTGGAACTAAACAGCAAACACAGTTATGTTTTGAAGGGAACATATTCAGGTAATGATTATGTTTCAAAGCAACATGTTGTTTTTTTTTTTTTGCGAGATCAAAAACTGAAAGTGATTTGGTACAAAGTGCTCGTTGATCGTGTAAACCTCAGGTCCGCTGCAGACCCAAAAAAAGCACTTTGCCCAAGGTTAGAGAAACATTGTGGCTTTATTTAAAAGCAGATAAATATGAGACCTTTTTTCTCTATACAACCACAATCTGTTCAATGAACTCAAGTCAGGTGCTGATAGAATTGAAAAAGACTTTAGTTAGACAAACAGGATGTTGTCCTGGAAGATGTAATATTTAGGTGCAGAAAAATACATTTTATTGATATATTCCCTGTAGACATGCAGTGTTTGCCACTTACAGTTGCCAGTAATTATCAACATATTGTCAACAAAATTTTCAATTGCATAACTCTTATAAACATATTTGTATTTTCAACTGCATACACACAATGATTTATATAAAATAAAACACAAAAACAATTGGAAAAATGATCCAACCATATGTTCTTATGTCTTTTTTCTACCTTCAGCACTGACGGACATCTTGCCTGGTTCATTTAATCAGAAACAACTGCTGCTTATTGTTAAACGTAAAGTCTGCCATTAAAACATCATAGAGAGCTCGTATGGATTGTGTAGAATTAATTAAGACCTATGTTCAGCAAGACAATTTATTTTATGTTTGTATAGAAAATGCAATGCAACCAAAACAGAAATCTTTATCAAGAATTTCTGTTGTCTAATGTGTAAAATTATCTGTAGGTTGTTAGTTTTATGATGTGGCCATATGAGCTGAGTGTGTCCTTCTACAAAAAATAAACCGCACGTCTCTTTAAAAGAGACAAGCTGAAGTAAATGGACGGAACTTTCCGCCGGCAGCCGTACCCTGCAGACTCCCCAAACCTTCGCACGGTGTGATCACAGTTTCACACATTTTGTCATATTTTTTTCACAGTTTAATCTGCTGTCATGCGTCAGACATTGGCCGCCTCCCTCAACATGCCTCATAAAGAGGACATGAGTGGGACGTTCTGTTGGGTGTCACCACTTAGCGGCCGCGTTTTTATATTTATATCAAGTCAGATTCCTGTTCAACAGAGCAGGAAATGAAGTGCTCATCTTCTTACAGTTAAGATTTATGGCCATGTCAATTACTAATGAGCTAGTAAATAATCAGGTGTAGTACAGTAAAGTGAGCGGAGGAACCTTATCACTGTTGTTCACCAGCTGAACATGGAGAGTTAATGGATTTTACTCTGCATGAGACTGTTTAGGAAGAGCGGGGATTGATTGTTGTTTTTCAAAGGGCCATTTCAGCTGAACAGCATTGTAGTGAAGACATCTGGCTGGTCGTCCCACAGTCTGACTGTCGTTAAGACTTAAGAATCCTGCAATGCGTCAAACCTCTTCTTTCAATAACTGGTCATTTTCAGGGGACATGGTGTGAAGGACACGATTTTGTGATCGGTTTGGTGGATTTGTACCATTTGGTGTATTAGTCAAAGTGTGTGTGTGTGTGTGTGTGTGTGTGGTAGAGCAGGCATCTCTGAACCCCAGGGTTAAAGCTTTTCATCGGCAGTTTCTCCTGGTTACAGAAAACACTGAAACTCTCATAGGAGCACAGTCCTCTCTGAGCAGCTGTCCATCAACCATTTTGTCACGGGGAGCAATAAAGTATCAATTGTTGTTTTTGTTATTAGCATCCACAACTTTTCTTTCCCAGGCTGCCAAATGAAACACACACACACACACACACACACACACGGTTCACTTTCCTGCTTTACTCAAAGTTACTAGGAATTGTCATAGTGATAATGGCTTGATCCTGCAGTGATATTAAGGTTTGGTAGATCAGATACTAGCAGTTGTAGCTAATATGAGAGAGATGTGTGGGGAAGTGGCCATAACTAGCAGCCTAATAAATACAACAGGCTGCCAGAGTTGCATTTGGTGATTTTATTCAGAGTCGAGCAAGACTTTGAGACCTGTTTGATATTGTCAGTCGGTGGTGTTTGTATATTATATTTTAACTCGGCGCCCATCTCTCCCAAACCAGAAGCAGATACGTTTTGTACCAAATGAAATGACATTGTGGAGCATGTACCGTACAGCAGCCTCCTGCATGTGGGAATTGACATTTTTACTGCTTATGGCAATAATTCACTTTCAAATGAAATTGGGTACATGGCACAGAGGATTAGTAGCACGTGCATAATAATAAATATTAAGAGTTATTAACTGGAGATTATTTATCATCCAGTAACTGAAAATGTAAAGCGGCATTTAACAATAATGTAGGAATAGAAATAATAACTTAGAGAGAGATAAATTCACTAATGACACAAGATGAGCAGCTGTAAGTTAGATTTACATTAATAAGTTAAAGTCGCCGTTTCTCTCAGTACATACTATTATTATAGGAGAGTTGGTAGAGAAAAGCTGAGTCCCTAATCCAAAAGACTACACGTGGAATTCATGCGGGGGTCGGAAACTAATTTCCATGAAATTGGTATTAAAGCCTTGCTAATTAAATGGGCCCAAAGAGGCTTCAGTCTTAAAGAAGCAAAACTACTCCTCAGTCTTTCAGCACCTTATACAATATTGATATCACTGTGAGGGAGATGTACAGGTGGCAGGTGTAGTGTGCTTTGAAAAATGCTGATGTACATTTGGCCAAAGTCTGGATGCAGTCAGAAGTTGACAGCAGTGCTTTTAGCTGCATCAGTCAAACCTCTCTCTGAAATAAAAATTCCCACGGAAAATGAAGTTGTTTAGCAATCCATCCATTTTAAAGCCACTACAGAGGTCTGTGCTAACTGACGGACAGTATCCACTTGGCTGTATTAATGCCTCCTAAGGTTATGTAAAGGTCCAGCAGTCCTCCAGTATCCAGCGTTTCTGTCCTGATGGAAGGACTGTGGCACTGGAGCATTTCCAGTTGACTACACAGGCTGCAACCCGAGATCTCAGCATCTACTACAGTGCATTAATTGATTCACTCATACTTGGTGAGATTGTGCTGTGCAGTGAATTAAATCTCTCAACTAATAGTTGCTGATCAGATTTGGTGGATACTGTGCCAAGTGTCTCACAATAGCTGAAATTCTGCATGTTAAGTCGGTGTTTAACAGCAGGGAAAGTATTTACTCATTAAACACAACCTGTATTTTTTGGCTTCAGTTCAGGTCTCTATGATGGACTGAGTGCTCTGAGATCTGAGACGAGTCAGTCACTGAGGGCAGCTGGATGTCGGCCATATGAATGACAGGGGCCAAGTATTTGGATGAAATTCACTGATTAATAAAAGACTTACTTCATTGTTACTCTGCCTTTCCTCTCATCTGTAATTCATGCTGGGTAACAGGATGTGTTGGCAATGTCCAACCACAGTGTTGTTCCTCTTTCGGGGATTCATCTACTTTCGCTCCCCTTTTAGCAACATCAAAGCTGACAGTCTGTCACTCATGCATCTCTGAGTGAGCTGGGAGTTTCCTCCATGAGTATTTCCTCGTCCATCCATTCAGGGGCGGCAGACCCCTCCCTGCCGACTCCGTTAGTCAATTGACATATTGAGGGCAGGATGAAGACTGTTTGTTCGTTTACACCGGAGGGAGTGACGCAACTAAAGGGGTGAAAAAGGGTAAAAGAAACTGCTTTCAAAGTAACAACACCGAAATGTTCTAGTTTTGCTGGCAATGTCAGAAGCATTAATCTGACAGCGGATGATGTTCGAGTGCTACGTTGGGCCTGAGTGATTTGGTGTCCAAAGCATTAGATTTTCCACCCCAGAAATTATGCTTAACATGCAATCTCCCACCAAAAAGTACCAATAAGCAATGATGGTATTCTAACCTAACGAAACTCACCCAAATCAAACCTCCTAACATCAAGAGGCAGTGGATGCTTTAACAAGACAATGATCCAATAAACCAAAGCAAAGTGAAGGAATTCATGAAAAATGAGGTGAATATTTAACATGAGCTTTCCAGTCTCTGAACTTGTTGTTATAATAATTCTGTTATTATGTTCTTATGTGTAGAGAGTCCTGATATTGTGTACCGCATGTAAACATCACGTCTAATGATTCGCACGGAGTAGTCCAGTCTTTTTAATACTTTAATACTTTTATCACTTTAAAAAATATTTTTTTGTGCACGGAGAGAATCAGAAACATTTCCACTGCTAAATTGTGTGTCATATTCTATGTCAATGCAAATTCGGAATATTATTAAAACCAGAATACTATTTAAAATTGGGATGCCATTGTCTATCTTGCTGATACAGGAATCAGATCTGGCGTAATGTTTGCACGATGTTTCAGGCCTGTTTGACCTTTGGCTTTGATCGAGAAACACAGTTTGTCATCTCTACAGGTTGTGTTGGTGTAAACCGTGTCACTCTATTCCTCAGTGACTCCGGTGGCTAAGGTGCCTTTGTGCTTCCTCATGCAGCAGACTGTTGCTGTTCTGTCATCTCTCCCCATGTGAGAACAAAACAATTAAGTAGACAGTAAATGTGAATGTGTAAACGGCTTTAACAACGACATGTGGAGCTAAGCTGGAAGTCACAGCTGCCTCACATCCTTTAGCCCTGCACTGGAAATGTGCTTTGATCCCGGCTAATGCTGCTGCTGCTGCTGGGAGACTTTCCTCTGGACCCCGAGCTCCCAGCAGGCTTTGTGTCACCACTGTTTTAACACGTTTATGTTAATCGCTTGTGTGGTGGCGCAGCATTAAAACCCGAGCTGGGATTTAAACACACACACTGCAGAAACACCAAATACTGCAGAATACCTGTTCCTGAACATTTAATAACTTTCCCTGCCACTGATATTTAATTTCCTTTCATCATCTTATACTCTGACCAGAGGCAATCAGTCACAAAGAATTAGCAGAAGAAGCTCTTTTAATCTCTGTGAGGTATATAACATGAGCAAGAACTATGATTCTCAGTGTAGTTTTACAGCTAAATCAATACACGGTTTTACAGAGGCACAAAATTTACTGCAACACAATACGCTGCACAGCACAAGCCCAGTAAATCACATCTCTCAGCAGTTCATTTCCAAGGTAATGATGAATTAAGGTGGCATAAACCTTCAGTAAATGCAAGTTAATATTTTTGTGTCAGCTCTGCTGATAGTTTACACAGACGCAGGCTCGGCTCACTTTTAGGAATCAGCTTGATTATTTTACTCCTAGCTGAGTTTTTTTTCTTACTTATTGATCAGTACTTATCTACTGACTTGGTTTGGTGCAAGTTTTTTTCCTTTCTTTCCTGCTTTCACGTGGAGAGCAGCTGTAACAAGGCAACACCATTTCCCTATGGGATCAATAAAGTAGTTTGAATCTTGAATCAGCTTATGAGCTCTGATCAGACATTTCCCTGCACTTGGAAATTACTTAATAAAGATCAGTTCAGTTATTTTATGGCAAAATTTATATATTTCTCATATTTTGAAATTTTAAGATTTAAGTTGGACCTTTGATCCACTCATTTCTCAATTAAAACATCTACATATGTAATTTTATTTGTACATATCTACTGTGTAACACAGAAACTTCTGAACCTCCGAACGATGTTTGACAGTATTTTACTGAAGAAGTAGATCACATGTTGAACTGCCCACGGCTTTAACCAAATGTTACTTATTGTATTTACATGGCACTTGAAAGTTAATTTCTCTATAAATATGACTTTTTAGAAGAGAAATCCCGGTCTTTACTATCAAATTCTCATTTCTACATTAGAAGTCTGTAAAGAAGGAGATTTCTGAAGACGTGTTGTTGACGCTCAAGAGGCTGGAAAGGATTACAGAAGAGTTTCTGAAGAGTGTGGATTCCACCGGTCGACTTTAATGCAGATGATGTAGAAATGTAACATTTAACACAACTGTTACTCTCCCCACCAGGGGTGGAACAACAAACATCGCACCAAGAGCAAAGGTTTGGAGTAATTCAGGTCATAGCAAACCCCAAAGCAACACCTAGGAAAGTGGCTGATATGAGTGTTCATTGATCGACCATCAGGAGAACATTGAACAACAATGGTGAACACAGCAGAGCTGCAGGAGGAACATTGCTGCCTGTCTGCAGTTTACAGTCCATTTGCCAGAAAGTTGTTGGAAGAACGTTCCGTTGATGGATCAGCCCAAAGTAAAACATTTAGTTTTGAATCCGAAGTGTTAAGTCCTAACTCTACATTCCAGCATAAGAACCTTATTCCATGTTTGAAACATGCGGGTGGCAATTTAAAACCAGCGGGTCACAATCTGGACACGTGGGGAGTCAAGAGCTTAGACAACGGTGCTGGGATCCTTCTATTGTTTGTATTTCTCTTGCTCAATGTGAGTTTTCGAGGCCTAACACTTGAGTTTAGCCTACATATTAACCTGCTTTTCTTTGGTGTAGACTGTGATAAATGGGCCAGCAGTGAACAACCCTGCAGTCATGGCTTTGTATTTTTGGAGGCGGTGTTGCTACTTCACCCAGACATGGATTCTGGAAAAAATAAAAACCCCTCACTGACAAAGATGGATGATTAATCCTTCAGGGCTTCAGGCTCTTTTGAGACAACTGTGGTGCAGTTTACAGTCTGTGTATTTGTTCCTCTGTTACCTTTTTATACAAGTTTCACACATTTCGTTTTTATTTCGTGATCTGGACCAATTTAATTATGAAGTCCTTGAGCTTATATTCTTGACTTTTAGTTTCTTTCCTCCATCCCATTTTTCAGTTGGAGATGTTAAGTATCAGAAGCTTATCCTTTAATAACTTGTATGAAAAGATCAGTAATGAATGTTTTGTAGCACCACATTGTGTGAGCATGTCAAAGCCTCATATATCTAATTTCTTTGTGCCGTGGAGCTTGATTATTTCACTCTATTTGTGAGAATGTGTGCTGAACACAAAAGAGGGTTCATTTTTTTTTTTTTTACGTCAACCACCATGAGTCTGACCTGGCAATGTGCCTCCAAAAAACCTTTATCGCCTGCAGCTGATTTTAATTAGGGGATATGTTTGCTTGAGGATCCATCTAACAAGGCATAATTACACAGTAAAAGTCTTTTCCCAATATGAATGACATGAATTGGGTTTCCAGGTGGGTATATTGGACAGAGAAAATTTGGAGTCACCCAAATTTGGGGCGTACACACTACCAAACAGCCCACCACCATAATAAAGCAGCTATTTGGAAGCTTCACATTATGTCTTTATAGTTTAGGAAAAAATTATGACACAAATCAATGAACCACACTGTTCTTGGGTGACATGTTCCTTCATTTTCACATACACACACTTTAGTGTTTGACTCAGTCACACGTTCATTGTCCTGCTGCTACAAATGTTCACTAGAATCCAGAGTAATGTGTTAACGAAAGTAGTCGTAGAAGTAGAAAGTAGAACCATTTTTGAATATATATAATCTAGCCAGCGCCTGTTTCGGGAAACTACTGAGCATTAGTTTTAAGGGTTGTCCTTTCCATTTTTGTCCACAGCCTCACTTGTCCATTATTAGATAGTAATCTTCATCCACTGCAATCTTGACCTATGACATCTTTCACATTATTGTCTACACAATATCTCAGAAATGCTTGTAGGAATGTTTCACAAAGGTCTATTTTGACTCCTTGATTTACTGTCTAGGACATGAACATGTCATCGCAAGCATGTAAATGCGACTGGTTGACAAAGGCGTAAAATCATGAAGCAGTATTTGTTGTCAATATGATATCATGTTTGTGAGTTGGTTTATTTTTCTAATATGTGTTTATACAGATAATTATGTATATTTCACAACTACAGTTGTACAGTTCAGTTTTGGGCTTTTCATTAGATTTCGTGATAATATTTTCCTTATTATTAGTAGGACATCCACAGTGTTTTAGTATGAAACTGATGCCCCTGGAAAACAGAATAATAAAACTCTTTGTGTCCATCAGCAATGCAAATCCAAATCAATGGCTCAGGAAAAAGGAAAAAGCCAGCTTCCAAATGAGAGGTAGTGTCCCCAGTCCCACCTCCAGGAGGCGGCTGGATAAGAACCGAGGTGATTTGGATGCCAAAACCCCTGAGGACATGCAAAGGACATTGTTAGACCAGCTGTAGAAGGTCCCCCACCACAACAGGCTGATTTACAGAAAGATAACAGGTTGTCTGTTTTGCCCTCAGGATGATTAGACATTTTTACAGGTTAAGTTATTTGTAGATTTAATGGATAACTTCAATTTAGAAGTAAACGAATGAACTATCATCCCGCTGGGACAGAAACACCTCGTCATCCTCACAGGAAGAGACTCTCAGACAAGCTGCTAGTGTGACAGTGATGCTCCTCAGCATTAGAGAATGTGTTTTTCCTGTTTAAGGCAACGACACTTCCCCCTCTCATCCATCTGTTAGTGAAATGTCAACTTCTGAATCACCTAAATTACAAGTTTTTAATCAGTGAGAGCTGCATGGCCTGTTTATCGGCTACAGGAAACTGCAGAGGAGAGGTAGTGGTGCAGCATCCGCCTGTTGCCTCAGCAACTTGGTGAAACCACAAATGGGGAAAGGGAGAAGGAGGAGGGTGACAGGAACCAGGTTATCGGGCTGCAGGGAGGATGATATGATTGACAGAACTGGTACAGAACACACAGAGTGGAAGTGGCAGTTTGCACCGAGAGTGCAGAGGGAAGAAAGGAGCTTACAGGCGACATGACAAACCCTGATCTGTGTCACGTGGATTATTCCAGTCTACAGGCCCTCTCTGCATGCACAATGAGAATATTTGATGCTGGAATTTTCCAAACTGCAGGTTGTCCCAGTCTGCGGTGCATTAAAGTTTCAAAGCGTACGTGGAATATAAATGTGCAGCCGACTCACTCTCGTTTGGAGATTAGCAGGATAATTCCTGGGCTGATACTTTGGCTCGTCGTGTTACCACAGAGCTGCCCTTAATGTGCCGCTGTCATTTGTCATGTTTAAAGCAGGGCTGTCGAGAGAGTGGGGGGCTTTGTTGTTGGGCAAGGTACCAGCCTCAGGCTACAGGTCATATTTCATCGTTTAAGCAGCGCCTCGCCTCCAAACTCCCCACTGTCCAGCTCAGATGAGAGAGAACGGTGGGAGGCTTCATGCCAACAGCTTCGAGGCTTGTTCATCACATCAGTGAAGACCCCAATGGGGGCCACACCCAGGCCAGCAAAGCCCAGCAGCGAGCCGGGGAGGGAAGATTTGTAATGCCACCGTTAGAAGCTGTGACATTTCAGATACATTTATCTTTATCGACAGCGAGTGTCTGCAGCAACAGCAGCAGTGGTCCGGGGTTTGGGGGGGTTTCTGAGTGTTTAGGACAAATACGGATAAATGCTGAGTCTGCCTACGGTTTGACTCTTTGACATCATAACTGAACATATTTTAAAATAAAGTTTAAAAAAACCCTTTTCAGAATCAAAGAGAGTGCGGAAGTCAAACATTCACATTTACTTTTAGTTTTATTAAAACACACTTTCGGTTTATCCCGTGAGTTCAGTGTCGCCACAGCAAATCATTTTATCCGCATGTTGCTTTGGCACAGTTTTTACACAGTTTCTACCAGACTTGGGGCCTTGGGAGATGGCTGTTCGGGGTTCAGTGTCTTCAGAGACCTTTGACTCTACTAACTGAGCCGCTTAATACACAATAATAATTTAAATTTAAAATGTGACTTGTACATTTCTAAGTAGAGAATTCCCTTTTTTATTTTTAATTTAATTACATTGCTCTGTAATTGCTCCCCTCCTACCCCTCTGTAGGGGGGGTCCTGTATTTTTGTTACATTAAATTAAGGTATATCTCAGAATATTTACTAAAAAAGTGATCTTCTATTCTATATGTTCAGGCATCATTAGAAAAAGTAATGGCACGGTTTGCAAATATCTACAAACACGATATTTCTAGGCTGATAAGACAAACAATTATGATCTTTCTTGTCTTTATTGAAGACACTAATGTGTAGATGAATGTGCTTGGTACAGTGTCAAACGTGTTTCAGTGTATGATATTCACAGATGATACAAATGAATTTTTTCAGGAAAACATTTGGATAGTTTGCTGAAGATGTGGAAAGAGGAAAAAAAACAAGACAGTAAATTCATTGTGTTGAATAACATTTGATATTTGATCACATTTCATGACTTATTTTATATTAATAATTAAATGTTGTCTTGTGAAAAACAAAGTAAAAATGACAGATTGTACAACTGGGTATTAATTTGTTTTTGACTATTTTTGTTTCCATGTTAAAAACTATTCAGAGATATTATTGTGAATCATGATTACACAACCATTCATTTGTTCTTAATATACAAAAATTGGTAAGTTTTAAATGCTGAAAACAAATCTGGGCTCTGCAGCAAAACATGCTCACTTGATCTTTGGCTCATGTTTTCAGATAGTTTCCAAGTTTTTTTTTTTTTCTTAAATCTCTTTTTTGAAATATCCCACTGACTAACAAACAAGTGAACACAAACTTAAGGTTCTTGGCAGAAGTGATAAATTGGCAAACAGACTGACAGAACAACAAAAAAAGGAAACCGTTAGAACGAAATCCAATTTAATAAGAAAAGGGAGAGAAAAAAGAAAAGAACCACATAAGTAAATACAAGCTGGAAAAACAGAAAGTGATTGGAATAAAACAATTAAAAGATGTTCGAAAAGAAGCTGTGAATAGTGTGAGGGGGAGGAGGGGGGGGGGGGGGGGGCTTCTTCTACATAATGATAAAGATGTGAAAGTCTGCTGAGGTAGAAAGGTGTGAAATTAAACTTCTCTAAAACAGATTCTGCTCAGTAAAGTCGTGTAATTATAAAGACGGCTCCTACCGAACTATAACACAGTGTGATGTAGCCCAGCTGTAAAGTTCTCAGTTTGGTTTTGATGCTGCAGTGTGTGTGATGTTAGGCCATCAGTTACGATTGATGGGGTCTCGCCCGTCACATCCACTATTGTCGGTGTTTCTGTCACCGCCCCCTGGGCTCCGACACAGGACCTTTGTGTCCTCATTAATGCTGCCTACAAAGCTCGGATTGGCTTTATTAGGTTTCCAGCTGTGTAAATGGCCGTCAACAAACCCCAGACCTATTAAAATCACTGATGTGAGCAATGACTCACAGTTCCGGAATTAGGGTTAATACTCAGCTGACATCACCACGTAAAGTGGATGTTAGGAGCCTGAAGACTAACTTCACACTGAAGCCACTTTTCTGATGTAGTAACTTTTTCATGTGACGTCCAGTTTTTCCACTTTTAGTTTTAATCGCAACATAATGACCCGTTTCATCTGTTATCACCCCATTCAGTGGAGCTAATTATGCATCAGACGGGGCAAACACCACCCACCCCAGCTTTAAAATGAAGATTGGCCGGTGATTTTAGGTTCAGATGGAACATAACAAACCCCATACTTCACCCTGTCCACTCTTCCTTCTACTTGATTTATTTATTTTTGTTCCAAAACTATATGTAAAAATATACCAATTTTTCAATTTCAAAAATGAGATGTTCTTTATTCACAGATACTGTGGAAGAGGGTCCATCCTTTTCCAGCTTGATTACTAAAACTATTTTACCTGTGTCAGTCAGTGCAGCTCATCCAAATTTCAACTGCAGTCTCTCAGAATCCAGTAGAAGACTCCACATAATTTAACAGCAGTACTCTGCTCACCTGTACATTTTTAAGTGGATTCTATCTCAGACCTTGGAATGTTTTATGATGCTGACTGCAGCCTTAGGTAATGTGTGTGTTTTTTTTTTTTAATCTTAATCTTGTCATTTGTCGTATCTCCGTAAAGCACATTGTAACTTGGTTTTAAAAATTGCTGTATAAATTTAGGCCTATTTAGAAATTATTTCCCCACACTGTCTGTGGGCAGCAACAGTGAGCAAAGTCTGAATCAGTTTTCTTGGGAGAAATGGAGAAAACTCAATTAAAATGATTACAAAGACAAAATCCACATAGGAGAAAACATCAAGGACAAAAAAATCTCTTTCTTTGGCTTCTCTGTTTTTTGCAACATGCAAAACTGATTTAGTTTGATATTATACCATCAATAATTAGAAAGCTGTTAATCCAAGCTGCTTTACACAAAGGCCATAAAATGACTTCGTGCTTGTTTTTGATGTTCAGTCGACTGAGTTTCCTCCTGTTTTCATCAGCTCCCACTAAATGAAGGCTACAGTCCCAACGTGCTGTGAGCTGAGCTGAAAGACCAAATGCAAAGGTAAAACTTGCCTGTTGCTTTCACGCCCGACTAAAGTGCAGCAAACAGATGAGAGACTAGCAAACTAGTTGGTTTTCACATTCATCTGCCACAGACAGTAACAACTTCAGAGTTTATCTGCAACAATTCCATATTTCAAAGTTCAGACGTTTCCTACACAAATGGTCTGTTTTGAAAAGGTGACTGATACGTGCTCGGTGCTGTTTGGAGGAACATCTGATCTGCTGCTCACTGCTACATGGACTATTTCCAGTGGCTTGTTGGTGCAAAGTTCAAGTGCATGTGTTGGCTGCTCATTAAGCTACAATGTGTCATTTTCCTTTTCTACACGTGTTAAATGCAGGAGACATGACGTGAGTGTGGAGGCGTTGCAGTTTACGGAGGAGCCGATTGTTGCAGCTGAACTGAATAACAGAGTAAAATAAATATAGGTGTGATGCCACTGATTTCATCGTTTGATTTTTTTTTTTTTTTTTATGTTTTTATTAACATTGTTGACCGTTGAGAATGAAAATGCGTCTAGAGAAACTAACATGCAACAAATACCCACAGCTGGGTATTTTTTTAAGTACAAATAGTAAAATATTGCACAAAAATGTCACGTTACTTGCTTTTTAAATTCTAAATCATTGTAAAATTAACATGTTTCTGTTCCCTGCTATGGAATTTGAGTCTTGTATACCATTTGTTTGCCTGCTGTAAAATATGTAATGTTTTCAGTTTGTGGGGTAGTTTGAGTTTTAAATAAATATTAATGGACCTCACATACCCTTATCACAAATCACCAGACTTATTCTAATCAGTTCATCCAGGTTTGTGCCAGATTTACTGACTTTTCCTCCGTGTGTTCCTGTCACATTCTTCTTGACAATAGGACAGTGACTTAGACGTTTCCTCCCAAAATCGGATCAGTTCATCATGTAGTCCAAGTGAATGTTCGCTCCAACTATGGTTATTGCAGGTGTTATTTTTAATTTCTTCCTTCATGGGTCGTATACATGAATTTGTGTTTTGGCATGAGTGCTGTTCTTGTGCGTTTGTTGTTATCACGATTGCCATGTCATGCTGCAGGTCACACTAATGAGCTCAACCTGCTCTCAGGTTTGTTCTGTAGTTGGATTCACACACTAACTGACATCCCTCAGAGTTGGATTCAGTCAGACCTGCAGCATCCATTCGTCTACAGCATCCCCAGGCAAAACCCCCATGTAGAATACATTCCAATAAGGAAGTGGTTCTCAGTCCTGGTCCTCCAGGACCCCTGCTCTGCTTGTTTTCCAACCACCCACTGCAGCATCAGGTGTGTTCAGTCAGTCAGATGCTGGAAGATGCCATCTCACATGAGGGTGGTGTGGAAGAAGACTAAGAAAATGTTGGCATCTTCCAGCTTCTGATTAACTGAACACACCTGATCCAGGCAATCGGCAGTGGGAAGTGCAGGGGTAGTTGGAAAACAAGCAGAGCAGGGGTCCCTGAGGACCCGGACTGAGAACCACTGCAATACATACTTGTGATTAGCCCCCAACAATGAATTTAGCATTGCAACACATAGGACAATAGACAATAGACAATATAGCAGACGCTGCTGCAGGTGGTGGTTCTGGTGTGAAGCCGATGATGATGGAAGTCTAGGTTGACTCTGCTGGCATGGCCTGTGGAATGAGGTGGTGCTGCTTTAATGGAGCTGTGAAAGATGGGACAGCAGGAGCAGGAGAATAGTTAAAGATGGTGTCTGCAAACTGATTGGCTCGAGGAACACAGGCTGAATGATTATTGGTTAAGGGTGGTGATGAGAGTTGAATAGAGGAAATGTGACAGCGTGGGATAGAGGTGATGGAGTAGCTACTGAACACGGAGTCTCTGATAAAAGTGAAGCGGAAGGATCTTCTTTATTGAATTTTTGCCAAAGCTTCATATGCAGCATATCATATAACAGCAGTATTAATCCTGCAGTTTGTATCTGTGAGTTTGTGTCGGCAGCGATGTGTGTTGTGAGGGTTCGTGTTGATGCATCTGAACTCACTCTACGGATAAAAAGCTCTACTGTGCTGTTTCTATGACAGCAGGCTGCTCTCTGCTTCCAAAGCCGCTCTTTACGTTCTTTCTCGCTGTGTGTTTCTCCATTCTGTCTTAAGCTGGTTCATGTTTATGCAGGACGTGACACTGTGCAGCTCTCTGCTCGAGTTACAAATGCACACACAGACTTTTATCGGTCTTGAATTGTCTGTTCAGTATTGGCTCAGTGTGAGGGGGCAGTACAGACTATATCATGGGAAAAGGAAAGTGAGCAGTCTTCACAACAACTGACAACCAGCATCAACACAACTCTGTAATGCTTTGTAAAGGCTGAACATGAGATAAAAGCACCTGAAAAAGAGATGGTACACTAGTGACTATAGTTCTCTAGTGAAGCTGAGTTACCTAAACTAACCCGTCCATTTGTATTACAGCGTTTCCCTTTTTCAAACTGCTCAACGCAGCTGCAGACACACACAGCAACCTTACAGAGCAAAAACATTAGAATCCTGTGTTAAATGAATCATGTTGTGGGTTAACTATCTGTTAAAACTTTGTTTGCGGCAGCAGGCAACTGTTACTGTCAATCAAACAAGCTTTGAAGCCACACTGAGCCCTGGAAAGTACCTGCCGAGCACCAAACAGCACGGTTACAGGGTTTTCTTTCCACCGGGGGTTTAGTTGCATCACAGTGCATTTCACATGACATCTCTACAATAAATCATCTCGCTGGTTTTTAGTGTGAAGGATCCACAAGAGGAAACGCATATATGAATATAGGAGTGACTCCTTACTCGAAACCACAGAGATTCGGGTGAAATATGCAAATGTAGTGAGGGGAACACAGAAAATCCTCACAGAAAAGTGCTACCACATGTTCAATTAAGTGTTTTTGGCCCCAGTCCCAGTCTGGCTCCTTTCTTGTTGGTTATCTGCTGATAACCAAATTATATAATACCAGAGGTCACGGTTTAAAAAGTTAAATTAATGATTTCGATATGAATGAAAGAATAACTGGATAAATGTGAGTTTTAAAGTGACAGATGATGCATCAGATGGATTTTCTGCCTGGTTCACTTACAGTTGTGCAGCAGTGACGTGTGAGCATCTGCTGTGCGTCCTGCACTGCCGGAACTCGTCTGACACATTGGGGTTTACGCCGCTCGTCATTAATCCCTTCACATGCACGCTTTATGAAATGAGACACAGAACCCTAATAAAAGACAGGAGTAGGGTGGACAGGTCATCAAGGCAGAGAACTTTCCAATGGGAGACCGGAGAATCTGTTAAGTGACGAATAAGTGAAATTAAGTAAAACCAGGACATTTTAACAACACTTAATTATATTTAATTTGAGCTGGAACAGCTGTGTCAGGTCACGTCATCTGGCCCAACAAGTGGCACTAGAACCCACCGTAAAGACCAGAACAAGAGTCACTGTGAGACCTGGGATTGAGGAGAAACCCACAGTAAACAAAGCAGCATTAGCTGAGTATTCAGGCACCACAGACTGTTTCTAACTACATCTCATCAAGGATATGTCTGACAGGAAGTCACAACATGCTTTTTTTTGTAACCGATGCTGATTCAACGTTTGGAATCAGACAGAAAGCTGCTGTCAGGAGTCCGACTAGAGGCAACACCTCAGAGACCAGGCGAATGGATGCACCCCTGACAGCCCACGGTCAGCTTGATGTCAGCCCCCAACCAACATAACACAGCAGACTGACATTTGTCATTTTCCTGAAAAATGACCTTCTGACTCTAGAGAGAAACAACTTGTTGGATGTTGCATCGACATCCAATGAAGCTCTGCCACCTTGTTTATCGGCAGTGGGACGGAATTTTTTAACAGTTATTGTCTGATGATGATGATTACTTGTGTGTCTTTGTGCGGATGCATGTTGTATTACAGTTGTTAGTCCTTTGAACTTTGGAGAGTGTGAATGTGCACGAGTCTCTAAGGTAATGAACAAGCGTCCACCACAATGGAAACGAGTCATTTTTTGCCTCAGCATCCCAGATGACATTAAACTGTGCCGCTGCCGTCATTAGCTGTGGGATGCTGTTTCCTGTTTACAAAAAAAAAAAGGCTTTTCTAAATTTGGAAGAAAAGTTTGTGCTGTCATCAGGAAGCTGTTGTTTTGACAGAAAGTCTCACTGAGACTGTAGCGCTTCATTTTTTATTTTTTTTCCCCACTCAAAGATGCTTCCTCTTGATAAAACCCCCTGTGTGTGTTCTCGTCACGGTCCTGCTGCCAATACGGCTGCTGTTTACCTGCTTCACATCTTTCTGCGACTCGATTACTGTTGTGGAACTAACATATTGGCAAGTGGATTTAAGATATCCGGCAAAACAAAGGCTGAGGTAGCAGCTGATGTGTGGGGAATGATGATTGCATGTACTCTGTCAGGGCTGACTGCACCTGGTTTATTAAGCTCGGCTGTGCTCAACACAAATGTACAATAAGCCAAACAACAAAATGTGTGAGGATCATCGTGTACTATTGTTAATAATCGGCAGGGGTCAGAGGTCACAACAAAACGTCTGTTCATGCAAAACATATCTGTACAAGCGGAATAGTAGTATATAAAAGTATATGAAGCCAAATATACACTTTTAATAACAAGCTGCAGGTCTTTCCAAATCCACAAAGGGGTCCCTCTGTGGTTTACCTCTGCTTTCTAGCAGCTCATTTGGCTGCAAGATTTGCTTCTTGTCCATATAGAAACAGAAATTGATTTGGGTGGATTCATGCTGTTGTCTCCTGTGTCTGCTTTGTGGGAGCCTCAAAAGTAAGAGTAATAAATGTAATGTTTTCGAACAGGTTGCCAGACTCGAGATGGATCAGGAGGTGAAACAAGGAGACATGGAGCCAACTAGACTTTTCTAAACTCCCATAAACAATCTGTCGAAACGGAAAAGGAAATTATGTCTACAGGTTTTGACAAAATTATTACAGAAATCAACCAACACAGTTGGCATTTTATCACATTAAGCTAAATTAAATCCCAACACTTATTCAGTAAATCCTCTTTTATGAAGGTGATAATGTTCAGTCTGTGGATAAACTGTGTGATCGTTTCAGACGCTGTAGATTGTGGAGCTGTGAGACTTTAGCCTCAGTGACAACTACAATTACCACCTGATGATTCCAAATTCGAAGAAATTTCACAAGGCATTTCTGAACTTTTATAGTCACAGTTTATTTTACCGTGTCCCAGTGGATACTGGTGCTAGTTGTTCTAATGGGATGGACTAACAAGCGTTAGCTCTGTTGCTAAAGGGCCACTAAATGTAGGCATCAGTGGGTGTGGCTGGAAGCATTGTTTGTGCAGGAAGTGTTACTGTCCTGCTCTGGTGAACGTATCATCTCTGCAATGCCTCACACTAGCACTCAGGGATAAACTGATTCGGTTTTGGTGGTGAAAGGTGAAGGTGACAGTAACCTCGTGTAAAAAAAGAAATTCTTGTTCATTCTTGTTTAAGAGGTGTTGTCTTGTTTAAAATGGGACAATCTTCCTGACTCCTATTGATCAAATTATACTTCGAAAAAAATGAAAATGAAACTGCAAAGTGCAACAGGTCTCAGAGGCCATAGCACTTCCTCACAGAGGGTGAATCCTGAATATTGGTCCTTTGTAACTTTGTAACTATTCAGTGATGCGACTGTGGTGCAGGAGGTAGAGCGGTTGTCCACCAATCTCACAGTTGTCTGTTCGATCCCCTGCTCCTCTGGTCACATGTCAGTGTCCTTGAGCAAGACACTGAAGCCCAACCCCCCCCATCGGTGTATGAGTGTGTGTGTGTGTGTGATTGTGAGTGTGAATGGGTGAATAAGAAGCAGTGTAAAGTGCTTTTAGTGCCAATAGGTAGAAAAGTGTTATATACGTGCAGAACATTTAGCATTTACCATCTAATATGTGCACAATTTTATTTACACAAATACTATATACCTGCAGTGTTCTTCCTACATTTTAGAAACTTTATCAAAGGTGGTATGTCATACATAATATGACATATTATGTCATATTATATATGGTGGGGGGGGTCTGTTTTTTTCAGGGTAGGAAAAACTTTATTTCTGTCCCTGAATCCGTCAGTGTAATTGCATGAATAACAGAATTGACCAGAATCTTATCACCTCTTGTTGAATTTTCCCGGTAGTGCTCCCACTTTATTAATTAGTGTACTTTAATAGGAAAAACTGAAGAGGCACCATTACACATGTCTAAAATAACATTTGCCAGATGGACACGACCTTAATCCTGCAGTCACAGGCCTCCATCTGCCCCTCATCCCGCTCTACTTCATCATCTGTAAGAGCTCACAATTCACATAGGAAGCAATACTCTTTCAGCTGTTAATTCTATTTTTATGTGAACTCAGTCCATTGCAGCGTTGACCTTGAAAAGAGAGAAGTCAGTGCAGCCAGATTAGAAGTAGCTTTGGGCATTTTTGACAAAGGCCAGACTTTGCTCTCTTCTTCACTGCAGCCACTCTAGATTCATCTCTATGCCGCTCGGCCAAAGAAACTCCATTTCTCTCCTGATCAAATGTTTGATCTTAATTATCACGTTCCAAATGGAACGATTTAGTCATTCAATGGTCCTTTTTTGTCATTTTGGGGGGAGAGACCTGGAGATAATTATCCAAACTGAATTTTGCATGAATGAAGGGACAAGAGAGCAGCTCTCATTCCTAGTTCAAGCACAGCCAACACAGAGCAAATGAATCCTAAATTACCATAGGTCACTGAATTAATTCTCCAAATGGCAATTGGTGTGATTTCTCCTGGGGGGAAATGACTGACAAGTCAGCTTCCCTGCTCACCTGTAGGTGAGGATGTGAATTTCCAGTCGTGAAGGTGTCGGGGGGGGGGTCAGGGTCTGTTATGGGGAGGTTTTTCTTCTGTTTCAGCTGGTGTTAGTCTGTGCTGTGAAATGAGATGCGTGGTCACTGAATTTACGATGGTGGCATAATACAACTGAGTGGATACACTATGAACAGCATCATTTAGATCAGAACGAGGGAGGTGAGCTGGGATACTCACCTCTGGAGCTTAAGAGCCACCAGCGCCTTCATTTATTTAATGAGTCCCCTCAAAGATAGTTTGGACTGAGGACACTCAGTCAAGATTCATAGAACCTTTTTAGTCACGTGAGACTGATTCTGACAGAGCATTGTCATTATCAGTGGCAGCTTCACAGCTCGTTCTGCTCTTAACATTAGGAAATCACATGTATATGTGAAAGCATCTTTCCTCCGTCCTAATTTATTTCTACACCCTGTCATTATCCCAAGTTTTTGCTTCTAGTGAATCACTAATTATTGGAACTCGGATGCTGAAAACATTGAACATTTATTTTGGCAGAACGTTTCAAACACCTGTTGTTGATCCATGAGAGCTTCCCAGTTTAACGTTGGGTGTCACAAAACAAACACATCTTTACATAAACCAGGTTTTCATCATTTTAGCCAGAGAAAAGCACTAAACGTACAATCCATTCTCTGCGTTCCTCACACCTTTTACTTAAATGCCATCGTAGCTTGCACATACAAGTCGTCACAGGCTGATTGCAATCACACTTACTTTTCAAAGGAGCAACGATGGTAAAGGTGATCAAAAGTTATTCAGCTGTCTGATCGCTCCGAATGGGTCCAGTTATTTTTCTCGTTGGGGATGTCAATTAGTCCGACGGCAGACATGTTTTAATTGCAGAGAAAATCCGAGATGTGGGCAGCGAAGCGGCCTAGTTACATATGGCAAATTTGAAAAAGAGGGAGCCTGAGGTTAGACGGGGATGTTCAAAACTAAACTCTAACAGCACTTTTCTTCATTAAAGCTCATATCTCTTAGAATGATCTTGGAAAGTATAAAAAGTCAAAGGGGCACTTTTAATGGGCTCTGCGGCCGACTGACAGACACCGCACCATTAAGACAACTCCCTAAATAGCCAAATTACAGCTGTAAGTCAGCAGCCCGGTCTTGCTGTTTTCCTCTACAGTGAGCAGCATGGTTGGGTCTAATGGAGCTAATGCACCCGCACAAAAAAAGCCCCGAACATCTTTTCACCCATAAACTCCACAACTGTCTCACAAATTGAGCCCCGGCCATTACTTTAACGGGGCCGAGCTTTATTCCCCCCAGACAGGACGTTTTATGTGTTACTTGTGTAATTAAATCTTTGGATACTTTCCCCAAATCGATGGAAAGCACCTGCGTAAAACACGCTCTCGCAGCTGGATGCCGTGTGTGTGAAGGCCGAGCAGAGCGCAGCAGGGGGGGGATTGATGGCAGGGGGCGGGCGGTGATGGGTGGGCGTCTGACATCAGAGTGACTCGGTGACACGACCTTAGCCTTTTCAATTCGGGAGCATTTGTGCTGCTGTCATTACGCTTCCAATTACGTCGGTTGTTTTATCAGCAAGGCAGCGCCGCCCTCCTCATCACCCTCCGCCTGTCGATCCAGAAGTCAGCTCGGAGGAGCTGATGATGGCAATTAGCCGCTATCTGCTGTCACAACCCACAATTGATGACTCTGCTGCCAAAAGTCAGGTTCACCTCAGCCCTGCTGGAGGAACTTTCCACTGTCACATCATTTACGCAGGAGAAGCGAATGGCCCCAAAAATAACAACAACAAAAAAAAGAAGCACTCAATGATATTGGGCCATCATCTCTAAACAGGTGTTATGAAAATGCAGACAAGGAGGTGCAATCAGAAAAAAGGTCCAATCTTTTGAATGTTTGTGTTGTTTTATCGTTTACCTCGATTCTGCTTCCTGTGCGGCTCACAGTGACAGGTCATTAGGGGGCTGCCGGGTGGCGGGACACCACAGTGTGTGTGTGAGCGCTCGCACTGACAGGCCCCAGCTTTACACTCGCCTGAGCCTTGGTGTCCATGCTGCCCTCATTAAGGGGAGTGTTGCGTGGGGTTTGTATCAATGTCACAAATGTCAGGGTGTGTGTAGGTGGGCTGAGAACGAGCTCTGTGCGTCCTCGCCTGTTTACCAGCCCTCGCTAACACTCATTAGCAGCCCCCCCTCCCCCATCCCTTTGATAACGAGAGAGTCCGAGACAGGAAGCCGCTGAAAGCTGCACCGCGAGCTCTCAGCGCTCTGCTTGCTATGATAGATGGTCCTGCTATTCACAGAGCTTCAGCAAAGTGGGCGTCTGCTGGTCCTCCTGAGCTTTTCGTTCAGACTCATGTTTAAGCATGTTGGAGTCCCCAGGTGACTGATTTATGCCGTTCTTATTTCTGCTCATCTGAGCCCAACAGCAGGGCGTCTCTGAATGTTGATAGTGGAAACTGCAGCTGCAGATTGCTGTCAAGGCTTCTCTGCAGGACGCTGAATGTCGGGCTTTATTTTTTTTTGGCTTCTTTCAATAGATTTCTACTCTATAATTTAGCTGCTTGCCCCCTGCTCACTCACTCACTGACTGACTGACTGAACAACACGATTTTTTTTTTTTTTTTTTTTTTTTGATTTATAACATTCTGTTCCCCATTCTTTCATTTTTGACCGGGCCGAGGAAACCAGTCGGCCCCTGCAGGGCTTTAGAATACCAGTCAAAACGTTCTGGTTTCCTCCTCCTCCTCCTCCTCCTCCTCCTCCGCCCTCTGTTGGGATTTCTGGAAGTCTTCGCTGCCTTTAGCTTGAGAATGAAAGAACTCAAAAACGGGACTGAAATTCTTTTTATTATCTGAAATCTGAATTTTTGATCTTTAAGTGCAACAACAAATACTTTTCTTATTGCTTTTTCTTCTCTTCTCTTTATCGCACTGTGTTTGGGTTTTGGACTGTTGGCTGCAGCCTGCACTGCGAATCCCAGTTACAAAAGGCTTGGGTGATGACACAAGGCATTAATTACACAATAGTGCTTTTGAATTTATTGAAGCAATTTTAATCAGCCAGCAGATGGTTTGAAACCGCCAGGCCAAAGAGAGCTTATTGTGGTTATAGCAGGACCTTTGGTAAAATCCAAAAACTGATCTGTAAACGGACTGATTCTGTTCCTCTCACGCCTCATCGGCTGCTCTATGGGGACACTTTCAAATCGTCAGTGTTTTTCTGGAAGATGTAGATGCCAGGCCAGAGTTAGAACTGGGGCCGGTCTGTGTTGTCCTGGTGCAGATGAAACGCCGGCAGCGCGGCACAAGATCATCTGTCACAGCCGGCATAGTGGTCGCAATATGATAAGCAGGGGGAGGGACGCTCTCCAGAGGGGGAGTCGGTATGAAACAGAGGCTGGTGCAGGCAGTTTAATGTCTTTTTAAATGTCTGGGTAGAAAAACTCTTACCTGAAGACCATCTGTCTCTGTCAGGTGTCTGTCTTTGTCCTTAGCTCCAGTGCTTCTTCATCAAACTGGACCTTTGACATAATGCGAAATGACAAATACTTTGTATAGATGCTTTCTGCATTTGCAGCCCGTATCAAATACCAGTTGAATTTTGAGTGCAGAGGCCCGTTCATCCTGTTCCTCAGTACTGCTGCCTCTCAAATAAAGGCCAAACAAATGATGATGATATTGGAAGAAATAAAGAAACACTGAGCTCGGTTTCTACCCCACTGGAGTCGGACGTTGACCACAGTCCAACAGCTGAAATGTGTCCACTCTGAGTTCACTTCTTGTCTCTGGGGCTTTTCAAAACGCATTATGGGAAATGTACAGGGAGATGTACTGTGCATAGAACGTAAGTAGCATCTTTTTTGAAAAGGAAATGTCAGTGTGTGTGTGTGTTGGACTGTGTGGTGCCCTGCGCTGCATGTTGATGGTAAAGTTATGCAAGATATTTACATTTCACAGCATCTCATTTTTAAAGTAGTTTGAATGATTTCAGTGGTGTTTTGACAATTATTGGAAATAATTTGAATAAGTGTAGCAAACTTTCTGTCACAGCAGGACTTGATTAAAATTACAGTTATGTCACTACTGACAACATCATAGCTTTTTCCCTTGTTAATACTAATGTGAATACTATGAGCTGATAGGTAATAACTGACATTCTTTTTCTCTGTCTCTTATTAATCATGTTCCCTTAATGGAGAAATTCCTTGTAATCAAGATCGAATACCAGTTAATTTATGGGAAGTTATGAGGATAGTTTCAAAAACATTATCTGGAAAATCGAGGAGTTTCAGCTTGTTCAGTGTTCGGACAGTAAATGTTACTGTTCGGGTTCAGTCTTATTGCTCCAGCTCAGCTTTCAGCTGCAGCACACAGCCGACACAGTCACCAAGCAGCTGGCGAAGGCAGTGAGCAGATATTTCTCTCAGCGGGTGGCGGAGAACAAAATGGAGCTAAAAGGCACAAACCCAACTCCACAGGGTTAAACACGTTGCTCTGTAGTTGCTGGATGATTTTAAAAATCTGTTCGCTAACAGGTCGATATGACACGATGTCAGGGTTGTGTTCATGTCTTGCCTCTGTTGCCTGCAGTTTGCCATAAAGAGCAGCTGTATGCATCTCAGCAGATGCACATATAAAACTGTGTTGTACATGAACGCACCAGCAAGTGTCTTCATATGTTGACGCCATTAACTCATTAACTCCTAATGGCTGTTCGAGGCATCGTGTTATGTCCCAGCCATGTATCTGCTGTCTGCCTCAGTGATGAAGAAAACAGATTTCATATTTTTTGCTCCAGCCACCTCAAATCATTTACAGCAGAAAATCTAATTAAACAATCTGGTCTCACAGATTGAATCATTGAGTTTTTTCTTGCCTGTGATCCTGCCGCAGCTTTGCTTTGTTAACATCAACAACTATTGTGTAAGTAGCTTTTTGAATCTTTATCTTTGAATTGTTGTACACGTTTTATTCTTCTGGGTCAAAAACAAGCTCGAACAACCACGTTTTCAGCTTTGTTACGTCTTTAGACAAAGGCTTCAACTGCTTTTTCACTTATGGGAGTTTCGTTCTTTTCATTATTGTGTTACTCTTGTCAAAGTACATTCATGAAGCCTTATATGTTTAAGTAATATATAGTTTTACCGGATCAACGTGTAGGTTGAAGAGGTGAAAATCTCTAAAGAAACTTTGCTATTTTTATTCAAAAATATTGCTGTGGTATTTGGAGGATATTTTCTCAATATTGGTGTCAATGCAGCTGCTCAGTTTATTGGAGCTGCAGGAATTCATATCTGCCCTTGGATTTATTTTATTTTTTTGGTAAATCTTCCACTTTTTTGTAATTGTATTGAAGTAGTAAACTGTGGAATGGAAGGACAGGTGTTCCCCAAAGCCTCATAAAACTGAATCATATGAGGAAGAATGGCTTTAATTTCAGCTGAGAAACAGACACAACTTACTGAGATGTTCCCGCAGCTGTGGAAGCTACAAATGTATTTATTTTATGTCTTTATTATTATTATTATCATCATCAGTAGTAGTAGCAATGTCATTAAAAAGTACTTTCTAAATCAGACAAAATTAAATGTTTCAAGATAGAAGAATCTACGGAATCATGTCAGTTTTCTGTGTCTTTTTACACACACACACACACACACACTGCATGCAAACAGTGGGTTGTGAAGTACTCAGATCATTTAAAGTATTAATACCACATAGTGGAAATACTCTTTACGCAGATTGTCTCCTCTCACATTAGTGACTTATTGATACATTCATGAGTTTATCACTTTCATGTTGCAGCCGGTAATACTTAAGTGAACGTATTGTTTTTTTCACAACTGAATAGAAAAATGAGTAAAATGGTAACAGATCTACGTATAAAGTCAGTAACTGTTTCACTGGGAGTGGATCTTCACAGAAGAGACAGGAAAAATGAGCAAGAAAGGAAATTAGACAACAACAAAGATTCTTCCTCTAACAGAAGTTCTAAAGACAAAACTGGATTTTGGATCACAGTCGACATTTTCCAACTGCTACACTGCTATAAATTAGGGATAAACAACATTTTTCAAATCCACACTGCACTTTAGGAGAATACTTCTTTAAAATCAGAAAGCTGTGATTCAAACTGCAGCATTTTAAAAACCTTCAGGTTCAGGTGAAACCTGCAGAGAACTTGCGTTAAAGTGGATGAGGAAAGTTTAGGAACAAGTTGCCAGGTATATAGCAGGAGTTCGTGACTCCTCACCAGCAGGAAGTGACTCAGGCAGCAGCAGTGTGGAGGGAAAAACAGGAAAAAATGAGGTGGTGAAGATGCTGAACAGGTGATGTATAGATGGTTATTGATGTATGTGATGTGATCTGGTGATGTATATTAGATGTTTGCTTGTTTTTAAGGGGGACAATGACATGTCCTCAGTTCCACTTTATCAGGAGTTGAACTTTGACTTCATTGTGTGGTTTTGCTCTCTGTCGTTCCATTATGCAATTCCAGCTTTTACAATGAATTAATAACAAACAAATCCAAAAACTCAGATGAACTAAAATGTGACAAATGTAACACGTTGGACTTCGCAGCATAACTGGAACACAGCACATGGTCTGTGTGGGTTCCTCGGCCTGGTTTTATGGTCCAAGTCCTGAGCAGCGTGTGGGTGTGTGGACCATATATAAGGACATTGAGTGAATTTGTGCTCGGAGGCCACGGTCCTGATGATCTCTGCAGGCGTCCAGACCTTTCTGTAGATAATGTACAGGTTTCTAAGAGGCGGTCTGTCCTCCCACGTCCTCAATGCCACTGACATGTGAGCTGTGTTATTATAGTTCCACCTTTTAAAGTTTTCCCCTTTATAATTGACTTTAGTTTCATTTTCCTCAGTTTATATGTTTGATATATATGTTAAAGTTCTGCTTTATTTTTATTTTAGTCTGACGTTATACTTTAGTCTTTATTTGAATTCTCTTTTTTGAACACACATTCATATGAGATGTGGCAGATGAATGCTTTTTGCATCATGTTCCTCAGAATAAAATATTTATACGCTGTGGAGGTTGGCGCACTGTTGGAAACATTACCAAGGATTCAGTAAGACATTTGAGGTCCATTTGTTTTTTGGGTGAAGGCAGTGAGCTGAACTTGTGGTCGTCACGAAATCAGTCTGTCTCGGTCAGACTTTGTTTTCACCTTGTGATGCAGGCTGTAAAATAAAAGTTCACCTGTAGCTCACCAGGTGAAGGTGGTTCCTCCGACCGCTGGCTGAAGCCCGGACCCACACGGGCTCATCCATCTTCGAGACTGCCGCCGCCCTCCTTCATAGAGAGTTTTGATTATGTTGAGTGCTCGGCCTGCTGGAAACAAAAGCTCAGTCAGGAAGATGTGTCACAGTTATAAATTGCAGCTCCACTTTTTTGTCACTGTGTCCTGTCACAGTTTTAATTAAACAAGACAAAGGCCAGGAGATGGGAGTGTCTGACGTTCAGGGAGAACGATGTTTTGTAGGTTTGTGTCTCATAACCAGCAGGGAAGTGTTGGAGGAAGCGATGGTGTAGATAAGAGGGTCTGACAGGGCTGCGGCTGCCCTGCACCTCTCAGCCTGCTGCCTGCTGGGCCGCTCCACGGCTCTGCTGCAGGTTTTCATGCTCAGGTTTCATACAAGGCTGGTTTTTCACTGCTCTTCTGACTGTCTCCACGCTTCCCTGCTCTGTCAGCTGACTAATGCTTCAATGCAGAAACGGTTTGACTTGCTTAATGTGAAGAGGAGGCGCCTTTTTTATGTTGGCTTGATTTCGTTGTCTTCACCTGCTGCAGCCACTATTTCTTTAGCTTTTTGGAAAATATTCAAACCACGGTTACACATGCAGATTTGCAGCAGTTGCCACACATACACGGGTTAGTGTCAGCTCAGTAATTTCCCATAGCAACTGTTAATTGTTGCTTTTTATCAAAAGAGGACTGAGGAACTGTATTCAGATGAGGATTAACCCACGTTCGGTCTCTAGTGAACATCCGTGGCAGTAGGATGGTGACTGACGCTGTCCATCCAACAATTTTTTTATGGTTTTGGACAACAATGGAGGAATCAGCTGTATTATGTCAGACTTCAGATACACACACACAGGCTTTGTTGCTTTGGTTCTGCACGTATGATTTAATAATGACAAAAAAATAAAAAAAAAGCGCCAGAGCTTTTTGTTAGTATTTTAGTACTATATCCCCGACATCAGATAAAAGTGTTATTTGCACATGTAGAGGAACATGCAGGCTGGTAACAGACCTGTTGTCATGGTAACAAGTCACAGCACAATATGTGCCCACTTTGACAGACCGAGAGGCGGGTCAGTTTTTCTCATCAGAGAGATTTATCTTCTTAAAATATCTACGATCCTCAGTGTCCGGGCTTTGCTCTGCCGATGAAGGATGGGGCCACGTAGAGGACAAACGGAGCAACCAGAGACTTTAATTTACGTGTCCCCCCCCCCCCCCCCCACACACACACACACACACACACACACACACACACACACACTTCCCGCTCTTTCCCCTCTTTCCATCTCTCATCTCTCCAGTGAATAGGACTATATATCTGTGGTTTTATGTCGTGGCCTTGTATTTGCTCTGTGTGTGTGTGTGTGTGTGTGTGTGTGTGTGTGTGTGTGTGTGTGTGTGTGTGTGTGTGTGTGTGTCTGGAGAAAGGCATTAGATCCTGTCTGCAGTGTTCCTGTAATAGGAAAACAATGGAAGAGCTTCTCAACAAGATGTTCCATGAACGTACGTTAGATTTTAGGAATTTCCTGCAGCCTTCGGGGCGGCTATAGCTCAGTTGGTAAAGGCAGTTGCTTACGGACCACAGGGTTAGTGGTTCGATCCCCGGCCCTGGGCAAGACACTGAACCCCTAACAGCCCATTCCCCTCCCCAGCTGTGCAGTGCCGGTCCAAGCCCGGTAGAAATTGGGGAGGGTTGCGTCAGGAAGGGCATCCGGCTTAAAAACTGTGCCAAATCAACATGCGGACAATGATCCGCTGTGGCGACACTGAACTCACGGGATAAGGAGAGTAGTAGTAGTAGCTTCACTACTGGGACTATTCTCTGCATGTTTGTCCGAATAAAGACCAGAATCCCCAAATAAAAAGATTTAAAGACTTTTCTGCTTTACAGCTGAGAAGCTTTTATATCAAAGTAAAAAATAAAAGGTATTTATGGAGCTTGTGTGTGGTACGGTGAAAACGTGTTGACTGTTTCAGAGATCATGAAGCACAAAGGACAACAACAGATCCAGCACAATGGTTAAAGTGGAAAGTGAAACTTTGGGTTCGTGTTCATGCTCCCAGCCTGACTGCAGGGACAGCACTGATTGATGTGACGTTGGCTTCATACGCAGATTCAGTCTCCAGAGGATAAATCCTTCTTAACTTTCTCCCTGTGGGCAACAGAGGAATCCTGGCTCTTTGTCTTGAGTCATGAAACAGTGAAACAGTGATTGATGTCTCCCCCTGTGACGTAATGACTTTGTTGATCCTGTGAATTTTCCTCTTGTTACATCATGTTAAAATCTCAATGTTTCTAGTCTAATATGTGATCTTTTAAATCAAATGCACAAAAATAAGCCCCCCTCAAACCCCCCAGCCCAGTGCCACACTAAGTGCATCAGTCCTTCTGTGTTTGTGTGGTTGGAAGTTGCATTAAACACTAGTTGCTGCTCCGATGGTCTGATGCAGCAACAGTGTTTCTGTCTTTTACCCAGAAATAATAACGTGTGTGTGTGTGTGTGTGTGTGTGTGTGTGTGTGTGTGTCTGAAAATGAGAGGCTGCACCGTACAGGTAGAAAAAGCACCACATAAGTGCAGACTGTTTACTGTTTTGAACGTCACCATTATGTTAATTATATGTGGAGCTTAGTTTCAGAATAAAAGTCTTGACTTCACTTAGCAAAACTGAACAGAGACAATTTATTAGAAACTAATGATATTGTTTCTTGACACTGGAACAGCTAACATGAGTCAGACTTTGATTTTAGGCTTTTGTTCAGTTTCTGCCGTGTTATTGAAAGACAGTAACTCACTGAGGCTGATGTGTTTTCCAGGAGACACGTGATGCCGTTCTTAAGTCTGTATTTACCGTGGACGGGCTGAAATGTGAGGTGACACGTGTGGATGGACTCACACATGTCTGGATGTGTCTCCCTTCTAATTCCTGTGTGTGTATTGACTGAAGCAGCTGCAGTGATGTTTAATAGAAGGCTGTTAGTTTGAAAGCCACAGTGTTTAGCCGTGTAGTGTCGGACGCGTTAAAAGCCTGGGTGTGTTTGATCAGCCTGCGCTTCGTCTCATCTGCCTGGACACGAGAAATTAGCCAGCTCCTTTTTTATCTTCTCCTTTCAACCTTATGCTAACTTCAGATTGAAATCTTTATTTGAAGTAACCTGTTCATCAAAAGATTCCTGTATTAAAAGCCTGGGGAGGCTTTCAGCTGTGTGTCTTTTGATGGGCGTTGGATGTCTGTGTGAAATTAGGCCTCCTACTGTAATTGGCAGGGTAATGAGTAGAGGGAGGAGCCGTGTTAGCCATGCACTACATCTGATGCTTGGGAGTTGCAATTTGAAGCAATCAGCCTGGGCAGCTGAGGGGGGGGGCGGGGGCTGGTAGGAGCACAGGTGATCAGGACGAAAGCCGCAAAGCGTGGAAACAAACCAAGTTCATGAGACGCAAACCGTGTGTTTCTCCCTCTTACCTGTGTGTCAGTGTCAGAACTTAATTACTGATTGTTCTTTCACTACACCTGGGAGCAAGCCCCCACCTAAAGGGGGAACCAGCATATTCTGATGAACTTCTTTATCCCAACACAAATCCCATAAATAAGACTTGGTAACACAATCCTCCATAAGGCCTAGGGTGGTGGTTTGTGTTGATGCCTCCTGACCCAATCCTTGCTACTACAAGTTCTGTTCCTGTACAGCTGAACTGCAAACACGATTATGTTTTTGTAGGCAAAGGAATTATTACGTTCTGATGCAACGTATTTTTTGCATGAATGAAACAGTATCTTCGTTCAGGGTAACAGAGCTGGGGGAGGGATATAAATAATGTGCAGCACTGTCCATCCAACAACCCGAGTTCGGTTCCTGTGTCCGGAGTCCATGTGTCTGGTTTGGTTCAGGCGAGAAAACCGCTGTCGCGGATGTTTAAAAGTGCTAAAACGTGATTTGTGTTAAACGACCAGCTCCCGATCCTCTGACCCTAACCAGCTCCTGCACCTGAATGATCACAATCCTAAAATGCTTTATCAATGCTGGAGTCAAACAAAGTGGACATTGTACTGCAGAAAACGAAACTGGATATTTAGCGTATTTTGGCGGAGAATAATATTTATTCTGGTAACATTTCATTGATACGTTCAGTATCAGCATATTTGCAAATCGTTTACGTTACATCGCAATGTATTGTCATTACTGTCACGGGAAACAGAATGTGGTTGACATTTTCCATTTGCCAAGAAAAAATATTTGCGTTTGCATTTTAGTTGTATAGGAACGTAATTTTTAGGAGGCCGGGTTGCCGACCCATATGCTGAAGTGACCTTGGATGAGATGCTGAGGTCGGCATGGTGATGATGACATTGATGATAATATAGTCGTGTAAACAAGTTAGGAGGCAAAAGGCAACTCACAAGTGAATGATGATGGTGAATTTAATCAGCAAAATGGAGAAAACATGCAGAGCAGAACAGAACTACACTCTAGAGTGAGTCAAATCAGATTTGACCCAGATGTGTAGGTTGTTCAGCCTTTTATACACTTAGCTCAACAGCTGGCTAAAGAACAAAGGGACGAGTCAATGCAGATCAACCTTCATTCAATGTGGTCAGGAGTTGTTGTCACTTTGTCCTTTTGTCTTCAATGTCTCTTAAGTCCTTGAGACTGATCATCTGTGCTGGTTCCCATTGGTTCCCTGCTAGGAAGCAAATGTTCAGATGTTTTATGGTTGATATCTAGCTAACACACGTCTTTGTGAAGCCAGAGACAGGATGTTTTGCTGGGGGGCAAAAGGTGAGGAAGCACTGGTTTAAGCAGGTTTGATACTGGGTCTGTGAGAAGTGTGAACAGTGAAACAGTGTTACCTAGACTTTGACAGTTCTCTCACAAATATCATTATTATTATTATTATTATTATTATATGTTGACTCTAAATAAACAAATATTTTTCAAAAACCAATACATTTTTAAGTTTCAACATTTGATTTATTATCTTTATATTATAATAAAAACAGGTTTTAAATGATTTGCATACGATTGCTTTCTTTTTATTTACATTTTACAGTGTTCCGACTTTTCTGGAAACCGGGGTTTGTACATAAAATAATAAAAATGAGATGACGTGAAATTCCACTTCATTAGAAGATGTGATAAATAGGTGATTTGCTTTGTAAGGAGATGAATAAAACCCTGTGATTCTGGGTTTCAACATGAATTAGCTCTGTCATTGGTTGGACACATGAGACATGGAGCAAAACCACCACCAGTGCTGAGCTCAGCTTAGCTCATTTCATTCCTGTTTGATGAAGTTTGAAGTTTTTGTTTCTGTGTTGCAACTTTTCCTTTTCGTTTCTTTTTTAAATTCTTATAACCCGAAATAAAAGTAACTGCTGCCCTGGTTTGGAAACTAGAAATCGGATTTCTGCTTCTGGTTTGAAAATATCTGGGGTCAGCTGCTGCAGCTAAACAGAAATGCAGACAATACACACACACACACACACACACACACACACACACACACACACACACACACACACACACACACACACACACACACACCATAAATAGAAACAAGGCGAAATCAGGTGAAAACAAGAGTTAAGATCATGTGGCAGCTGAACAATCTTACTTTAAACGAAATCAGACTCTTGCTCCGTGTTGGATCCTTACTATGTATCATCTTTGGGGTTTATGCTGTTTTGTTCAGACCAGATTTCTGTTCGGTTGTTGTGATTTGATGTGAATTTTTTAACTCTTGTTTCGACTGAAGTTAGTGCAGCAGGTTTGTTCTTTACGGTTCCGCATGCTTCCTCTAAAACGTGTGAGCTTTTCTTATCGTTTGAAAACTCCACCACAGGTATTTCTGTCTTGATCTGTGATAAGCAGAGAGGTGGGGACACAATTCAGGCTCTACCACATTAATGTGTCATTAAAGGCCAGAGATTCCAGACTTCATGCCATCACGTTTGGTCTCGAGCATGTGACACATCCCAAAGTATAATGTGAAGAGACACATGACCTTCTGCCCTAATTACTATGTCTTCTAGAGGTGGAGGCTTTTTTTTTTTGTGTATTCTTGTCACACAGCTGGAGAGGAGGCAGATTTCCAGTACAAACATCAGAAAGCGATGATGTAAAACAGGAACGTTAGTGCTTGTTTTTATCTGGATGCCAATGATCAGATGAAGTCTGTTCCAAGTCAATGCTGTGAGCGTCTGTCTAAACAAGAGAAAACACAACATGTTAAACTCGGTGGAGAATGAATCCATGACTAAAGTCTTTTTGCTGTTAATAAATGTACTGTAACCCCCCCGTCTGTCAGGATGTGGGCCTCGTTAAATCTGCTAACTGTAATTCAGCAGGGAGGTTTTTTTTTTTTTTTTTTGTTACATTCATTTCTGTATATTTGAGATCTTCTGCCTGATGATGTCACAGCTGTGAAAGAAGGGCAGCTGGATGACAGTGGCAGTACATTACTTGCTAATCATGTCCCATTACGTAATTATCCCTCGATTTATTGCCAGGATCTCTTCCTCATTAAAAGCCATGAATCAGAGCCTGTGTGCTGATAAAACATCCCATTATCCATGTTGGAATATTAACACCCGAGGGCGGTGGGAATGATGCAGATTTCTTTTTTTTTCTCTGGTGTGATTGCAGAGAGGTCGCCTGAGGTTACAGGAAATGATCCACCATGTTGGCTGAGAAACAACAACAAGCTTACATTGAGTTTAGCCTTAATATCACAATTCTGTGATCACGTGCTCGTCACCTGTGACGTGACGTCTGATTGGATCATTGCACCATCTGACAAAGTTCCTGTTCACTTGAATGGGAAAGATTTACTTGAGAGATTGGACTCGAAGATCTTTTGAGGCAGGACGAACGTCACAGGAGGTGGGAAATGAAATTATCACTGTGCTGCTCGCTAATTAAATTTGTCGTTCCGGGCGCCATTTTAACCATCGGAAGATGAGAACATTTGGACGTTCAGTGAGACAAAGGCAAACAAGACCGATAAAAGCCTCCTTAGGGGACAGAGTTGAGGGGGAGGCCGAGAATTGTTCTCCCTGTCAGACAAATCTCCCAGTTCAGACAAATCTAAACACACACACACACCAAACATGTTTATTATTCCATGTGACTTCCACTTCACGAAGATTTCATTATTTCCAGGGTGGGAATTACAGGAGGTTAAGAAGCAAAAACATCTAATACGAAATCCGACTCCGTTTGCAGTGAGTGACAGCACAGACAGTGTTGGAGGGACGATGCAGCGAATGATGTGTTTATCATGACTCTGCACTGTTTTTGGGTGAGATCACCTCATCGCTTCCACATGTTCTGCCGTCTCTTTTTATTTAAACCTGCTTTTTCCACACAGTGACAAATGATTTCTAAAACTAATACGTTTTTAAGTTTTCTTCAGAGTCAAATCTTTTTCTAAATGTACGTTGGGGCTCTGCTAACAAGAGCTGCTAATAGATATTCAGCATACGTCTTAGAACACGTATAGGCTAAAAATGGGGCTAATTGTAGCTGGTACAACAACAGCACGCAGCTGCTCTTTTTAGTCTCCTACTCTGCAACTAAAGAGCCGAAACAATTATGTTTTTTAAGTGAATGTAGGTGAATCAGTGACCGACTGGACTTAGTAACACAAAGCAATTTGGAAGGAGGTGAGTGTGGGGACTGTTGAAATGCATTATAGCAAGAGGTGCGTCCCTATTTGAAATAAATGATGTGGCCAAAACATTACAACCACCTCTTCTTATGAAGACTATGACTCCAGTAAGACTCCACTACTCACTTTGACCTCAACAATAAACAAATTGTAAAATTATCACCTTTCTGACAATTTTAACCTAGAAACTGAAAAAGTATAACTTGGTAAAAAAATAGAATTCATGCAGAGCCATTGTATTGGATTAGATTGTACATGTGGTCATAATGTTCTGCCTGATCAGTGTATGTGAATGAATCAATGAATGAATGAATGAATAATTACATTTTAAAATGTTTTTGTCACCATCAAAATGCTCCATCCTGTATGAGATAATACATAATAAACAGCTTCCATTAGCCAATAATAATATTAAGTAACTAAATATACAGAATAAATGATAAATTCGTAATAATGAAATTATTGATTCAAAACACTTTCTTTTAAATTTGCATTTCTAAAGCAAATGCTCCTGTATTTATAATGTAAAACAAAATGAATTTCATTGATAAAGCTGACAGATCCCGTCGTCTTCTTCAATGTAACTTCCTGTGTCAGTTACGTAAAATGCTGTTTGACTCGAGAGTCAGAGGGTTAAGATTTGCTTTAGTTTCTCTTGCCATGTTAGTTCTTTAACAGCCCAGGTACACAGGTAATGGACAGGTAATGGACAGTTTGTCATGCAGACAGGACAGAAACTGCACAAAAATAAAATCACACTAGCTGCTCTTAACGTGGAATAAAACTCAGAGCTTCCGACAGTGTCGTACTTACAGGAGGAGCAGTCAGTTCACCGAATAACAGGTCAGTGTGACTTTAATTACCGCTGGACTGGGAATTCGAATACATCACTGACCAGGGCAGGTGATGTTAAATCACTCCTGCTGCTAGGGACAGAAATCCAGTGAAAATGGGGCTTATGAGTCTGCAATATTTTTTCTATGCAGTTTTTTAATTTAATGTAATTTTATTTGAATGTAACCCTATTTAATCTGGAAAGAAATCTTCAAATCGTATTCAGTCTTAGATGTAATTTGTCACTTTGTTAGATTGGTCCTTCTTTTGCCTCCAGATCGGCCTCAGGTCTTTGTAGCAGAGATTAAACAAGGAAACGTTCTTTGAAGATTTTGGTCTCTACTGACACAATAACGTCACATAGTTCCACCACATCCCAAAGCTGCTCTGTTTGATTGAGGTCTGGCGACTGTGGAGGCTGTTTGAGTAAAGTTAATGTCATTGTCCTGTTCAAGAAACCAGTTTGAGATGATTTTAGCTTTTCCTGCTGGAAGTTGTCCTCAGAATATGGGAACACTGTAGTCATTAGTTTTTAAAAAATGCTCAATTGGCACAAGGTTGCCAAGAAAATGTCCTCCACACCATCGCATCACCATCAGCAGGCTGAAACACTGATGGATCCCCACGCGTTGGCAGATAGTCCATGTGACGGCCTGATTAGGTATTTGTGTTAGAGAGCAGTGGAAGTGGAACGTGAGTATAGATACACGCAGATAACACAGCATATGTCTCTATCTCTAAGTAAATTGATGAGCTCAATAAATGTTATTTTTAATTTTATTTCCTATCTTAGGAAAAACAAAGTTAAAAGTACATTTGAAATTCTCTGTGTGCCCTTTTAAAATGACGATGGAGGGGGTTGAAAATGAGATTAAACCTTATTTTAGAGCTTCAAGATCCTTTTGTTCTAAATGCTGTTTGAATATTTGAATACATTAGGATTCGCACACACACTAATTTCACATCTGCTGAAATGAGAACAGGAGATCAGAGACAGCTGAGGTAAATTTACCGTGCAGGAATCTCTATTTGTTTTCTCTGGATGATTGATGGCATCTTGATTCTTCACCAGCAACATTTCGAAGAGTGTCGGGAGATGTGGATTCCATATTTATCACGCCATTCAAACTGTTATTTTTCCTGGCAAACATCTTTGATGGGCACGAGCTCAGCTGCAGTCCAACAACGTCTTTGAAAAACATCTCGGGTTTTTAATGCGCATTTACAATGTGAGGCCGTACGAACACGGTGTACTGCATTCTGTGTGTTCGCCGTTTCTCCGAAAGCCAACTACATCCACGTCCCTATGTTGTTTCATAAGTGTTACTTTGTACAGGAAATTCAAAATTGTTAACCTTTAAAAAAAGTCTGCAGACAAATTGCCTTGAAAAAACAAGTAGACTGGATTAGGAGTCGTATTTGTACTTTGTTACACAGCAGTACAATGAAAGTTTAGTTAACACAACTAAAAAAATATGGAAGTACGGAAATTACTGTTTCAAACAACAAAATCCTTAAGTTAAATGTGCTGTGTACTGTGTAGTTTTCTGCATCTTTGAATCTCTGAGTAGTTACTTGAACAATAAAGTGACTGAGTTGTTGAAAACAATGCAAACTGATGTAACTTTAATTTCAAACATTCATTTATACACAATGTTCCACTTTGGTCAGATGGTCTTCGAGCCTGGTTTTTTAACTACCCTCACAAAATGTCTGAACTCATATTACCATTGAAACAGTACTAGATGATACCACAGTACCACATTATTATTTACTATACTACTAAAGTGTCTCTTTAAATCAATGGACCCCCATGAACCTCCCCTTCCATCCCCCTCATCTGTCACTGTCTGCTGTGCACAAGTAAAAGTGCTTCTGTTTTCCATTAACTGTAATAACCCAGTGCTCAGATCAGTCAAACCCTAGTGTGAAATGTACTTCACACTGTACTGCATTAATGCAAAATAGATTTTTACATACAGCAGTGCACTTCAGAATACTTTAATCCTCGCTCCATCCATAGCAAATGTCAACAGAAGATGCAGAAAAAGGTCAACGATCAACTCCAACATGGTGCTTTGACCGAAACAAAACCTACGTGACCCTGAAAATATTTTCCTCCATGTTTATCTGCTCACCTTTTTGTGAGTTACTGCCTCCCACCGGTGTAGTAGCGTCATTGCCTCATTTGTTGATACTGTACTTTACTGTACAGTTTCACATTAACTTTATATGTCCTGCAACTACTTCCAACCTGATGAAAACTAGTAACAAGTGCAAATTGTTAATTGAGTAAAATAAAAAATAATGTAAGTTAGGACAACTGTTGGTTTTTACAGTGTACAGTGGGTTTTTATCCAGAAAATATGAAATATATTGCAGTATTATGTTAAAAAAACAAGGTAGTTAACTAGGTAAAATAAAGTGATGCTGGTTTTACACATTATTGTGTGTGGGACAATAGTTAAGGGATATAAAATTTGCACGAGGCCTTTGTGCATAATAAGTACTTCTGCTTTAAATGTTGAGAAAAACCCGCCAACACCACAAAGAAAGCGGAGCGTTTTTCCCACAGTACAATGAAGATGGCGTCCAGCGTGAATCAGCTTTCTGCTGTCGTTGACTCGTGTCTTTGTGTCTAAACCCAAAATCACCAAGATATTTGAAGTAAACATTTAATGCCACACTTTTACCTGTAAAATTGAATCCGTTGTTTTATTGGTACAGTTTGTGCTTCTTCCAGTAACGAAACATCAAATCAGCCCAATATACAAAGATGTTGCACACAAATTCTGCATTAATTCAAATTTACCTTGGAGCTCACGCACTTGCTGATTTCCGGAGACGTTGCTGTCAAAATAAACTCCATAAAAAAATTGGAATAGCAAAGATTCGGTTTGAATGTGGTGTAAATGTTGTAATTATGTGATAAAAGCTGACGCTAAACTAATTGAAAAGAAAACTGCATCTTCTTCTGTACGTGCACCTCGAAGTTGAGCCCCAGAAAACTACGGCATGAAAATGACAGCAGACAAAACCGAGCACACACAGTGTTTGTCTGTGCACTGAGGAGAACAAATTCATTCATTTGAATGACACAAATGCCCCCTGAGGTGTGAAGCAGTAATGAAATGTCCTGATGGAGACTTGCAGGAGACTTACTGTTGCTCTTTTCATTATGTGATCTTGTTGTGTCCTCTGGAGAATATCCACACAGCTCCATCTCTAAGAAAAATACACACTGGCTTTTTTTTTTTGGCGTCTTTAAATTGTGCAACTTTTACACACACCATATATATTGTGTGTGTGTGTGTGTGTGTTTCTGGTTGCGTTTGTGTAACTTATGAGTCACTGATACTCTGCAGCTGCTTTAGTATCAGTAGATGAATAATTCTCACCCACACACAAACACACTGTGTGTACTGTGCTAAAGAGAGGTGATGGTGCCGACGTCCTGCTGCTCAGGCATCTGGACTAAGATGTTTCCTGCAGGGGCGAATGAAGTGTTTGCCTCCCTCTCCCTCACATTCCCCCCCCCCCCCCCCATGAGGCAGTTAATTCGACTGCCCGTCCAGGTCGACCGCACCCCCCGTAAAGGCCCTGGTTACGACCTTCTTAGCCTCTCAGCTGCCTGCCGTTTTCCGTCCTGCCGCTCACAGAACTTCTAAATCTTTGTGAAATGTCAAAAATGAGGTTGATTCGAAGCAAATGTCAAAACGTTGCATGCACAACGTGACTGGAAAGTCTCACAAAACAGTTGCTGTGCGAGTTATTGTTCCTCAGTGGTAAGTTGGATATAATACACCCCAGGAACTGAACAAGTAAATGCACTTAATTATATCACTTGTCATTTTCTTTTGCAGCAATCAGTGGTGAAAACCACAGTGGAGAAAATGGCAGGAACAGTTGAAATGGAGCCTGTTGACAGTTTTCATGCTGGAGACAGACGTAGCAGAGATTGTGGTGCAGTCAGTGGCAATAGAAAACACAAGTACTTGAAATGACATGTTTGTTCTTGGCCTCTAGACTAGAACAGCTCTGCTGTAGTAGATATAGGAGTAGTAGCTGTAACGCTATCAGCACAGTGATGAAATACATGCAGTATATTTTACTACAAGAGCAATTTCAACATACAGTCATGGCCAAAAGTATTGGCACCCATTTTTGGTTTTCACCTGCTTCTTGTGTTCGTTTGCACCAGAACAGCACAAAAAGACGGAGAAGAAAAGTCAAACGGGATAAAATTTCACACAGAAGCCTGCATGCAAAAACCAGAAGCACACGAATACCAAACCATTTGCAATTGGAACGATTTTCGGAGAGAATTTGCACGGGTGCCGATATCTTTGGCCCTGACTGTGTTTGTACTTGATATTGTTTGTTTTCTGCTGCGTTCTCTTTCGTTGTGTTGTACTTTGGAGTCAGGAGCCTCAACAATGAGTCATTATTCAATCGATACTGCAGTTGAATAGAATTTTCAGGTCACAAAAGCTGCAATTAAAACCCATTTATTTTACATGCTACACAGTGTGAATAATAAGAGACGCTTGCAGTTCATTGTCAAAGTTTGCTGTATGTGTGAGAGAGGAGCCAGTCAGCTGGGACCTTGATGACCTCACGCAAAACGACCAAAAACTCAGGTGTTTTGGTTGTTTGTTGGTTCCCAGGGACTCGTCTTCTCAGATGCTTTTTGCAGTCGCAACAAAAGGAAAGTAATCTGACCCTTTACATTTACTGCAGTGTAGACGTTTTTTAGATTCAGATTTTTTACTTCATTTACTAATATACATTTGATTAGCTCATATTACTGTGTGTAGTCTATTTGGTTTTTTTTTAATATAAAATAAACTTGCAATGTAGAACAAAGTGCAAAAGATGAGAGGGTCTGAATCCTCAGCTGGGTTGTAGCAGCAGTAATGTCAGCAGTACTGGATCAGTGCTTGTATTTGGTTAATTTAGTCGATGCTTGCAGCCATTTTTAAAACAACTCGGAGGCTTTGACTTTTTTTTCGCTGTCATCTCCTGTTTGTTGGAAGCTCTCTGCTCGGCTCTCGCGTGTGGCTGCTGTGGCCTGTTTGTCATCTTGTGTCTCCAAACACTCAGAGCAGCTCAGGATTTGCCTCTTTCTTTACCCCCACTGTGACCCTCTCAGTCCTGCTGAGCTCCTGTCTTAACTCAGCACGGCAGCTGCAGTTTGACTTTGGAATACGGTGGACTATTATCTCTAAATCTCTTTTTCCTTCTCTCTGAGGTCGGATGTGCTCACTGTAATTGTGATCCTGTTGGAGAACAGATGAGTTTTTCTCTCGTTATTCTTTAGTGTTTCTTTTTGCCCTCGTCTTGTCTCTGCACCAACGACACTTTGGAATTGGACATTTGTGATGGACGGACTCCCTTTCAAACTGCTGGTGGCTCAGACTGATGGGAAGGAAATCAAAGTTGGACATTGCTATTTAAATCATATCTTTTGTATTAAACATCATATGTGACTTTGGTGGTGGTAAGAAAGTCAGAGCAGCTTGTCCCCAGAGGATGATAAGTGACCAAGAGAGAACGTCCATTGACGCCTTCATAAATGAACATGCCATCACATACATGTTAATGCCCGATGTGCAGATCTGTGTGCAGATTGTTTCACGTTACTTGGAAGCATTTCAGTGCAAATATTTCAATAAAAATGTGTCCAGGAACTCATGGATGGTTGTAACGTCGTAAGGCTGCTTGATGTGTCAGGTTGTCTGTTGAATAATCAGCTTGTGTTTGGTGCTGAAGCAGGAAACAAGTCGGAGGTCTTCTAAAAATAATCCACTTCTCAGTTACCTGTCACGTTGGTTCGTTTTTTTTGAAAGCACCTGTCCTGAAATCTCTGATGTTTAAGTGCACGTTTCAGTAAAAGTTAGCTAAGAATAGTGGTGTGGAAACATCTGTGGCACATGTGGAGCTCGACTGCAACTGATGCTTTTCACTATGTTTGTTGTCTGTAAAACCAAACTCTGCACCAACTGATTTGTCTTTCACTCTTTTACTTCCAACACATACGCACCCTGGTGTAGCCTGTGTTGGTTTGGAGCTAACTGTGCATCCAGAGAGGCAGCGTACACAACGATAGTAGTGGAAAGTTTTGAGAAGCTTCAATGAGCCTGTCCACAACTACCCACATCTACATACCTGCCACGTATGTTCTCGTTGGTGTTTACGCTGCTTCGGTTTGTTTAGTGGAAAAGTTGAAGCTCATTCGAACGAAACGTCGTCGTCAGTCAGGGATGACCAGGCCTGAAACTTAACGTTTAAAGCCTCCAGAAATACACAAGCTGCACAAGACAGTATGTGCACGATGATGTCAGTGACGTTGCCGTACACTTTAGGCAGACAACAATTAGATGCTTCCTGTGATTTCAATCTGACCTTCTTGTGACTTGTGTGTTAACGCACTAACAACGATGCAACTCAACACAACACAAACACAAATAAATCCAAACTTTACCAGATTTGTCTACAATTCCACCGTATAAGCCAAATAACCCACATAATCGTAAATTAAACATTCACGTAATAAATGCCAACAAGACCGACCCGGAGGTGGCCAAGGGTGCACAATGCCAGAGGGGGGGGCACAGAAGAGGTGTTGTTTGTTCGTTGGCATATACACGGTGGGGAACTGGGTGAAAAGCCTGTGAGCGATCACCTCAATGCCACCGGCAGCCTGAAGGAGGCTCCACGTTAAAGTGAATTTGGCATATTAGCACACATTGGTGGCTACGCCAACAAATGGATGGCACAAAGTAGCAGCCAATGGAAGCGAGTTCATTTATTTGTTTAAATCTTGCAGTGTGTTGTTCCAATACCTGCAGCAATATCACCTTTGTATTTCAGGTAAACAAAGAAAGAACATCTCCAAACTCACAGTAAATGCAACGCTGTGTTGGCTCATCAACAATTTTATGATTTATTCCTATACATTCACTGATCATTTTTGTACCCTTACATGGGTCTGCAGTGTGTGTACACACACACACACACACACACACACACACACACACACACACACACACACACAATATAAGCCCACCCCTTCCCTTCTATGGCTTTTCCATCTTTGTAGAAAAACATCTTTGGACAGATCAGTCACATTTTCTCTCTGTATGAGGTCATGAAGAGAGTCATTACCATTGTCAGAGATGCTTTCACGTTGAATTTTAGATGTATTTTTTAAAGGTAATATCATGTTCAGACGTGCCAGAATGTGTGATCCGAGTGGGATTTCAGCTGGAAAATGAACAAACACGTTTAGAATACCTAAGTAGCAATTGTTAAATCAATTTATACAGCACTTTGTATTTGTCTAAATTCACATTCATACAGTGAAATAGTTCTTCTTCTTGGAAACAGGATTGTTGCAACAATTCCTCATTACACCTCAACGTAACCACCTCTGAAATCATTGCAGCTTGGAGCCTCAGTCTCTGAGCTGATAAACTGCCTCTGTCTGGCTTTTCCTGACATTAAACGATTAAGTTATTCTTTTAACCCAAATTGAAGCAGGCTGTGCTTAACCAACCCAAAACTTGTGTGTGGGAGTCAAACTGTGAGTCCATATGGAAACTCTAACAGGAACAGTTAGGAACCATCCCGGCGAACAGAAGCTGTGTTTGGGAAAAAAGAAAAAACTGTTTTTAGGAGGATGATGATGATGAGGATCAGACTGAAGCATCTTTATGGTAATTGACCACAGATCTGACCTGTGAATACCCTCATCAACTGCCTGAAAGTCAACAGAGATTCAACCTGACATTTATATAGTCATTAAGATTCCAGGATTAACGGAGCGGCTCATCTTTGTTGGGACTGTGGGGGGGGGGGCTGTTTTCTCTGCTATAATAATAAGGCTCATTAAGACTCCTCACTCATTTAAGGGCTGTTATTCATCATCATATTTACTGTGTTTTAGGCTTTCTGGTGCATTAATAATGCTCGCCATTTATCTCCTGCTGTCATGGTAACGGTGCAGCATCCAACCCAGTTGTGCAGGACTGCTTTTATTTCCTCTCAACCCACATCGCACATATTGTAATTGTTGGATATAAATCTGAGCTGTAATGGCCCTGTCACATTGGCTCTTATTAGTGTTTGCAAGTACTAGAAACAGTTAGTGATGCTTCATGTCTAAGGAGGCAATTAGTCAGCTCTAATTGGACAGAAATCCACTGCAGCGTTACTGTAGCTGTGTCGCCTCTCCGGGGCAGAGCTCCCTCTCCATTAACCTGCAGCTCATTTGAATGCAGCGGCGTATCATGCAGGTTCAGGCAGCTCCAAACCGGACAGTTCTCATCCATTACTGAGCAGGGAGCTGCCACAGCACCGAGCCCCAACACACCTGAACTTACTGTAGCAGCTCCTCAGACTGATGTACAGTAGATTTCTATCAGAAAATGAGTTGCTTTGTGTTTTTACCCCACGTGACTGAAAACTGTTTTTTTTTTTTTTTTTTAATTCACCTTAAAAATTTTGGGAGGCCACAGAGAGGTGAAGCATAAGGGGTCTCACTGGAAAAAACCTTTAGAGCGATTATGCAGCATATGTCATTCATTCTTGAACCTCAGTTATGTAGTTTGAGATTTTACATAAAATCCACTCAGTTTCCAACTTCTGGTCCAAACTGACATATGTCAATAGTCAAGTAATAATAAGTAACTTTTGGTGTATTTCTGTTCAGGTCCCCATATTTATAGAACTGGCCTCTTTAGCCCCTTTGACACATGCACTGGAGTCGTGACAGCAGGGGCACATGTGAAAACCTAAATGTCCAAGTGAAACCTTACAACTTCAGCCCGTCAGCAAATGGGCTTCGATGATGCTTCTATCATTCGATGCCATCGTAGTTCTTTTTAATTTTTTTTACACACATGCACGGTTCTGATGTGCTGTAAACAAAACACAGCCCAAGATGCTTCTCACTCAGAAGATCTCCTGAGATTCTGGACAATGTCTGAGGCTGATTTCTCTTGATCTTGCCCAGACTGTGGGGCCTTACTCTGGTGTCAAACTCCCGAACTGCAGTGTTGTTAGTATAGTTAATATCTTAAGTGTCAGTGACAGTGATGTGTGTTAAAACTGCTCCCACTATGACATCACACTGGTCCTGAAACCAGATACTGGAGTTAGAACCAACTTCAAACCCGAACTACAGATGAAGTTTTACCACAAGCAGAGCTGCCAGCACTGTTACTAAGCTGGAGGATTACAGTAAGTGCGCTAAAGCTAAACTAGCTGCCCCTGCTAAGTTGTGATACAATACAACTTTGTCAGTTCAGTTTTTATTGCATCATTTGCATCACAGCATTGCTCCATTAAAAAGTCTAACCAGTGTTGGAATTACTGGGGAAACAAGAGCTGAGCTCCATCAGAAGACACAATTTCAAATTTGGTGGCATTTTTCCAACTTCTGTGTTGATCATGTGGCAAATGGAGCGACTATAAAACTGAGTACATTTTTTCTTTTTTGGCCAAACAAACTATGTAGATTGACTCTTCTTATAACAAGTATTCGATTTGTTCAGGTTGTTTTATTAGTATTCAGTTAAAATACTTTCATGGTTCAGATTTTCGAAGGCACTTGCTGATCCTCACAGTGTGAACAGAAACGTCTGAGGTTCTGGTCGAGCTGAAGTTGAAAATGTGTCGTGTTTGTTAACGTGCTATAATGAATTATAATTAATAATTAATAATTATTGCTATAATTAAAGCATGCACAGCATCTCCCCAGCTGATTTCACAGCAGCACAGAGTTTTAAATGCTGAAAGATGAAAGCGATTAAATATTGTTCAGAGCTGTTTAGAAACAGGCAGCCAGCACTGAGATACATCATTTCATATTGCTTCAGCACGGACAAAAGTCTGGATGAACACATGGAGTCAGGTTTGGGTCGATGCATCAAACATCCAGTACAATTACGGGCATGTTTTTCTAAGCACGAGGACAATGATGAGAACATTCACTTTGATTGATCAGTGGCACTAGAACCTCAGAAACAGCTCTGCATGTAAACTCTGACAGTGCCCTGCATTTACAGACGACTTCATTTCATTAGCCAGTGATTTATTTATATATATATATATATATATATATATATACATATACATATATATATATATATATATATAAACATATATACATATATACATATATATATATATAAAATATTATTATTATTTCTTCTTTTTTTCAGCAAGGCATTATGGGTCAACCTGTGGGAGCTTGATTGGATTAAAAGCTTGTTGCTTAACTATAGGACGTCTCAATGTGTGCGTGTGCGTGTGTTTGAAAGTGTGTGGGCTTTCTCGTTGCCAGCAGTTGCCACGGCAACAGTGGTGTCCAAGGCTGCTTCTATTGTGCTGCCCACATCTGAACACTGTGTGTTTCTCAATTCATGTTCAGGGTCCACGTCACAGGTTTCTTTTCTACATTGTTTTCATATAAGGAGATTTTATGATGAGAAATATTGATATTGCTCCGTATTTAAGAACAGGCTCTGCAGCCTTAACAGCTCTATGCAGTCAGGTTCATATTTGTTGGGACAGTGACACAATTTTCCTATTTCGGCTCTGTACAGCACTATAATGGATTTGGAATGAAGCGTAGGTTGTCAGCTTTAATGTTATTATGCCGTTTTTACATAGCCCGCTGTTTTATAAACCCGAGCGTATTTGGACTATTAGCTGCCGAGATGTATCACTGGGCCATTATATCTGGCCGGATCAATGATTTGGTTCATTCTTTAAAAGAAAGGATGCGCTGATGAGCTCTGCAATGCCACAGGACCAGCTGACTATAAAAACAACTGTGATGGACGAAACAAGGGTTGTTTCCCTGGTGAAGTAAAACATTTATGCAGAGCAATAACAGGAGGTCAGTGTATCTGTGCCAGCAATCATGAAAAGACTTCATCAGGCTAAATGCAGAGGGTTTAACACAAGATGTCTCATAAACAGGAAGACCCGATTAGTAAAAATGACTTTTTAAAAAAGCCTTGAGTTCTGGAACAACGTCCTTTGAGCAGATGAGACAGAGGTCAATTTGGGAATTAAAGTCTGGAGGGGGTGATCTAAAGCTGCGCCCCCTCTGGAGGTGCTGTGACTGTATGGGCACTTACAGCCACTATAGACTGTCCTGTATTTATGGATGATGCTCTTCTTATGGCTTGTTTTAGCTGGGACATCAAAACACAGTGCCGATAGGCGTTTCAAGACTTTTTTAAGCAAAACTTACTCTGAATTGCTTAACAATCAAATCCAGCTGAGCTGTATTTAACCTGCTGAAGCTAAAACTGAAGCCTAAGTATCACCAGTTAAGAAGGCAGCATTTGTGGTGGGGGGGTTCCTGTCATCCACCGCAAAATGTTTGCAACTAAAATTGATTGACTTTATTGAATTCAGGATTATGGCATATTTGATCAACCACAATATATATTTTTGACATTCCTTGCAAACAGCTAAAAGGTTGTGTGTTCGCGTCCCCAAACGCCCGTTGCCTTTCTGCATGGAGTTTGCTTACGTGGGTTTCTTCTGGATTCCCCCCACAGTCCCATGTTGGCTTAATTGGTGAAGGTGAGTGTGAACGGTTGTCTGTGTAAGTCTCTCTGTGTTGGCCCTGAGACAGACTGGAGACGTGTCCAGGGTGGAACCCTACTCTCGCCCTATGACAGCTGGGATAGACTCCAGCCTCCCCTGCAACCCTGAACAGGATAAGTAGTTACAGATAATGAATGGATGGATGGACATTTCATTAAGAAAAAAGATAATTTAATATTGAGTCTGGCTGGGGGTCTACCATGAGCGGGGAGGTGATTCTGGTGGTGCTGCAGATTCCCCTGTTTAGTGGGTGGCTGCGTGCCATTTTTATTTATTTTTTTCAGCGGTGGCTCAGGAGAACGAGGGGGTCGTCCACTAATTGCAGGGTTGGATGTTTGTTCCCTGGCTCCCCTCTGTTCGTGTTGAAGTGAAACTGACACACGTTGGCCCAGCACCTTCCATGGCAGCTACACTGTCAACGCAATGTCCTGAATTCCCCCGAGGGAATTAATGAAGTAATTAAATAAAAAGCCCGATATTTATGCACCAAACTGTAGGTCGTAGGAGCATCCTAGTGGCCCTTGTCGCCATGGTAACAACAGTGACAGGCCTGCTCAGGTCGTTCATCTTTTTGTGCTGTAATGACTCAAGCAGCAGAGAGCCATGTCCATCTGAAGCTTGAAGGTGTTCAGTGTGAAGGGAAGCACGAACTCCTTTATCCCTTTTATCAAAATCATCCAATGGGGAGAATTTTCCCTTTGACAGTGATGTTTTATTCACTGTCGGCCTGTTCTACAGCCCCTTTTTGTATTTCCACGGTGCTGTAGTGTTGTAATCGTCAGTTGCAGTAATGTTCATCTCCGCTTTCTTCTTTATAGTGTGTTTTTCTTATCACTCGTCCCTGTTGCTGTTTGCAGCCAGAGCACAATAATCCCCACAGGGATCAATAAAGTTCCATCTCTTCTCTGAAAGCTGATGGATTTCGGGTTCAATTCTGTGTTATTTTCTGACGCTGCAATTCTGTTTTGTTGTTTTTATTTTTCTCTTAACTGTCTGCCGCTGCCATCAACCCTTCTGGTGTCCTACTTTTCAAGAATTACATTGAGTTAAAGTTGAATGAAAGGATGTTAGTTTTGGGTGTAAAATGTTTTTTTTTTACCTTTCTGCCCGAAACTCACCTGACTGGGTTCAGCTTTTACCTGCATGCGCTCATTTAAATTGTGTTGTTTCTCGGCATCAAGTTCTCTCCGATAAAAGTCAGGTCTTTAATTTTCTGCCAGTTTTTCATAAAACTCCACGTTTGGGTGAAATCCAATAGAAAGACTGGGAAGAATCTGTAGTCTGAGAACTTTGTAGGTGTGTGTGTGTGTGTGTGTGTGTGTGTGTGTGTGCGCAGCTGCATGCTGGGCTGTAATTAAACCCAGAGAGAAATCTTCAGCAGAGAAGAAGCGGAGTGGTCCTGATGCAGCCAGGGCCTCCTCTTCCTCTTCTGCTCCCATTCTTCATCATCTGTCTCTTCCTGAGCTTCTTATCTATCTTTGTTTATCCTCCTGCCTTGCAGCTCTCGTCTTACTCCTCATGCTCCTGTTCTTCTTGCTCTTCATTCCCATTTTATTGTAACATGAGTCTTTTAGTATATTTAAGTTGTGTATTGGAATAAAATGCGGCAAGTTGACCTTCACTTTTGCTAGTAATGCTTTTACTTAAGTTAGACTGGGACCTTGACAGGACTTTCTTCAAATTCGGCACAAACGTTCACTTGGACTCGAGGGATAACTGATTTGATGGTCAAAGGTCAAAGGTCACAATGAAGCCTCATGAAGGGAATTTCATTACATCTGATTCTGTGAGGTGGTCGTTCTAGTTCAATCGGTTGCTGGATTCTCCTAAACATCATGTTATTAGTGAGAACATAGACTCTGGACTCATCCTGGATGATCTTCCACTGGTGTAGTAGTGTTTGTGTAGTAAGGTGGTTCCTGACACTTCACATTATCCTCTGAATGACTTTCAGTTTAAACCTCATGTCATCATCCCAGCCTGCCAGTGTTCTCCCCTCCTGCATTTGTCAGTCACATTTCAGCCCCAGGACTGTTTTCACAACTACTGCAGTTGCTTTTTTTAGGTTGATGTAATATTTTTTTTCACAGTTTTAATCTCCGATATTCTAATCAACCCAGCTGGCAGTTTTCACACCAAATTGTCACCACCTGCGGCTCACCCACAGCCAAAAAAAGATGCAAATGTGGAAAAATTGCATTTTTAAATCCTGGATAATTTCATTTAAATGGAAAACAAGTTGTGCGAGTGTTCTTCAGAGTCCAGAGCCTCCAGAGGAGATTAGACTGTGATGTTCAAACAGGAGGCGTGGGCTCTGCAGTGACAAATCCTGACATGCTTTCATCCCTCATGAGGTCAGAATCAGCACAGAAGTCTTTGATCAGGACATCAGACGCCATCAGCTCTCTGCTGAAGGATTCCCACTGAAGACCGTCTGTGAAATCCAGGATACAATACTAAAAACAAATTCCTCAGAGATTTCTGGAAGATTTGGGTTCCTGTCAGAGGGTCCAATAACAGATGTTCATTTCAGACAAAGCAGATTTGAAGTCTGATCGCTTACATGTTGCCAGTTGACCAACTAATCCTGGTTGGAGACATCAGCTGCTGTGCATTTTATTCATAGCTGCATCACACGATTCTTCTTCTTTCATCTAAATGTGCAGAATTAAATCTAAGCGTTCAGCCTTTAAACAATCTTTTTGCTTTGGTCTTCAGGGATAGATTTACAATATTCCTACACAGGTGCCCTTGTAAGCACTGAGATAGTATTTTCCAGCTCTAATCTTTCCCTCTGTTTAAACTGGCCTCTCTTTAATGCACCTTAAATGGAGGTCAAAAGTGAGGCATCCACAGTCTGAGTTAATCAAATCAAATGGTTCATTCTTCCAAAGTCACATCCTCTTTAGTGCAAACTGAGGCCTGAAGTAAAAATGGTACAATGTAAATGTGATTGCTGCATCTGGGGGATGAAAATGGACTCGTTCTTATTGTCGGATACAGTGACTATCATAGACTATTTACTGATCACTGTGCAGTGTTTCATTGTTGCGCTCATAGCGTCCGATCTCCAGTGATGAGTGTCAGCCTGAACATTAATGTGGCCATACTTTGAGACTGTGGCAGCTGGTTGGAGCTAAAACGGCAGCTCGTTTCCCGCTGGGAGCTGGGTCCTGCTCTGCGCTTCTATGATTGCTTTAAACAAGGTCTTAAACTAGGCTGCACATCCACTAATGAAGCTCCCGGAAGGCTTCGGCCGATTCTCAGCACACGCACTCTGTCTTTACCGTCCACAAGCTCTGTTCTTGCTTTTGTGAAAAGCGTGGCCCAACGGAGCAGCGGGCTAACTGCCCAACTCCCCTTTGGGCCCTGGGGTTGACAGTTAGAGCCTATTTGCCATTTATGAATTCACAGCTCTGCCATGTAGCACACAGAGGCCGGCCTGTAAAGAGCCTCTCTGAATAAATAAGCTGTCACTCCTGGGAGAACCAAAAACGAGTGCAGCCCCACTCCCTCTGATGGAAACTGTTTTCTAACTTGTGACAGGTCATGAAAGGAAACATGCTTCTTGTCTTTTTTGCGGAAAGAGAGGCGAGTTCAGACTGAGATGAAATAAATCTCCTGTGGTGCAGGAAAAATAATCCGGCCATCTGTCTTGAATGTTCAGCCCTGTCCAGGAGGGCTTAATCTGCTTTTTGCTGAATCTCCTCAATCATTTCCTACATTTCCCAGAGTGCCTTTCACATGACCTGTGTGCAGTGGTGGAAACTTTCCCTTTTTTAGCCTTTGTTTTACGTGAACTGTATCTACAGCTTGGAGATTTCCCCATTGTAAAGAAAGCGAGAGACCCGCTTTTATTGGCACTATAACCTGTCTTGATGCTAAATTGTATTCCGCTCTATTTCCTGCTCCTGTGGGTGTGGAAACGGCTCTATTTTGTCTTGATGGATTCCTGCCAGTTGTGTTGAACAAAATGGCAGCTCTAGACAGAAGACTGTGCTCTTTGATTATGAGGATCTGACAGGAAACGTGACATTTGCTGTTTCATATCCCTGGAACCATGTTCACCAGGTAGTAGCAAAAAAAAAAAACAAACTACCTGTGCCAAACTACTAGATGAGACTAAAAGAGAAGAGCCAGCTCCAACGGTTCAGTGGGAATTTTCTCCTTAAAGTGGTGACTCATCCCTGTTTGATGGAAACATCAGAGCAGCAGTTGGATGCAGACATCTGACAGCGACAGATGGACTGAAGGGGAGGGTGTCTTCAATTAGACCTATAAAGAGACATTAAGCACCTCTCTGGAGGGAATCGCCATCACCTGATCTCGACAGAGTGAAAAAGTTTTGAGGAATTCTCTCTGAGATCAAGATGCACCCAGTCTGAGGTTATAAGTCCAATAGAAACTTAACAAAATGATCACCAGACTCAGTCCCTCGTCTCACAACCCAATGAAAGTTAAAGGTTTAAGATCACATCAAAAATCCTGCAGTGATTGAGACATGAGTGCAGACTATGACCAACGTCTGCAAATGTTAGGTGGAGGCTGCTGTTCACTTCCTGTTTCCTATCAACAGTCACCCCTAACTGCAGTCCTAGCGTATCCAGATACTTCGTTTGATTCCACAGTCTTTCCATAATCCTAGCACAGAGGTTTTCTGCCTCAGCTGACGTTGTGAATATTTGTGAGTCAAGGATTTTGTTGTTCAGTTTTGAGGACATGATGTATTCGACCTGGTTGACAACACGTCTTCGTGTGCAGTAAAATTGTAAAAATGAACATTTCAAAGTGCTTCTGTGCACGATCCTTTGTACTTGTTAAGGCAGAACTGCACCTGCACTTTTATTTTCTTGTCATGTCATCTTTGTTAGTATCCTGAGGTCAGGCTGGTTTCCTGTGATGCCGTTAGTATTTCTGTTCCGCATCCATGCTAATGGCTGCTAATATCTCCACACCGCTCTTTAGCCTCCTGCTGAGAAATTATCAATAGCCTTATGTTTTAAATGCTCAGCTAGTGAGGTCAAATATTTGTGCAGTTGCTTGACTGCACACTGCTGTCAGACGACCAAAAAAAGTATTATTTTACTCTGATTATAAAGCACCTACTTTCTGTGAAACACCAAATTGCATTGTGCTTTCACTTGTTTGTCTTTGCTCAACAGAATCTAAAGTACTTTCAAATATTGTTTCCAAAATTAGCCGGACGAGAAATGTTTGTTCCAGGATGCTAGTTTGTGAAAGAACAAAATGCTGTAAAATGAGATTCTGTGGAGACGTGGGACGTCTTTCTTTCAATCAGATTAAAAAGAGCAAAGTACAGAAACCCAGCTTTGATTCAGTCGACGGGGAGTCTGGGGTTTGACTTCATTATGTTCCTCTGACATCAGGCTGGAAGTCGAGTCTCTGTGCTGTAAAGATCCAGACTTGCAGACAGCAGGCTGGTGTTGTTGTAGGTTCACCTTCAGCAGAGAGGCAGCTCGGTCACCGGAGCCATCGACCAGCAGAGGTAATTGTTACGGTTATCTGATGTTCCTGAACCTGCACCCTTAGGGCATTTACATGAGAGATAATGGCAGAGATCAGAATGAATGTGCACATGCATCTGCCTCTCCACACACACACAGGTGCATATATTTTAAAGGTGTGCACTGAGGGTGGGGGAGGTGCTGTGGGTGGTGCTTAATCATTCTTGCAGTGATAATATTAATAACATCAATTTCATGTCTTTGCCATCTGTCACTCACTCCCTCAGGCAATAATTGATCTCTATTTTCTGAATTTCCTTATGAGGGCGACCGTTTGCACAGAGAGGTGGTGGCGTTGAGCAGAATGTTAATCATTGTGCTTTTTCAGCGCAGGAGGACTGAAGTCAAGTTTGTCTTGAAATAGATGGCAGAACTGTAAAGCTAATCTTTAAAACCTATACGCTAAACGTATGTTGTGTAGAGCTCAACTGCAGAAATACAAAGAAGCAGGAGCAGACTATACTGACATTTAAGCACTAATGTGCTTTATTCAAAACTCCAGGACTAACATCAAACATCAAGTTACAGCTGGAAGTACACAAATGAAGGATCACAGCAAATATGCAGTATGTACAATTAAAGCCAAAACAATTCTGGAGGGTATATTACTTACACAAGTAAGAAATGTGCAACGAGTCCAAATCCCTGATTGTATGAATATATGAAGACTAATAAACAGCTTACGCGACGTTTAATGACTAAAATATAAAGTGCAGGTTATTAGAGGTGGAATATCCCCATGATGAGGAGCAGTTTGTTACAGGCTAATTATTTATTCTATTTCTTTACACCAAGATTTTCTTGTTTCTTCTGTCTAATGAGATATTGTGAGGTTTTGGCATTAAAAATAAATAAAACAATATGAAACAATAACCACATGTACATCACAATACTACTGGGCTGCTGAGCTGTTAGTGCTTCTGTCTCCAATGTCCTCAACTGTTGACTAAATGTCAAAATAGGTCTAATGACGGAATCTACCTCAGTTCTAAACTGTTTCTAATGTTCAGCTTATTACCACATGAACTGCTCGTCTTATCTGAGCGACTAGCAGATGATCCACCTGTTTACAAGTCACTATATTGTGGATTTTTGCAGTGAAAATGAGTGAATGTCCTGAGGGAGAAGGTGCAGAGGCTACGTTCTACTTCATCCAGCCTTCGTCATTTATTATGTTTATTTGAATTTGTTTTACACGTATGTGTCAACAAGGAAAAATGGAATTTCCTGAAATCACTGTGTTCGTTCTGAATACAATTTGTTATTTACTGCATAAACCAGCACACACACGGTAAAGTGATGGCTGTCGGCACAATCGGCTCCCATCAGCCCACATACTGCTTAGCCTGGGGGATTTTCCCTCGTAGCCCTGCAGTTTAATATCTCTCCTCACTCGAGAAGTTTCCTTTGGATCTTCAAGGTTGTGTCATGAACGTTGTTTTTTTTTTTCCTGTGGATGAGTTCGTTTTCTGGTGGTGCTGTGACCATCTGGAGGAGGACGGCTGGTGTCAGACCTCCGGCCAGCAGTGATTTATCTCCACCTCGTTTTTTATTCTCCTGCAGGGGACGAGCTGCCCTTTGACTCCTCGCTCCTCTGTTACCTCCACTCTCTCTTTATCGGTGTTTCTCCTCCCTCCAGCTCCATCTTTCTTTGTGGCTGCTTAATATTTCACTCCGTTGCTCAGCATCATGTGAGCAGTGAGTGCTGGACTTTTACAACTACATTTATTTAATTCAATGTGAATATTTTAATTAAATACGAAATTCAAAAAATGTATTATATCAAAAATGTAATGATGTCTAAATCATAATGAAATGTATGAAATATATTCCCCAAAGTCCCTAAAACAAACAGAAAAGAAAGCGAGTGATTTGTAAAGACAAGTTTCAGCAAAAGACAAAACCATTAGAGGTGAATATCTCTGCTCTGCTGCCACAGCTCTTCTGAGTTTTAATCACAGGAGGTGTTGACAGCTCCTCTCCAGTTTTAGAAATGTTACATGTCTGGTATTTTTACCTTTAACTTCTCTAATCTTAACTAAGTAGCTTTTCTTGCCTGAACCACACATGAGGCTCTGAATTCAAACTCTGTCCTGCGCTTCGTGTTGCCATCAAGCAAAACACTTGCTATTGTTTCACTTCATACATTGCTGATTACATCGAATCACAATCATCCACTGGTTATGTTTCCAAACAAAAACAGAACTGTTCTCACCTCCACTTTCTATGAGATGCTATTCAGATGTTCATAGTCCCCAGGTGATTGGTCCTTCATCGCTGTGACGTCGACATTTGTGCTTTTGAGGATCTCAGAAACTATGGCATTCATGTTCCCCTCAGGGGGGAGCTGTAATAACTAAGTTGACCCCTTTGTTTATTTTTTGTTCAACACCAGGTCACTTTGGTTTGAAACCAAATATCTCATTGCAAAAGGCTCCTTCTTGGTAAAAGTAAGAACAAGTGAATGGTTATCTGGGTTAGAGGAAAACAGAGGTCTGTCTCTTCCAACCACCACAATTTTAACGTGAACTATGGGTGTTAACTTATGTAAATCACAACATTTTATAACAGAGATGGTTCTTATCAGAGCAAGAACGTGAATTGCAGTTTCAGTAGCTAAGTAGTCAGTGGTACAAAGAAGGTTTAGTACGGATCCAAACAAGGGTCACTTCAGAGAATAGGCTGCATCAGTGATCTTGGATTTTTCCATTTTGAGTTTTAATAACTTAAGCCTGTACACAGACTGACTTTGAAATAAAACTATTTTAACCGAGGTGTTAAATTTGAGAAATAACAGGCTGAAAATATTAGTTCATAAATAATTCCAAAAACCACGGGTGGTTTAAATTCACAAGTAGGGCTTCACACTTTTTTCTGGCTCCTCTCCTGCTTCGCATTGCGGACGTCGTTCTCAGCCAGCATGTTTTAAACATGTTTGATTTCATCATGCTGAGTTTGGCCAAGCTTGTCCAGTGCAAAGTCATCTGCCACTCTCCGAGACTGAAATCTGACAGGGATCCTGGCAGCAGCCAGTGGGGGGGTCGAGTCAGAAAGACAAGCAAAATATTTCTTACAGATTCCACTGGGGTAAATGGTTTGCGTTGGCAGAGACGCATTTTCACCTGGTCGTAACGTCCCCTTTAGATTTCATTATATTCTTGACAAGACTTTTAAATTACAAGCATTTATTATCAATTGATACACTGCAACAGCTGTTGAGATCATTAAACGAACCATAAAACAACATTGCAAATTTGCATTTGGTTAAGAACCTCAGCATTTAACAGCCAAGGTCAGTTTGCAGTTCTCAGACGTGGACGCAAAATGTTTCCCAGGGGTGCAGAAAAACTACTACATGAGTTTAAAATCCCTAAAATTAACCTTTCAGTTCATTACCACAAAAAAACAACAACAAGAGATTCTGCCAAGTAACCCAGTTTATGGCCTAGTGTACTCTCTGGAAGCTGTTCCCCTCTCTGAACGCTCCAGTAACTCAGTGCTAAGATAAATCACCCTCTTCTGGACATTGTATAGGCTTAAATAGCTTTTTCTAAAACCACCCAGTATAGCTTTAAACAGTTATTGACAGTAGGGCCCTGGCCTGACTTGGCTTGCTGCAGGGGTTTTTCTGTGAGTAGATACATCCAGTGATGAATTCAGGTCATTTTCACCCCAGGATGGAAACTGTTACATTCCAGCTCGATGTCCGCCCAATGTTTTCTCATCAGGTTTTCAGCATTAAAGTAGGATTGATGGATCTATTTTCTCTTTGCATCGCCTGTCTGGGAAGTGCGGAGACTATCTGTCGGCGCTGAAAGCTGTCTCCGGCTGCAGTGCATGCCAGTCAATAGGAGGGGAGGAAATGACTGTTCAGCTTCCAAAAGTACACCTTGGAGCACATGAACTCAGGCAAGTCATTATGCCATCGATCCCCGGAGCATTTAAGCAGCAGGCAGAATTCACTACAGTCCAGACTACCCCATTGATCACAGCGGCCCACGGTTACGTAAGGTGACAAATCGAGCGGTGAGCGCACAGTGACCGAGGCGTCCTCCGGTCTGGAGCGGTCGACTGATGCTCAGTCGTGCTGTTCCTCCTCTCAGCTGCCTGCTTCTCTTCTCATGCACGGATGGCAGTTACTACAGGGGTAGTTTGGATGAGACACGTCAGAAATTAGAACAATGAACCAACTGAACCAAACACCAGTAATCCGGCAGAAAAAGGTCACTATTTTTGCACCTATTGGATTTTTCATCCAGGCTTGAAATCAGCTCAAACCACAAATGGGAACTCGAGTTGGTGACTCATACCAAAGTCTCACTTGAAATACACAGAAATAGGCGTCCAACTTGAGTCGCACCTCCTCCCTAATTAACTCCGGACTCCGAAAGTGACTCATGACCACTTGGAGTTTCACAAATGGCAAACATTTCTGTAGGATGAGTGTTTTGTGTAATCCTTGAATGCATCACAGTTAGCTAAGTCAGATGTCTGGGGGAGAAGCTGGACCCTCTGCATGTTGTGGCTGAGAGGACAATGTCGTCCAAACTCCTCTTAATCCTGGACCATCCCTCCCACCCACTCCACTGTGTGCTGGCTGCACAGAGGAACACTTTCAGCCAGAGACTGATCACAGTCAAGTTCTCCACAGAACAACACAGATCCTTTCTCCCAGTGGCCATTAAACTGTTCAGCTGATCCTCAAATCGACAATTATTGTTTTCAGTATTGTATTTATTTTTACCTCTCTAGCTGGATTTTTTCTTATTTATTGATCAGTAGCTTACATTTGTTTATTGTCTTGGTTTGGTGGAAGTAATTTTCCTTTCTACGTTCACGCATGTTGAATTTTAAATGTTGAATATTTGTGAGGATTTCAAGACACAAACCGATAACTGGGATGTTTGATCACTCAGACTGTGGCACTTCATCTTTCCTATGTAAGATTCTGGAAAAAGCTGTCCTCCTACAGCTTCAGCCTTTTCTAGACACTCAGTGGTTTTAAGGGTTTTTGATTACGTTTATTATGCACTAACCCTGCTACTTTTAGATCTTCAGCTTTTCACGCTGTAGATCAGGATATATTGATGTCCTGATTGGAACATTGGGTGGGGAATAAAGGTGCAGCTTTGAAGTGGTTCAGATCATATTCATATCGGGTCTGTATTCTTGTCCCTGTTCTGTTTTCTTTGTATCTTATCGCCCCTTGTTCCATTTTAAGAAAGTTTTTAGATTGTTTTAATGGTATGGAAACCTGGTTGGCTTTTAACTTCTTAAACTTTAATTGTTTTATCCCTAGTAACAATTCCCCTGTCTCTCTTTTGGACCTGGGCCCATAGAAGCCATTTGTTAAACCTGTGGTGACAAATCTTGGTGAGAAAATGGACACTGATTGTAAAGGCAGGGTTTTACCAATTGAGACGTTTGTCAAATTTTGTTGTCTAATTTTCAAACCCTCATACGTGTCTTGACTATTGTGATGCTCTGTGTGCAGGAGTTCAGGCATCACTCTCTCGCTTACAGCTGGTCCAAAACACTGCAGCCCAAATGCTTCCTGGCACTTGCAAGCATATTACTCAGATACCAGCTTGCCTTCACTGGCTTCTGGTCCATTTTAGCATCGAGTTTTAGATTTTATTGTTTGTTTTTTAAGAGTCTCAATGATCTTGCTCCCTCTTACATTATAAACATGTTTGGCGCCTAACTTTTTACATCTTAATGAAAACAAAACTGCGTGAGCTGTTTCACGACTCTTACATAACTGGCATAACTGACTTCTGGCCCCACATCTGAAGACAACAGTCTTCAAAACCTTTCTTTAAGATAGAACCAGTGGAATCATGTACAACAAAAACAAACTGGACCCAAATGGATCCTGGGGAACATCCCAGGAGAAGTAGATTGAAGAGCATGAACAGGCACCAATACACCGAAACGTCTGTTCACAGTACTTGTATACACGGTATAAGATACAGTGCGGTGGCCTCTGAATAAAACATGCATTAGTTTGAGAGCTTATGAAAGTGGATATTTTGGATCCTGTTTTGTTTCCTGACCTGCACCTGTAGCAGCACTCCCACATCAGTGCAGCCACTGGTGGCCTCCTCATGGCCTAAGAACACTTTCCTACGCTGCCCTGCTTCATACACACAGCCAGCAACCGCTTCTTTCACCTTTCAGTTTCACATATATAACCACACTTTTCTCTTTTGTCAGTTGGCCAGAGCTACCCGATATAAACCCTCGACCGGGCAGCTCCACTGAGCAATAATTTAGGCTGAAGCACTCCCGAGAGCCTGAATGTCATCAGATTGAGTGCCATCAGTGTGGAGGCTGCAGTCAGGACAGACCAGCATCAAGAGAAGTGCTGCCACTTAGATCAGTGCTTTTAAAAAGCTTTGATGTCCAGATGTATGTTTACACAGTCCTGCATCTCTGAAACAGCCACAGCTGAATGCACCCTTAAAAGCTATACTCAAGACCAAAATACATCCACAAAAGAAGCTATTATTCTCAAAAGAGAAGCTCTCTTGACAACTTTGAGCACTGACTGACTCACTTAGAGTCATGAGATGTTTCTAAAGGATCCAAAAGAGGAGCCGAGTGTGAAGCTTTTAAGTGGATTTATTTGTCTCGATAATGGCTCCATTTGTTTGTGAGACGCTTGCTGTGTGTGGCGATGACATTTGGCCACGCAGTAATGAACAGAGCTAAGAGAGCAGCATCATTCCACAGGACGGCACCACTCACAACAGGCCGGTCTTCATTTTGCTCTAATCTTCCTCCGTCACCTTGGCTTCCAGCTCTAATCACTGCACTATGAGGAAGCCAGTGTTTAAATGAAGCAGCTTACCGGGTGATTAAGAAAAGGTAAATTATTCATTACAGAACGTGTAATCATAGACCAGCCTGTGGTGGAGGAAGCAGGACTCCATGGCCTGCTCCCCCAGAGCGAGACCACACCTCTCCCTAGTCATTGATGGCAGCCACGAGGAACCTGAGGGATGAAAGCAGCCACGTTGAGGTTAGGGATCCGTGGCAAATCCACAGAAAATAAACTAGAGGCCTGAAACGGCTCGTTAGCAGAAGTCGTGAACTGTTCCTACTCACATCAGGATTTTCTCCGTTAACGATGCAAAGCCAGACTAACTCACACATTCAGCTTTTGTTTTTGAGACTCAATAGATCCCAGCAGCTCATTCTGGAGACTTTTTAGTTCAGTTTCTTGAATGTGTGGTTGGAATTTGCCACTTTTTATGCAGATAGTTTCAGGAGGATTTCTGTAGACGATTTATTTTTTAGACCCGAGGCTACTTTCCCCCCCATAGGTCAGTGAAGTGTCAGGCTCGGGTGTGGTCTTCAAGGATGTGATTGGTTGACTTTCCTCTGTCATGGTATATTTGGTTAGTTCTCATTTTTTCCTTTTTTGTGTGAAAGCAAACTATTGTTGGAGAAAACATTTAGTACAATTGAAAGAGCACAGAAAACCCAACTAAACTTTCAATCCATCATTTTTTTTTATGCCCCTGGAAACATTTCCATTGTCCTACGTTTCCAGAAAAAGCACTTTATCACACGATTTAATGGGCTGTCATCAGTTTCTGTCAGCTCACATTTATGGGTCAGTAGGTTGGTTCCTTATGTTACTGTGCACCTAATCATTGTTTTGTGGTCATTCTAATAACCAAGGAGCTACTGTCTTTTTCTGTTTAGCCACAAAATAGTGGGGTTTAGTTAGGTTTGGGGAAAGATCATGATTTGGACTAAATATAGAAATAAAAACACTTACAGTTAGTTTAAAGTGGCCGGTTCTTTTCACAAATGGGCTCAGTTGAACATTGGAGGGACTTCGTACTATGGTGCTGTCAGGGTAACGTCTGTTTTGTGTTCTAACACACAGCTTCTCCAGGTAATGTCTGGATGTTCCAGTTCCAGTATCTGAAACCAGATTTTCCCGTCCAGGTGTGTGTTTCAGCTGCTCAGTGACCATTAGTAGAGGAGTCGCTGTATCTGAAAGGTTCATGGTGGTTGCGTAGCTAAACAAATGTAAAATCCAAAGTCCTGAGTCAGTGTTTTCTGAAGAAGATTAAAAAAGTAACAGCCACTACAGAGCCAAGGAGAACAAAAAAATAAGTCAGAGGAAGACATTCATCAACCTGAATGGTCCCTGCTTCTGTACTGGAAATAATCTCGTCTCTGTAAGTGACTGGTAGCTGCTTCAGTTTATCAGCAGAGGTTAAGTGTACGCTCGCCATCTGCGACTTTCCATCATGAAACAATAATAAAAGCTCAAAAGCTTTCTGCTCCAAGATCACCCAAAGTCAGAGATGTTGTTTTAGTCTAATGGGCCGGTGAGTGGGAGAATAATTGCTCAAAGCCCAGGAGGTTCTGCATGAAGAAAGCTGGATAAATGTGAGGCTTTTTTTCTAGTTTTACTTGTAACAAGCTGCTGGACTGGCCTAAATACCAAATACTGGTAATGAGGTAATATTTCACGAGAAATATAATTTTGCTCTTTTGTCGAGTTTGTTTCACCCACTACAGAGACATTTTCTAAGTGGAACCCTTGTAACGAGAGGTATTAGTTCACTTCAACTAGGATCGTTAGGCTGTTTTTATGGATCATAAGCAGAGACTGAAATGGGGAGAGAGTGGCCGGTAAACACTTGTAATGTAGTAATATATGACCACTACAGATATAATTCTGCTGGGACTAAACATGCAGCGTGAGCTCATTAAGCTCTGCAGCTGGGCTCGGTTCATTTCTTTGGTGTGTGTGCTTTAATCATACGTCTATACTCCTCATAATTTCTGTTGCGTTTCTTGCAGCACATAGTTGGTTCTTCAGTTTTGATAAGTTAATGATGTTTCTCTCCTACATTATGTGAGTCAAACAACAAAGCAGTTTGTCAGCGCCTGTCTTTCACCACCTATGTTTTATTCCTCAACCCTTCCTCAGCATCTCGGCGAGGAATGATTCTGCAGCAGCGCGGTTGTAACTCAGCTCACACTGCTGACAGAGGAGGAGGAAAAGCTCATTCAATACCTCAGGGTCTGAATCCCACTGCAACAAAGAGATTATTGAGTCAGCTTGTTAATTCACAACCTTAAAGGCAACAACTGATTGTAGAAAAGAATATTTGTGCATGTGTGAATCCTTCCCTGCACTATATCTTGTTGTCACTTTGAATTAGGACGTACTAAGTACATTCTTAGCCAGTCGCCGGCCTCCTGCACAGTCTACCTGAGGGAATTAACAACAAACCCAAATTTAACCACATATATCTCTATATAGATCAATGGCTTTCGGCTCGTCCCTTCAGGGGTTGAACATGTTCCGCACGTTGATTTGGCATGTTTTTTTATGCCGGATGCCCTTCCTGCAGCAACCCTCCCATTTTTTTGTCCGGGCTCGGGACCGGCACCAGGCTCAGGTTATTTAGTGATATATGTGGGGGTCTGGTGGCTCTACCACTGAGCCACCAGACCCCCACATATATCACTAAATAACAGTTCAAAAAGACACTTCCTGACCAAAAAAGTCAGTGTCTACATTTAACGAAGCAAATGGCTAAAAGTCCTCCATTGGGTAAATACTGCAGTGATTAATATGTCTCAGCTCACAAAAAGATCTTACCAACACCATGTTAACGCCATGTTGGTTAGCAGGTAAGTGGAGGTGGAACAATGTGTGCGGTTTGGAGGCGTTTGAAGATGAGTGAACCAAAGTAAAGTCAACTCCAAACTTTGTTCTGCTAAAGGTTAAAAATGCTGTTGGCTTTACTTAAAGACAAACAGAAGAAGGAAATAAAGAAAATAATAGTCTTAGGAGTTAGGAAAAGAGGAAAAAGTATAATTACAGAATAGAATACATTTTGAGTCTGGGAGGAAAAAAAAGGAGAAGAATAAGGTTAAGACCATGAAATGAACACAAGCAAGGAAACATGCTGCAATGTAGGACAAAAGGAAAGGAAAGAGGGAAGTGGGCCACAAAGAACAGAGAGATGATGAGTTTGGTAAAAAGCAAAAGCCAGGATTAAAACAAACAAAATAGAAAAACAAAGAGGAGGAGCCAGGGATCAAACCACTGACCCTGCAGGCTGCCCACTATGTCAAAAGTATCAGAAATCAGCCTAAAAATATCCAGCTTCTCTTAAAAATTTTTTCAAAAACCACAGTATGAGAAATGCCAGAAATCAAGTGAGCTACAATCATTCTGTCAAATAAGGAGGAAAACGTGTACATGAACGATCACATCACAAGTTATTTTCCGTGATGAGATGACAACGGATGAATTATTCTGCGTGAAATGGTCACAAATAGCTGCTTCATTCTCCCAAATCTGGCCTCTTACTGTACGTCATCATTCAGTCCCAGACCAGATCCGAGCTCAGTATTAACAAGCAGGTGTTTCAGTGAGGAAAATAATCAGCGAGTTAATCATGTGGTGCCGCAGAGCGACGCCCACCTGTGATTGGCTGTCGCTGAAGGATGCGGACTTCCAACACAAACACCCACAATCTTTATTAACTTTAGATGTTCTGACAAGCAGCATCTCATCAGCCTCTTAAAAAAACGTGTGAGAAAATCCCCAAAATGTTTGCGGCCCATCGGGAAAAACGAAGGTCCTGGACCAGTCATGGCCTCAAACATGTCCAGCTGTGGTTTCGACCCCCCTGAATTTTTACTAAGCTGTTATCATCAGATAAAATTGTCACCTTGCTTTTTGTGAAAGGGACTAAAACGTGCTCCCTGCTCAGGGCTGCACGAGTCCTGCTTGACATTGTGGAGACGGGCCGGTTGCATCATGATAGGCTGGCGCTGGCTGAGGTGATGTCATTGTGCCATGTGGAGGGTTTTTGTGCCACCGTCCACTGGGAACGTGAATCAGACTTCACTCTACTGACGTTGTTGTGTCTACATAGTAAACATGACACCTTCTAAACTTTGTCACATGATGCAACAATAGTTACAACACTTTTTTAGTCCTTTGTGTTTCAGCACTTTGTCTATAGTTACTACGACAACCAGCAAAGGATACTCGAATGTTTTCCACCGGATATTGTCTGTTACTTCCTGCCTTTTTCTCTGCTACAACCATGAGGCAAATACAAATTACAATCTACTGTCAGCATCGATCAAAGGATGAACCTTTTCCAGCATTATCATTTGCTAAACACAAGTACAACACTGGTGGCCAAGACATGATAGATGGATTTTTCTTTCCTCCTGCACTGTGCTCAGTGTCACTTTATGTATTCAGTCTTGCTGAGCCTCCTGAGTAGCTGTGCTTAAGAGTAGTTGATATTCTTCCAGCTAACACTAAAGTTTTGCAGCCTTGAGGTGGCGCTGGCAGGTGCTTTTTTTTTTTTTATTTGTGTGCAGTCCTGACCAGGCAGATTTGAGTCCTGGTTTTTGTATCACTGGGGACTGTGAATTTAATTTAACTGGCCAGTTGGTGTAGATGCTGTGTAGTGAACTATTCCTGTTCAAGACATTCCCACTGGATCTGCCACAACATGTTGCGTTTGCACGCCCTCAGTAGTGAGAAATTACTCACTTGGAGCAGCCTTTTTGCTGCTTCTCATGCTGTATGGGCCTGTTCGACAGCTTAAAACAACGAGACAGCTCCACTTTTATTTTGTTTGGTTTTTATGTGAAAACTACACATTGACACATCATCTGCTCATCTCAGCGGGGATGAACCAGAGTTGATCCCAGCATCGCAGGTGAGGAAGCAGACAAAATGAAAAGACTCTAAAACAAACACCAAACCCTTCTTCCTCATGCTGCTGCTCCCCTCAATCCCTAGAATGTTCTTCATTGTTTGTACTAAAGAGTGTAATGAACTCCGGCTGGTTATCTTCTGCTGGTCTCCCACATCAGCGACATCAAGCGACATCAGTGTGAGGCCGTCATTCGCTGTCCTGTTTGGGACTAGAACTATTTTCTACTGCTTTCGTGTTCCATTTGTCTCCGTCCATCTTTGCAGCTCGATGTGAGGCACTTAACAAACGAGGCCCGATAGTTGCTGAGCTGTTTCCAGCGACGGCGGCGGCGTCTCTCCAGGGTCACATGGGGAAAGGCTGGCTTGGGCGCCGCGTTCTTGCTGACCTATTCACTCCCTGCCTCTAATGGGTCGTATTTTAGCGTCGGTGGCGGTGACAAATGGCCGCTCTCTAAAAGCCCTGTCCAAGGTGCTGAAACTCCGTTGATCTATGAGTGAGTCCCGCTGATAAATGCCTCCCATCAGTTTGCGCGTGACACCGATTCATCACCTCGCTGAGGTTTGTGTTGGGAATCCATATTGGATTTTTAATGAAAGAGAATATAATGCAATGCAAAGTCAATGGGTTTGCCGATGTCCTCGCACTTTACACACACACCTATTAAGGTGCGTACACACACAAAAACAAACTCTCTCACGCGCTGGTGGAGATTTGTTTGAGATTGCATTTCCCTAACAGCATAGGAGCGTCTTCCTTGAAGGGCAGCCCCTGTAATTGTGTTTGTCTATAGCCGATCTCACACTTTTGCTGGTGTAAGGCTCAGACAGGGACACAACAAGATTTATGAGCCTCTTTTACACAAATTAATGTTTTGAATTTCATAGACGGCGTATTGTGTTTTTCTCATTTGCATATTTCAAAGGACGTTTTGTTGTAGAAAATATCCAAGTTTAACAAGGAAAGGTTGTAGTTATAAGACACCACACAGGTTTAATTAAAAATGTATTTGTTCATAAAATTGTTTACATTATAGTTTTATTGTACACTAGACTAACAATTAGTTTTTCTGCCATTAGAAACTATCTTTGCTTGGCACAGTTTAATGAAACACAGCAAAAAAAAAAAAAAGGTTTTTTTCGCAGACATCAAAAGCCGTCTCAACACGGTGTTTAAGACAGAATAGATCCTGTGCTGTGCTTTACTCTGGTTGCACTGCATGAACGACCAGTAGCCATGTAGATTATACTCAAGATATCTGCCTGATTAAGCTTGTTATAATGACACAAGTTTGAAATACAAAATAGTCTCAGCTTATAGCCAGTTAATATTCACTGTATGCACCTTGGTGATTTCCACTGCAAAATGTCCCATTAAAAGCTGTGGAAAGACGGCACGTAAACTCACTTTTCCAGCGTCCACCACTCTTCATCTTGATTTAATCCCAAAGTGAAAGTGGTTTTACAGACGAGGACATTTCTTACATGGAGTCACCCTGTAAGTCTATTACAGTTGCCCTCACCTTGAGCCCAGACACACTAAATTCCAAGAGAGAAGAAGAGGAGGATGAGTGAGTGCTGGGAATAAGCAGTGTTTCAGCCGGGTTTGCTATCAGTTTCCTGTAAAACACTTGGCTGTACAGAGATGTGTAGATGACAGAGCAAGCCACAGCCACCACAATAAAAAACACAGCACAAGTAGCCATCACCAGACTGTCCCAGTTCTCGGTTTTCTCCCTGGGGACAGGTGCCCCCTTTGTGGTCACGTTAACACAGTCCCTGCTATATCCAGGCTGTGCTGCAGTGATCTCCACACAAATCCGGTAGCAAGTGGACGGCTTTAGCTGTTTGATGTGGTATTCTTTGACATCGGCAGGAAGCCTGGCCGTGAATGGCATCGAGAGGCGGCTGCCCTCGGCTAAAATGGACCAATTTAGTTGCGAAACTAAACCACCCGTGCTTTTCCAGGAAACCATCACAGAGTAAGACTGAACAGACTTGACATGCACACGTAAAGATTGGTTTGAAGGTTGGGCGTAGTATCCGTCCACCACAACCATCACAGACTTCAGATGTGCCCCAACAAGGTTATGGGCGATGCATGTGTATAAGCCAGCCTCCTGCGCGGTGGCATCATAGATGTCAAAAGTTCCTTCAGGGTGCATGTAGTACTTATCAGCCACGCTGCCAGGCAACACCCTGTCACCTGACGATGTCACCCAGTATATCTCAGGCTCTGGTTCTCCGAATGCCCTGCAGTGTAGCGACACAGAGCTCCCTTTCCCAACCTGAATTCGATCTGGGAGACTTCCAGGTGAGATCAGAGGAAGGCAGATCTCTGTCATTTCTCTGAAGTGCACCTGCCGAACATGCTGTCCTTGGTACTCTGGGGGCTCCACACAGAACAACGAGTCGGGCTCCATGAACCGAACAGCCGTCCTGTTCATGTTGACCCAGCGGATGACGCAGTCGCAGCGGATGGGGTTGCTGTGAAGACTGACTTCTCGCAGGTTGGGCAGGGACTCCACAGTGCTGTGGTGGAGGGCACTCAGCGCATTGCTGTTTAACATCAGGGTCTCCAGCCTGGGGAGCTTGTGGAAGGCTCTCGGGTGGATGTATGATAACTTGGGATTGTTGGTGGCCTCGATTTTTGTCAGTTCGGGCAGGTTGTTCAAAGCAAAACTGTCAATAGATGCGAGCTCTGGCATGCTGTTAATGCCCAGCTCCTTTAGATGCATCATATCCGTGAAGTCACCTCTCTGGATTCTTTCAATGGGGTTCTTATTTAAATCCAGAAACTTCAGGTTCTGGACTCTGGTCAGCGCTGCTCGAGGAACTCGATAGAGCAGGTTGTCAAAAAGCGAGATGCTCTCCAAGTTGTCAAGACCAACCAGAGCATTGTCAGGTATTTCAGTCAAATTCATCCTGGCAAGCACGAGGCTTCTCAGGTTGCCCAGAGGTTTAAAGTTCATGTCTGACAGTGCAAGGATGGGATTTTCTCCCAGCATCAGTATCTCCAGGTTAGGAAGTGGCTCGAACCACTGGCTGTTGACACTTGTCAGTCGATTGGAATTCAGATGGAGCCTCAACAGCCTGCCCAGGCCCTGCAAGGCTCCAGGGCTAATGGAGGAAATTAGGTTGTGGTTGATGTAAAACTCCTGGAGGCTGGGCAGAAAGGCGAGGCAGCTGTCGGAAAGCTCCTGAATCCAGTTTTCTTCCATGTGGAGTGACAGCAGCTGGGGGAGAGAACCCAGACAAACATCACTCACCGAGGAAATGTTATTCTGAGACAAGTCAATTTCAGTGATGTTGGCCAAGTAATCCAAAGTTTCTCCCACATTAATGATGTTGTTTGTCTGTAACAGCAGCACCTGTGTTTCTGAGGGGAGTCTCTCTGGTACGTCTGAGAGGCCCAAGTCATTACAGTCCACCGTGGCAGCCTCGGCGTATATAGAGTTGGGCGAGAACCATGGTCGTATCTCACATCGGCACAATGCAGGGCAACGCACGGCCCCCTCAGAGGCCAGAACAAAAGCAGCCAGAGACAGCTCGGCCAGAAAACATGCTACAACTGCTGTCTCCTTCATCTTGGCCCTGTATTCCCTTCAGCCAGTAATTGGCCCTTGTGGAGTCAGCTGTTAGCACTGTTAACTTCACAAATAAAAGCTCATTTGTTACTGCAGTAAGACGGAGTGGATTTCTGCTGACGTCTTGTCCCCGAAGCTTTGGCACTGTTGTCTTCCAGCTCTTGGCAAAGGGAGGCAACCTTTCAGTTCAGTTCGTGCCAGGTTGTCATGCACGCTGTGATATGTCAAGGTCGCTGTATCCTTCAGGGAGCGACGCTGTGCAGCAGAGGGGCGGTTGAGGAATGCCGTGGCTCCAGCTGGGGACAAATCATTCTGCCTTCCGTCATTATTATCCTCCGTCGCTGTCACCGGTGTCAGTTTCCATCTGGGGAGAGAGTAGAGAAAAAAGACCAATTTAACACTGTGCTGTTGAAATATGAAGGTGTATTGACAGTTAGGAATATTGAGTTATTGTTCCTTTTCAGCCTCATTTAACTTTATTGCTTTTCTTGCACCATTTTTACTGTAAGTTCTGATTAACTCGACCTTATGTATATTATTTGACAGGTGTGAATCTTAAATTAACAGTAAGCGACGTCGAGTCGCTTTAGGCTGAAGGACAAGAGGTGTTTTTCATTTCCCATTCTTAGTCGAGAAAACACTGAGCTGTGAGCTGATGCTTAAAAGTATGTTGATTCAAGACACGGTTTCCCCCCAGTGTTATAATTAGCAGAGCTTCATCGCCCCTCCAGCCTCCGTTCAGTGGTGAACAATGCACCTGTGCACTCTTATCCAATCTCCCACACAAAACAACAAGCTTTTGCGTTTGCCGCAGCTGATACACAAAACCTCCAGGCGTTATAGATCACCAAAATATCTGTCAGGCGAGGTCTTGCGCTGCAACATGTCAGCAGCTTTTGCATAATTTATGAGGCCCTGAATTAAAGTTGTTGGTGCAGGTCACAGGTCCACGACGGGCTTCGCCTATGTCGACTGCACATATTGACGTTTTGATTAATTTGTGACCTTGAGTGCAGAAGCCACAGCTGAGTGTATGACAGTAGATGAAGCTGTCAGTCAAGCTGGAGCCGCCGGCTGCTGATGAGTACGAGCTATGACACTCGATGCATATATCAGCTTGTTTACAGACGTGTGTGTGTGTCTGTGTGTGTGTGCGCAAAGGTTTGCAAAACTGTAAATGTTCTTCTTTTATTTTATTCCCCCCATTTCTCACTTTCTCACAGCACCAAGCTGTTGTACTTTACTTCACTAAAACATCTGGACACTGTCACAAATGTAGCTCAGACTAAAGAAACGTGCGTTTATCTGAGATTGTTCCACTGCAGATAAATGTTTGGATTTTTCCTGGTTCCTGGTGATGGACAGCACATGTGGATTAAGTCAAGATGTTTCCGCTCTATATAGTTTTGGACAACAGGAGGCAGCAAGAATCAAGACACAAGCTCAGAAAATGTGGACCCTGCGTCAAGTATAAATAAAAATGGAATGAAATGATTTGTTTGATTTTAAATAACCACAGATGATGAAACATCAAAATTGCACGAAGAACCTTATTCTGAAAGGCCGACTGACCCGTTGCCAGTTAACTGCACTAACTGTGAGACGTTCCTACAGTTTTCCCAGTCTTGCTGTTGCTTCAGTGATATGAGCATCACACTTCTCTCTTTCAACATTTGATATGTGTCTTTGCACTATGTAACATCAATTTGCATTTTTACACAGCATCCCAGGTTTAGATTTTAGATATTACAGCTAAATGAAACTTGTTAGACCGACATTGTCATCGTGCAGCATCTGGAGCACATGTCACAGAGAATGCGACAACTTCGGCCGAGCATCAGCTTCCTTTGGCCTATCGTGAGATTTCTTTTCCTCTGGATTTTCAGTATTTTTATGCAAACATTAAAAATGGGCATCAAGTGGATTGAAACCTACATAATGACAAAGTTGGATTTGCAGAAAATGGTTCTCTCATACACTGCATTGCAATGTTCAGAATGGAAGGTTTCTTCTCCTATTGTGTCCCATAACTTGTAACAAGGAAAAAGTGAAGAAACACAAGTGAAGGCAACAGAGGAGGATGGTGTGTGTACAGCAGTGAGGCAGATTTACAGGTTGGAAAATCCAACCAAAATACAGATAAATGAAAAACGTAATACAAAAGGACGACAAGTGACTATTGATGGGAGTATTTCTTATTCAAGAACTAAACGTCTCTATGTAAACATGTTTAATCCTTCCACTGCGTCTCTCTCGCTCTCTCTCTTTTGCCATCTGGTTAAAACACCACACACTTCCATCCAAGCTGCTCCACAACGAGAACGTCAGAACAAATTAAGCTGCCATTACAGCACAGAACTCTTCATTCACTCAATACATTTGCTAATTAGATGGTATTGTTTGTTTTTTTATCTCTGTGCTTCGCATTCACGTGTTATTATCTTTACATGGCTCGCTTCCATTTGCAGTCATTCCTTGGACATATTGGTGCGGTTAATGTGGAACTCATTAAAGCCTTGCAGGCATCTATCTCCATCTCCCTGAGAGAGGAGAGGAGGAGGCCTCTGCACTGGATCTCAATGATATAGTGTAATGTAAATATTCTCCACAGAGATAGGAAACAACACATTTACGTACAGTATTTAGCTAACAACAAACCCAACTTACAGGCTAATGAAGCGAGCATGGTGTGAATGTTAAATTGAGTGTTTAACAATGGATGTTTTCTCTTTGGGTTGGAGAGTGTGCTCGCTCTCAGGAGGCGCTGCCTTACGCTAATTTAATTTCTGCTGCTTACTTCCGCGATGCTCACATACTCATTTCCCTCTTATTACTTAACGCCAAGAGCCTGCAGTGACTTCCCTCATTTGCCCTTAGTGCACGCACGCGCACACACACGCCCGCACACACACGTGCACGCAGTTACATAAAATGGAAATAAAAAGAGGTGGCCGACTTTCATGATGCTATGAATATAAAGTTAGTGTTATGGGTATATGTTGGATGTGAGAGAAATGGCAAAAGGTGGTGATTTTCTTTCCATCTTGGAAGTCAAAAGCCAATTTTAGCCAATGAGATGCAGATTCTGATCCAAGTTTTTGCACAACAGCCTCTTTTTGCAGACTGCAGCGACAAGTGTAACAATTGGCAGCAGTGATTTAGATGCAGAACAGCAGGAGGGAAAACACAGTGGAAAGACGCGAGTGGTCTCAGTGTTGATTGTGATATTATGGTTTTTGTCTAAACACATTTAAATTTGACCTTAGCTAAAGCTAAGGTCATAGTACCGTCAGCTGCTGAACAAAGGCAGCTGGTTTTCACCAGTATCACCTCCGTGCTGAAAGATGAGGCTTCCCATGTCGTAACTGTGGCATCGGTTGTTGTGTTGAGAACATATTCACAGTTATTGTTTCAGTCAGAAAAACTCTGGACGCACTAATAGATAAATGCTACTGGAAACTCTGCTGTTTGGGTGAACAGGTTTCTGAAGCTCACTAATAAAAGTTAAATAAGGCTGTAAGATCAGATACTTTGGTGGAAAATAATCCTGTTTTCATCGTTAAACATTTTAGTGAAGCATTAAAACATTTGCAGCTCGCCAGATGTTGGAATGATCATTTCCCAAATATGTTAAAAGAAAACAATCCTCTCCAAAATATGTTTAATTTTAAATAATTTTCTGATGTATGCATAATAAAATTAGAGCTCTGCAAACCCCTGGTGGTCCATGAATGCATCACAGGTGGTCCCTGACCATCCACTCAGTATACAGTAGGTTGTGTTCAGCAGTAGTATTAAAACAATTTTTTTTTTTTTTTTTTGTAGGAAAACGTAGTTCGCGGTCTCTCCGTGCAGCGTTTTCCACACAAAGACCCCAAATAAGAAACGTAAACCTCGAGTGACACAAGCACATGATAGATGGCTAGATTCACTGAAAGAGGAGCGTGTTGTTTGCGTGTGTCACACGGGTCAAAAATGAGTTTTAAACGTTGCTTTAAAACTGGTCACAGGGACGAATGTCTCCAGGCCCCTATTGGACTTCAAGAGCCACCACGGCTTCAGGTCCAGGATTCAGGACTGTGGTTCTGTCAAATTTCTTTGTCATCTTCCAATAGGCGGCAGAAATGTTTGTGGCATCCGTCTCACATCCTCTCACTCATTTTTACGTCAAACTCCCCACGATTCTCCCGAATGCCAAACGCTCTCTTTAAACTAACCCAGCTGAGCAGGACTGGTGCTGCCGCTGTACTGAAGCAATAATGCTCAAAGTGGGAGCCCTTCTCCTGCAGCAGCACACAAAGCAGTATTTTACTGAAATGCCACGACCTCGGGGGTCAGAGCTCACGGTCTGTGCATTTATTTCATCGCCTGAAAGAAAAAATGATTTCTCCTGAGGGAACGGTCGGCTCCAAGTGGCCTTTGTGCCTCACGATCTGCCAATGCAGCACTTAGACTGACGCCCCAGCGCAGACAAAGAAAGCAGCTCGTGTTGCAGATGAAAGTATTTAGTGATGCATTATACGGCCCACATCCAGACCTGAGAGCAGCTCTGTTTGACCCAGCAGGACTGTGCCAGCCCGGCCACTTTTAAATGCTGAGTATTGACATTCTGCAAACGGTTTAAAGCAGCCCAATGTAAAATATTTATGCGCTTCTGATCGAGCAGAGAGACGCGCCGAGGGGCTCGAGGCGCCGCCTTCCTAATGTGGCAGACGTCTCATAAAGTGGCCCCATTCCTCCATGTTTTATTCAGCACTAACTGATGCACAGCCTGCTCCCCTCCCCCACACTCAGCCGTCATCAGGCGACAATAACCCCGACCCACGTGACCTCAGTGCATCGGCTCAGTTGTTATCCAACTGAAGAAGTCATTGTGGACAAGATGTCACAAAGGTCAAAAAACAGTTGAATGTTGGGTTCTGGAGCCCTTGAATGGTCGTCGTCCGGCGTTTTACATGCACAGGTGACAGGTGGTTATTATCGATAAAGTCTGGCAGCTTTGTTTAGCATGAAGACTGGAAACAGAGGGAGACGGCTACACTGAAAAAAGTGACTTTGACCACCATAAGACGTTGCACATTTTAGTCAGGCTTATTTCCCAAACTGAATTTCCACCCGCTGCCCTGTTGTTCTTTCTGTTCACTCTGACTTTCCACGTGCTCTGAGTGTTGGGCTCCATTAACACTTTGTAACCATAGTTTTACGTCACCACGGACCTATTTACACTACAAAATGTGCTTTGAGAGAGAATAACAGTTGTGTTACCTTTTTACAATATTAACAGCTGAGGTTTCCAATTGATGCAAGCTGAACTGTACGTGCACTTGTCTAATAGAAGGAACGATGTCGCAAGTTTTCCAACACTTTGAGGTATTATTGTTACATTGATTAGTTCATATTGGTTCATTTACATTTGCTGAATCCACTGAAATTTTATTAAACTTAATTTTAGTATGTAGGAGTTAAATCTTAAATCAAGATGAATGTACAGCAAGAAATTGACTCGTGGCAATTTGCTGATTTACATAATATATTTAAGTACATTTAACATGAGCTTAGTAGAATCACTAATGAGATTAGTCTACAATATACTCAAAATAATTTAGCAAAAAATTACAAATATAATTTAATTGAAAGTACAAACAACTTAAAAAATATATCTGGATTTAGATTAAAATTAAGTAAATGTTTAAGTAAGAACACTTTTTTTCAGTGTAGTAAAACCCTACCAGCACCTCTGTCCCTCCAGGAATTAATTCAACCAATCCCTGAACCTAAAAGCAAACGTTTATTACATGATTCTTAGCGGTGAAGTCGGTGCAGTAGGTGGAAGCTTCTCCCATTTCTGCGCTAAGATCACTGGCTGCTGGATTTTCCCAATACATCATACAGCACAAGCAAAACGATTCCTTTAACAGTAAAAAGGTGCTTTTGAGTAGTTAAATTATTATTTTTTTATTAATTAATTAATTTCTTTATTAACACAATAAAAACAATATGTAAAACATGATTTGATGGCAGATGAGACACTGGCACCTTCTCAGGTGATGCTGTTCAGAGCACCCATCCCACACCAGGAGCAGAGGTAATACACCAAGTGAAGAAAGCGTTTGAGCCGGTGCTCTGTGAAAAGCGCTGAGCTCTTTGACCAGTTTCAAATGAATTACACACATATTTCTCAATTATCTCTGGTGGTATCTCTCCATCCAGATAGCTTGGCTTTTATTTGCCCACATTTTGAGTTATTTGTCTGTGAGTCTGCAGCCCACCGGAGCTGAATTTCATTTTGCTTGTAGTGCTCACAGCCATCATGTCACAAACATTCGACAGCAGTATTACATTTTTTTATTTCTTTTTTTTACAGAAACAGGTCCTCAGTTTTCTCAGTGTGAACTACAGCCAACTGTAAATGAGTCTGATTACAATTTGATGAATTCTGAGCATTATTGGATGTTATGGGTCACACTGTTGTCACCGTCGTGTTGAGGTAGTAATGTACCGACTTTCCTTTTATTTGTCGAATAGCTGGGAAACCAAACAAACTATTTGAGCAGGCACTAGGACAATGAATCTGTTTGCTTGTACTGAGTACAAGTAGAAAATGGAAACAGGATTTGACTCCCTTACCATTTAAAATTGGCTGTTAAAGCATCCAAAACATTAGCCTGCACGTCCCATAAATAGGTTTCTGTGTTCTCGGGTGTTTCAGCGAAGGTCTTAAGTGTTTGTGCCGGAGGGTTTGAAGTTTGCCTGAAATGAACGCTTGTGTCCTCTGCTCTGATGTATCTGACCTTTCCTCCTGTATGGATTCCTGGTTAATAACTCTCCTCCCTGCAGACAGACTCTGTAATGAGCAACACATCCTCTCTAATGTTTATTAGCTGCTGACGGTTTTCCATTAGATTAGCAGAAAATCTCTGTTTGACCCCCCCCGAGACTGCAGGCTGCTGTCCTTCAACCCTTTGACCCACTGAACAAGCACCTTTAAGCATCACCACCAGCGCTGGGTTTGCTCCTCTGACCCCTCATCTCTGAACTCTGTTGGCAACGCACAACTGGATTTTTTTCTTTTTCACGACTGCGTGGAAAAGGAAAGAAAACGTGGATTGAGTTTGTGTGCTTTTTTTCCTTTCATGGATATTTCATGCAGCAGATCTCCACTTTAATCCAGTTGATGTCTACAGCACCATCACAGCTGCTCTAGGCACGATTGTGGTGTTTTGTCGGCCAGAATCACACTGTAGAGCATCTGCACCAACTGAGTCTGTGTTTGTCCAAATTAGTTTCTGCTGAATGTGCATTACTGTCCTCCCAGAAAACCAGCAGCAAACAGTGTAGTGTTTTTTTTTTCAGGTGCCAACAACAAGCCTGCAGAATGTGTTGCTTTGTATTTCATTTGAAAGCTGTTTTTCATTGACACATTTCCAAACAGGTGGGACAACGGCATGTTTACCACCGTCTTGTGTCCATGAGTTCCAAACTGAATTTCAGGTGGTGACTCGTCACACCACAGGTCAGTTTCCACTTCACTCCAGGCCATTTTAAATGAGCTCAGGCTCAGAAGGAAGCAGCATTTCCTGATCTTGTTTATATCTGGTTGTTTCAAACTGTGTTCGCTGATATTCACTGTGTTTGCTGTGCGATTTCAACACAGAATCACGTCTGCTTTAAAGCAGGGCCCCAAAGCTAACAGCCGTTTAATATTGGAGTTCACACTAAAATTACAGCTTCGGTATCTCACCGCTGTTCACTCAGCTGTAAAGCCTCCACCTGCTTGGCTGTTATATCTATGTCTATATACCAAACTTACCAGACATTTGCATTAAAACCACTTCAGGGGCTGCACTGGCACGGAAGGCCGTCATGCCAGCAACGAGTTAGTGATTTGACAGAACATGTCAACATGTTGAAATGGAGAAAACAGAACGACAGTGGGAACAAACTCGTTAGCAGAGGAGGATTATTTGCTCCACCTGCTCCTGCTGAGATCTACAGTAGATCTGTTGGCCCGTGGTTCATTGGAGCCTCAGTATGGGACTGAATTTAGCACAGGATGCTGACGTCAAAGCTCAGTCATCAGAAGGTGGATGGTTTACTCCTCCAATATGTATCTGTGCATAGTGAGCAGATGACAAACTTCTGTTTAGCAGTTTTAAGTTCTCAGACAAAGATCTGCTCCTGTTGCTCATAACAAAACAACTTCTCGTTCAACGCCTGTTGAAGTTGAGAGGAGAGAAGAGTTTTGGGGGATTTTAATCAGATCTGCTTATATTATATTATATTCTATCCTGCATAACTCATCAGAGACATTTGATACATGGAAATATAACTTTCTGTAGTTTATCTAATAATTGTGAATTTCAGCCGCTAAATATCTGGGCTGCAACTAAAAGCTTTATTTTTAATTCATCAAGAATGAGAGAATGTCAAAAGCTGAAGTGTCAAAAATGATGACAGATACTCCAAATATTGTCTTTACATTGTCTGACAAACAGATTTCTTCATGCCTGTCGATGATTCAAAACGTCGATGACAGTGCTTTTATATAAAGCTTCATTCATTATTATTTGTAATAAATCAACATATTTTCAACAAACCGGCCAATAATCAGGATTTTAAGGCTGCACACAACATGGTAATAAAAAATCTGCAGCAAAATCTTTGTAAAACAAACTTTCACTTTTATTTTAAGTGTTGGTGATTAGAGTAAAAGTTGCAAAATGTCACTGATGACCAGTTTTTACAAAATACACTGACTTCCTGGATTTTGAAGGTTAAAAGAGGAAAAGTCGACAGTGTGTAATGTTTCCTGTCTGTGCCATTCTAATTATTTTTAATAATAATAATAATTCATTTTATTTATAAAGCACTTTGAGATTTGTTAGCAAATGTAAAGTGCTATTTTTAGGTAACTTAATGAGATAATGCTGGACAAACATACAGTAGGTCTGTTTATGGACTCTCAACATTTGTACATCGGTACATTGCTGTATTTTATCAAATTACCAGCCGTCTAGCAGGACGTCCCATAACCTGTCCTCCAAGTGCAGCTTTGTCTCCGTAAATTACATTTCTATGCAGCTAAACTGAAAACACAAACACATTTTTAGGAAACGTATTGGACCGGACGGATTATACTGATCCCATTATGTTTTAAATGAAGAGACGTGACATTTATTCATGGAAATGATTCCACGAGAAGCTCAACGAACTCAATTACTTAGAATTTATGGACACACATTCTTTGATTTGAGGCTTCTTTTGTTCCATATAACTGTGTTTTGCACCAGTGGTGCTACATGTTTGAGTGATGGCACAGACAGCAGCATGAAGAGACAGAGGAGACAGAAATCAACGTCACTTTTTACACTCTTGCTTTGAACGTTGCAGCTCAGACGCCGTCTCACCTTGACCAAACAAATGTTGACTGGAGCTCAGTTTCTTTGGCTTCCTGAAGTTGCTGTGACTGTCAGTCTACAGCAGAATGTCTGTCTCCTCAGACGGACAGGGGAGGGGAAAAGGTGCGTCACTTCATGAATTAATTACTCTATTTAAATCATCTTCTGTGACGCTCGGCTCTGACTGTAGCCCTGTGAGCCTCACAGCCGCGCACGTCAGTTCAGGACGTGCGCAGCCCTGTCAAATATGTCTGTACATGTTCAGTTACAGCATATTCTGTGCGGGGACTTTTTAGACCTGCTGCTTTAATATAACGGTGTCTGCAGCATTTATTACAAGCGTGAAGCTTAGATCACTGATGTAAGCTAAGTTAGCAGCGGTGCTTCTGCTGGGGGGCCAGGTGTGGCAATTTCTACCTCGCTTTCAGCGTAGGTGATCTTCATTTCCCCCCCCAACCTGAGCGAGTGGCCCCCCCAAACTCCGTATGTGCCTCTGTGGGGCCCAACCCCTGTGGAAATGAAGGGATTTACTCTGCAGCTCAGCCTGTAAGTCATTTCACATCAGTGGCAGACAAAAATGTAGGAAAATATAAAATCAGGATAATAATAATAATAATAATAACCCTTTTTTTATTACCATTATTATTATAATTATTATTTATTACGTTTTATTTTTTTTTCCCTCAAAGAAACCAAATACTTTAGTATTTTTAACTGTTGCTCTAATCTAATTACTTATTTGATCTATGGAATAATCAATAGAATATTTGGTTACTAAAATACTGCAGTCCAGGTTGAAGTGGACGACACCTGTGTACTCTGTAGTTTACTACAACGGCTGGATTTATGCAAGAAAAACAGGCTAAATGATCCATGTGTCTCTGTTAAGCCTTTACCAAGGTTTAGAAATGTCTAAGCTATAAAACTGGTTTGTAACACTGTATTACAATATTACTAGTATTACATTCTTGATCTGCCAGATCCGATATTTTGGAAGGAAAAGATGAACTGTTGGTTTGTTTCAGACTTCTCTAAAAATTATTAGAAATTAACTCCTACAACCTACAGCATATTGTGTAATTGTGTTAAACACATTTGTGCTGTGTTTAAGTCTAAAATAGCAATAAACTCTTGATGTGTGGAACCACTGATATGCTAGTTTATGGTATTTCTCAGTGAGCAGCTCCTGTCGTGAGTTTGCCAAAAAGGGTTCAAAGAGTTTAACTACATGTGACGATGTGGATTTGATTTTTCACTTTGGATCAATGTCACATAACAGCATTGAAGTCAATATATGGATTCATCATGTTTACAGCAGGTGTGTCTCCGCTGCACGTCTGGTTCCTTCCTCTGTCTTTATTTAATTTATGAGTCTTATTGGCATGAAGCTGAAAAGCCAGTGTGTCCAAAACATCAAGATAGCATCAACATCCCCCCTTTTCCTCCTCTCCACCATCGATTTCCTATTAAACCAGTCCCACATGATCCCCTCCCCCGGTTTCTTCCCTCCTTGCCTCCTTGTTAGCATCAGCGCCGTTAGAATTCACACTTAGCCAACACACACACACACACACGAGTCACACACATCTCTTTAATCAGCAGCGCTTCTACTGTTAATTATCCTCACACACAGTCAGTCAGTGCACACACTGTAAACGCACACAGGTTGTCAGCGTGACCTCTGTTTGTTGATTTATGACGGTACATGTGTAAAGCTACAGTCAGCCGTGTGTTCGGCGTGGAGGAGGCAGCAGCAGATGGGTTTTCATATCGACTCTGACAGGTCAGCGGATAGAGAACTGATGGAGCTGCGTTGAGTTTTCAGAGTCTCTTAAATGATGTGCTCCATGGCAACTGACAGAGGTGATCGGTGCGTCTCTGCAGGGATGGTTACACATTAACATGCCAGTAAACTGACGTCTTAATGAGAAAATGAGCCAATTTTGGGAGCAAAGTCAAAACTTCGACAAGTAATGTCATAAGAATCGAAAATTGCCGAAATGTAATAATTCTTCATTCTTCAACAAATTCTGCAAATAGCAGACAAATAAAAAGACAAATCACGTCTGAAATGCAGAAAGACACAAGCATTTTCTGGTCTTATTCTATTATCAACAGCATGACAGTGCTGGTTTAAATATGAAATAGATAGATTTATGCACAAAATCAACTCGGGCAGGATTAGAGAAAGAACAGTGTTTGAGTTGAAATACTGTGGTGTTGAAAGTTTGTGAACCCTAATAATTGTCTGCATTGAAGCTCTGTCTCACTCAAAGGGAGAGAAATATCCAAGTGTGATTTTGACACTAACACAGTATTGAAGTGTGGCATGGCTCCCATAAAGGGGGTCTATGAGGGTCTTAAACGAAGCATTGTTAATGTTCACCAGGCGGTAAAGAGTTACAGAAGAATTTCTAAAGAGTTTGGACTTCAGCAGTCGACAGTCAGGCAGATTGTGTACGAATGGAGAACATTCAGCACCACTGTTGCCTGCCCAGGAGTGGTCGACCAACAAAGCTCTAACCAAGTGCAAGGTCTGGAAGAGTCCAGCTGGTCACAAGGAACCTCAGGGTAACATCTAGAAACCAAACCTAAAGGCCTGTCTGACAGTGGATGATGTCAGTGTTTATGAGTCGACCATCAGGCGACAGGAGGAAGCTGCTGCTCTCTAAGAAGAACATTGGTGCCTGTCTACAGTTTGATGAAGAGCGTGTGGAAAAACCAGGAGGCTTTTGGAAGAACGTTTTGTGGACTGATGAGGCAAAAGTAAGAACTTTTGCTCAGTTTGCCCCTATGGTAACAGCTAGTCGCCATTTGATAAGGTGTTGCAGTGCAGCTACACACCAGCGCTCCACGTGCATACGTTTAATGTGGGATCACATTAGCTGGTTCTACCTTCGGACACTGGCCTGGTATTTTCAGCCGCTGATTAATCCACATGTGGTGTTCCAGTGAGTGATTGAGGTGGCAGGATGGTGAAAATGGGATGGAATTCAAATGAACAGCTGTGTTTGTTCGTGGTGCTGTAGGAACATGTCACCCACTGTAACGGTTTGGCTCATCGATCATCGGAGCTCTGTGGCACAGAGGTATAAGTTATATGAGGCTTTCATGGAGCCGTAGTAAAGATGGATGATTAAACAAGGCTACAGCTTCCAATATTTATAAAGTGTTTTCCATTTTAACATGTTGACACTGGTAGCTGAACTACAAATATATGTTGGGTGCAACCAACTGCTTCAAGCAGTTTAAGTCTCCCAGCAAATCCAGGTAATGTTTTCAAGGTGAATCAGCCTGAGGATGATTGATGGGAAGTTTAGAAGTGGCTCAGTTGTTTTCAGTGTGAAAACAAAACTATGTCCCAGCAGGGAAACGTCCTCGTCTATCCGTTTGTCCTTTATTAAAGTCTTTTGAAAAATTTGAATTTCAAGGATTTAGTGTTATGTGTTTGCTATTATAATAAACTCCATACCAGTGAATAAAGAGCTCCTAAAATGCTTAACATCGATTAGAGATGAATAAACCGTTGTTGTGACAAATCTATTGGTCATATTTCTAAAGACCAGAAGGACTTGGCAATATTCTGATCTATCGATTAGTGAACCCACTGCCCCGATGGAGTGTTGATTTTTCTAGAGGTGGTGATGCAGAATGCAGAAATGGTCGGATAGTTAAGGTCTAAATCCATTTGTGAGCACTTCCACAACGAGATAGGACCAAGCATACGTCATCATTTATGTGACAAATGAGTTTCTATCTCTGTTAATTTCAGGCTGAATTTGTTTTCCACGAATTTCTCCCTCAAGCACCCGTCTGAGTGCCGGGAAGAAGATATTGCAGTTTGAGAAAAACCCATCATGACTCCAAGAGAAATGCTGTGATGCACCTCATAGGAATTGTTTTATTCTAAATGTTAGGAAAAGCAGAGGCTTCTGATCAGAGCGTCAGGCGACAAAAGGTTTGGTCTCATTAGCCTTTGTCACAGAGACGTCATGGGAGACCTGAGCCTCAGATAATGATAAAGGTAATTGATGGATGGATATAATGTTTTCCCACCAGAATTGATTCCTGGCTGAGCCGAAAAGTCACGAAGAGCTACAAAATGTACTGAGACACATTTCTGTCAAATCTACATGTAGAGATCATGGGCCAATCAATGTTACTTGGAAGATATTCAGATTTATGCAAAATGTGAAGTTTCTTCTGCACTACCTGGAAAAATATTCAGCTCCCATTGTAAGAGTTTCAAAAATAGTCAAGTGCAGAATGGCCCTTCAGTATTCTCAGCAGTTTTGGCAGCGCTGCATAACTTGTAACGTCCTTCTTTAATGTTTACAGTACCGTAGAGGATTAGTGCACTAAAATAGCATAAAATCGCATGGAAACTGCACCCACACACTGCTGGTGGTTGGGTTGCCCACTAGTAGGTTTTGGTCCGGATTTGCTTGCAGTGCTTGATGCCTCGTGCCTGCAGCAACATGAGACCTGATTAGAAACAAGTAGTAGTTTGTGGTGGAAGCTGAGTTTGAGAAGGCCAGAAAACAGAACAGCTAAACTTCTAATGGGAGTTTTTAATACGTTAACTCACAGACGTATTTCCATGTGATGAACAGGTGCAAACGCTGTGTCAAATGTAATGTAACCTGATTTATTTTTAAAATGGCCTACTGTCATTATTTAATTAGCACTAGGTCACATTGGACTAATCCTCCTGCGAGTGTCAATTCTATAAAAGTAATGGGCTGTTTTGCTTGTGGGGTCCAACCAGAGCAAATGTTCGGCGAGTCCTCTGAGAAATCGTGTGATGAAAACCAAGGCTGAACACTGACGTATTACTTGTGGAGCCCTGGAGAGAGCTGCCTCTTTAAAGTCTCCACAGCCGACGCTCGGTCTCCCCAAGTCTGATGCTGCTGCATGTTGACGTGAGAAAACGGAGCGTTTGTTCGCTGTCGGAAGACTTCCACCCCCCACCCACCCGTCAACCACCACCCCAACCTCTCCACCGTTTAGTCAGACGTGCTGAATTTCAATATGCGCACTTAAAGATGCCTTAGTGCACTATTGTTAATTCTGAGCAAATGTTAAAGACAACAGGAGTGAGGGAGATGAGAGAGAGAGATGGGGGTTCTGGTAAATTAGCCAGGCAGTGGTGGGAACGAGCAGATCGCCCTGCAGCCAATCCTGTGACCTGCACATCAAAACTCTGATTGCACACGTCCAAACACAAGCAGCGCCGCGCTCTCTCCGGACTCGCTTCGCCGGATCACACACCAGCATACGCAGTCTGTCCATGCAGCTTTAACTGGAGCTGACGAAGCTCGGACACTTTCACCTCGTTTGCGCTTCCGAAACGGTGGCTGGGGTTCCTGAGGGGCATGTAGCTGGTTAATGTGATTTCCCAGCTTTAATCCTGGCTCAGGACCTCTGTCGCATGTTGTCCCCGAATCTTTCCTGCCTCTCTTTACTCCACCTGCCTCCTGAAGACAAAATACCCTCCTCCCTCCCTCTCACCTTCCCTTCTTTCACATTCTGTCTTTCCTCGGAATTCAGGGGATGAACCTGTGGAGTGACCCTGACAAGACTTGACTTTGCCAACTCCAAAGCAACGACAAACAAACTGACCTGACACCAACAGGAAAGACATCGGAGAAACAAAACAACATGAGGATTTTCTGCGAGCATCTGCGGCATCTTTGCACGTATTAAAAAAACCTGCAACCAAATAATCACTAGTCCTCTTTTCTTCTTATTCCCCTCAGCTGTTATAACCGCAGGCTGAGCCGCCACAGCACTCAAGGACTACTGCAGTCCTCCAACACACACATCCTCCCACACACACAACTCACATATTGATGAAAAGCTCACCAGTAGAAGCAGTATCCATCACATCCCATGCAGCAGCAGATATTCAGCAGGTATTCCTGGCATGGCTGCAGCAGCACCGTGTGTGTGTCTGTGTGTGTGTGTGTGTGTGTGCGCGTTATTTAAGACGTGCAGTGCTGCATGTTAACATCCAGCACGAGCAGCAGCAGCTATTTTCCTGTTTTCCTTGAGTATCTCCAAGAACAAACGTCTTCTCTCTTTTCCTCTCCACGGCGACAAAGATATGTAGAGAGAGGGGGGGGGAGAGAGAGAGAGAGGCTGGGAGTAACGGAGAGAGAGAGAGAGAGAGAGAGAGAGATGGGGAATTAAAATGAGAGAGGGGAGAGAGACACTGTGAATGATAGGTTGTGTTCGTCGTTCTCTATCCTTCCTCTCCTCTGCTGTTGGAGAGGAGATCATCCATCACTCTATTACACACACACACACACACACACACTATGAATACACACACACATTGATATAATCCAGCTCCCTAGAGACCAGCCAATAAGTGTTCAGCTCCACAGCACTGGGTGAATCCAATTGGCTTAGCAAGCTGTCAGTCAATCATGATCCCCTATATCCCCACGGTAACGAAGGGGGGTTCAGTAGACAGGGAGATGAAGAAACATGAGCAAGAAGGAGTGAGAGTTGTAGGATGAAGAGGGACAGGATGGACGAGTGAGAGCAGGAAGTGAAATGAGTAACAGAAATAGATGAGAAAAAGTAAGAACCAAAAGGAAACAAAGTAGGAGGAACATGGAGGATGGTGAGGAGGAAGAGGAGAACCAACAGGTGAGGAGTAGAGTGATAAAGCCGTGTCTGTCACTGTTTTGTTGGACTCATGGAGGAAGCCAAAACGTTGCCAGTACATTGGGGATGGGTGAGATTTCCGAGATGCTCAGTAGCTGAACCTGAGAGGCATTCACTCTTTTTCAGAACAAAAGAACCGGATCATCTAACCTGATCCAAACAACTCTTTACACAATGTGTAGAAAGGATCAGCGACACCAGCTGCTCCATTATGTCCACAAACCTTTAAACAGGTCCTCCAACACTTGTTTATCTCTCTCCTCTCATTTGAACAACAGACGTGTTGCTGAAACAGCGGCCCCCCACCTAGGGAGGCATCTGTTGAAAGTTCACACCTTAATGCACCAGCCTCCAAAATGGTGGACACAGTCTGTTACACTAGCACCAAAATGGTGCCAGTTGTAGCACAATGATTTGTCATAAATGGCCAGAAATGCTGAATTACACACCAAATCCACGGTGCTAGAAAAGTGGCATCCAGCTGTCAAACCTCTGGAGGAAGCTCCTCGGTCGTCTTTATAACCTGGTTCCTTTTGAACTGGCGTGCAATGCTTCGGATCTACGAGCGATTCCAACACATGGGGAGTTTCATGACTGTAAGACCTGATCCGGTAAAGATTTGTGAGCAGGATTAAGTTTTTTCCTATATCAATGAAAAGTGCGTGAAGAGATGGCTCTGAAAACCTTTAACAGGACTGTTATCAAGTTCTTGTGGTGAAAGCTTTTATTTTTTCAACATGTTTCACTCTCAGAGTCCATAGAAGAATGTAGATCACATGGTGGAAGTCAAAAGCTAAAAACACAGACACACCATACCACTTTATTCCAAAACACTTTTTTTTAAACCTATTCCTCCACAGATCTTCTGCTACGCTGATCAGACATAACTTTATGACAACCTGTACATTGTAATGTAATCCAAAAGAGCAGCTCTGCCAGGAATTCTACCTTTAAAAGGTTACAATTTCTCCGTCTTTAAGTTAAAACTGTCACAAAGGTGATAATTATTGAAGTCAGTGGGTAGTGGAGTCGTACCAGAGTCCATTATAAGAACAGGTGGTTCTAATGTTCTGGCCACCTTATTTAAAATGAATGAGGAGAAATTACAACCATATAAAAGTCGAATTTATGGCAGAAGCACATGACGTTATGCTTGATCAGTGTCCACTGTCTTCTTTCACACTGCTGTACAAACCTGTAGTGATTGAAAATATTTGTTGATAATTTCTCCACAAAGCGTTTTAGAATAAACATTTCACCAAATGAGTCGGTGAAGATTCTCATCCAGCTTTGGAAGATTGAATCATGAATTGGACCAGAAATGATTCGCTACTCAAATGATCAGCTGTGGTGACCCTGAACTCACGGGATGAGCCGAAAGGACAAAGAAATGAATAAATATGTGTCCACTTTTTAAGAACTGAGGCCTCGTTGTCTGTTTGTCCAACTGAAGCTTTAATCAACACAAGAGTCTGGAAATGATTACAGAGGAGTTTCACATCCTTCAGTGCTTCCTTTTATTATTTCATGGGACATCATACACCTTCAAGTCTTTTTCTCTGCATTAAAGACCCCTCTGCATGGATAAGCTGTGGTTCTGCCTTCAAGGCGGTGATTCGTAATGATTAGTTTGGATGGTTCATCTTCTTAGCGTTGCAGTTGGTTGAGTAAGACGCTGACTCAGAGATGAAAGGGGTTGTAAGATCGATCGCTGTCAGCGCTCCATCACACACAGGACACAGAAAATACTCCTTGCTGCCATATCAGTCGTTTTTAGGCGCGTGGTGAAACATTATATGTGACGCTATCAAGTAGCAGAGAGCAGAAAAAGAGGAGACAAATGAGAGCAACTTAACACAAACTGATTCCTTTAAGAGTAACCTGCATCACGCTTGTATTACTTTTATTTGCTGGTGTCCTCCTGTTTGGATTTTATGCTTATTGCTTTATTTATGTTCATTGCTCCCTCAGGTCCCCTAGGAATCCCCAGCAGAAGATCATCAAGCGGGTCATTGGCCTGGAGGGAGACTTTATCAGGTAGGAAGCGTCCCCCTCCCCCCCCCTGCAGTGACAGTTCACTGAGCGCCCGAGTCTAACGGTGATGAAGGGTTTAATGTGTTTTCCATCACAGCTCTATTGTAATAACCTAAAGGCATCCTGAGGTTGATGTGAAACATCCGCCTGGAAAAAAAGCACAGGTGTCTCTCAGCTAATCGTATCACTCTGCCGTCAAGTGGTTCACTCCATCATGTTGATTTCTAATCAGATTAAGTGACATCGCCTCGTGGCAAAAACAAAGCCCCGCTTGGTTACAGCACAAACGCAGCTCAATGAGGATTTAAGGACTTATCTTTGCTGAGGCAAACACGGGAAACATTTCTACTTTGGGTGCAGTTTAAGTGGCCATTTTGAAGTACAGCTTGGGGGGATATACTGTAGTACTTTTGATTTAAAGTCATTCTTTTTGGCCTACAAACCATCCACTGCTGACTGAGCTGGTGGAGGAAACACACATTCAAATTGGAACAACAACCAACATTTTGTTAAATGAGTAGCAGATGGACATTTTGGGAACAGGATTTATCGTATCATCAACATATAAGAAAATATGTGCAGCTTGTGTCTCTCATATATTACCTACATCAGTGGCATAATTCAAAGTGATAACTCTGTGGTCGACCCCAGAAATTCGTTGAGTCCTTAGTCGTTGGACTAAAGTCACATTTGTCACAGACTGGGTGACTGGGTGATGTCGAATCAGTGCACAGATTTAGAAACAGTCCACATTCGATTGTACAGTGAAACGACCGTCTAACATTAACAAAGAAAGAATTTAAACTCAAACCTTAATCTTTTCCGTATAATTTATCCCGGGGGGCTGTTTTTTTTTATCCTGCAATAACAGATTATTTGGCCACTCGGAGGCAAACCTTAAAATGATCCCATTTTCTGTTGCTACGAGGATGATGATGGTTCAGTGGCGTTTGGCTCTTTGAGCTCTGCTCTTTAGCTGCTAAATGCTCCACTGTTTTCTCATGTCTAACTGTGTCTGTCTGCTTCCTGCTGCGTCCACACACGGCTGTCTGAGAGCGGTGACGGTGAACTAAAGCAGTAGGTTACTGTCGGACACCAAACAAAGAGCTCACAGAGTGTTGTCTTCTGTCAGAACGGTCTCATGTCTGCAAGCTGCGTGGTATTTTACAGCTGGTGTTGCTGTCAGATACTATAAATCACTTATGGAATTATTGATTTATTTAAAAAGTCAGTGAACATTTTACGTTTGTTTGGTGAGTTTGGTCTGTCCGGGTCCTTTAACACGTCAGGACACCTCAGCTTTGAAGACTATGGTCACACTTAACCCCTGTGTATGTCTACTGAACTGTGTAATGTCTAATAAAAACATGTATTTAAAATAAATGTCCCCTTCAGACAAACTGCCGATAACACGCGGTTTAATTTATTAGTCCAGATCTTATCTCACAAAGTGAATTATGTCAAAATGCCTCTGAGGGCAAAACATATTAGTCACAGATGTTTTGGAAGCTCAGCTCTGTATTTTGGCATTAATCATCCGTATTGTTATCTACACTATTGTTGGAACAATTCATGACACTGCTGCACCTCATCATCAACGTCGTCATCTTCATGCTTTGAATACGTTTACAAAACTGTCAAAGTCTGTCTTATTGTTTCCACAGCGTAGGCACTGATTACATCCTCCTGTGTCAGCACGGTTATTGGTTCTCTGTCAGGTCCAGGGGAAATTAAAGTCACTGTGATGAGAGACCAACAGAAACTTCTAGCCTGACTGACGGGAAGAGGAAGTCCCTTAGGACTTCAGCCTTAAACCCCATTTATGTTTCTTGTGATATTTAAAAGGGAACTCAAGTTACCTGAATAGTGATATATTCAAAGAAAAGAAAAGATGAATACGAAGTAAATCCTACAAAGTAACACAAATTTAATAGCATTCAACACTGCACAAACAAAAACCTCTAAAACGACCTGGAAACCAACAAAAGGAACCAACTTTTCCAGAATATAAAAAAGTTCAACAATGACCTGTTGACTTCCTGTCACTGTAGACTACAGTTTTTTTGTAGGTTTAACTTCATATAACTTTGCATATTTCTAATTATGCTTGTAAACAAACAGACTGCTCACGATGACTGAAGCAGATTTGAAGTAGCCTGCCACTGTATGTTTCACATTCACCAGGTGAGTGAACAAAATACAGGTGCAGCACACCAGGAAACCTACATGTTTAACTGTTGAGAGTTTTTTTTTTGGCCCAAAACTTTACTATTTAACCTTAGACACAGTTAGAATCACACAGGAAACTAATCAGAGGTGATGCCACTGTTGTGATTTTTTTTTATATATGAGTGAGGTTTTTTACATAGATATATTTCAATTCAACTTTATTTATATTGTGCTAATTCAGAACAAAGTCATCTCAAGGCACTTTACAGAATAAAGTCAAAATTATAAAGATGTATAGAGAAAACCCAACAATTCCCCCTTGAACAAGCCATAGGCAACAGTGGAGAGGGAAAAACTCCCTTTAACGGAAGAAACCTCCAGCAGAACCAGGCTCAGGGTGGACGACCATCTGACAAAAGCAACAACAAAACATTGGGCAGGTTGGTAGGACCAGTAGCTGCACGCTGGAAGACACACGGCTTCAAAGCCGGGGACACCTGCAGAAAGGGACAGAGAGAGGGGGACAGAGAAGGACAAAGACAACTACGAGTGAAAACACACAGAGTTAATGTCATACAGTGGTGACAATTGTGGGGTGAGAGGAGGAGAGAGGGTCAAGAGGAGGAAGCTCAGTGCACTGGGGGTTGGGTTTAAGCCTAGACTTAAAAGTAGAGAGGGTGTCTGCTTCCTGAATCTGAACTGGGAGCTGGTTCCACAGGAGAGGAGCTTGATAGCTAAAGGCTCTACCTCCCATTCTACTTTTGGAAATTCTGGGAACCACAAGTAGGCCTGCATTCTGAGAGCGAAGTGGTCTACTGGGATGATATGGTGCTATGAGGTCTTCTATATATGATGGAGCCTGACCATTCAGAGCTTTATATGTAAGAAGCAGGGTTTTAAATGTATTTAATAAATATATTAATAAATATATTCTATTCTAAATTTTATTGGATGCCAATGGAGAGACGCTAGTAGCACTTTGGATTAATTCCAGGCTCTTTAGGGAATTACTGGGGCATCCTAATGGTAGGGACTTATTAAAGTCATGGAGAAGTAACAAATGCATGAAGTAGTTTTCAGTGTCACTTTGAGACAGAATGCTCCTAAATCACATCTGTGAGACCTGGTGAAAACAGTGTGAACTGTCCAGTCTTTGAAAGTCCTAACTAGTCTTCAGGTGTGTCACCAGCTTTACAGACTTTAAGGACTTTGTGCCTCGATTGAAGACAGTTTACACTGGTTGTACCCATCCGTCCATAGCTGAGTCAATGTGCCTGCAGGTGGAAGTATAATAAATGGCCAGACAGTGCTGAATGTGTTTCCCTGCATGAAATCTGTGTGGTTGCTCAGAAGCAAACTTCACTTGAGTATTAGAACTGTTCAAGCTTAATGTTTGCTTCAATTCTGTCTGGAATCGCAATTGAACTGGCATTAAAAGCACATTAGGGTTGTAGATAACTGCTGTATTTTTATTCTTGGTGTGAGTGCATTGGACAGCGGGGTGGGGGGGGGGGGATGCTCCTCTTCCCTGGATTTTCTTCAGGAAGAGGTGGGAGCTCTTCTCAAGCCTGTTACTCTGCGTTCTGGTGAGGAAATGAGCTCCTCAGTTCAGATAATGAGACACAGCAGGAGGACTGAGCAGACTGGGCTCTCGGCTCTGATACAGCAACTGCTCAAAACTCAGTGCCGGATTGTTGGACAGTTTTTTTATTTATTACTGAGCTCATCATGTCCCCAATCTGCCTCTCTATTAGAATAGCAGTCATTTATTTTTACCTTTGAATCAAGAGCATCAGAGCACAGGACTTTCTGCCGACTGTGAAACCACCAAGCATCCGACTAATGACTAAAAGAATGTGAATATAATAACCTGGTTTTATTACAATATCCACAATATTAGTACTTAGTGCTTGAATGTTGGCTTTATATACAAAGTTCACAAACACATTAGTTCAAACTTCAGTCTTTGTTGAACTTCTACAAGGTCAATTTTGATTCTCTGAACGCAGCTTTTGGTAAAATGTCAGGAATGAGTCATCAGCCGAGCATTTACAAGAAACCAAACTTGCCAGAAGGTTGGATTCTGACTGTTTTTCAAGGTTATTTAACTGCTAAACTGGGTAGAAATCAAGCTATTGTTTCTCCTTTGTGTGAACCTGCTGGAGCTGCTAACTACTGTAGTTCACCCATATTTTCTATTTTAACCTCAAAGAAACTGTTGGAAAAGCTGCCAAAAATGCATTTAGTAGATATGACTGATAGCTTTCCAGTAAAGCTGTTGGAATTTGTGCTGGAAGAAAAACTGTTTAATATGTCTGTAGCATTTGTTAAATACCAAACTTGAATTCCTCGGTTTCCTTTAATGTGCAAATTATGACACAGATTAAATTATTAAAGCCTTTAATTGTTTAACAAACAACTCAAGACAAAAAATGTGACTGATGTTCTTTTTTGAATATGAGCTAATTAAAACCCAGCATGGGGATGAAACCCTGAGGCTTTGACGTCTACCTTTAAGGTTTGCTGGTTTTCTCTTTTTTTTAATCACTTATATCAAAGAGGTCTGTCTGACACTAAGTTACAGCTTCTTCTTTAGTTAGCAGCAAGTCAGTGCCAACAAATGTTTGTCAGTGCCTTTTCTGATTTGGTGTCCCTGCCGTCAGGAGGACATCATCATTCAGTGTCGTTACACCGTACATGGCAAAATGATTGATGACCTTGTTTGTGCTCTGCCACTGCTGCATTTAAAGCAGCTGCAATCCATATTTTTATAATAACAGTTAAATGACAGTGTTCAGGCGTCTCTGCTAGTGATGAATCTTCAGATAATGATCTGCTGAATCTGCAGCTCCCCTCATCTTTATGGAGCTTTATTTTGACTGTGTACAGTGTATTCGGGCTGTAGCAGGAGGCACCGCTTTTCAAAGAAATGGCTCTAAGAAGCCACTGCCCACTAGCAGAGCAGGTAGCACCGGCTGCTCGGCACAGAGTGAAAGAAAAATGAATATTGTACAGCGGAGTTGTCATGTCACGTGGGCCTGATAACAACAGACAGAAATACAGTTAAGAGCGTAGCAACACAGGTTTGCTGCAGCAGACATTTAAATCAGACAAGGAACATCTCTGCAAAACTAAAACTATGAATTCAGACCGCTGTGCGAAAAACATGGGTAATCACAGTATTTGTCGCAACGTTTGCTCAGAGTTTCTTATTTTCTCTAAACTGTTTTGGAGTGAAGCAACATGTTACCCGGTGGAGTTCAGCTCCAGCTCATGTATTCGTAATAGATTTTGGACAGCAACTACACCACAGACGAAGCCGCTAATCCAGGCTGCAGACTGACAGACGGGTGCAGGGTAGAGACACTTCATTGTTGGTTTTAGTGTCTGTGTGGGGGTTGTTGAAAATCCCGTAACTTTAAACTTGAGGCCCGTCCTCCTTTCAAGGTGATAAAGTGTTAGTGTTGTGTTTGCAGCTTCTTTTTGCTGCCTCAAGTGGCCAGAACATCATTTCCAGGAGATTAAGTTTATCCTTGCGTGGAGTTATCTCCTTCACTGTGTGGTAAATGGCCCCAGTGCATCTGTCAAATCCAACACCAAGTCCATATTCTTGAATTCTTTTCTCTTGTAAAATGGAAATGCACCAGAGTAGGATGGTCACCTTTCTGACAGTTCTAACCTTGTCAAAGTAGACTTCACAGCAGAGCTGTGGTGGTCATAATGTTATGCCTGATTGGTGTATGAATTATCATATAAACACACAGTCAATGCTGTTTAATGGTCATTATTAAAATGCAACTCTTTGACTTTTGTTACCCAACATCTGTTCTTCCTTAACTGACCTTCGGCCTTATATGTCACCTAAATTTCTCCTTTGGCACGAACAACTTATGTACTAACATTTGACTTGATCCTCCAAACAGGTAGTAATAATAATAATAATAATTCATTTTATTTATAAAGCACTTATGGGTTTTATGAGAGAACTTGAATCAGTAATAAGCACATCTGGTTGACTTCACCACCTTTGGCAAAGAGCAGCTCACAGCTTCATCCCTGAGCTTTTCTGAGAAGGTTTAGTAGGTTGAGGAAAAGACAATTGGGAAATAGGAACAAAAACCTCATTACATGGGCACCAGAAGTCTATTTTACAGGAACATGAACGTACAGTAGGTTTAATTAAATTATGTTTCCATAAGCCTTGTTTTTCCCTTTTGGGAACTATACTATAGAGAACATGTTTATCTGGACACTGCTGCAAAGGCTTTGTGCTCCGTGTGATTCACTGCTGAATTGCCCTTCATGAAGTTTACATCTTGAGACAGTTGGCCTATTCTTAGCTCTCCTTCTCCATCAACGTGGTCAGATTCTCATCCCCACGCCCGTCACTCATCTTGACGAGCTGTTATCGTTTGTGAAGCTGAGGCCAGCAGGGTCCATTAAGCCTCCACATTTGTTTAAGATTGAGGCGCCCACCACAAGCAACGAGCAGTTAAAAACGAACACTGCTTCAGTGTCTTTCACACAGTTGTTGCTACGCTTTTCCTTCGTTTGACAGCACAGGAAATAACTGTAAATGGGATCTGCACGGTACTGAGGAGGAAGTCGAAGCCATAAATTTAAACACATTCTGCATAAACAAGGGGCTGTGTAATAATTATCCGGTCATTTCTGTGTCAGAGTGTATTGTGGCTTTAACATTTAAGTTATTATTTCCTATAAGCTGATTTTCTTCCACTGCTGTACATCCGTGCGTCCAAATGTGTCTTCAGCCTAAAAACGGCGGAGCTGAACAGAGTGTGTGCTGCACAAAGCATCGAAAAACATATTTAACAAATTCAACAGTGATCCCATTTAATAAATGATGTAACTCTACATAATCCACCCAGATGATGCTTTGGTTTTAAAGCCATAGCACCCGATGGAGAATATTCATAGCATATAAAACAAAAAGCTGGTGTTGCTGTGTTTTTTCTCCTCTGGATGAACTGACTCCTTTAGAGAATCGACAAATACTTTGTTTTTGCCAGTTTGACTGATAACTGTCAAATAAGTGTCTAGCAGTGTTAATAAATATGACAGGAGCAGGAGTCTCAGAGGGTGATGTGGTTTACTGTGATTTATTTGAACCCAAATCGTGACCTTTCTGTAACCATAGCCTTGTAGTTTTTGTTGCTTCATCAACTCTTTCCTAAAAATGATGTTCCTGTGCAAGTAGTGTGAGACATTGGCGCACGTGGTTACTGTAGTAAGGAAGCTCGTGTGTGCTGTTGTCAGTCTCTGTAGCATTTTCTGTTAGTCATTTTTCTTACCCTGACGTTTTTGTGCCCAACGCAGTTGTTCCCGGGGCATCAAACAGTGGTTCTCCTGGAACGTCCAATAGGGCGTCAGTATGACCCCAAAGGACGTACATAGCTGCATAATGTATCCCCTTAGGAAACGTCAATATTTGAGGCTGTGGGATGAGAATGCGTTCAACATTCAGGGCTGGACATTGCCTAAATGGCAAATGCGAGTGGATTTGAGCAGCGGCAGGTAACACAGTCGCTCCCACTCACCACTTTTGCAGGTGGACTTTTCCATCCAATCTTTAATAAGCTGTGCTCTCAAAAGCCATCTGAAGCAACCGCATGTGACACTACAAGGGGTTGGGGTGGATGGCGGGTGTACAAACAGACCCAAAGTCCAGATCATGAGGCTAAAAGGTCTGAGAGCGTAGTCACAAAACTGGATGTTGTACTGCGTGAATGGATATTTGGCAGACAAACATACAATGTCTGGAATACGATAACATATAATGTTAATATAATGTCACCCAAATATTTACAATCTTTTAACGTTAAAATACATGTTGTGATCATCTTGACAGAAACCCAAACCCCGTTCCACACGAAAACTATTTGATATGATATGACAAAAAATATTTGTGTGGACATCAGCTGTTAAGCTCTTTGTAAGCTGATACAACAAAGTTTGCTAACCTCCATCTCGGTTTGGTTTGTGAGGAGGCTTCACGTTTACCAATATAAAATATCTTTAAAAGGTTTGAATACAGTATAAACTGCACTTCAGGGTCCTTTATTCCCAAATCAAATACTCCGAGATGCAACATGCATCAGAACAGATCTTCCAGCCAATTGACACGCAGAGCGAGCACGGGCTCTCTGACCGCCGGCACACGCCACCCAGTGAACCAGTAAACACATCAGATCTCATATTCACAGTCCAGCCCTGCAGCAGCAGTGCCAGCGAGGCTGACGGGAAGTGCTAGGGCGTCGCAGCGACACAGGCGTGTTCACAGTATCATAGCACGCCATCGTCATGCGATTCATCCCGGCAGCTGTTTGTGTCGGGTGCCACCGTGCAAATTACAGGTCACCAGCTCGGGAGGGGATGAATAATTAACGGGCCTGTGATGGGTTTCCTGGCGGAGGCGTTGCTGACGACGCTGGCTGTCGGCCTGTGTTGTCGTACATGGGTCAGGCCAACATAAATCACAGCTCCGGTTTTAATCTGCCCACGCAGGCCAGACCGTCTGCCTGCCACATAACCATCAGCCGCAGAGAGAGGATTGTTTTACAGATTCATCTTAAAACAGAGAGGCTTCCACCGCACGTAAATCTCCCACCGTCACTGTCAGGCCACAGCAAATGAAGCAGGAGTGTTAAATGTTGCACAGCGCAGGAGAATCTGCAAAGAACTAATGGGGGAAAATAAAGTTCATTGGTTTATTGGTCTCTAAACCACACGCTGTCTATTATGTTGTAGAGGTTTTTATCATTTGCTAAACAAACTTATATTTGGCATTTGACACATTTATAGTCTAAAGAACCTCATTTGTCTTTGATTAAAATGGATCTCGTGCCATCCTCAGGTCAAATTTTCACTTAATCTGACACATATTTCCAACCCAATTCTAATGTTTTGCCCATCGTCTTTAAAATGAATGAGGGGGCCAAAAATTTAGAGCCCCCTCTTCTTATAATGCATTCCAGTAGGACTTCACGAGCCACTTTGATGTGAATAATAAACGGAGCGTAGAATATTCACCTTTCTGACAGTGTCGACCTAAAAACTTTAAGAAATGAATAATTAATAAATTAATTAATTAGAACTGTCTAAACAGGTTTGGAAGTTGAACCAGCTCTGAAAATGAGCACATGACCATAAACACAGTGTCATCATTTGGCTAATTAGCTTTTAACTTCTCATCTAGTTCCATTAACATTTTAATTTGTTCCTTTTGCTTTAATTCCTGAAAAAATAATAAACACTTCCAGCAGCCGCAGCTCTAGTTTGGCTTTACTGTTAATTATCAAATTTCACAATGCTGCCACATTAAAACTGACAAATTATGGAAAGAGACCTACTTAAAAGCAGCATGGCAGCACTGAACTGTGAGAAAGCAGTTGTGATTCAGAGAGAAGTGAACTTCTCACCCTGGTGGAGTGGATCCTGGACTCATGATGAAATCCGTGACGCACACACATCCCTCAATCCTCATTGTCACACAGTTAAACAGAACTATGGCTGTTAATGTCAGGAATGAGAGCTCAGACACATCATCGCCCTGTCAGGAGAGAAAATCCAGAAAACACAGGAAGGTTTGAAGTCATGAAAATGTATAAACAATGAAAAATGTTGGAAATGTTTGACTACTGAAGTCTTTTATTCAAAGAAATCTCTGCATCAGCCTTCAGGATATTTCACACATCATTCAAATCCAGCTCAGAACAGGTTTAACCACCTTAATCTGGTGTGGGGAGCTTTCTGCAGCTGTCGACCTTTACGTCATTAAACTCCTTTCAGCCTCCTGCAACATTCATCAGCTGCTGTTAACACTGAAAAGATGTGTGTGTGCTGAGGAGACGGCAGAATTTCTAACTCTTCTTAGTGAAACATCCTCTTCATCATCTGGGTGAAGCAGCCCAGACTCAGACCTGTTCAGACAGCGATGATGAGCCCGTTTGGAGCATCTGCAGTGTGACCGTGTGTCTGCCGAGTGCAGGAAGGGATGAGTGAGTCTGCTTTCAAACCCTGATGAGGTCTGTCCAACACAGGCAAGTGAGGACATGGCAGAAGACTAAAAAAAGTTCAGCCTCTTTAATGGCTTGACCTGGTTTTGTCCACTTTTCTGATAACCATCCTACATAATTCATTTCTGAAAGTGGACTGGTTTGAAACAAACACTTTATCCACTTTATTTTTTATTTTTTTGAGCCCACTGCCAACGTCAATGCTGCAGTGGCTGAGCCTGATAATGTTTTCTCTCCATTGCTCAGTGTAACACTGTTTAGTTGTCTCTGTTCGGACACGGAGGTTATTTTTGTCAAAATGTCATTGTTAGTTATCTCAAACATTACAGTTGTGGTTGCTGGGAGCAGGTTTTTTTAAATGTTGATGACATAAACTGGAGCGTTATAAATTCACAGCTGTGAGCCAACACATTCTTTGAATGTTATCACATCATTCAATGGAGCCTTGTCGCTAGTTTTCAATGTTGCTCATGGTAAACGTCTACCTCCCAGAGAAAGTGACATTTTAGCAGCATCTAAAGTCCAATGTAAATGAAGTGGTAAAGTAAAGTTGAAGTGAGTTTTGATGACGTAGAGACGGAGATTGTCTGCATAGGGAGGATGTTGGGGTGGATGGGTCGGCATCAAAAGCCAGGTCTTCCAGGGGGAGAGAGACGGTCGTTTCCTAGTTTTAACTGACATTAATATAACAAAAATCGCAATCTTTTCCTAAAGCTGTTTATTTTTGTTGTTTTTTTAATCTAAACCTGACAACAGTTCACTTAACCTGCTCAGTGTAACATATGGTACAATAAGAACATACTAGGATATGACAGGATTCAAACGTCGCCTACTGAACCATCACTGCAGGCTGGTAAGAACTGATAAAAGCCTTGAATGGGGTGATAGTGTCCTGATCCGGTGGCCGACAGCCATAGCAAAGTTGGAACACTCATCAGAGGAAGGTTGATCTTCTTTATGAGGACCACACATAATATGCTTTCCTGGTCTCCATCCCCCTACTGTACCTCTACTACTAATCAGAGGAGAGAATCCAAGCTCGCAGCATTTCTGTGGTTTGTCACCACCACTGGTTCGAGAGGGGCGTTAAAGGAGAAATTCATCATCCACAGAGGGGGAGGCCTTAGACACGGTCTGTCCCCTGTTTTTCTTGCTGCCCTCACAAGGCACATCCAGCTGGGAAACTACACCTGATGACCCATTCTGAGGGTATGAGGGGCTGTGAGAGTTGGGATGACTCCCCCTCACCCACACCCTTTCTACTATCCATCTAATGGGGCTGTTCAGGTCAGGTGAGACATGAAACCACCCTGGTTGGTCCGTAACCAACTTTACTCAGACCGAAGAAGTGATTTGGATGAATAATGAATGATTTTGCTGATTTGATTTGATTTTTTTCTGCTCTAAAAAAAAAACAGTTGCGATTGAAAGCAGCATCCTTAAACCTTAGTTTGCTTGTCCTTCTTCCAACTAGCAGTGTGTAGGGAATCGATTTAAAGTTGTAAAAAAGCCCTTCACCTGTCAGTTTTCCCACTGCCTTAATTTGATTATCTTAAAATCCAATTACACAAACGGGGATTTATGGGATCTCATGTACATTTGGCAAGAAGCGTCGATCACTCTTGTTCATTTTGTATTGTTGCCGCTCTAATTTGCAGGTCGCAGTGACACGAAGGCAAATTCATTTCAAATGAACCCTGCTGTCACTGGGCTCAGTCGGTGCAGCTGTGAGGGCTGTAATGCAGCACTGAGATGTGTAATTTCTTCAAGTGCCACATTGGGATTATTAAGATTATTGAGATGTATCAGTTTTCAGAGGCATTTAAGGGTTATTCCAACAAAGGCAGACTGAGAGACTGTGAGGACGCCATCAAGGTCACAGCTCTTTAGAGAGAAAGGAATATGAGGCACATAAATGGGGCAAAGAGTCATAAAAATTAGTTTGTTGATGCAAAACTGCTTTCAAACCACAGCTTGAAGATTTTTCTCCTGGGACCGTTTCCTTCAAACCTGGTTAAAAAAAAAAGACTAAATACGCTGAAGTCAGTCGGCCTCGGTTCTGTGAAGATTTCCACAGAGAATTTGCATCATATTGGTTTTAACCTTTTTTGATTTTAGCAAAAAGGTCCCAGCTTTATTAATTTATGCATTTATTTATTTTTGAGAGCTGCTGTGCTGAGCTAAATCAACATTTATGTATCCAAGGTCAACCGGCCTCCTCGACCGACACAGACGCACAAGGAATCACAGACACATTTCCATTTAAAAAGTCACTGAGGCTATGATTCACAATGTTCCGCTGATAACTGATAAATCAGAGCTGGAACAGGCCCATAACCATCCACAGGGATGATGAAAGGCGCTGGACCTTCTCCTCATAAACGTGACGACCTGATAGAAGCAGGATGAGTCGAACACCCCCCATTCCCCTCCTCCACCACCATCCAAATCAGATCTTTGTTTGAGCGATAAGGCAGTGACGGGAAGCGACACTGCAGGAAAGATTTAGACGCTGATGATTAATGATAATGAAATGAGTCTGATAATTGTGGGAGAGAATTGAGCCGCCATCAACCAGAACCGTATCGCTATCTTCTCCTGAATCCTGTTCTTTTCTACCTCTTCAGTAACCTCGTCAGTAACTGTAAAACTGGAAACTTCCAACAGTTTCCATGTTTGATGGTTCTTGTTTGTTAGGCTGAGTTTAAAATCATGCATTTTTATAGGAGCTTCAGTTCTGAAAGTTCAAAAACACCCACATTTTTAATCAGTCCAGGCTCAAAAAAGAGAAACAATCTATTAGTTGAACCAAATCGTTGATCACAGGCTCATTTATTAGCTTAAGTTGAAGTGATGGATTAGAGATACATGTGATACTACTCTATAAATGCATTTGACTGTTTTTATTGAAAAGTAACTTGTTGTATTATTGATATTAATTCGCAAAGTAACTAGTACTGTGTGGCCAGTCTATAATCTTTACTTACTGTAAAAAGGTCTGTAGTCCCACAAAATCCAGCAGAGGGATTCATCTCGACCCTAGAGGATCCAGTCATATCCATAACAGAAGTCACATTGTTCCAGACATATAATCTTTAATCTTTCAGACTTTAATCAATATGTAAAATACTGTATTTAGAAGAAATAATGAAAACCGTAATTTAAAAACCAAACTTTCTTTTCTCTTATCTTCTTCAGGACTTTGGGCTACAAGAATCGGTACGTTCGAGTTCCTGACGGACACTTCTGGATTGAAGGGGATCATCACGGGCACAGTCTGGACAGCAACAGCTTTGGACCGGTACAAACTGAACCCACAGCTGTTACAATTTACACATGTGAAATTGTAAAAATAGAAATCCAGGGTGATTCCATAAGGCTGCACTTTTTATGTGAACATTTAATTTCATGTTTGTAAAAAAACAAGATATTCCAAACTAAAGGTGGATGAAATCGTGTGCATCAGTCTAGCAGCACAGTAAACCCCCACGATTCCTTCAGTTTCCTCTTTTAGTCCAAAGAAATGCGTGTTAGCTTAGACTGTGAATTGTTGTCTGTCTGTGTTGGCCCTGAAACACACTGGAGACCTGTCCAGAGTGGACACTGTCTCTCGCCCAATGTCAACTGGGATAGACTTCCTCTCCTCAAGACCTTGAACAGCATCAGCATCTAAAGATGATGGATGGATGGGATTTCTGCCTAAAGTCTGACACAAAACTAACCAACACAAAGTGCTTCCTCCTGTCTCCTAAATGGAGACAGTTCCTGTTGTGGATCAGCTGTGTTTTTATTGTCACTTAGACCATTTACAGTTTGGTACAAACCGAAAGACCATGGTGCTACACAAAACACACAACCACACACACTAAACGCAGTTTTTAAACAAAATAAAAGTTAAACTACAATAGGATCCCTGTGCAAAATGGCTCCAGGTGTATTTCTCTGGCTATGACACAGGAAGACGTTTTCTTTCTTCAGTCCTGCCCATAAAAGCCTGACCAGCCAGGCTAACATGTAGATCAGTGCAACACCAAATCTATTTAATTCAGGTGGTCTTAATGTAGTGGCCTTTCTGTTGTCCCCACTGACAGCATTTGGAGGTCGGGTTAAACAGCGACTGTCAGCTTCCATCCCTGCAAACAGACATCGACACCATGAACATCTCAAAACCACGTTACCACTTTGTCGTCGTTGAAGCAGCAGCAGCAGCAGCATCTCAACGGGCCTCGGCATCACTCTGCTTCTCTTTACGACAGGAAAACCTACTGACATCTGTCACCGTCGAATATTCATACCAGGGGAAACATGACTAAGACTGCTAGATCAATAGGCTACATCCAAATGAATTCCATCCATCAAGGAGGCCTCATTTAAATAATGTATTCTTTTTAAATCTGGCCTGCAGTGCTCGCCGCCACCCACCACAGCCTTTCACTCAGAAGCACATCGGCTCCCACAAATGATGCACTCAGCCTATGGGTCGATCAGAAATGGTCCAAAACCAACAAATACCCACCCACAGTCTCTACATACAGTGTATAGTGTTAACTCCCGATGGAGTGTACTTTCTGACTTTCCTCTAAGTTTATTTGCTGAAGGTGGAAACTGTTTTCTGAGAAATTCAAAACCTAGAAAAACATAAAAAATGAGGGAAACCAAATTTAATGCGTGGCTGATCATATCCTGTGGGAAGTGTGGCCTATTAAAGCATTTAAAGGTTCCAATAAATACGTTTTGGGCCACAATGGATCTGCAAGGGGGGATCAATACCAGTGAGTCAGACAGAGCTCATTCAGCTGCCAAGATTTCACCCCTAGTCCTGGAGGAAGGAACCAGTGAGTTCCAGAAAGAACTTGAAACTAAAGGAAAGGCCAGAGCAAGGAACCAAAGAACAAAACCAAGGAGCAGGACAATAAAGGAACCATAGTTGGACTAAAAATCCATCCATTATCTGTCCCCGCTTATCCTATTTGGGTAGTTGGGGGGGGGGCTGGACTCTATCCCAGCTGGACACCCTGGAGATGTCAGCTATCTCAGGGCCAACACAGAGAGACATGCAACAGACGGACGACCATTCACACTCAAATTCACACCTACCGGTAACCCATGGGGAGAACGTGCAAACTTCACACAGAAAGGCCTCCCCACTGGGGACCCCAACCGTGGACCCGCAACCTTTGAGCTGTAAGCGGCAGCACTCCACCACCGCGCTGCCCTGGACTAAACATGAAGCGCTAAATGTGAAGCAGAGGAACTAAATTTAGACAAACCAAGGATCCATAGAGAGTTGATGAGGACTAAACATACTACCACAGAGCGCTGGTCCTTAATCCTGGTCCTCAAAGACCCTGCACACTGCTGATTGCCTGCATCAAGGGTGCAGCATGAAGATGTCTTGGACTCATGGATTTTGTATTTTTCACTATTTTTGGACGTTTTACAGACAAATTGGCTGTTAAATTACCGTAGGAAATAACTGGCATCAGCAAGTGGGACACATTTCTTGAGATTTGTCCCTTCAGCTTGAAAATGTCACATTTTCACAACCTTTATAACGAGTTCTGGGTTAGAAGTTACAGCTGAAAACTCGATTCGATCATTTTCTTTTTCAGTACCTCGCCATAGTAGACCTGCAGCTCTTTGCAGTGTCGTGGCTTTTTGTGTTGCTAATATTTCAACCCAACTTCAGCCAGCAGGGTGACACAGTCCAAGTCACATCAAACCTCATCTGTCTGCCTCTGGCTCAGGCCGCCTAAAGGTTAGTAAGGTGATTTTAATAAAGACAGCAACTTATCAGAGATAACAGGCGCCATTAATAGCATTTGACATTTTCTGCCATGTGTTTGACCTGTATGCAAAGCAGCGTTAATTTATGCAGCCAGAGCGATGTCTGAGCAACCACATCTTCAGATGTCAGATTGCCAGTTTTAATCGTCCCTGCCGCTGATGTTTTCAAGCCCCTGAACATCAGCGGGAATGCGAATGGGTCTGATCTTATTGGCCAACTTGTGCGAGCTTGCCGGTGGGCTGAGCAGAGCAGTCAACTGTTGGGAGGGTAGAGAGAAAGTGTGACTGTGTCATTTCTTCTACATACGTTCAGCTGTTGGACGCCATCATCATCATCATCATCATCATCACTAAAGATCCAAAAAAACATAATATGACTCTTTTGAAGTTTAATTCCCAAGCAGCAACACCTGCAGACGGATGTGGACAGAACCCAGCCTTGTGTCCGAGTAATTGAATTTGCTGTCCCTGGTATCGGTCCAGTGAGACATCCCTCGAAAAGGATCAGCTCAGGACATTTTCTCTTTCTGAAGACAAATTTCTGATCCTGAGTTGTTGCTTTTTTTCCCAGGTGTCTGTGGGGCTGCTTCACGGCCGGGCCTCCCACATCATCTGGCCACCAAATCGTTGGCAGCGAATCAAACCGTCCCTCCCCCCAAACCGAGGACCTCTGGACACTGAGGAATAGGAAGGATGAACACACTCCACACACACTTTAATGAGGTCCGGCCCCACCCTAAAATGTCAAAGTCACATCACACCAGTGCTGTCACGTGAGACAATTTATGTTTGGATGAACATTCTCTGATACAGCTTTCAAATTATGATCAATTGCTGTTTTATCTGTGTTTCTAACAATTGTAATCTTTTGAACTCTTTGTTGGTTTGACCACACAAGAGATTTGTGGACAACGTCTGACACTGAAGGGACTGGTGCATTGAATATTTCTGTATTCACTGTTTCTGAAAATGTCCATATTTTCAAATAGATTTGCTTCTTGGTACAAGAAATTAAACCTTTGGTGAATTTCCCTGATTCATTGCTGACTAATCTGATCGTGTTATGTTTGTACTTCATTCATTCAGAACATCCTCCTCTACTGCCTGATGTTATCTGTCCACGTTTGTAGCCGTCATGACAATTATTGGGTCAGAATTTGTAGTGTTCTGATTAGAACTAGTTTTCAACTGGCTTTCTGTGGCTTTAAGTTAGTGTGTAAATGTACATTCATGTGTTTAAATGCTTTTAAACGTCCCTCTGAGGGGCGTGGCCTCCGGCGTGGGGGGGCCACACCCGGTACAAGTGCATAAATGAAATCCTGAAAGGATTATTCTGTCTCACACATCCTCGGTCAGGGAAATAGTGTTAAACGTGTCTTAAACAGAAATGTTAAATAAAAACTCATAATGTAGTGTTTCTGTTTTGCTCAAACTAACAGCTGCCCTGATTATGTAGACTGAAAATGTTTGGACCCAGATATCTGTGGTCACAGCCAGCAGCTGCTTAGTTTAGCATATAGACTGGAAACCAGCCTGGCTCTGTTCGTACTGGCTTTGAACAGGACACATGTAGTTTAAACCACTTCTGACCGTTTTTGTGAGCGGAGCTTAATAATCCCTGAACGGAGCAGCGAACCCTGTTTAGTGGTTTTGGACACTTGGTCTGAAGATGTACAGTCCCAGTTCATGTTGACCAGCAGGATCAGAGTTGCTCACCCTACATGCTTTCACAGGACACATCTGCTGCTGATGCCCATCAGGTGTTTTTCGAATATATTAATTTCAGTAGACCTTCAATACCTGCAGCCAGCAGCATTTTCGGAAGGTGATGTCATCTGACTTCAGTTTATCTTTGTTTTGATGCCATCACGACATGGACAGGTATCAGGTCTATAGAGGAGGTCTCCTAAAATCAATATGTAGGAATAATCACAGCAAGCAAAAGATATTAAAACATGTTTACAAATATGTCTAATTATGTTGATAATGTGCAGTTTGATGGAGGAACAATCCTCATATTTGTTCCACACATAGATTTAGATTTTCTTCTGTCTGGAACCAAACCTGTTGGAATTCAATATCTGTTTGCCTCCTTTCATTTTCCCTGTGCAAACACTCTCCTCCTCCTCCACAAACCTGCAGACTTCGATCTCGTGTTTTTCTGATGTTGACCAACAGCTTGGAGACACTTGTCTGGCCACATTACACCGCTCGCTGAAAGGTTTAAAATCTGGCATAAGGACTGAAAAACGGAGGCATCGTGTGATATAATTTCAATTTTAATGTGAACTCCAATATGGAGAAATATGTGCCGTCATCTAAAATGTATTATTTTTCTCTCTGAATTCGTTCATGCCACTGGGGCTGTCACCATCCCATGGTGGTTCCCTTCTTTACGAAATGTTTTACCTGGAGAAATGCGCGTTTAGCCTCCCCCATGAAGCAGGTTATGTGCAGTCTGAATTAGAGCGAAGCACATGCAGCCGGCTGACTTCTGCCTGACTCTCCAACAGCTGAAAAGCTCCGTCTTTCAGGAGGCGCATCGCTGATTTGCATAAATCAAATAGAGGGAGCACTTGTGGAAAATTTTGCCAAATGGCACTCGGCTCTCAGATGTAGCTGTTGATTCTCCGATGCTAACAGCTGTGTGACGGCATAATGGGACCCTGGAAGGCACAAGTGGGGCTAAATGCAGGTGTACTCAACCCTCCCACTGAGGCAGCACCACAGCCGGCTCACATCTGCATGATTAATTCACTCAAATGTGATGTGCATCGCTGTGCCAATGGAATCTGACATGTAGGGTTTATGTTTTAAGGTTATGAAAGAGAAGCGCACATCAGCTGCAGCCTGCAGAGCAGAATGACTGTAGTGCACTGGGAATTAAAGGCTGAGCAGTTCACTCTGCAGCTCTACGCCCAGCAGAAAGCTTGTGTTCGCACATCTTTTGGTACTTTACATCCTGCCTTTACCATATTTACAGAGAGCTGAAAAGACTCATTGCTGTGTGTGTGTGTGTGTGTCTAAGCTGTGGTTTCTGTGCCAACAAACACCAGTGGCTGCAGCTGCTAGGATACGGGCATTGGCATGGTGAGATATGGCCTCATTTAGTTGTTCGGGATCAGGAAATAAGCCACATGGTTGAGCCCTGTTCAAAGTCACAAACAGGCTTGATGTAATTTTACCTTTATAAATATTACAGATTCTATAGGAGTGTATACTGCAGTACTAGTAGTAAGGAGGTAAATCTAGTCTGTTACATTTACTTGAGTAACTTTTTGAAAAAAACATACTTCTAAGAGTAGTTTTACTGCAACATACGGTTTACACTTACTTGAGTAGATTTGTGAAGAACAAACGCTACGTTGGGCTACAGCTGAGTCCTTGCTTTTATTTTACACATTTATTTTTGCCAAAGATGCCGCCGGTGAACTTACTATATGACTATTGGCATAAAAACTAGAAGCTAAAAATCCAGGTTTCTGAAACGTGTTCTGCTGGATAAGTGAAATGTGGCGACCAAAATAGTCCACAAATCCTACTTTAAATCACCTTTAACAAATGGAACTAATTCAGTGGCTCAGTCCCCTGTGGCCTCACAGCCTGATTGTTTTTTTTAAATGATATTTTAAAAAAAAAGAATAAAAAAGCTTTACATAGTTTAACTTTTGTCAGCCTTCTGGGGGCCTGATGGCTGCTGCCCCAGAGCAACTCTGCACACAATTCATGCATTACCTACTGTGAAGCCTGTTTCAGACATGAACTCTAGAGAATGTCGGGGGGATCTGGTCCTGGTATTGTCTGGAGATGCGTTTGCACTTGTGAAGAAATACACCTTGTACCTGGGAAAGGGGTGGAGCTCGGGCACAAAAACAAGGCTGCGGAAGTAGAAACTCGTGCTGTTCCTTTGGATTTGTTTGACGATTTCCTGGTCTGCCCTCACCGACAGAAGTTCACGAATTGCGTTTCCCCTTTAGTTCGACGTTGTTGTTGTTGTTGTTTCCGTATGAATGAATGAGTTCTTCACCTTTGGTTGTTCGTATTTGCCCATTTTCGGTGCAGTGGCAGGAAATGGACGTCATTAACACGTCCATTCACTCACTCATGGTACATCCTCCACAGTGTCACCTCCTGTATTCACACATCAGCTCAGGTGGACTTTGCACTAGGGATCCGCCTGGGTAAAGTCCGGGTAACGTCAGGACCAACAGACTTGTTGTTTGCGTTCACACACAACACCATTTATTTAGTAAAGATGTTATTTATTTTTACTTATTTTATATTTGGAAATACCAGAATTTGGAGATTATTTTATATTTTTGTCTGTCTGGTTACATCGTTTCTAAAAAATGAATCACATCTGATATGATCCGTTATTCAGTACTTGACTAATCTTTTCACCAACTAATTTTTTGCTCTTAAGTAATTTTTTTGAATGACTACTTTTTACTTCTACTTGAGTAATATTATTTTTCAGTAACACACCTCTTACTTAATTATAATTTCTGGCTACTCTACCCACCTCTTCCTGCAGGAGAAAGAGAGGGAACAAACCAAAGAATAGTTGAAGTATATGTGCTTGGGTCCCACTCAGACAGAGTCTGTTCTCTGAGGACTGGAATCACTGGGCTGAAAATCGCCACAGAAAAGCTTTTGGTGAAATATGCATGAAATAATCGATAGTTCTTCTGAGAGTCGTGAATCTAGAGAAAATTAGATCATAGTTTTAACCACAGGTCAGTACGACTTTCATCTTCAAGGACAACAACCTCATCTAGACTGGGTTGTTGCTCGCTCTGCTGTTTTTCCTCTTGCTTCACTTCCATTACAAAAATGAATCAAGCCAAACCCCATATTAGTGTCATGTGCTCATGCATGTTACAGTCGTCCCCCATCACTGGCCGGTTCCACATTTTCCGGTCTGTAAATGCTTTGTGGCTCGTTTTGCTGTTTGATTGCTCTCCCTGTTGGGCCAATCTTGACCAGTTTCAGATGCGATTATGCAAAGTGGAGCACCGTGCAGGGTGGGTCCCGCACTGTGGGGTCTTTACCTCGTGGTGAATAGCTGAGCCCTGTGGATGAAGGCATTTCATCCGCCCTTGTAATAGACATTAAGCAGTGATGGCAGGTAGGGATGTAAATTAAGCACCGGGGGTCTGACGGAACCAACTCAGCCTCAGGGGCAAACGGCAGCTACTTGATGTTTTGTCCGACCGTTTTAATCAACCTGCTGATTTTAAACCCTTAAGTCTCCTGACACCGAGCTCAAACTCCTTAATAATCTGGGTCAGCGGTTCAGTTCTGAAGGCAGGGAAAAATACTTAATGATGGAAAATAGTGACTGATATTTAAATCTAATGCTGGGAGCAGCTCCTCGTTTTTCCGTCTGCCCTTACTGCCCTTTAGAGGGCGAGTGGAACATCCAGTGTGAACGCGATGCCGTTTACAGCAAAGCAGGAAGGTGGTCTGGTTACAACCTCTGTAAGGCTTCAAATCACCCAAAATGCAAAAGAAACTACCATCTCAGCAGGACCAGTGTCCCTGTTACCTCCGATAATCCACAGAACTCAATGTCGTTTTTTTCCCCTGTTGAATTTAAGTTCTGCTAAAGATATGGAATTTGTTCTCTGCTACTATCAAACATATAAAGATCACTTTTCATGAAATTGTCCACTAGGTTGATGCAATTGGTTGCACCAATAGTGTTTTGCTACAGCTTTTTTATACATATATATCTATATATACACTAGTACCAGTGAGGAGGAAAGCTTTGGGGCTGGGAGTCTTTAAAGTGGCTCAACTACAGCATCGTTACAGCATATTTTACATAGTTTCTTCTTTTGCCATAAATGCATATTTTTATTTGGTCCTGAAACGCACTTGAGCCATTTCCTGTTCACGTTGGTGTGTGTTCCCGGGTGAGACGCACCATCCAGTGACTCATTAGTTGAGTGTCAGGGTGAGGCCAATCCCTCTGCATGTGTTTAAACGGCTGGATTAGATTTACTCAGCGAGGGAGCTGCTGATGACCTTTCTATGCTCTGAAAGGTTGCACCAGCAGGTTTTCTTAATAGCCGGGTAAGTCATTAACTTTTTAATGATGGCAATAATTGGGTAGCACTTAAGACGTGCTTTAAAACAAAAGCAACTAAAATCATTAGCTTCAATAGGGAGAAGATTTACTAATTAAGTTTATAATTAAAAGCTATTATTCAGGCTGACATAGCAAATTTCTTAAATTACCAAAACCTGCACATCAAGATTGGAGCAGTCGGTTATTGTAGGTCGCATATGGTTTCACACATTGTTTTGCTCTTAACAAGTTTTATAGTAATTGTATCTGCAGAAAGTTCAGCAGAGCTCGAGTGGAAGTGGATTATAAAGTAAAGTCTACATTTCCCAGATATCTCAGCTCCAGCTTCCAACAAGTCCTCAACCTTTCCACCACACAGGTGGTTTGTCCTTCACCTCTCATACGACCCACAGAACCACTTTGTTGAAAGTTGAGAGAAAGACTCAATGTGCAAAGACTTTAGGGTCAGTGAGCAACGTTTCCTGTAACAATCAGAGCCTCTTTACTGTCTGATACTGTCACAACTTCCATTGAACAAGTCTGTACACCGTGCATGTCACATGATGGGTGTGATCTTCCCAAATGCTTCACGTACACCAAGAATAAAACGAAATGCAACATGGGCTTTGTGATAGGAATCAAACAAAACTATTTACATTCACAGTTATGGCTAATTATTGAATTAGAAATTAAATATGTGATGAGGAAGGAAATTAAATGTATTGTTGTCCAATTGTCCACATCCCATTGCCAGGTAGGATGTAAAAGTACAATATTTGAGATTATAAGTAGGTTTGGATTTGCTGTGTTGTTTTACTGTGAAGAAGCAGTTTCTGCTGATGAAGGTCTTTATTGCTCTCAGTCTTTTTCCAGCTGAGTGGACGATGCTCTGAATGTCCCTTTCTGTTTGCTGCACTGTACCAGACAGTGATGGATGACGTGAGGACGGAGCCCACTTTGGCAGCGTAGGACTGGATCAGCATCGCCTGAGGCAGGTTGAGCTGCTTCCACATCCTGTGTTGGGCCTTCTTTGTTACGGAGCGTGTAACAATGTCTCCCTTAGATCCACAGACGGTGATGCCTGTTGGCGTCCGTCCAATGACGCTTGAGTCGTCTGCACAGAAGCGACGAGCTGCAACAGGTGTGTTTTTAAAGTTTCCTGTTGGCCACAAGGACTAGACACCACATTCAGTCCATTATATGGTCGTCTCTTACGAGTCAACACTTCAGATTATTTCAGAATTTAACCTGGTCATGAAATGTAATCAACACACTTTGAAAAAGCCACCTGCAGTTTAACAAGTACCTCAAACAAACAGCTGATCTCATTGTTTCCTGCTGCTACGTGCAAAGAGACTTGTTCCTGCTTTACCTGCAGAATTTACATCCTAATGCAGAGACCAAAGTACATAAACCCTTATGGGGGGTGTGGGGACATCTCTAACCTTTTCTACAGCTTTACAAAATCAACGAGCCAAGACTGACAACTATGCTACATTTTGATTGGCCAGCTGTGCTCAGGTGAGGAAGGAACCACACTTTGAACAACAGGGTCCTATGAATAGCTACAAAATGACTTCCCCCCCCCCCCAGAACAGCTGGATTTTTACCCTCAGAAATACTCCTTTTAATGACTGGTGAAGTAGGACACTCATATCCTTATATGAGCTAATATAGCTTTTATAAAATACCCTGCACCTGTTTCTCTGCTGCAACTTTCTCCTGCAGATCTGCAACAGAATTGCTGTTAACAACTGATGAGCTCTTCTTGAATAATTTGAAAGATGTATTAAAAAACAAACAGTTTTAAAAAGTTTCTTCCTTTTTTGTTCCTGGTTGGGACAGAAATTAAAGTTCATTATCTCAAGATGTCAGTGTCTGTTTAGATAAAGCAAATGAAAGTGAAAAAAATTGCCCATTATTGGAGTTTAAAGCCTCTAGTAATAACATTAAAGTGCCTGTATTACCATCCATGTTGAATTAGGGTTCAGAGATCTATATCTGCTCAGCGCTCGCCTTGAATAAATCCCCACTAATTACACAGTCTTCTTAACAGATCCTTCACAAGTTGCAAGCCATAATAAAATATTGCAGCGAGATAATGAAACACATATCTCGGCTTCATAATAATTAAATGTATTATAACGAGCTCATGAATGTGTATAAGTCTGAAACTCGTTCCCACAATGTGACACCTGATATTTAAAGGTGGCGGTGATGTTTCCAGGTCTTCCTCTTCTCACTCGGACTTTCTTCGCTCCAGGACAGAGTCCGCGAGTGGCTGCTGTCCTCCTCCAGGCTCCTCCCCTCACAACGGGAGATTCAAACGCAGTCGCTCCGGGTCCTAATCCCAAATACTACGTTCTTAAAAAACATTAGAAATTGTTCAAAGTACTGCTGGCTGTACTGACATGTCCTAGAAAATGTAGTAACCATGGGTCATGCAGTTTCATACTTGCAAACAGTTTGGTAGGTGTGTTTAAATACTTTAGCAGGAAGTCTGGTCTGGCCGTTTTAGTATAAAACCAGGAGTTTAAATTTGTCTCCAAATGGCTGAAAAAGTAAGATTTTTATCACCACAGTCTCACTAATCTCCCCACATTCATCCCTGAAGTTCAACATTGATGCTTTTATTACTTAATCACCAAGTGTCTATTAAAAATATGCTGATCCGTGAGATTATCATAGATTAGCCAGAGCGTTTCTGAAGGAACTAGCAGTTTCTAGAATTTAGTTTCCTATAAACTAGGTAAAGTCCAGCTGATAATCTTGCAGTAACTGAGCTAGTAAAGCTGGGGACACACGTGAAGACCAGCAAAGACTGGACTCTTGATGGAAGCAGGCGACACTAGACAAAGTCCAGTAGACTCATAGTTTGTACAGAGACGTGTGCTGAGACACTAGGTCACGTGTGCGCAAAGAAAAAAACTATAGGAAACATCTACAAAGTCTCAAAGTGAGTCTTTTTATGAAATGTATTATTATTATTAAAGCTCACAGACAAATGAGACATCAACACAGGATTTGAAACCAAAAATTCAAAATGGTACAAAATCCCATTTTTATGGTCTTTGTATTTTCTCTGCAGTAAAGTGATGAAATGGAGCAAACACTGAGCTTATTTGCCAGTGAATTTACATCTATGCGTTTAACACTTAGAGAAGAACCCAAAGAGTAAATCTTCCCAAAATAAAGCAAAATTTCCTTAAATGCGGGAGTCGATATATGTACAAATCTCACTCCAAAACCTTTTGGACACTGTCAGAATAAAAGAACAGCAGTCAGCAAGAGAACTGCAGCCAAAAGTACAACGTAACTCAATGTTCCTTTTGAATTTTTGCAACAAGTTTTAACTGGGTAGCATCTATGAACACGTTTGAAAGATACTTCTTTAACGTTTTGTTATGTCACCCACAGATGAAGTAGATTTCGTGACTCATTTAAGCTGTAGGGTTTTTGTAGGGTTGTCCTCATTGTGACGTCATCAGTATTCGATACCGGTGGAAAAATTAAACGTTTTAAAAATGAGAACAACAACAGCAGCTGAATTACAGAAAGTAATGGTGACAAAATCCAACTGCAGCTATTCACTGCACATTAAAAAGGTGGAGTTGCTCTTTAACAATCTAACATATTTCGTACGTCTGATCGCCGCCTGGTGGCTGGTTTCTTTATGGTCTCCAACCGACTCCAGCCTCAAATTTTAAAATTGTGTCATAATGATAGTTTTTTTTTTTCTCTCTGTGAAATTGAGCCAGCGCAGCGTTTTTTTTTCCTGTGCTCTTGTTTCTATTCGCAGGAACCCGAAGACAAGGTATCACTGACTGATACTGGCTGAGAATTCTGACTACTATCCCTAAAAGTTCCGTCCCACAATCTGTTGTTCTTCACCTCCCGAACAGCAGCATTACTGAGACCTGCACTTTGAAAATACTGCAGTACTGTCTGTACTGTGTTTTCATGACTGAACCCAAGTACAATATGTTTTTCTTAATTACTATAAGAACTGAATATCAGCTCTGTACTGCAGTTCTAGGAAGTTTCTGGTATTTTTTGCCCTTTTGCAAAACATAACCAATGTTCACTCTGGATGATTTTTAATCGTAAGCAGATTAGTTACATTTTGCATTTAATCTCAAAGCCAAATGAAAAACCTAAGAAAAATTGTTATTACAATGAACAATCATCTGTTTTGTTTAAAAGGTCACCAGCAATACAAAAGAATCATTTTACTGTCGTACACAGAATTGAAATCCCACTACAACAACATTCACAAACTTAAAACTAAACAAAGAATTTGCCAGTGATCTGACTTTGTTCCTCTATGTAGTGATGGAGCATGTGACCTGCCTGCCAGCAGAAGACTCTGTGTTGTTTGTTCGCATGTCACAGGGTCTCCTCTGGGCCCCGGCCTCCTCGGAGATTACGATTCATGAAGTGTGATTACTCAGAGGCGTCATGACAGCGGCCAAGCCGCTGCTCGGAGATGCAGGTCAGCAGCTCTTGAACCATCACGTCCTCCGGGAGGCCTCCTCCGTCTTCATTACAGATTCTGATATCTACGATCATCTGACAAGTGAGACACACACACAGAGGAGGTCAGGGAGTGTGTTCAGCCCTCAGGCCCTCAGCTGAGTTCTTTAGAGGAAGAGCATCTCAGTAAAAGGCAACACTTTGTAAGATTTGTTAGAACCTGAGTTCTGAAGCTGGACTGACTGTAAAAGAATTAGATTCATCTTGGTTTGGGTCTTTCCACTCATGTTGTTTGTTTTGTGAGTTGGAAGCTTTTTTTCAGTGGTGGGGGGGGGGGGTCTCTACTGAGATACTGATATTAAGATTGAAGAATATTTACGCAGCACATATTACAGCTAAACTGCTCAAATCTGAGTTGGTCATTTTTACAGAATAACTTCCGGCTCTGTTCTAAAACATGCATTTGAGCTTGGAATGAGAATATAGCAAAGCCAACTTCAGCTCAATTCTGAATTCTAGTTTCTTAGCTCAAATTTAGCTTAAAACATATTCAGCAAGCACAAAGGGCTTTTGAGCGTAGATGACGTCACAGCTGCCAACAAGTTTGCATCACTGCATTGTAAATATTCCATTCAATCAAAGGATTTGCTGCATTCCCCCATAATCCGTCTAGTTTAGTTGCATTTGAAAGTAATTTTTGGGAGACGGGTCCAATCTTATATGTTATGATCCATAGATTGAAGAAGTCAAATTTAAAAAGCCCAAATTTTTTACGATTTCACGGCAACTTATCCCTGTTGCACCGACACACGCACTGTAAAGTGATGTTCAAACAAAAAGCAAAGTACGTTTTTTGCTTCGTGTCATTCACATCAATTTGATGTTTGAACTTCGTCAAAATCAGTCAGTGTTGATTCTCCCAAACCAGCCAATCAGCAAACTGCATAAACGCTGCTGCAGCCTGATTTTTGTAGCACGTGGACGAGACTCAGCTCAAAGCAAAATGCCCTCAGGATGCAAAACTGAGATCTTCCCCAAACCTCTGATTCTTCTGCCCGACACAGCAGAATTATGTAAATATTTAAACTATATAAAATGAGATATTAATATTAATCTCCAGTTCATAAGAAAACCCAGCCAGCCTGTAACAGTGTGACGGCTCTCTGCTTTATTACTCTGCCCCCAAACCAAACCTGTGGCAACTAAATGGACTCTCAGCTGGGTGTGAGCTGTATCAAAACACAAAGTGCCCAGCAGGCGAAAATGAAGCCAACACGACGGCTCCTGCGGCGGCTCCTGGTGCGCAGCACAACCAATTAAAAAACTCAATTCAGCAGCTCAAAGTCCTGCTGAGAGAGCGATGGCGTGGCCACATCGCCCCCCCCCTCGGAGCCCCCACCCCTGCTGAGGGAACACCACTCCGACCTGGGCACCATCTCCAGCACCAGTGGCAACAACAGGCAATTGGTGGAAGGTTATACAGGCTAATTAACAAATGTTGTGTATGGTGTTGGCTGACACGTCTCACATCATGTTGGCGTTTCCCTCAGGGCGTCACAGACACCACAGAGATGCTCCCATGTGGCATCAAGTCCGTTTTAATGACCACTGACATCCACTTTTTCTTCTTAGACGGGCAAAGTGCCTGTTCACAGTAGCGAGAGCCATAAATAAGACAAAATCTTGGTTCTTTCAGTTAGAAACGCTTGTCGACTGCTTTGCTGTAACATAATAGAACCATGAGAATAAGCTGACCTGACAGACGCGGGGCACAGAAGAGAAATGAAGGTCACCTGTAAAAATATCCCACAGCGTAGGCTGAATCACATTTTCCAGGAATTATTGCAAAATCTGGACGAGTCTCCAGGCAAAAATATCTGCTCGACCCTAGGATCGAGTGTTTACATAAAAACAAAAATGGCCTCAACAAACCTAATTAATCCTAATTGTTGTTATTACAGTGCTGCTTGGTGACAAATTATTTGCCCTTAGCTTTTAGGGAAAACAGACGTAGAGGAACAACGGGCCTGTCGTCAAAC